>NW_026706846.1:0-1200000 GCF_024137745.1 Phymastichus coffea
ACGATAATACACCACAAACGTTTTATTTGCATGCAAATATTGATGTCAAAAATTTTAATAGTAGAGTAAATTCCATAAATCAGAGTCAAAGTACTCAAATTAATTGGATCTTAGATAGTGGTTGTACAGACCACATTATAAACGATGATTCTTATTTCTCAGAATTTAAAAGATTAGAAAGACCAATTTATGTAACTATTGCAGACGGTAGAAAAATAAAGTGTGAAAAAGTTGGAAATATTATAACATCATTTTATCAAAAAAGTTTTAGAACAGAAATAATTATGACAAATGTTTTTTATGTAAAAGAATTGGATAGAAATTTAATAAGTCAAGCAAGAATTACAAATAATAAAAATTTTAAAATCTGATCTCAAGGAAATCGATCTGAAATTTACGATAGAAACAATAATATAATTTGTACTGCGTAGAACGATAATGGTCTATATAAAATTTCGTCATATGTTGATAAAAGAAATATTAGCGTAAATAATTCTGGAATAATAAGTCAAAAAGAAAAATTGCATAGGATTCTTGGCCATGTAAATTTTAATTATTTAGAAAAACTTTGCAAATATGAATTAATCGAAGGACTTCCAAAAAACTTAGAAAAAGAATATATGAAATGTGGAATTTGTATCAAAAACAAAATGCATAATTTACGTTTTGAAAACAATAGAACAAAAGCAACAGAAATCCTTCAATTAGTTCATACTGACTTAAATGGCCCACACAGAAATACGGGGTACGAAGGTTCAAAATATTTTCTCACATTTATTGACGACTTTAGCAAATGCACATTGATTTTTCCAATTCAAAGTAAAACTGAAGTATATCAATGTTTTCTTAAATACATAAATTTAGTAGAAAATTTAACAGGTAAAAAGATTAAAAAATTGAGGTGCGATAATGGTAAAGAATACATAAATAACAATGTTTTTAACTTGATCAGAGATAAAGGTATATTACAAGATATATCTTGAACCTTGCCCACCGTATGTTCATCCACTAAATGGAACAGCGGAGAGATACAATAGAACGGTCATGGATACCGCTAGATGTTTATTATCGGAAGCAAAATTAAATATTAGATATTGGCCTGAAGCAGTAAAAACTGCAGCGTATTTAAAAAATCGTTCAATTGCAAATACACTTCTTAATAAGACACCTTACGAGATATTTTTTGGAAAAAGACCGAGTATGAAGTATTTAAGAACTTTTGGTAGTAAAATCTTTATAAAAACTCCGGAAGAAAAAAGACATTCAAAATAGGACAGAAAAGCTGATATGGGAATTTTAGTTGGATATGATAACGTAGGTTATAGAGTTTTAATGAATGGTAGAATTATAATTGCTAGACACGTAGAAGTAGTTGAAGATGATGTGAAATGGATAGGAATAGATACTGATAATGAGAGTGAAAGTGAATCTGAAACGAGTTATGAAAGTATGAGTGATGATGAAGTATTTTATGATAATGAGAAAATTAAGAAAGAAAACAAATTTAATAAAAGAAAAAAATCTAGCCCAAATTCAAGTGGAAATGATAATGAAAAAGTAAACTTAAAGTTTGAAAGGAGAGAGTCAACGCGAGAGAAAAGAAAACCTAGTTGGTACGGTCAACCAGGGACAAGTTTTATTTATGTAAACACTGTTAGTGCTGATTCACCTAAGACTTATAATGACGCAGTAAATTGTAATGATTCTGCTTTGTGGAATGATGCTATGGCAAAAGAAATTCAAAGTATAGAAAAAAATAAAACTTGGACAAAAGTTGACAAACCAATAGATAAGAAAATTTTAGATTTAAGATGGGTTTACACAAATAAATCTGATGGTAGAAAAAAGGCGAGACTTGTGGTACGTGGATACCAACAAGATCAAATAATTGAAGACATATATTCACCAGTAGCTAGACTGCAAACTTTGAAATTACTTTTAGCTTACTGTAACCAAAATGAATTTTATATTGAACAAATGGATGTTGAAACAGCGTTTTTGAATGGAAAAGTTAAATCTGAAATTTATGTGAAAATACCACAAGGTTATGAAAATGTTAATGAGAATTCTGATAAAGTTTTAAAGTTAGAAAAAGCTTTGTATGGCTTAAGAGAAAGTCCTAGAGCTTGGTACGAATGTTTTGATAATTTTATTAATAGTATGAATTTCAAAAGAAGCGAAAGCGACTATTGTTTATATTATAAAACTGAGAATGGAGAAAAAATTTATATATTATTATTTGTTGATGATATGCTAGTTTGTTCAAAAAATCAAACTGTCATTGATAAAATTAAAAAGAAATTAATGAAAAGATTTGCTATGAAAGATCTAGGTAAAATAAAAACGTATTTAGGAATTTATGTTGAATATGATCTTGAAAAAGGAAAATTGAGCCTTGATCAAACTGATTATATAAACTCATTAGGAAATGTTTATAATTTAGAAAATACTAAACTGTACTCAACACTTATGGAGGAAAGGTTACATATACCTCCAGCACAATCAGCATCTAATGAAATCAAATATAGAAATTTAATTGGAGCACTTTTGTATATCAGTACATTACTCGACCAGATATAAGCTATAGTGTAAATTATTTGAGTAGGTTTCAAAATTGTTATGATAAAACGCATTATAAATATGCTTTAAGAATACTGAAATATTTGTATTTAACCAAAGAAAAAAAATTGAATTTTATAAGAAAATCGAATAATAATAATATTATAGATTGTTATGTTGATGCTGATTGGGCAGGTGACAAAAATAGTAGACAGTCAACGACAGGTTTTGTTATACGTTATTATGGAAATACGATTTTTTGGAAAGTAAAGAAACAAAGTAGTGTAGCTAAATCTTCTACAGCAGCAGAATATGTAGCTTTATCTGATGCTGTTAGTGAGATAAAAGTAATTAAAAATTTATTAAAAGATTTAGACGTAAATATTGTTAAGCCTATAAAGATCTATGAAGATAACTCTGGTGCAATTGCTATTGCCAAATATGGTAATCTCATAAAGAAATCTAAATACATAGAAACACATTTTCATTTTATTAACGAAAGCTACGTAAGAAATGAAATTGATATTGTAAAAGTTGAGAGCGAAAAGAATATTGCGGATATATTTACAAAAGCACTATGTAAAAATAAGTTCGAAATGTTCAGGAAAGATTTAAATATTGTATAACGAATTGTAAGAGAAAGAATGTAAGATTTTTCTGAAACCTGTGAATATTATGGATTTTTTTTGAAAATGTTTACTGTTAAGAAATATAAATTCAAGGAGGTGTGTTAAAATATATGAATTAATATTTCAAGAGTAAAAGATGTATGTAGTAGCGCATGCGCAAAAGCGCATAAGTACGCGGCGAGATGTATCTGTACATAACTATGAGTACAGTCGAAAGAGAGCGTTTGCTTGAGGCAGACCGTGTCTCTAACTATGAGACCCACTTTGTACATATTTGCATGATATTATATTTTATTCAAAAACAAACTCAATCGTTCTTTTATCCCAGTCATTTTTAACACTCTATAAAAATCGGTTGCGTGCATGTATTAACTCTGCGAACAAAGAGCTACGGATGCTCCGGCACTGAATGCTATTGACGCGCGCGCTCTTCGTAGACATAAACACGCGGGCCAAGTATATTGTACAGAATAGGTAAATAAACTAACTCGCATGTGATACAGATCATAATTTCGCTGTTGTTATTTCTAACGAGTAGCAAGTTGGTTGACTGACTCTTATCCCCTCCTGTTCTCCTATTAGCAAATTTGAATATTTCAATAACACCGCGCGTATCTCGATACGATTGCGCGTCACGTGAATAATCGGAATAAAAACGGAGCATTCATCCTGTTATAGTACAATTAAATTTTTTCTCTTACCCGTTGGCATGTGATATTGTTTCGATAATATTTAATTTAAAAAATACAAGTTTTCTATATTTACTGAATGTTATTTTCTATGCCAGATAATTTTGATTTGCAAAGCTGCGTCGTATTGGCCGCTGCTTTGATTGTCAGGGCCGAATGGAGAGGATAACAGCAAACGAGAAGAAAATCTGTGCTCGACCAAAGCGATGCTCTGATTGATCGAATTTTAAATTTTCTAAATTTATTTTCTCGGAAAATATTGAACATAAAAATTTTTCGAAAACGGCAATCGATTCGAAAATTTTTTTTCTATAACCCATTTCCAGGAACTATAATATAACACAGGCGAACAATTTTAAAAATCTGAAACTAGACATATCATACTTAATAGATTTTCATGCGCTGATTTCGAATTTGGGCTTAGAATTACTCTATCATCCTTGGTTTTCCAGATATCTTAACCTAAAAGCATTATTTAAAGATAACTTACTCTAATTTTGCTCTGACATGAGTAAATCATATGTTATCAAAATACGTTAACAAATATTTTTAAAATTTTTTCTCGATCATAACGTTAGCTGACAATATGGTATCAGTTAAGGTTACGACACAATTTTTTCATACATAAAATTATTTAACAAATTATTGAGATTAACATTCACTATCAGAAAAAATTCTAAAATTTAATTGTTGAATTATTTCAAATTCACATATATTACTACACTAACCATTGTTTTTGCAGATAAAAAATTAAACCAATTAACCAATGATGTTACAAATAATCAGAAAGATTTAATAGAATATGAGCAAAAATTAGATTTAGCCAAAAAATATTCGACGGAACTGCAAAATCAACTGAATTCAAACAGAAACGAAACTCAAAAACTTCAGGAATCACTAAAAAGGTATAAATCTTGAAATTTATCATTATTTAATAAATACAAACTGTGTTAAGTGACAACTTTTAAATTCACTTAATCCTGATATATGTAATAATGTAATGTAAAAAAAAAAAATTTTTTTATATGTATTAGTATTATGTATAATTGCGCCGTGCGTATTAGTCGTACGCATTCAGCGCGCGTGGGCGGTTCGGCGGCCGCGTAGTAATGCGGTGACGGCGTAGTAACACTCTCGCGCCGCGTTACTGTATCGCCCACGCCTAACAAAGCAGTCTTGAGCCAGAGTTAATCACGTCCAGTCGTGTCACAGTTCAAATCCTCTTCAGAATTACGTACAATTTTTTATTCGGTTCTTTTCTTACAGTTTTCGTCTCACTTTCTTGTCAACCAGTTTTTATTATTATTATTTCCTAAAATCAGTATATTTATATTCTTTTTATCAGTGATTAACGTATACGCGTGACGAAAGTAACAGCAATAATAAACGTATTATTATATATATTGTTATAACCACTACTAATTAATGAAATAAAATACAACGATATGTAAAAGAAACTAAAACTTGTATTAGAATCGTTGAAAATAGCGTGTGTATATAATATCAGCTCATGAACACAACTAACTAACTAACAATAATACAGATTACTTAGCAACCAAACAATCACTTAGTAACCAACAAATTGGAACGTATCGAATATACTACAATATATATATATATATATATATATATATATATATATACGTATACAGGGTGTCCAAAAAGTAACGATACACCTGAGAAATTTTCTAAGCCAGTTATTTTTTTAACCGGGTGAAGGTTATTCTTGAAGTAACTTTTTACGAGGAATCCGATGGTAACCTTGGATTTGACCTTGAACCTCATTTTCAAGGTTATTTTGAGGTCAACCTCATTTTTTTAAATGGAAACCCCTATTTTTTATGGCGGAATCGGAAAGAGCGGAAAATTTTACGTCCAGATATGTATTGAGGTATGAGGTTGAGGTAACCCCTAGAGGTCAACTGGAGGTCAAAGTATGAATTCTTAAAAATCTCGCGAATTCAGTGGTTAAACAAAACAAACAAAAGGATAACCCCAGGTAACTTTCAACGGTGCTCTTTAATTTGTCCTTGAACCTCATTTTCAAGGTTATTTTGAGGTCAACCTCATTTTTTTTAATGGGTACCCCTATTTTTTATGGCGGAATCGAAAAAAGTGAAGACTCTCACGTATTGATGAGTTGAGGTTTGAGGTTAATGTGATATCTAGGGGTCAGATGAAGGTCGAACTGTGGCTTTGTAATAGTACCGGGATTTTAATGGTACAAGGAAGCAAATAAAGGTCATGGAAACCCCCATTTTCGACAGCGGCAATCGAAAGAGCGGAAAATTTCACATCCAAATATCTACTTAGATCATAAGTCAAGGGCGAACTTAAAGTTTAAGGTCAGTCGAAGGTCATCCAAACTTAAAGACGCCCTAAAATTTTTTAAAGTTTTTTTCATAATGGAGAAGGGTATTTATTTAGTAATTGCCCATCGGAGATCCGTGACCTTGAATTTAACCTTCAAGCTCATTATCAAGGTTTTTTCAAGATCAATTTTTTTTACTTTTAGCGTTACCCAGGAACAACGACGTGGACGTAGTAAAATCTGTCCCTTTGGGGTGCTTTATTTTCGTGAGTTCCCCTCGCCACTCACGATCGGGATGCTTGATTTTCGTGAGTTCCCCTCGCCTATCAACAATGATTTTTTACGCTTATTTTCTTAATAACTTGATTAGCCGGTTAAACTTTTTAAGGTTACTATCCCATACCTATTCATTGAAAATCCACTAACAATTTCACTTGGTTCTATCCTTAGGAAATGTACTATGCCTAACTTTATCGTTTTGAGCTTATTCTTCGGGACAATTACATTTTCAAAAATTAATATTTAAAAAAGCAACATATTTGAAAAGATTTTACCATTCGAAAATCTCCATAAAGCATTAGTGCATTAGTCGGACTGTAGTAGAACTTTTTTGTAAAAGTACTCAAATTATAATTTTCATTTTTTGAAAACATTTATTTGGGTTGCAAACTTTTTGTTTTTAATTCTGATTGATTTTTGAGTAAATTTCGATTCCCTGACTTAAAATGGAACGCCTCACTGAACGAGAAAGAATATCACTTCTTATGATGAGAGGCTGGGGTGGAGTAGAAAGATCTTACAGGGCAGTGAGAAATCTTTTTAATGAGACATTTCGGGTTAATAGAACTCCAATTGCTGTGTCCACTGTTCAGAATACTATTTCAAGGTTTGTAAATTTTGGCCATGTCAGAAATCTACCTAAGTCAGGCAGACCACGCTCAGCAACAAATGAAGAGAATTTATTAAATGTTCTATTATCATTCACTGAAAATCCACATAATTCCATCCGCAGAGTTGCTCAAGAGCATGACATAAGTACATCGTCCGTACATATCATTTTAAAAACAGCAAAATTCCATCCGTTTAAAGTACACCTGGTTCACAAGTTGAATGAAGACGATTTCGATCGTCGTGTTGAGTTTGTGCAAGTAATGTGCAACATTTGTAGATAACATCATCATGTATTGCTGCAATTATCGAGAGACGATGGTGTTCCGAATTACCGCATTGACTCGTAATAATAATAATGATCAGTGAATACGTGACGGATGCGTCAATAGGACAAATGCGCGCGAACAAGTTAACGTATCACAAGTTACCTCGGATTGACTAGTGTCAGGAAAGAGTCTATTTAAGACAGTGCCGTTGAATGTTGTAGACCTAAATCAAGAAATTGCGACACACACGTTATTTAACGAGGGATCTAAGATAACTCTAATCGACTCAAGCTTCGCTGAAAATTAGGTTTAAGGGGGTATCCCTATATAGATCGATCAAAAAATCGATGTTTTTTTATTACATAAATCGAAAGTAGAACATTTCAAAAGTATGCTGTTAAAATTTTAGCGCAAAATTTGAATCCGTTTAGCCGCTATAGGCATATTCGCTAACGTCCTTTAGCGGGTGGTGCGCGCGGCGCAGGTAGGCAGGTAGGCGCTCGGACACAATAGCTCCCCGCTGAGCTGGGATACTTCGATAATGAAAAGAGCAGATGTTCTGTGATTTGTGAGTGTGTTTGTGTGTACCCTAACAAGACTTTACGAGCCAATAGTATAGTAGGATAGACAGTGTACAGTACAGCTATAAACTCGTTTTGGACCATAGGTTCGCTACAGTTGGTTCAGTTTTACTGT
This sequence comes from Phymastichus coffea, assembly GCF_024137745.1. Taxonomy (NCBI): domain Eukaryota; kingdom Metazoa; phylum Arthropoda; class Insecta; order Hymenoptera; family Eulophidae; genus Phymastichus; species Phymastichus coffea. The sequence goes on from NW_026706846.1 coordinate 8,042, forward strand.
AACTGTTGTGCAGTTTGCATCGCTCTCTCTCAACATTCATCATGACATCGTATCCGAAAGGCGAACATGAAAGCAACTATCGTGCAAGCCGTAGAAAGAGATCTTACCATGGTAATCAGCACATGAGTGAAGACGGCGAAGTGAAAGGGGCCAGTGCTAGTGCACGAAAATTAGCAGCAGCAACTGCTGATGACGTGCCAGTCAATCTATCTCACCGATATCGAATAATTGAATTTGTGACTATTTTCTCGGTACTTTCCGAGATGCTGTGCTGTAAAACTTGTAAAGGAGCAGTGAAGTTTGAAGAGACTGGCTTCCGTGGTTTCGGATGGAAACTTTCCGTTTCTTGTAAATGTGGCACGAGTACTATACCTTCTGGCCCCCACATAAACAATGGCTTCGAAGTAAATCGGCGTATAGTGTTTGTGATGAGACTTTTAGGTATTGGTTTGCAAGGAATAAATATGTTTTCTAATTTGATGGATTTTGGTGAAGGACTCAGTAATACAGCATATGACAGTATATTGGAGCACATTCATCAAGCGACAAAACTTTATTTCAAAATAACAAGTCAAAAAGCTGTCGAAGAAGAGAAGAAACTGAACGAGCAATCAGAAAAGCCATTACTTGAAATGAAAGTATCCGGCGATGGATCATGGAAGAAACGAGGCTTCTCTTCAAAAATCGGCGTGACTACGCTGATATTATATGAATGTGGAAAAATTGTCGACTTAGTTGTGAAAAGTACGTTTTGCAAATCGTGTCTAGGATGCCCTTACAAGGAAAACACTCAAGAATATGTCAACTGGTACGAAAATCATGCTGACGAATGTGCTGCAAATCATGAAGGCTCTGCAGGAAAGATGGAGGTCGACGCCGTTTCAGAAATGTTTGAGCATTCGGTTGATGAATACGGCATACGATACACCGTCTACATCGGCGATGGCGACTCGAAAACTTTTACTGCAATTTTGAAAAAGAATCCTTACGGAGATGAATTTCCGGTGGTGAAGTGTGAGTGCATTGGCCACGTTCAGAAGCGAATGGGAACGCGTCTTCGGAATTTGAAAAAAAAAGAGAAATTGGGAGGTAGAGGCAAACTTACTGATGCTCTTATAAAAAAGTTAAGTACTTATTACGGACTCGCCATCTGAAGAAACGTCAACTCAATACAACATATGAAAGAAGCAATATTAGCTACATACTACCATATGTGCTTGACTGACGAAAAACCACAGCATCAGTACTGCCCTCCGGGAATCGATAGCTGGTGTGAGTGGCAACAATCGCAGGTAGTCGCAGCCGGCGTTTTTGAGCATCCACCGGCTCTCCATGAAGATTTACAAAAGCATTTATTGCCCATTTATGAAGATTTATCGAGAGAAGATCTACTGCAAAGGTGCTTGGGCGGACATACCCAAAATGCGAATGAAAGTTTTAATGCTCTTGTATGGCGCTTGGCTCCTAAGCATCTGCACTGTGGTTCAAAAACCGTTGAAATTGCAGCTTGGATTGCTGCTGGATTATTTAATGACGGTTATAAATCAATCCTGTAAACAATGAACATCCTCGAGTTCACTATTGGAGCGCCTACTTACAACTACGCCCAAAAGATGGATGAAAACCGAATAAAGCGTCAAGAGCTGAAGAGTTCGAGTGCCACAAAGGAAGGTAGATTGGCTAAAAAAGCAAGAGCTGCTCCTGAAAAAGATGAAGAAGATGACCTCCTTTATGGCCCAGGCATTGCTGATTAAGAAAAAAATTAAAAAGTAATGGTGAGTCAATCAAAAATGCGATTTTCGGCTACCGCGAACTTTAAACGCGTTTTACTTGAAAAGGAAATTTCTTGACTGTCCGTGTTTGCGGGCATAATTTCTCGGCGAGTTTTTAACTTATTAAAAAAAAAAAATAGCATTTTGAAGATAATTTAAAAATCTAGTCGATGAACCTACTTGTTTTTGAAATAAAAATTTATTTAACCACTATTTTGCAATAATAATAAAAAAAAATGTTACAATTTTTTTTCAAAAGTCCACCATTTTGCTATGGAATTTTTTTATACTTTAAATTTAGGTTAGTCGACGAGATTTAGACCTTATAATAACAAAAAAATTCTTCTTTTATGTTTCAGAGAGATACGACGACGACAAGTGTGCACACAAAATTGGGGGAAAAAAAAAAGTTGTATTGTTCAACATTTTTTTTACAACTTTTATAAACAAAATAATGTAAAAAAAAAATATTTAATGCATCTTCAATGCTTAAGCAATAAACTATAAAATTTTCAACTAAAAATCTTGTATAGTTTAAGAAAAAAAAATCGCAAAGTTTTGGTTCATTTTTGCCCATTTATATAGGGATACCCCCTTAAAGTGCTGTAGAAGAACGAGCAATCTTGCAAAAATGTAAGCGAGTTCGATTTCGCGTAGAAGGTCTGCTCGGTGAAAAACAAATCGAGCATGCGATAGTTGTCCCGAAATTAAAATTGCCGATTTCGTGTTTTAAGGGAACCGGGTTCATTATAGAGGATGGGCTTCATGCCTAAGTTAGATATTAAAGTAATTGCGTTGAAAAGACTCCACTCTCTAGAAAGAAAATTAGACAGAAATACAGCGTTTGCAACACGGTATTACGATATGATAAAACGCTTAATTAATAGTGGTTACACCGTGAAGGTCTCGAAAGTTTTCGTGAGACCACGAAAATGATACGTGCCACATTTTGGTGTAGAGAGCGGAAAGAAACCCGGAAAAGTATGGCTCGTTTTCGACGCATGCGCTAAAACGAGGGGAGTTTCGTTAAATGATCTGTTAGAGGCCGGCCCGAATTTGCTTGAATCCTTACTTGGCATATTAATATGTTTTCGTCAGTTTCCGTTCGCGGTTAAAGACACACATTTTTGTGTAAAATTAATCGAGCGTGACCGAAACAAAGACCGACCGTTGAGTCGAAAAAGCGCGATTTGGATGAATTAGAGTAGATATTTATCGATGACCCAGCCAAATGGGAGGTTTCCGTTGCTGTTAGATTGCTCAGGTGGAAACGATTTAAGCTAATTATGTTTTACATTAGGTGATATTTTTATCGTTAATACCGCAACACGCAGGCGAAAATTCCGAAACCAATGGCACCATTAAAAATTAGTGATTTAGAAAACGACTAGTAGATACATACCGTAATTGAAAACATAAAGAATTGGTTCCGAGCCGTCCGAACTGGGTATTTTTCTAATGAAATTGAAGCTTTAAAACGAGGTAAAGAAATACGCCGCGCTAGCGAATTCGTGAGATTAGGGGTTTTCATCGATAATGACGGCTTGTTACGAGTAAGAGGATGCGTAAATTCAAAGAACATGACCAAGTACTTGAGGAATCAGTTGATAATCTTAGACGCAAGTCACTATATGACGAAATGATCGATTGTAAAACATCATTGCCGGTATGATCACGCGAATAATCAAACTGTCATCAATGAACTACGTAAACGGTTCTTTATTATAGGGCTACGCACTACTACCGATAGTGATAAAAATCAGGCATCGTAGGGACAACCGGTGGGATGTGCTCTTCATGTATATGACGATTTGAATCATACACGTGGAGTTAGCGCACACAATGAACGCGAGCTCGGTGATCATGGTAATACAACGTCTAACAGGTGGACGAAATTTCCTATCCATATACATATCCATGCACTTACTGCTATACGAAGAGTAGTGAGCTTCATACTTGCGGCAAATTGAAATCTGCCGCCAATGTTTTATAAAATTATAACAATTTGAAAACTGATGGAAAATGCTCAAAAACAAAGGCAAAAAACTTTTCAATTGCATCCACCTCCCGATAATCACAACTGCTGCTGATAAAACATTTTTGGATATTATTCCACCGCCTGAACTTCATTTAATGTTGGGTGTAGTGAATATTCGCACATGATGAAAGAATGCGAAACTGAAGCGCATGCCTGGGCCGATGCTTGTTACATTCAACGTGAAATAACATACGGTAGTTCCGGATTTATGCCACAATACTTAGCAGCATTTCAAACGACCCGTCGAAATAGCGAACTATGTTCGCTGTTTGATGATTGATTTTAATAGTGATTCTTGAAATACACCGACAAGTGTTATTTCGGTCATATCGAGCATCTAATACTGTATGTCAACTTCTTGCTTGCTCTCGGAAACGCGATTTGTAAATATGTCTTAGAGCCCGAACTTTATTATAACGTAGCATAAAACACAACGTTACAATTGATAAATTCATTAAATAGGTATAAGTATTTTAAAGAAAACATTAATTTTTCATCACTTACATAAGCTATACCATCTATAAGGGTGATTAACGGTGCTCGACGTTGGGTATTTAAAAAATTTTGAAAAACTTTAACTTACGAGGGTGGTCCGGTAAGTACTTAGCCTCACCGCTCGATGGCGGCACTCTCGCAAAAGAAATATTCTATCACGTAGTACAACCTTCTCGATGGTTACTGTCAAGATTTTAGCCGGATCGGAGTTGCAGTTTATTTTTGAGAGCGTGTGAAAGCAAGTGTGTCCGTTGATTTTTGAAAAATGGAAAAAGAGCAGTATCGGTCGGTGATTCGATTCTTGTTTTTGGAAGGGAAATCGCGCAGCGAAATAAAAAAGCGCTTGGATGCTGTGTACGGTGACTCCTTTCCTTCGATGGCGATCGTCAAAAATTGGTTTAACGAGTTTCAACGTGATTGCACGTCGATTTTTGAAGAGCCACGTCCAGGTGTTCCGAAAACGACTACCACGGAGGATAACGTGACAAAAATTCACGATCTCGTATTGGCAGATCAACGATTGAAGGTGGGCGAGATAGCTAAGATCGTAGGCATCTCAAAAGACCGCGTGGGTCATGTCCTGCATGAAATTTTGGGCATGAGAAAGCTGTCGGCGCGATGGGTGCCGCGTTTGCTCACTCCGGACAACAAGCGCAACCGTGAGACAACTGCAGAGCAATGTCTGACGCTGTTTAAGCGCAATCCGAAGGAGTTTCTGCGTCGTTTCGTGACAGTCGGCGAAACATGGATCCACTTGTGTACACCAGAGACCAAGGAACAGTCGAAACAGTGGACTTTACCCCGCGAAAGTGCTCCGAAGAAGGTGAAGACTGCCCCATCGGCCGGAAAGGTGATGGCCACCGTTTTCTGGGATTCACAAGGTGTGATCTACATCGACTACCTGGAGAGGGGCAAAACGGTCACAGGGCTGTACTATTCCGAATTATTGGGCCGATTCGACGTCGAGTAGCAGAAAAAACGGCCCCATTTAGCGAAGAAAAAAGTGCTCTTCCACCATGACAACGCACCGGCTCACACCTCCGCCGTCGCCATGGCCCAATTGGTCGAATTAGGCTATGAACTGCTGCCACATTCACCGTATTCTCCAGATTTAGCCCCGTGCGACTTCTTTTTGTTTCCAAACTTGAAAAAGTCACTCGCCGGGCAGAAATTTGAGTCGAATGAGGAGGTAATCGCTGCCACGGAAGCCTACTTTTCAGACCTCGAGGAAACGTATTTTTCAGAACAAGCGCTGGTGGTCGCAGCCTAGATACGAGGAACTTTCGGCTCCGGTTCCTCGTCCTCCTCGCGTTCGGCAAGATGTACAGCGGGTTTGCCGGCTCCTTCGTGAATAAGCGTGTGGTGAGCCCCGGAACAGCTGCGACAAGTCCCGTTCGACAGGCAGGTCTTGGCGGAGTGCGAACCGCTCAACGAGTTGTAGCAGAGACCGCGGTCGGCGACGAGCTTCCTCCTCTCCTCAGGTGTCAGTCCGCGAAAGGTCAGGCAGTGGCCGATATAATGGGCTTCTTTGCAGGCAGGGCAGCCGCCCCGTTTTAGACTAGTGGAATGGGTGCGTATTTGACGACTGCTGGAGTTCCGCCCCTGGGCCGATTCGGTCTTGCGTGAGGCGTCGGTTGCGTTAGCCGGGAGTGGAAGGGCTGATGGCGGCGGGTACAGTGACCGCCGTGTCCGGAATCGTCATTGAAGAAATTCACCCAGTTGCTTGAAAGTCGATTCGCTTACGGCCTTCTCTCTTTCTTCCTCCCATGTTCTCCGGGTGGCCGGGTTTATGGCTCGGTTGCCGAGGTGGACGAGCCAATCATCCCAGCCGCTGACCGGCATGCCGAGTTTCTCCAGCTGCGTACGGTGACGTTTCAGTGTGCTGTAGAGCTCCTGAAGTTTCTCGGGTGACTCGTTGGTGAGTGGTGTGAGATGAATCAGCGCATCGAGATGGTCCCGCACCCGCAGTTTTGGCTGGTCAAACTGATTACAGAGGGCCTCCCAGGCCATGGCGTAATCGCAGCCGGAGGATTTGTAGTCTCTAATGACTTCTGCCGCAGCTCCGTCGAGGTTCGTCTTGAGGAAACGCATCTTGGTGACGTCTCCCAAGCCGGCGTTGGATTGGACAATGTCAACGAAGGGGTCCTTGAATGGCTCCCACTTGTCGTCAAGACCTCGGAACCTGGGGAGGCTGATGTGGGGAAGTTCAGCCAGAACGACATTTTCCCCATTCTGGGCGTCGAAACCTCCAGTTCGGCTGGTGGAGGAGGTCGACGTAATGCCCGATGAACCGATCTCAGAAGCAATTCTTCGATTTCGGAGATCGATCAGGGTGCCCTTGATTGAGCTGTACAATTCCTCGGCCAAGAAATATTGGTTGTTACGCTGATAATGGTCGGTATCGCTTTCGTTCGAGCTCAGTAGGCGAACATGGTTATCGCAGAAGTTGGCCCAATAACCTTCCACGAGTTCGATTTTCGTTTGGAGGAGTTCCATTGTTCATTGGTCAGTTAGGTCGCTTCTGGTTCGGTCCACCGTCTGCTGTAACACTTCTAGTAGCGCCTTCTGGATGGCAGGCAGACTCATCTGAAAGTGACCACTTTGGTTGTAACGGCCGTGGGGCGCGGAGAAGTGGAGCGGATTCGCCAACTGTCGACCGAGGTCAGTTGCTCGGCTCTCGGTTCGGCGCGCGTGTTCCGTTTCTTCCGCCCGGGTCTGTCGGCCGAGCGCGTGTCATGGTCGTCGCAACAGCGACTGGATGAGTGCTCACGACAGTCGAAATTTTCAGCCTCTGCGGGGCTGGAAGCCGTTCGAGGAGGTCGGGATATGGTTGTGCCTTGTAGGGAACGGACGTTCAGTGCGGGATGACATCGGTGATGGAGACGGCAGGGCTTGCCGACTAGGTGGCCAACTTGGTAGCAGTTCCGACGTACGAGGTGTGTTCAAAAAGTAAGGTGACTTTTCAAATTTCACGGGCAACGTACTTTCGATTATCGATTTTTTTATTTTGTTATGTTGGTACACTCTTCCCGAACATCTGTACCAAGTTTCAAGTGTATAGCATTTTTTGTTTGGTTATGAGAGGCGTAAAGGTTATAAGTGTTTTGCGTGCTCGGCGATTTCTTGCTATCGAAAAATATGGATCAAAGGATTTGCATCAAATTTTGTGTAAAAAATAAAATAAAGTGCTCCGAAACACTTGAAATGTTGACGGTGGCATACGGTGAAACTGTTCTGAGTAAAAAAAATGTTTACAAGTGGTACAAACTCTTCCAAGATGGCCGGGAAGATGCCAATGACGAGCCTCGCTCTGGACGCCCAAGCACGTCAACAACTAATGAAAACGTTCAAGCAGTGAAGAAAATTGTTCTGGAAAATCGTCGAATCACTATCAGAGAAGTTGCTGAGGATGTTGGTATATCGCTTGGCTCGTGCCATGAAATTTTTTCTAACGTTTTGGGCATGAGACGTGTGTCAGCGAAGTTTGTTCCGAAATTGCTAAATTTTGACCAAAAGAACCGTCGCATGAGCATCGCTCAAGAACTGTTGAATGACGTCAACGACGACCCAGATTTACTCAAAAGGGTTATAACTGGTGACGAATCATGGGTATATGGTTATGATATCGAAACCAAAGTCCAATCGTCCCAATGGAAGAGCCCAGATGAGCCAAGACCGTAAAAAGCACGCCGAGTTCGATCAAATGTCAAAGTTTTGCTCACTGTTTTCTTCGATTACCATGGCGTGGTGCATCAGGAGTTCTGACCATATGGACGTACGGTCAATAAACAGTGTTATCTTGAAGTTATGCGGCGTTTGCGAGAAGCAATACGAAAAAAATGCCCAGAATTGTGGAAAAACAATTCATGGCTTTTGCATCACGATAATGCCCCTGCTCACTCATCTTTGCTTGTGAGAGATTTTTTAGGCAAAAACAACACCACAATCATGCCTCAGCCACCACATTCACCGGATTTGGCCCCATGTGACTTTTTCTTGTTCCCAAAACTAAAGAGACTTATGAAAGGACGGAGATTTGCAACGATTGAAGAGATAAAGACTGCATCGCTGGAAAAGCTCAAGGCTATACCGAAAAGTGCTTATGAGAAGTGCTTTGAGGATTGGAAAAACCGTTGGCATAAGTGTACTGTATCTGAGGGGGATTACTTTGAAGGGGACAACATAAATATTGATAAATAAATAAATATTTTTTCAAATTGTAGGAAGGAATTAATCGGAAAAACAAAAGCTTTTCTTTTCATTCAAGGATCTTTTTCGAGCGTCACTTTATTTAGCAATAATTAATTTGCCAACGTTTCGGGTGTATTATTGACACCCCTTATCAAGGCTGTAAAGCAACAAACATACAAATAACTCACAAAATACATCACACATACATAATTGAAATTTTACAACAAAATAAAAAGCATGATATCTTACCAATTAAAATTAAATACAGTACGCTTGCACGATCATAATCCAAAATTTGCAGAGAGTGAGAGGTGAAAGTTGCGGTAACAACAAACACCTTACTAAGAAAACCGTTTTTAATTTAACGTGTGCTGACATCGCAAAGAGATACACAAGAGGATGTACAAGGATGATATCCCTTAGCCGTTAGTCTCACCGTTCAATGAACGAACAAAAAGAAAATTCAGCGGACGCAGGGGGCACCTATATCGAAATTCTGAGGGGAAGAAAAGGACAGAGGCAAAAATAAAATGAGGGAGTGAAGGAGAGGAAATTTAAAAGTGGTAGGGAAGGAGTGAGGTGAACGGCCGTCAAGCTGGCACACACATTCGACAACTGCTCCTGCAGTATACATCACCGCGACGTCAACATCAAATTAATACACACAATAAAAATACTCCTAATACCTCTTCGTTCCCAAGCGGCGCAAGTTATAACGTGGAAGAGTGTTAATGCTAGGTAGTGGGCGGCAGATACTGTCAACAATTGTCTTATAGCAACTTTTTAACTTGATCGTATCAGTCTGTCTATTCATGTTATCCCTCGTATCATAAATATGTAGCATTTCCGAAAAAAGACGACGACCTAAGTACTGTTCACAATCGAGAACTCGTACTTTATCAAAGTTAATTTTGTGTCCTGTATTATTTGAATGTTCGGCTAAGGCCGACGTAGTGTCCTTATTAATAACGCTGCGCTTATGTTCGTTAATACGTTGTTGCAATTGTCGGCTAGTTTGTCCCACGTATGACGAAGTACAATCTTTACAATTAATTTTGTACACTACGTTACTCATATCATTGTTGTTGATAGCGTCTTTTCCCAATTTTACAAAACAATGAAACCTATTGACTGGTTTATGTATCACTCTGTAGTTATCCCGTTGCAAAATTGATTGTAGCTTACAGCTAAGATTTTTAATATATGGTAATACAATAAGTTTCTCTCTTTCCTTATTACGGTTTGTAAGTTGACTATTATTATTAATACTATTGTTACAATTCATTATACTAAGTCTTTTTCTAATATTATTGTCAATAAACTTAGAAGGATAGTCATTCTCACGGAGAAAATATTTTACCAATTTCAAATTATCATGGTGAAAGCGTGGGTGTGACAATTTTATCGCTTTGTCCACCAAACAATATACTATTGCTCTCTTTTGATTAGTCGTATGATGCGAGAAATAATTAACAAACCTGCCAGAGTATGTGGGTTTACGGTACCAATTTGAAATTACACTATTGTTTTCTCTTGTTAATTCTACCTCAAGATAACTAATCTTATTGTCCTTTTCTCTCTCCATAGTAAACTTTAAATTGTCGTTGTAGTTGTTAAAAATCGAGAGGCAATCTTCAATATCGTCTGTTTTTGCCACCAAAATACAATCATCGACATAACGTTTATAATACAAAATCGAGTTTGTCAATAAATTTAAGCAATGTGTTTCCAAACATTCAAGGGCCAATTCACCAAACCACGGACTACAGCAACCCCCCATCGGGACACCGAGAGTCTGCTTGAAAAATTTGCCATCGAATGCGAAAAACGTTGAATTCATTAAAAAGATTATTCCGTCAAGAAACTCTTGTAAAGACAACATCGTACGATTTTGCAAATACTTCCATTTACGTTTAATACCTAACAAAACTAAGTCTAAATTTATGTTGGTAAACAGAGATACGACGTCAAAGGATAAAGGTTGATAATTGTCGGGAATTTTAAGAGTAGATACAGTATTAAGCAAATCAACAGTGTTACGTAACGACGATTGCGGTCTCGGCAAATATTTATTAAAAAAGGTGCAAATTGCTTTGTCAAGAAAATAGGTAGGAGAATTGATTGTAGACACTATGATACGTACTGGCAGTTCCTTTTTGTGTATCTTAACTAAACCGTAAGCTCGCGCTAAGTTCGTATTACTAATTTTTTTAGTCAAAATGTCAAAACAAGAATCAAGTTCATGTACACCATACTTAAGCCATTTTTTTGTTATATTTTCAACGGATTTTTTTAAACTACTAATAGGATTCTTTGATAACTGGCAATAATGTTTTTGGTCGGTTAATATAGTCATCACTTTTTCATTATATGCTTCGCGTTCTATAGCGAGAGATACGTTGCCTTTGTCGGCTTTTGTAAACAAGATGTTCGGATTCTCTCTCATAAACACACGCGTAGCTTGAATCTTTTTCTCCATTATTCTATCAATACACGAGAGTTTCTGTTTCGTTTTAGTGAATTTATTCACACAATCAATGAGAGTAATTCTGAGCACGTGTGTGTCGTCTAATTTTTCAACATTATCAACAACATTATCGCGTTGTCTAGAATTCCCACACTTGACATAAGTATCAATACTTTTTAATAACTCATAAATAGTCCGTTTGTTCGGATTACACGAATAATTATATCCTTGTCCTAATCTTATAATGTCACACACGTGTTTGGGAATACTCTGATTGCACAAGTTAATAAACCATTTATCAAGTCGTTCCTTGGTATTTGGCTCAAGATTACAGGTGTTGTTTTCGCTTATGACCTCGCTGTTGTCAATACAGCCCGCAGTAGAGTTCGCAGAGACAGTAACAACATTATTAGAGTTAATAGAACAGTAACTAGGAACGACATCATCACGTAAATGTTTATTGTTGAAAAGTTGGAAAGGTACTTTATGTTTATCTAAAAATAATTTTTCAATTTCTTATTGTGTATTGTAAGCCAAGATGATTTTAGGAACGTAATACTATGTGTATAATGTAAATGAAATAATTTGGCAATTTTCTTGTTACAAATTCTACGAATTTCAGTGAATATGCTGTATTTCTCTTTCGTTAATCTATTTCTCTTAAAATGGCAGTCAGAGATTTCTAATTTTAAAATTTGATTCATTAAGCTAAGTCTCATTTGTTGGATTTTATGTGTAATGTGCTTGTTATCTATCGTTATGTTATTAATTGATTTAGTAGAATTCAAAATGTGTAATGGAATAATTTCAAAATTTCTACATTACTGCGGTTATCTTGCTGGTGGTCTCGTCGCCCTATATGGTCACTGCGTATGATCCGAATGACTGCTCGGTTTGCATTCGATCCCCACAAGGCCTGTCCATCCGATCTTCCACGACCCGAGATAATGTGCTCGTCACTGACGGCCTGGCCGGCCGGGGAGAGTTGAAGGAGAGACTTCGAAGGGGTGGTTGAAGCACGCGTGCCTAGCCTCTGAACCGTGCTGAGGGCGACGATGCCGTCCACCTCTGAGGAGGTGCTTCCGCCCACCGTAAAGTCGCAGTTAAACGGAAGAGTGAACTCACTTGTTCTCTCTTGGCTTCGTTGGTTAATATACGGCTCGAAGGACCAAAAAATGTTAAGCGCTCTCACGTGAATTCGGGATGAAGAATGAGAGGGTCTAGAAGAGAAAGAGTCAAAGAAAATAGTCCACAAGAAGATATGATACTCTTTTATTAAATTCGGAGGACGGTTCAGGTGCGATGAATGAGGAGCGTAATGAGTGAGGCTATCCGTTCTAGCGAATATTGCCGCGAAACAAACGCTGAAAGGAAGACTGCGTCATCAGAAAAGACGCCCTCTCTCGAAGTTCATGTAACCAGTGAATTCGAACGGCAATCGAATAACAGCGCAAAAGGAGGCCCGGGACGTGCAAGGGAGGGAGCTGCGCTTGACGAGAAGTTTCGTCCAAACATCAGTATTGTGGTCCTGGTACAAAATTGAACAAACGGTTGGTGCGTAGAGATCCTGGTAAAAATCCACTAGACGTTGCTTGTAAAGAACACGAATATCTTTGTATAATAAATATTATTTACTGATTTATTTTATCGATAGTTAATAAAGTGTTTATTCGCAAAATCGAGAGGATATTGCGACAAGAAATAAAGCTGATGAAATTCTAGCTAAAAAAGCTTGGGAAAGAGTGCTAGCTAATGATAGTAGTTTTGGTGAGAAAGCAGCTGCCGCAGCCAAAATTATGAAAATTGAAAGTAATCTTGGCACGGGTGTTGATATGAAGAAAGGTAGTAAGAAACGAGGTATAGGATTCAAAAAACGCCAAGCACGAAAGAAATGTAGAAAAATCAAAAAGCCATCAGTTACATTGAATAAAATTATTAAGGAGGCCTCGAAAAATAGTGTGTCTAACAATCGATCTTTTGTAGTTTTTCGTTCGGCTATAAAAGGAACTAAAGAAGCTGTGAAAAAGGACGGTGGTAGAAGTAAAATAAATATACCACGTATTTTACCTATTTCCAGTAAAGTTGGTGGAGTGCTTCCTTTTTTAATTCTATTATTTGTTGCTTTAAGTGCCACTGAAGCGCTAGCGGGAAGAGCTGCTTCAATAGCGAAAGCTGTGAACAGCGCTAAAGCTGCTCAAAATGAACTGAAAGAGGCTCAAAGACATAAGAAAACTATGGAGGCTATTGCTATAGGTAAAGGTCTTTATCTGAAGCCTCATAGTAAAGGTTATGGACTCCACCTCAAACCACATGTTAGTAGACAAGGTTTAAGAAAAGAAAACTTTGAAATAGTTTTACCTAAACGGGCTCTGACTGATTTAGATATAAAAAGATATGCTAAAATAATAAAAATTGCAAATTTTCGAGGTATTTTCATGCGTAACGATTTACCATCTGACGAACCTCACTATCAAGAATCAGCTGTTATCAACTTAGATGACAAAAATGGACCAGGTACGTACTGAGTGGCATATAAAACGAAAGGCGATGAAGTTATATACTTTGATTGTTTTGGTGATCTTCAATCTCCTATAGATTTATTACTCTATCTCAAAGTCAAAACAGTCAAATATAACTATATGAGATATCAAGATTTCAATACCTATATAACTGCGGACATCTTTGCCTAAAATTTCTTTCAAATAAACTATAAATAGATGTAATGAATGAGAAAACAGTTATTTAATAAAAAAAACTCTGATGGAGAACACATTAACGTTGAGTCTGTCAGGAAATTCATCAGTTTTTGAAGCAAATTATTTTCCACCAATAGAGCTGTCGCCTAATAAATAATATGTACTAGACTTAGTGGAACTATGAACATTTAGTTCAATACCAAATATTGACGTAGGCAATAATACACTTTACGTTGGCGAACACGAAATCGTTTTACCGACAGGTAGCTATGAGATATTGATAGTTTTCTACAAGAAACGTTAACGCTTAATCAAATGTCAATTAATTTGAAACCAAACAATAATACTCTACGTAGTGTTATTCAGCTTAGTCATAAAATAAATTTCAAACCAAAAGATTCTATTGGTTCAATTTTAGGTTTTACTAGACGAAAGTTATCTGCAAACGAAACTCATAGCTCTGATTTACCTGTAACTATACTCAGAGTGAACGCTTTACGCGTATAGTGTAATATTACTACAGGTTTTTATACAAACGAATTGTAAGTGCATACTATACATGAATTTTTTCCAGCAGTATCACCAGGATATAAAATGAATGAAGTACTTTCACATATATTTATTTACCGATCGCCTTGAAAAGTATTGGTCATTTAGAAATACGCATTGTCGATCAAGACGGAACCCTAGTTAATTTTCGAGGAGAAGTTATCACAGTACGGGTTCACATCAAAGCAATATTGTGATGGGAATCAAATTTAACAATAAAATTGGACGAGGATATATGAATAGACTGCAATGTCAGTCAGCGATTAGTTGGCCGAGAGCTACCGCAGCGCTCACACGTCAGAACATTCATTTCCTGAAAAGTCTAGGACTAAAAGTAATAGAAAATACATTAGCTGGTTCAAAGTATCGTGTATATTAATATGTTGCTTACATCAAAATGGACGAAATTCTAAATATGCATTCAGGTATCGCTTTCGATGAGTCGATAGCTCATTACAAAGTTCATGCGCATCAACCTTATTTATTATCACATTTTAATAATAATTATGAAGTTCATATCTCAATTCATCATCAAGATTTATCCACACTTCCATCTCGCAGTATAATTCATGTTTGCGATAGATTAACTCAGGAAAATGGAAATGTAGCAGTTAAAACTAAGTTAGTTAATAATGCTGTCATTTGTTCGAGGAGATACGATACGAGATAAATGCTATTGAAATAGATAAAGTAAAAAATGTTGGCTTAACCCATTAACGCCTGAATTGCAGTTCTTCAGTAGTCCATGTTTGAGGTAGTGCCAATCAACGTAAAAATGATAAAATTGTCTGAAAATTCATACTCGACTATTTTCGGGTATGCTCTTTCGATTGGCGTGGTTAAAAATTTAAAAAAATTTAAAAAACCATTAAATTTTGCAATTTAAATAAAAAAAAGCACGATTTTTACAATACATTTTTTTTTCAAACTCGATTTTCACCTGGAACCACCTGTTCATTTCACGCAGAACCATTCAAAATCGTGCAATAATACCTCGAACTTAAAAGTTAGATTATATATGATAATAAATTTTGGCATAAAAAATTCAAAATGGCGCCCAAAATGGGTCAATGTCAGGGTACATTTTCATTATTTTTTTTTTCACGAACGGTCAATTTTAGAAAAAAATTGTATGGAATAAAAAGTGTTTAGAATCACTCAAAAAATACGTCTGAATTTTTTCAAAATAGTTTAAAGACTTTTTTAATTTTTTTAAAAAGTTGTTAAATTCAAAAATGCAAAAACTTCTCAAAAAATTCTGAAAAAATTCACACTTACTCTTTGAATGATTTTAAACAACTTTTTTTCTATAAAATTTTTTCCTAAAACTGATCATTGTTGACTAAAATGGGTTAAATAGAAAAAATTATTCGTGCACTACATGGCCGAAAATCTGCATATACACACAGGCATATATATACAAGTCTGGGTGTAATATTTGTAAGTATATAATCCAGAGATCAAGATCGCCCTTTGCCATTGTCTTTATCAACAATGTTGCCCGATTCTCACCACTTGGAGGTGGACGATTTCCGAGAATCTT
This sequence comes from Phymastichus coffea, assembly GCF_024137745.1. Classification (NCBI taxonomy): domain Eukaryota; kingdom Metazoa; phylum Arthropoda; class Insecta; order Hymenoptera; family Eulophidae; genus Phymastichus; species Phymastichus coffea. Next base: position 23,793 of record NW_026706846.1, read on the forward strand.
CTTCTTTTTTTTTTTTTTTTATTTATTTTTTTTTAATTTTTTTTACGTTTTTTTATAATTTTTTTAAAAGGTTTACGTTTTTTAAACTTTAAAAAGTTATTTTAAATGACTATCAGTGGATTGTATCAAAACATATTTTGCAAAAATACAATTCACAATTTTCACAAATCCTGTTAGTTCGCTTTTCACATTTTTCTCCCGAACAATATCTAAACTTTTGTACAATCTCTGACTTATGTCCTTTGAAATCCTTCTTCGCCATGTAATGTTTAGCTAATGAAAGTGCAAAGCTTTTTGTAGAGTGTTTTTTATCTTCTGAATCGGTCAAGTCTCTCAAAACTACAGAATTGGTGATGCTTGATTGAATCATTCTCATGAGTATAATCCAAGTCCATTTTTTCGAACGCAAAATAGGCACAACCTTATTACATCGCTGGTCATGAATATCAACTCCGCCCATAAATTTGTTATACACCGAAAATGCATGGGGGAATGATATGTCAGATTTCTGCTTTTGTTCCTTGTCAAAACGTTTTACTATAGAAAGAGGAGTAACACCTGCGGCAGTTGACAAAATAGAAACTGGCTTAGAATCTACAACAGTTATAAAGTTGATACCACTTTCTGTATCATGTTTGACTGCATATGTACCTCTATTATCTTTTTTGTCAACGTTGTTTTTTACATTGATACGATTTTCTCGAACCGTGCCTGTTGCTTGTATTCCAATTTTGTGTAGATGTACTAATAAATCAGGGCAGCAAAATAAATTATCGAAATAAACGTGGTACTTACTCAGCTTTTTAATTGATATATTTTCCAAAACTTTTTGCAACATTTGCATGACAACACGGCTGCCTAATGCACATTTTGGTAAAAAATCATTATTTTCAGAGTTTTTTCCGCAGTATATGTCACAGTCAAACACATACCCGTTTGCACTACATAAAGCCCATAGTTTGATACCAAATCTAATGGGCTTTGATTTGATGAATTGCTTCAACACAGTTTTTCCAAAAAATTTTAGCATCATTTCGTCGATCGAAAGAGCCGTTGCAAAAACTCCAAAAATAAGAAGATTTTTTCTAAAAATGTTGAAAACAGATCGAACACGCCAGACTCTATCGTTAGAATCTTCGTCTTCTGGTTTGGACAACTTGAGCTTTGACTTTATCTCCTCAAATTCATCGCGACTCATAACATTAGGTACTAAAGCACATCCAAGAAAAGGATCTTTTGACCAATAATCTCTTTGGGATAAACGTTTGTTGAACATGGTAAATATTAATATACCTAAAAATGCATTCAATTTTTCCGGAGTCAGATCATATCCATTTATTTTAGTAGCTTCGATTATATATTGTTTGATATCTGTAGAAAAGAACAATTCGAATAGTTTGGAGTCAGAGCATTGGGAAATGAAGTTTTTATCTTTTTCTGACAGTAATATTTCATTTTTCAGATTAGAATGATATTTCTTTTCTCCGTCAACCCAAACAAATTGATGGTCATCTTCAAGTTTTTTCTGGGAAGGTTCATATCCTTGGAGAACTTTTCTATAAGATGAACTTGGAAAAAACTCTTCGACTTCATTTTCAGAATCATCAAAATCTTCATTTTCGTAACGTGAATCATCACCATCAGATTCGCCAGAACTATCTGGATTTGGAATAAAAACAGCTTCATCATAATTTTCTTCTTCATCTAATTCTATCGAACTAGACGATACCTTGTATTTCTTTTTATGACGATTTTTTGAAACAGTAGCAGAAGCCGATGTTTCATTTTTTCTCTTTGGCATTTTTACAATATGTTTCAGAAACAAAGCAGTAGAAATATTTAAAATATTGAAAACAAATAAAGTAAAAATAATTACTATGATATGTTAGAATTATCACGTATAATTATAGAGCACATGAAAAATAATAAAAGAAACTATCTTTGAAATAATTGCGACATTTTCGGTTCAGAAAAAAATCATTAGCAATATTTTAAATCTTCAAAATAAATAAAGTAAAATTAATCCCTATAATATGTGAGAATCAAGAATATGGTAATCACACATAATTATACTGATTATTATGATAAGTAATCGAATAAAAATAACTAACTTTGATATACTTGCTACATTTTATAAAAAATATATAAAACAGATTTAAAATAAAAAGAAAAGAAAAAGTAAGGAAAGTAAACTAAATAAAGAATGTTAAAAAAATTTGCTTTGTGGACAGAAATGTAATTTCGTTCAACAAGTAAATAATTTTTTCTATTTAACCCATTTTAGTCAACAATGATCAGTTTTAGGAAAAAATTTTATAGAAGAAAAGTTGCTTAAAATCGTTCAAAGAGTAAGTGTGAATTTTTTCAGAATTTTTTGAGAAGTTTTTGGATTTTTGAATTTAACAATTTTTAAAAAAAATTAAAAAGTCTTTAAACTATTTTGAAAAAATTCAGGCGTATTTTTTGAGTGATTCTAAACACTTTTTATTCTATACAATTTTTTTCTAAAATTGACCGTTCGTGAAAAAAAAAATAATGAAAATGTACCCTGACATTGACCCATTTTGGGCGCCATTTTGAATTTTTTATGCCAAAATTTATTATCATAAGTCCATAACTTTTAAGTTCGAGGTATTATTGCACGATTTTGAAAGGTTCTGCGTGAAATGAACAGGTGGTTCCAGGTGAAAATCGAGTTTGAAAAAAAATGTATTGTAAAAATCGTGCTTTTTTTATTTAAATTGCAAAATTTAATGGTTTTTTTAAATTTTTTTAAATTTTTAACCACGCCAATCGAAAGAGCATACCCGAAAATAGTCGAGTATGAATTTTCAGACATTTTTATCATTTTTACGTTGATTGGCACTACCTCAAACATGGACTACTGAAGAACTGCAATTCAGGCGTTAAAGGGTTAACAAGTCTTATAAAGAACTGGTTATCACTCAACCTGAGTCAAAGTTTAATAGCTGAAAATGCTGGTTGGACTAGTGACAAAGAAGTATTACTTACAAATGACGAAGGTTATTTGGATGTTACTATACCCCTCAGTATGCTGCTTGGATTTGCTGAAGATTATGGAAAAATTGTAGTAAATGTTAAACATGAGCTTATTATTACAATGTCGAGAAATGATTTGAATGCTACCATAACTACATCTTTCTATACAAATGGAGTAATTACTTATGAACAAATTAAAATTACTTTGAATAAAATTAAATGGTTAATGCCATATGTAGTAGCAGCTGATAGAGAAAACATCAAATTACTTAATCAAATTAGTCGTGACAGAGCGATCACTATGAGTTATCGCATTTGGGAGTTATACGAGTATCTTAAATGACCTCGCACATCTAAACATGTGAAGATATCCAGTCAAGTGGATAAACCGCGCTTCGTTATTTTAGCTTTTCAAACTCAACGAAAAAATGAACTGGACACTAATGCAAACAGATTTGACAACTATAACATTAGTAATGTAAAACTATTTCTCAATTCACAATCTTATCCATATGGAAATCTTAATTTAAACATTAATCAAAACCAGTATGCAGTACTTTATGATATGTACGTTGACTTTCAAAGCGCATGTTATGGAAAAGAAAATGAATCATTGCTCAATAAAATAAATTTCATTGAAAAATTATCTTTAATCGTGATAGATTGTACGAAACAAAATGAATCTATCAAAAGTGCTCCTGTAGACTTCCGCCTAGAGTTTGACATGAGAGAAGATTTTCCTTATAATACTGCAGCCTATTATGTAATTCTACACTATCGAATTGTAAAGTAAAACCCTGTCGGTGGTGATGTAAAGAAATTAGTTTAATATAGTTTAATTACTCTAATAAATATAGTTTAATAGAGTATAATTACTCTAAATAAAACGTAATTAAATATAAGCTAAATAAATTAAATGTGTAACGTACTGTACATCACGTTAAATTTTATGAATAAAAGCATTTTAATTTCAAATATATAAATTTTTTACTCGATACCTAAACATTCAACATAATTATATGTAACTCTATGGACAAGAGAATGATATCTCTATCTCTCTCTACCACTAATTCTCTCTCTCTCTCTCTCTCTCTCTCTCTCTCTCTCTCTCTCTCTCTCTCTCTCTCTCTCTCTCTCTCTCTCTCTCTCTCTCTCTCTCTGGTAGGTGTCGCACGTACTTCACATCGGCTCTCGTTCTTTGTGTTGTTATTAATACCATTGTTTCGCTTTCAAGCAAAATTTGTTCACAGACAGTGCAGTTTCACCGGGCCGACAAGCTTCAGCTATCAACTTGCACTTTGAGATGCAATTAGTGCCCGAAAACTGCATTGCTTCTTACACCAACATAACCTCGCACTCTCACCGGCCAATCTTTCAACTCTGCACTGCCAATAACACAGCGACATCTCCAACGCCTGCTACACGTACACAAGCGTCAACAACAAACAACAACAACATCTCTAAACAAAACCACCTTCAGTGATTTTTATCATTTGACAACTCGCAGATTAATCTCCGCTGCAACGCGAAGCCCAAGCAACTCATATCATCGCAAGCTCTACTATTTGTTCCTGATTGTGTGTCCGTTATGCCTCTTGATTTCACCGCAGGATTGTTTCTTGGTGCATTTCGTCTCGTCTATCACTGCGCTCAACATTGTTGCGGCTTAATAGTGTAGTGTCTTTGCCGCATTGTTTGTCATTGCGCTTTTCATGTGGTGACTGTGCATTTTGGTGTAACCTCGAGGCGGTGCATTCATGGTGTTTGCGATGACTTGCACATTCATGTTTTCTGCGTGAATTGTTATTTTTGCGTTGGCTATACTTTTGCGCTGTCATATTTCGCACCCCTAGGCTGGCACTTCTTAGGACCTTACCACTTGTCTTCTCCGTCGGTATCGACGCGGCGCGCCACCTCTACGCACTTAGACGTAACAACGTTACTTACTCTCTAATGGTTATTTGTGCTTATTGCGATCGCATCTTATCGAGAAAATCTGACACTGTCGTTCAGTGCATTAAATGCCTTAAACTTTCGCACGCGGCCTGCGTTGATACCAGATCGCTCCTTCACGGCAAAGATTTTTATAGTGGTTGCGCCGAATCTGCCAAACCCACTGCACACACCGACAATACTGTCTTAGACAGCTCCTCCCAAGCCACGCCACTTCATACTGTATCGGCTAATAGGAAGCGTAAGGCCCAACCACTCGATCGCATTGCTAAGCAACTTCGTCCAATAGACGCAATTACCACTCATTTTCTACTGCCCGTCCACCAGCGTTCTTCACCGACGTCAACTACTATTAACATAAGCTCGCCGGTTACACCACGTGTTTTTCGTACCCTCTCCAGTCCAACAAAGTCTACCTCTCAGTCAGACTCTAATCTATTACCACTCTTAACTGCCGAACAGTCCTATATCATGTCAACCACTAACGACTCGACTCCCTCTTGGTTTCTACATTACCAAGACAATCTTTTTACACCTTTTACCGAGGAGGTTCGTACGGGTTTGAGTCAAAACCATCATGATATTAGGGCTGCTATACACGAGGTTCGTAGCCTCAAGCGTGTCGTGGGACTGAAGGACAAGGCAGAGCTTCTGGTACTCGGTATACCAAATCACTTTACTCGGAATCTCGATGATTCACTGCTGCCACTCCTTCATGCCATGGGCTGTCCTGCGGTCAGATCTCACATCATCTCTACAAGAAATTGGCTACCGCAAAGAGATTCGTCCCTACAAATGCTACAAACGAGCCTACCGCTTGCGCCTTGGTCTTTCGAGTGGATTCTACAGTGGTTCGAGACTTTATTCTTGAATCCGCTAGCAGGTTGAGGGGCAGATTAGCCTACAGTATCTTTAGGGCTGGCGGGGGAAACCCAGTTTCCATTCGTCAACTACTACCCAAGCCTCTTCATGACCTCCTAGTCAGAGCTACCGAACGTAGCAGAGAGTTCGGTTATGCTCGTCCATTTGTCTCCTCTATGATTATTCTTATGCGCCAAACCTTACGATCTGAGCCGATACCGATCTGCTCTCTCGAAGAGCTAGCTGATCTCCAGCCTGCTCCAACGAGCAAATGCAGCTTGACTCCTCACATCAGTCGCAAAGTTCTCACCTATCACAGCAATGACAGCATTCACAGCCGACTCATTTCAGTCGAAATGAACCACCGTACGACAAACAACCAAATTCTCATCAGCCTCCTCAGCAAATCCAGCCTCAAAAATCTCTTCAGGAATCAATGCCCACTGATCACTCACTGTTTCCGCCATCATCTACTCCGGATCCACACGCAAATGGTTTGGGTTACGGTATTGTAAAGCAAGCCACTGCTTCTATACCGGCTCATCAGCCTCCACTTGGCTTTGCTCACAGCACTGCCCACTCTGCTACTACTCAACCGAGATCTAGCTGTCTAGGACCTGACTCTCAACAAGTCAACTCTTCGTCAACAGGTTATCATCTTACTCAATCCCAAAATCAGCAGCTACCTCCTAGACCAAACTCTAACCTCATTAAGCCGCAATCTTTCAATAAAAAGGTTGCCAATAGTAATTCCTCTACTAAACTAGTGGCATGACTCCCTCTGTCACCGAAGAATCGCCCTTCTATATCATCGCTTTCCATAGGTCACATTAACGTCGACCGTCTCAATTCGGCATCGCATTTCGCTCTCCTGGAGTCCCACATCTCAACTATTCACTACGACATTATAGCTGTTTCTGAAACATTTCTAAAGCCTGATATACCTGACTCCCATTTGCGATTTCCGGATTTTAACTTCTTCAGACTTGATAGATTAGGTAAGCATGGTGGGGGTGTCGGCCTCTATATCCGCACACACTTAAGATTTGATCTACTGGTCAACTCCGACCCCGTCTACTAGTCCAGGCAATAAAGCATCAAAGTAGTAGTAGAAAACCGACTGCGCTATCATAAGGAAGGTACCTCGTAGAATAATTGTATTATCATTTGGACACGCAAATATGATTTATTAATTTTTTATCGCCGATTTTCATGAAAAAATCGCACTTTTTTCATTAATTAATTAATAAAAAATAAGCTAACAAAGCAATGTTAATGGTATCAATGGCAAATTTGTAGATAATTGAATTACGAAGAGAATGAGCCATCGCTCGACCTCATCGGTTGATTAGCATCGAAGATAAAATGGAAAATCCGGCAAATTTATTATTTATTTAACAATTAAATATTTTCGTTAATTTTCAACGTACAGATCTCGGCTTTTGCAAAAAGATAGCAATGTTTATGTACTTTATGTTGGCAAAAAGAATGAACGCTGTAAGACAATTAGCTTCTGCGTATTTGCAGTTTCATTTATTTATTATGCTTAATTGTAAAATAGCTGCTATCGACTGAGGTACTCGGATTTTAATTTTTAAAAGGGATTAATAAACTACAGGTAAAATGCAACAAAACGTATATCTTCATTTTGCGGCTAAATGTTTTAAAGTGGGCGAAAAAAAGAACCAAACATCACTCTACACGGCCGAGCTACTGAAAATGGTGTAGTGGTGGGGGTAGCAACAGCGGAGGAGAAGCGCGTATATATATAGTAATACAAGCGTATATCGCGCCGCGTATTAGATTTGTTTTTACGTTTTCGACAAGCAATAACGCTATTTTAATACTTTTTTTTTTATTGTTAAGTTGCAAATTAAGAGGAAATTTATTATTGACTCTGACTAAATGAATAATAACAAAATAATTGGTAATATATGAACACTTATATTATATATACATATATTTTTATTAAATACATGAATTTATTTACATGATAGTTACACAAAGTAGGCATTTTATTAATAACTAAAAATACAATTTATTTTACAATGCGCTTCTTACAGAAATTACAAAGTCTTGCATTAATTAATTAGTGTAAGTACAGTTATTACAAAATTCTAGTTCTTTTTCTCGGTGGCTCTGAACAATCTATTTCTCCAATATTTTCGATAATATTAATATCTTCTGGTTCAACTATTTCATTATTATTATCAATTAAATTATCGTTGATAGTTGATTCATCGTCAAGCTCAGTTGCTTGAGTTATTGTCTCAAAGTTGAAACACGTATCGTCGGTACAATGACCACAAAGATGAGAGCATTTCAAACCATTTTTTTTACAAGTACACAAGTTATCAACGCACCCCTTTTTACTACATTTACATGCAATTTGATCAAGTAATACTTGGGGTATAGGTGGATCGGCTGTACCTATGAGTAATCATACATTATTCTTAACTTTCCATCCCTAATCAGTTGCATTTAGATTTGTATTTCCTAGCCAAGACTGCACTTGATAGTAAACACGAAATGCATGTTGTTTTGCTGCTCCTTCTGTTGGTGGCAAAGTCTCTAATGCAAATGTCAATTTTATTTTGGCTTTATCGAAATGTAGATATCGTAAGTCATTTAGCGAAAACGAGTTTGATTTTTCTATTAGCTTTTTCTCGACTACGTTGCTGTACATTGCACGAATTAATTCATACGCATTGTTGGCTATTTTATCGCAATCGGCTTTTTCATCATAAAAAACTGCAGCTAATTCAAGTAATCTGTTATGGGAAAGAGAATCTATCAATTTATTTTTACCAAGCCTATAGAAACAAGAGGTGGGATCACACCCGCAAAAAGCATGTAGGAAAGCTACAATTTTTTGTAATTCTGGATATTTAAAACTATTACAGTCATAATATTCGTGTGGCTTTGAACTTCTGCATTGCCTATAGAAGTAAATATTGTTCGTATTATTAACGAGTTGCGAGAAAATAACCAACAAATCGGTATCTTCGCCTATAATTAAAGCCGTTGTTTAAGGATGCTTTCGAGCATTGTCAAGCGCAGTAGTAATTATTAATCTATCGGCATCTTCCGGAGCAATTTTCGTTCGATATCCGGCTTCATTTAACGAAGTACAAATTATAGCAATAAGTCGACTTTTGTTTTTTTCATTACTCAGAAATTGAGTTTGATTAGCAACAATAACAGTATTTTCGTCGAAAGCTATTTCACGACCAATGTTTTTTAATTTTTTACGTGAACGTTCTATAGATTTTGTTGATAAAGTTTCATCGTCTGGGTAACCGTCGAATATAAAATAACTATTTGAAGTAAAATGTCTTTCGGCATAGGAAACGTATTTATTTACCATTTCACTTATTTTTTCATTAGCATGCCATACGACTTTATGCATATAAAAACCGCCATCTACGAAGTGAGTAATATCATTTGTCGTAATAATATCATGTGAAAACTTAAAGTTCGTGAAGAAAGCGTCTTTTGGTGTTTTACGCATACCATTTTCGTCAAACAACGGTAACGGTATTGGAGCAAGTTCATATGAGCTTGCATACACTTTCATATCGTCTTTCGATTGAATATTCAAGCAAATTTTTTGAAAAATCAGTAGTGGTGATATATAAACTTCCTCGTTTGCCGCATTTTTTATCGTGGAATTAGCAGCTCCTAAATGTACTACTTTACTGCTTCTCTTATACTTGATATCTGTGAATTTTTTATTTGATGTAGCATCCATTAAAACTTTCCCAATCTCATAGGCTTTATAACAATTAACACTAGCCAAATCGCCAATGACACCTGAATAAATTCCCATTATTTGATCTGTTTCGGGAAACGGGTCGTATGTGGCAAAAAATTGCAGTACTTTTGCTAAATCACTTGCGTCTCTTGATATACGAGAAGCGCTATTATCGACGTGTTGTTCTGATGTTGCAAATGTCATATTACAAAATAATTTTATTACGTTGCTAACTTCGAAAACAGCTACTCTTGAGAGTATCCATTTTGCTATAACGCTGTCGGTTAATCCACGCCCATGCGTTAATCCTCCGATGCATTTCATTGCTCTCATCAACACCTGCTCGATGGTCATATCGGACCATACGCCACACCAAAATCTATTTGAACGCCGGATAGTAAAAAAACCTTTTTTGCAAAAATTATCATATTCAAAGACATCCATTATTTCTTCTAATTTTAACATTTGTTGAACGTATAACAAACAAGCTTTTGCATATAAATGATGGCCTGAAGCGAAAAAAATTGGTATCATTAACAGTACGATTTCCAAGTGCGAATCGAAATCTCCAGATCTTTCTGCATCGACATATCTTAGTATTAAACAGATAAGTTTGAAGTACTGCAACCACAGTTTACTGGTAGGGCCATTATTCTCTAGTTTTTCTATAGTTGCAACAAATTTTTCTTCAATTTTTTTTATAATTGGATTTGAAAAAAATTCTTGCATATCTTCTTCGTCAACTTTCTCAAGGCCCTCTGATAAATACGTTTTTTCATTTTCATCAAGATCTACTTTTTCAAAAATCAATATAGCGAGAGCGGCGTGAACGATGAAATTGCCGCGCATACCTCTCGAAAATAAGTGGCCCATCAAAGCTTTGTCAGCTGATAATTCAGCGTAAATAGTATAAAATGCCTCTTTAAGACCACTGCCCGTCATAATTGTACCAACAGCACCAAGAAATGACATTAATAAATGGAATCCGCCTAAACGAAGAATTATCGAACGAAGATTGTGAGGATCATTGGCTGGATCGATTGAAGCTATAATTTCAAATGCTTTCATGAAAAGCGGCAAATCAAAAGTAACAAAACAGTGCTTTTGATTATTTTTATCTGCTCTTTGTCTAGCGTCGATTAAAGCCGTTAAAATTGTCGTATGGTCACTTGGTGGAGCTTTTATAAAAGGCAAAGCTATAACTTTCGTCGTACAAAAATCGTCGTTGAGTGCGTGAAATTTATTCATGAATCCATGTCAATTTGACGTTTTTCCCGGTTCAGTATGTTTGCCATAAAAATATAGCAAATCAATTGGTTTAAGTTTAACCGAAAAATCACTAACTTTTACGTCTTTCCAATCTTGAACGAATACAGAATGTAATTTGAATGGTTTTTTGTTTTTAAAGTCAGTAAGAGGAAGAAAGCCAGACGTGCTTGCACTAGCTTTTGGTAATGCTCCTTTTAATCGAGGTATAGTACTATTGCAAGTTACAGACGACGATGGTGTCACGCACATAATACCGCCCATGCAATGAAAGGTATTTTTGCCATCAATCGTTGCAGTGTTATGATCAGCGTTGTCATATATAAATTGCAAGTATGCATCAGCGATAATATCAATTTGCTCCGAGTCGTTTACAATAGAACTTTCAAATCGAACAGTTTCCGAATATGAAGCACATAGGCCGATATTATATAAACAATCGATGAGCCCCCTTGCCGAAAATTTTGGGTGCATCATACTAGACAAGCCTAATAAGATTGGCGAAGAAAACGACCGCGGCCGTACTGCAGACATTAAAATATGAGCTGACGTACTAACTCTATTGTCCCATTTTTTCCAAGACCCGTTTTTCGGCTTTCATTTGTGTGTCTTCATTACAATGTCAAGAAATAATTTTAACGTTTTAGGAATATCTTCTGTAACATTATGTAGAAAATTTGAAGGTGAATTGTACTACTGTGGGCAAAAAGTAAGGTGAATTTTCAATTTAAACTTCGCGGGTTTAACATTTCGGGCTAGTTCTTTTTTTCTTGAGTTGGTAGGACTGCGAATGACATCTGGGACAAATTTCATGTCAATGTCATCATCAGTAATATATTTACGCTTGTGTTTACCAAACGACTAAGAGTGCATGTTTCGATTTTTACAATGTCTGATTTAATTGAGCAAAGAAGTGCCATCAAATTTTGTTTGCGGAATGAAATTTCGGCTGCGGAAACGTTGAGGATGTTGCGGAAGGCCTTTGGTGATTCTACCATGTCGCAGAAAAATGTTTATAAGTGGTACAAAGACTTCAAAGAGGGTCGAGAACGTGTTGATGACTTGGAGCGCTCCGGACGACCATCGACGTCAACAGATGACCAACACGTCAATAAAGTGAAGGAATTAGTGCTCGAAAATCGTCGGTTGACTGTTAGAGACCTTACTGATATGATCGGAATATCAGAAGGATCTGTGAAAACAATTTTGAAAGACCATTTGGGCCTACGAAAAGTCAAATCTCGTTTGATACCGAAAACGCTCAATTTCTTGCAAAAAAGTCGCCGCGTTGATGTGTGTGAAACAATGCTTTCTGACTATCAGGACAAGCTCAAATGCATGATTACGGGAGATGAGACTTGGATTTATGCTTACGACCCTGAAACAACCGACCAATCAAGCGAATATCGTGCTAAAGGCGAGGCCAGACCGAAAAGAGCACGTCAAAGTCGTTCAAAAATCAAGGTCATGATGACAGTTTTCTTCGATTTTCGTGGTGTGGTGCACTATGAATTCCTTCCACCCGGCTAAACTGTTAATAAGGAATATTATTTGAGCGTTATGCGTCGTTTGCGTGAAGCAATTCGTCTAAAAAGACCAGAATTATGGGCCAACAACTCTTGGTTTTTGCATCACGATAATGCACCATCTCACACTGCACTCGTTCTTCGTGACCATTTCGCCAAAAATTCGACGCATATCGTTCCGCAACCACCGTATTCGCCTGATTTGGCTCCGTGTGACTTCTGGCTATTCCCAAAACTCAAGAGACCACTCCGGGGAACGCGTTTCGAGTCGATTGAGGAGATAAGAGCTGAATCGAAGAAGGCGCTGATGGCTATACCGGAAAGGGACTATTTGGCATGTTTCGAGGATTGGAAAAAACGTTGGCATAAGTGTATTTTATCGGGAGGGGATTACTTCGAAGGGGATGACATTGATGTAGAAGAATAAATAAAGATTTTTCATTTTACAAACAAATTCACCTTACTTTTTGCCCACAGTAGTACGTACTAGTATCAAATTTTAATGATCGGATGTCTTGTAATATTATATGAGCAGCCATTTCCACAATTCTTTGCTTTTCCTCTTGTTCATTCTTATTTCGACTTGAATACCAACTGTCTTCCAAGCATTTTCCTAAGGTTGTTTTTAAACAAATAAATCGATCGCTTCTCGTTGAGTAAATTATTATTTCATCTTCGAAATGATCTTTCAAAAGGTTCTCAATTCTATCAAGTCGCGGAATATCGATTTTGCCATATTTTTCTGAGTATACTTGTAAAATTTCTGTCAATGAAAATTGACATTCGGCGCTATTCTCCAATAAATAATTGATTATGAAAGCTAACAAATCGGACATGCCTTCGCTAATTGGTTTTCCTTTAACATTATTTGGGCAGTACTGATAAAATTGACTCAAACATTTGGTGTGATAAGACACATTGTTTTCGGTATAAAAATTATCATCCTTATCTCGTAGTTGATGCAAACGCGAAGCGATAATTTTATTAATTTCAGTTTTTTTATAGACATCCAATTGAGCTATAACGTTGTCAATCGTTGATTTTTTCGTTACACGACTACATTTTTGCGTATTAAACATCTCGTTAGAGCAAAAAAAAAACAATATGAAAAAATATCAAAATTTCGTCCATCTCGTCTTCGTTCGCGATTTCGTTGATTTGCTTGTGTTGCCTGTTTTAGCGCTATTTTTATGTTTGATTCTCTCGTATGAGAGAGAGAGAGAGAGAGAGAGAGAGAGAGAGAGAGAGAGAGAGAGAGAGAACAGAAAAGAGAATGCCGAGGGGTCCCGAGTAGGCCCGAATAGTATAGCATTTCGGCACAGATGCTCCAAAATTCGAAGCATATAACACGAAAACAAAAATGTATATTATGTTACGAGCATCCATGTGTATATAAAAAATGATTTTGTTATTATTCATTTAGTCAGAGTCAATAATCAATTTCCTCTTAATTTGCAACTTAACAATAAAAAAAAAAGTATTAAAATAGCGTTATTGCTTGTCGAAAACGTAAAAACAAATCTAATACGCGGCGCGATATACGCTTGTATTACTATATATACGCGCTTCTCCTCCGCTGTTGCTACCCCCACCACTACACCATTTTCAGTAGCTCGGCCGTGTAGAGTGATGTTTGGTCCTTTTTTTCGCCCACTTTAAAACATTTAGCCGCAAAATGAAGATATACGTTTTGTTGCATTTTACCTGTAGTTTATTAATCCCTTTTAAAAATTAAAATCCGAGTACCTCAGTCGATAGCAGCTATTTTACAATTAAGCATAATAAATAAATGAAACTGCAAATACGCAGAAGCTAATTGTCTTACAGCGTTCATTCTTTTTGCCAACATAAAGTACATAAACATTGCTATCTTTTTGCAAAAGCCGAGATCTGTACGTTGAAAATTAACGAAAATATTTAATTGTTAAATAAATAATAAATTTGCCGGATTTTCCATTTTATCTTCGATGCTAATCAACCGATGAGGTCGAGCGATGGCTCATTCTCTTCGTAATTCAATTATCTACAAATTTGCCATTGATACCATTAACATTGCTTTGTTAGTTTATTTTTTATTAATTAATTAATGAAAAAAGGGCGATTTTTTCATGAAAATCGGCGATAAAAAATTAATAAATCATATTTGCGTGTCCAAATGATAATACAATTATTCTACGAGGTACCTTCCTTATGATGGCGCAGTCGGTTTTCTACTAGAGTTAATGTCAAATAAACGTTACTTTGATGCTTTATTGCCTGGACTATATGACAACTCACCCGAGTTTATTATTGGTGAAGTCAACACAGGTAAAATGAAACTCGTTATGGCAGTAGTGTATCGTCGTCCTGCTGCCTGCTTTCCCACACACTTCTTCAACTGCTTATCCACTTATCTGCCTTTGTATAATGATGTTATAGTTGCTGGCGATTTTAACTCAAACTTGATGCTACCAACTCTCTCCGAAACTATCGCGCTGCGAGAACTACTTGACACCCACTTTCTCCACGTCGTATCAACTGAACCTACTCATCACTGTTTTAGCGTTCACCCTCCATCACACACAACTCTTGATCTAATAATTGTTAAGAACACTAATTCAGTGTCGAGGTTCTTTAAATTACCTGCACCTTTTATCTCTGGTCACGACTTCATTTCTATTACTTATGCTACTGAATCGCTTAAGCCAACTACCAAGGAGATCAAGTCCAGACAGCTCAATCGTCTCTGCTCAACCAGTCTGTCTAACTCCCTCTCCATCAATCTTGCTGAGCTCAATGCATGTCTCGCCACCTTCTAACACGGTCTCCTCACCTGCTTCTGGTCTAACCGCATCACTGGCCGTTATCGACAGTCTCGAGCAGCTACTCACTGGCGCATTGGTCTCTTCCTTCGACGCCGTTGCACCGGTCAAGACCATCGTAATTCAGGGGAATTATAAACCCTGGGTCACTCACGACATCCTAAACTGCACGAAGCGTCGAGATTTTGCCAACAAAACCTCACTCATTACTGGTTCTTGCGATGATCACCAGGTTTACAAGTCCCTTAGGAATAAGGTGAATTCACTCCTTTGTTCGTCTAAAAATAGTTACATTGCCGAAAAACTCCGTCCAGGTTCTGACCCGTCAGTATCAAGTCGTGAACTCCAAAATCTTGGATTAACTAAGAAGCAACTTCCATCCCCTTTCGATTACTTCACACCAGGTGTCCTAAACTCGCACTACGCTAATATTGTGAACGCCTCTCCTCTCCTCGCTCGCAGTGCCTTCGATTCTATCCTGGTATCTCCTGTCAATATCCCTGGTAATATACCTAAATTCGACTTTCGGCGTGCCACCACCAAAGAAGTTCTCGACGCCATCAATGCCTCTTCATCTAAGAGTGTTGGTTACGATGGTATTTCTAGCAGGATGATTAAACTTTCTTCCACTACATGTCTCCCACAAATCATTCATCTTGTTAACTACTCTCTGACCAACGGTGTTTTTCCATCAGCATGGCGTCGAACACTCATCACTCCTCTTTCTAAAAACTCTTCACCCAGGGTAGTCTCCGATACTCGACCCATCGCCAGGCTATCTGAGCTTTCTAAGGTGCTGGAGCGTATAGTTCACATGCAACTCTGTGAGCATCTCTACTTACATGGGTTGCGAGATCCTCATCAAGCCGGCTTCACTAGGAATCACAGCATACAAACGGCTCTTCTCAAAGTTCTCGACGACATCAGACGAGCCTCCGACAATTATAAAATCACCATACTTCTACTATTTGATTTTTCAAAGGCCTTCGATGTTATTCCTTACGACAAATTGATATCCAAGCTCAGGAAACTTCATCTCTCTGACTCTGTTCTTAACTGGTTTTTTGGTTATCTCGCGGATCGTCTACAGGCTGTGATTGATAGTGGTGGCAAGATCTCCGACTGGCTTCACGTTAGTACCGGCGTCCCTCAAGGCAGCATCCTTGGTCCTCTCCTCTTTAGTATCTATATCAGTGACCTGTCCTCTCTTACCCTTGACCTTAGCTATATGTGCTTCGCTGATGACATTCAGGCCTACTTACATTGTGCTCCAAGTGATTTATTGGACAATATCCGGCGTGCTCAAGGGGGAGGTCAAGCTATTGCCGATTGGGCCCTGGCAAATGGTATGCCCCTGAACCTCTTAAAAACCAAGGTCATGATCCTTGGCACTAATAAGTACCTACGCAATATCGACCTCGATCTGCTTCCAAAAATTTTCATTAATGGCACGCCTATTATGTACACCACGTCAACAAGGAATCTAGGAGCAATTATCACTCCTACACTTAACTGGCAGGATCACGTTAAATCCATCACTAGGAAATCCTATGGAATTCTCGCCTCCTTAAGGTTTTACAAACACTCTCTTTCACGCAGCCTTAAGAAGAATCTTATTGAGCAGTTAGTCTTCCCACACGTAGCATATATTGCAGTGGTCTATATGCACCTCGATAAAGAGAGAATCTTAAAGCTACAAATACTACAAAACTCCTGTGTTCGCTTCGTTGCTGGTTTCAGTCCTTATGTCCCAAATAAACTTATCTCTTCTCACGTCACACACCACAGGCTTGTGCTTGGCTGGATCTCTTTTATTTCTATGCGACAACGGCCCTCGCTGTCCTCATGTACGAGGTGTGTTCAAAAAGTAACGAGAATTTTTAAATTTCGCGGGTTTGGAGAGCCCGCTTGTATAAAATTTTTTTTTATTATGTTGGTACACATGCCCCTGAAGTACGATAAAATTTTCAGCAATATTCATTGCTTACTTTTTAAGTGGCAGCCGCTAACGTTAGACGTGTTTTTCGAGCTCGGCGATTTTCGTTTGTGAAAAAAAATGGATCAAAGAATTTGTATTAAATTTTGCGTAAAAAATGAAATAAAGTGTAGTAAAGTTTGTCAAATGTTAACAAAGGCATATAGTGAGTCTGCTATGAGTAAAGCAAGGATTTATGAGTGGTATAAGCGTTTCCAAGATGGCCACGAAAACGTTGAAGATGACGAACGACCCAGACGCCCAAGCACATCAACAACCGATGAAAACGTGAAAAAAGTGAAAGAAATGGTTATGAACGATCGCCGAATCACAATCAGAGAAGTCGCTGATGATGTTGGCATATCAGTTGGCTCATGCCATCAAATTTTTTCGAATGTTTTGGGTATGAAACGTGTGGCAGCAAAATTCGTTCCAAAATTGTTGAATTTCGAACAAAAACAGCGGCGAATGGAAGTTGCTCAGGAGTCGCTAAATGAAGTCAATAACGATGCAGAACTACTAAAACGTGTTATAACAGGTGACGAAACATGGGTTTACGGATATGATGTCGAAACTAAGGCTCAATCATCCCAGTGGAGGCATTCTGGATCGCCAAGACCGAAAAAAGCTCGACAAGTGCGGTCGAATGTGAAGGTTATGCTCACTGTGTTCTTCGATTTTAATGGCATAGTGCATTATGAATTCTTGCCACAAGGTCAAACAATCAATAAGCAGTACTACCTACAAGTTCAACGTCGTTTGCGTAAAGCAATCCGAAAAAAACGCCCGGATTTGTGGCAAAACAATTCATGGCTTTTGCACCACGATAATGCGCCTGCTCACACTTCATTGCTTGTTCGTGAATTTTTGGCCAAAAACGAAACTGTAACGATGCCTCAGCCTCCATATTCGCCAGATATGGCTCCATGTGACTTTTTTCTATTTCCAAAAATAAAGAGAACATTAAAAGGCCGTCGTTTTACAAGCATAGATGACATTAAAAGCGAATCGCTGAAAGAGCTAAAAGCTATTACAAAGATCGAGTTTCAAAAGTGTTTCGAGGATTGTAAAAAGCGTTGGCATAAGTGTATTGTATCCGAAGGGGACTACTTTGAAGGCGACAACATTAATGTAGATGAATAAATAAATATTTTTTTCATAAAACGAAAATTCTCGTTATTTTTTGAACACACCTCGTATTCCACCATCGCCAGGAGATCACCGTCTTATTTGCTTGAACCTATTTCTCTTCTCTCAGATGAAGTGATTGTTCGACGTTCTCATCATCTACCACCAATGGCCTTCGAGTATAGAGCGCGACGCACTGAAACTTACAACAATTCCTTCACAATTCTTGGCCAGCGTCTCCTTAATGCCCTCAGTGTAACATCCTTCGACCCTGATCGCATCGACGACTTTAAGATCTGGATCCGCTCTGTATTTCTTCATCTGGAGACTATAAACTGGCTTGGTGTCGGCTCAGTCGAGGGATTCCTACCGCTACCTGATCTTTCTTCGTATTCTCTTGTCCCTCAAACACTTGGCAGAGCCCGTTTCAGCGGTCATGACTTCCGTGCCGGACCTGTTCTACAACTACGACTATGGTTCATTGGCTGAGTGTCCCAGTGTTTCTTCCCCTACTATTCTCCCTTGCGATTCCCTATTGCGTACGGATAGTTCTAAGGGCGTGCGCATTTACTATTGTAAGTCTAATTTACTTTGTTATCACAGCATTTCTTTGTATAGTTTTAAGTTAGTTATAAGTTGGCACTTGCTAGTATAGCACGGCACGTATCGTTCATATATAAGTTTTAAGCTTTTACCTTTGTTATACCGTGTTATTTGTTACTATTCGTTATCTATCTATTTTATCATAATTTTACATCTCTTGTTATCTACCTGTGTATCTTTACTACTACTACTTAGATACTCTTTAACTATCATTTGTTTATATCTCCACATGTACATATCAAGTTTTCACCGTGTATTCACTTTGCCAAACAGGGTTTCTACCCTAAGGCGCAATAAAGAAATAATCTAATCTAATCTAATCTCTCTCTCTCTCTCTCTCTCTCTCTCTCTCTCTCTTCTTGACATCTCTAGTATAGTTATGCCATTAACACAGCGACATAGTCGAGTACAAAGGTGTTCCCAGCTTTTCTTAATTACGGTTGATAACAGTAACCCGCAAGAATGTGGAGAAGTCTTTTTTTTCACCGATATCGTTATTTGAAGTCTTGTACTTTAGCGATTTCTAGTGACTTGAAATGCCAAGAATTCTTACTCAATCTTTTTTGAAATTGAACAAACTGAACTTGAATGCAAGTGAACCATATATATTCCACTGGCAGTAACCCTATTTCCTCCACCCACGCGCCCTGTAATTTACACAGCAATAACCCTGAACCCTTACAACCTAATTTCCTCAATCCACGAGCTCTATAATCTGCATATCAACAACCCAGGATCCTTATAGCCCAATTTTCTTAACCTACAGATCCTGTAATCTGTACGGCAATAACTTTTGACCCTCACAACTCAATTTTCTTGAAATGAACTAAAATACACAACTTCAAACAACTATATCTCGGTGAAAAAAAAAAGATTTTTAAGGTTTGGAAAAAGGAATTTGAAGAGTAAGAGTTACATTTTAAGGTAATATTTTCGGTTTGGAGAAAAAAAATTTATCAAAGGTGTGATATAACCTCAAAGATAGCCAAAAATAGTGTTTTTGGCACTTTTAGGTTAGGATATCACGAGAACCAGAGATGATGAACGAATTATGACGCGAGATTTGGATTCAGCGCATCAAAAGCCTTCGGGTATACCTAGTCACATGTCTGAGTTTTTTTTTAATTTGAAATGTTGTCGATCTGTGTAATTGATTAAGCCATAGAAAACTCATTTCACAAACAAAAACTTAAACTTTCTTCTCATCTAAAAATCCTCCCTTTGCCTTAATCAATGCTTTGATTATTCTTGGCATCCTTTTAAAAATTTGTGTAGTTTTTCATGCTCTAAATTATTCCAAGCCTGTTGTAATATGCGCTAAAGATGATCTGCGTACGTTGATGTCTCCTTTTGGACCTCACCTTCAATTTCTTCCTATAAAAGTTCCATTGGGTTAACATTTGGTGATTAAGGTGGCCATTCCATGGTTTTAGTTCTCCCTATTGCTGTTTCTTTTTAGCATATTTTGTGCACAATTTAGACGTAAATTTCGGGTCATTATACTATTGTAATTCGAATCTTTGACCGATGAGTTACTTTCCCGCTGACACCGCGTGACGGACTAGGATGTGTTGTGATCTCCTTTGTTGAGTTTTCTCAAAAATGTTTAAAATCAAATCCGGCAGCGTATCAGTCTTTTTTACAGCTTCGACTGTGTACATATATTCGATAAGATATTTTTTCGAACGTTCGAAAATTTCTTGGTTACCTTGGTAACACTTCTTGGTAATGCGCTACTTCATGTTATTTATAGGGAGCAGGAAATTTTTTAGAATTTATTTGAAAAGTTACGTTTGCCCTTGTTTTATGGGAAGCAAGTAGAGAACACAGTGTTATCAGCGTTAAAAATATATGCCAAACGTAATAAGATGAAGGAGAGAAAAGAAAAAGCTTTGAAAAAGACAACGATAAGAAAAAAAGTGAGGCCCTTTTCAAGACAAAGTCTATATACAAAAGTTAACCATTAATCGACGGCTATTTATCCGAGTCAGTTTTTTTCCTTTAAATAATTGTGCGCGAATTTATCTTTGGCTATGACATGAAAAACTAAGCAATACAAGCTTCCCCCGCTTCTCCCGAGCGCCTACTTTTTTTCCGACGTGATAAATTACATTAATGTAGTTTAAGTGCGGTGCAAATTATGCGCGAATACGTGTTTTTCGTTGGGTGTGGTGGTGAGCAAATAAATGAGTTTCGCGTGAGTACATGTGCGGTCTTAAATTCAACCTTTACGGTGACGTGTCATTAAACTATCCAAGTTTTTTGCGAAAATAGGTTGTGCCTTGGCTATACCAGCAACACAAAGACTGACGGGTGATACGAATTCTATGTCTCCATTGGCGCGGCGATAAACAAGCACACAATTAAATTTGGCAGGAGTGCTTGCATCATTTTTATCATTGTTGGCGCAACAATAAGCATACAAATGATGTAAGCTATACCTAAATGCGAATGTTCTTCCAACCATCTCAAAAAAGCAAGCAACATAATCAATTAATTGTTGCGCGTGCATAGTCTTTGGCTCAGTCGGTGTGTTCTTTTTCTGAATTGACGTGGTAATAAGTAAACACTGAAAACTGCGCGAGCTTTTTGTATGTTGGTTGGCACGACGAAGCGCAAACCTCCTTGACTAACTAATTTATAATTAATAGATTAAATAATATTATGCATAATTATTATTTATTTTGAAAGTAATTATTCGTTGAAGTCATGATGGCTCTGGTAACATCGAAAGACATCGAAAGAAAATTTGAAAAGAAAAACTGAAATGGTTAAACAAAAAGAGAAAAAAGAAAAGGCTCTGGAAAAGATGGTGAGAAGAAAGAAAGTCAGGCCTTTTTGAACACGAAGTCTATCTATGAAAATGAACCATCAAGCACCGGCTATTTATCCTAGTTAAGTTTTTACCCTTAAGTAAGGATTTGTACTCAGCTATAACTTAAATAACTAAGCGATGCAAGCTTCACGCGCACGTGCTTTATCTTCGATATAATAATTAACAAAAATTGTAATTTGCAATAATATAATAATAGGCGGTATAAACTGCACAGAGAATACAAGTAAAATTCCAGAGAGCTTGTGAGAAAGCTCATGTAAACAATACTCAGCGATGAATTTTTGAAAAAAGCTCTCCAACATAAAAAGGATTATATTAACCGATTACAGAGTATATCCATGGAAGCGTACAAATTCGTTATTACTTTTTATTTTTATTTTATCGATTACGTACGCAGCTGAATAATTAAATTTTAGGTTACGACAATCTAAACGCACTTGAATGCAGATACGAAAATAGCTTATTAACAATTTCAGGAAGGTTTTTTAAGAATTGAGTTCCAATGTAATGAATTTAAACAGAAATAATTTAGAAATCACAGTTTCCTACGTTTTCGAGGGTATTCTTTCTAATAGTGTTGGTTAAAAATCTGGGCAATAAATATTTGCCGTCGTAAAATAAAAAATAAATAACACAGGCCGACAGAATTTGACAAAAATATTTTACCAAGAACCCGAGTATAGTTTTCCGAAGGTTTTTTGCGCGCTGAATCCGAATCCGAGGTCAGAATTACTCTGGTGGCTCCAGTTTTCGAGATATCCTAACCTTAAAGTGCAAAAAACGCGATTTTTGCCTATATTTGAGGTTATGTAGCAAAGAAAAGAAATTTTTTTTCAAAAAACTGTATACAACAAATTAAAGTATGAGTTTTCTTCTTTCAAATGCCGTTGAGTATGCTCGGATATCTTTTTTTTTCACGAAGTTACACAAATTTGAAAATTTCATATTTTATGAATTTAAAAAGCACCACACCATTCAGCCCAAGCTATCTAACAAGTAACCATATTAAAGAGCCACTCACCAATTTAAACCAAACTTGGAAATATGACAAAACACTAAAAAATATTGTGAGCATCGTGCTTCTATTTACAAAATGCTTTCTTACGGGTAGAAACCACCCCTGCCAACCCCTAAACAGGCTCACCCACATAACCCTGGGTAGAGCAAGTTTAATTAACTGCTTTTTGATAAAAAAACTCATTTTCTAATCACAGGTATGCGTACTAATATGATCTAGATAGGCCTCATCCCCAAATACCTCCTCAACCCTTTAAAACCAGCCCTTCCAACCGCGTACAAAAAATAAGCTGCGTATGTCTATCTGTGATTAATTCCTTCATCGAATTTCACATGATTAAAATAGCTTACCCAGGGTTCTATGATTAGCCTGCCCAAGGGTTTTTAACGGTTGTACATGTATACAGGGATAAGGCATATCCAGGTTAAGATGTGTATGTCTATTTCTGATTAAAAAATTAATTTTTTCATCAAAAAGGATTTAATTAAACTTGGTGTAACTAGGGTTACGTATATAAGCCTGCAAGGGGTAGATAGGGGTGGCTTTTAACCCTTTTCGGCATACATTTTTCTATTGACTATTCTGGCTTAAAATTTCTTACTCGGGGGTTTTCGGGGTCGCTGAATACGAATCTACAGTCAGAATTTTCATTTTTGAAAATCCAAGATGGCAGATTCAAGATGGTGGATGAAAATCATAGAATTAGCATATTTTTGGTTGGAAATTAGTACTCGGGGGTTTTCGAGGTCGCTGAGTTCGAATATACTACCAAAATTTCGTTTTTTCAAATCCAAGATGGCGAACGCCAGATAGCGAATTCAAAATGGTGGAGGATATTTTTTTGAAATCAATATTTCGTTCGAAAAATAGTAACTTGAAGGGTTTCCAAAACCCCCGAGAATGAGTTTTTTTTACCGAAAAGCAGTTGATTAATCTTGCTCTACCCAGGGTCATGTGGGTGTGCCTGCTTAGGGGTTGGTAGGGGTGGTTTTAAAGGGTTCAGCAGGTATTTGGGGATGAGGCTTATCTAGGTCGAGATTAGTACGCATACTGTGATTGGAAAATGAGTTTTTTTTATCGAAAAGCAGTTAATTATATGGGTGAGCCTGTTTAGGGGTTGGCAGGGGTGGTTTCTACCCGTAAGAGAGCATTTTGTAAATAGAAGCACGATGCTCACAATATTTTTTAGTGTTTTGTCATATTTCCAAGTTTGGTTTAAATTGGTGAGTGGCTCTTTAATATGGTTACTTGTTAGATAGCTTGGGCTGAATGGTGTGGTGCTTTTTAAATTCATAAAATTTGAAATTTTCAAATTTGTGTAACTTCGTGAAAAAAAAAGATATCCGAGCATACTCAACGGCATTTGAAAGAAGAAAACTCATACTTTAATTTGATGTATACAGTTTTTTGAAAAAAAATTTCTTTTCTTTGCTACATAACCTCAAATATAGGCAAAAATCGCGTTTTTTGCACTTTAAGGTTAGTATATCTCGAAAACCGGAGCCACCAGAGTAATTCTGACCTCGGATTCGGATTCAGCGCGCAAAAAACCTTCGGAAAACTATACTCGGGTTCTTGGTAAAATTTTTTGTCGGCCTGTGTAATTTAAACTTCATTTTTCGATTGAGTTTTTTTTTTTTCAAATAGACTTTTCGATCTCTTAACTATTTTTATATGCCTAAAGCCTCTTTGTATCGCGACCTCAATGTGTAAAATAAATATTAGCAAGTTTACCCGAAAATAAAACTTTATTGTTTAAACAAGATGGCGGCAAATATAAATTTTTTTTTGGAAATGTTACTAATTTTTTATTTACGAAATTTTTGTAAAAATTTACTAGGAATAAAATTATTTTGAAATTGATTAACGAATACTCTCAATTATTTTTTACTTGTTCGAGAAAATTTTCCCAGTCGCGAATTGGAAATTTCTAAAATTTTATTATAAAAGTATGAAAGAATTCTAGAATACTCTTTGACTAATTCTAAGACATTTTCGTTTCTAGAAAATTTGTTGTAAAATATATAGTTTTCGAGAAAAAAATTCTTAAAATTTACTCAATGTGAAACACTGTAACGGGGTGGATAGCTAGTACAATAGGGACTTTATTAACGCACAAACTCCCACGATGCAGAGCTAACCGCCGCTCCGTTAAACACGTATAGTTATACGTGTATTCACCTTTACGTTTGATACTTTCGTTTCAGTGTCTTCTTTACAACCGAGTTGAACTCACCTTAAGTTACCTGACTTGTAACACGTGTGAGTAACCTAATGCTTAATCCGACTAATCCCCTAAATGAAATCGGATTAAAACTTAATCCGTGATAGATCTGTTAAACTATTTGGAAACGAAATGACGTAATAGAACAAATAAAATTAATAATGTTTAATTCAAATAAACTACAGTCTTTTACGGGCCGAAAAACTAACGTAGGGGAATAGGATTTACAATGATTAATAATCATACATATGGGGGAGGGAGGACGAGAGAGTGAGAGAGAGAGAGACAGAGGGAGAAGGAGAGAGAGAGAGAGAGAGAGAGAGAGAGAGAGAGAGAGAGAGAGAGAGAGAGAGAGAGAGAGAGTGAGAGAGAGAGTGAGAGATAAAGAGGGAGGGAGAGAGAGAGAGGAAGAGAGAGAGGGAGAGGGAGGAAGAGGGAGTGAGAGGGAGAGAGAGAGAACTTTTTAATAGCGAAACGGCGAAACACTGTGCAAAAACTAATTTGGCGGTACTATTTCAATAACAGCTGAAGCTTAACTGAAAACTTTTAAAATTTCGCGCGCCCTCTCTCTCTCTCTCTCTTAGTCGTGCATTCGAGCATCGCGAGTATACCGATTCGCGAACGGATCGATTAATTGATTATTTTAATTACTTTTATGATTCCTCTCTAATTAAAAATATTATATAAGAGATGAATAATAATAAAATACAATGCAGTGACACACCATATATGACCATACGTTATCTTGGAAACCTCTTACAAACAATGAATTTGAAAATTTTGTTAGTCCTTCAATTTTATTTACAGATCTTATGATTCGCACTCCAATTTTTTCTGAAATAATGTTGCGCGATAGATATATTCAAATTTTACGATATTTACATTTTCATGATAATACAAAAAATATGAGTCACTCTTTAGCAAAAATGAAACCGATAATTTACCACTTCCAAAAAAACTTTAATGCTCTCATTTTAGGAAAAAATTTCTGCATAGATGAAAATTTGTTGTCATGAAAAGGTAGGCTTCGCTTCAAGCAATACATTCCTTTGAAGAGAAACAATTTTGGCATCAAGCATTTTGTGTTAGTAGATTGCGGAACTAGATTTATATTAGGTTTTATGGATTCGGTAATTTTAGCTAACACTACCAGGTCTCGCTCTCATTGTTCCTCTCTGCATTTTTGTTTTCCTCTCTCATTCCTTACACTCTGTCTCTCTCTGGTATATGCATTTCTAATCGCTTCATATTACTTAGCCTAACACACTGAGTGCAGCATGCTGTCGCAGCATACTGCAGCAGGACGCTCAGCCTCTCCCACTCACTCCTGCCAAGTCACGGACACGAATGGAACTTCCGAAAGCGAAATTCTAATCAGATATATAACAATATGAATACAACAAAACAGTCCGTCACGTAACATATAATTTTTTCATTAAATTTAGTTTTACTTCCCTTTATTATTGATTTATAAGTTTGTATTTTTCGAGTCTCATTTGGTGATAGTTGTTTTCAAAAGGTTATTGATAAATTTGTTGGGATGGTTCTGAAACCTTGTATTGTAGTTTGTGTAGAACTTTTTGATTTCTTCTTTTACTGTTGGAATCTGCAAGTCGTTTTTTATTATTTCATTGGGAACGAATCATGGTGTGCTTGCACTTTATTTCGTAATACTTTTGATGAACTCTTTCCAAGATTTCAATGTTCGAGTTTGAAGCAACGCCTCATAATTGGATGTCGTATGTCCATACAGGTTTGATTACCGCTTTGCATTGTAATAATTTATTTTTTATTAATAGCTTCGATTTTCCTCTAATAAGCCAGAAAATTTTCCTCTTTTCCTTATGTTTTGTTAATTTGTGTTCTTTCCATGTTAGTCTCCTATCGAGGTGGATGCCTAATTATTTTATTTTGTTATTTTGTGGAATATATTTATTATTTAATGTGATGGAAGGGCAGGTGTCCTTTCGTAGTGTGAATGTCGTTTGTACTGATTTATTTTCAGTTACTGAGATCTTCCATGAGTTTAGCCAGTTCTGAAGGTAAATAGGGAAAAGCGTTCGCTTGTGAACACTACTTTGTTTTTGGCTCATAACTTTTCACCAAGTGTATATTTTTTAGACATATGAGTATCTATGGAAAGCTAGAGATCTTAGCTAACTACGAACGAAGGGACAAAATCGATTCCGTCAAATAGAATAATTTTTTTGTTAACTTTGTGAAGTGGTCATTTTTGGCTAAATTCTTTTTTTGGTTTGGTTGTGCGCACTCTTACAAAATCTGCTGAAAATAAGAAATTATGAAGAAAAATCATCAAGAATATAGAAAAAATGAAAGTTTATTTATTTTAGAATACAACTCTTTTAGAACAATTTTTTAAACAACATTTTAGAAGATCTGTTTTATAATTTAGAATTTAACATTTTAGAACATTTTAAAAATTTGTGACATTATTCTTCGTTGTAAACACAATGTTTGTATGTGAAATAGTTGGCACGCATGCCTCCACATTTCAGATGGAAGGGCCGATCGTATTCGCTACAGTTGATAGAGTTGATGTCCGTCAATTTTCGTGGCAAAAGCTTGAAAAAAATCAGGCAGAAGTCCACGTCATCGTCAGATAGCGCAGACTCGCTTGACTTGGCGCGCTTAGCTGATGGTTTGGCTAGATTTGAATTAGCGCGTTCAGCTGGCGGTTTAGATGAATTTGGTTTGATGCGCTTGACTGGAGTTAGTTTGGCGCGCTTAGTTTCTGTCGTTTCCTTGGCCGCTTGTTTAGCATTCCGCTCAGCTACTTTCTTCTTTAAACCAGAAAGAACATCTGGAGAAGTTAGTATAGCGTTCTCCATTAGTTTGCGACCGCGATTCAATAGCTTCCTTGGCGCCACACCGCGCAATGGATCGACGTCATCCAAATTGTAGTAGATGGCTCTGAAGTTTATCCGACGGCTTCAATATAATCAGCTTCACTGAAAATATCTGGATCGAATGGCGTGATACCTGTTTCGCGGAAACCAGACTTGATTATCTTTGGTGTCAACGCCAAATAAAGCGCTTTGCATATCAAGCTGATCAGGTGACGTATTTCTGAGCCCTTTTGCTAAGCCGAACACTGTGACTTGAAAAAAATCTTCACCAGTCCAAACACACAAAACATCCAAAGGCTGAAGTCGGTGACTACAATGCGGTGGAAACGAACGAATATGCACGCCATTCTTGGCGGCCAAGTTTAGCACTGCTACCGACAGATAACTGGAGTGATTATCCAGAAGCAACAAAACAGGAGAAGCTGGCATTGGCTTGGCAATCGCGATAAAATGCCGCATGTAGCGAACGAATGCCGACTGATCCATTTATCCAGAGCCGTTTGCCAAAGCATCCGTACCCGAAAAGACATTATCAAGGTAGTAGCTTTGCATTTTTTCCCTTGGATTCAAGAAAAATGGCGGCAAACTATTTCCATTAGTGTCGACTATCAATGCCACGGTAATCATGATGTCTCGTTCAACGGCCTCCACCTTACCAACACGCCGTGTGCCTTTCAAGGTGATCATTCGGCCAATTGTCGTTGGAACGATAGAAAACCCCGATTCGTCCATATTGTAAACGTGCGTAGCCGAAAAATGATGCTCATTCATACATCGCGCCGAGTTGGTCCAAAAACTTCTGCAGCTTAGTCTTACAGAGAGCCGTTATGCGATTCAATGATGTTTGCTTCGGGGTGCGTAAAGTCAATTGAAGATATCGGCGCTTGAATTTTTTGTACCATTCCAAGCCCGCTTTCTAATCCTTGTTCCAACTGTTGGAAAAATCAACGCTAAGCTTCACAGTAAACTGATATGCCAACTTACGGGCCTCATTTATGCTAAGTCCGTAGTAGTGAGCGGAACATTTCAAAATGTATGTGACCAAGTCGTTTTCCTGAGTTGGGTTGTCAAGAAGATCTGATTCGATGGTATGTGCTTGTTACATGCTTGAAGAAAATTCAATAAAGCATCATCTTCAATAGTTTCGATGTCTTCGAAATGTTCATCCACTTTCTTCACGTAGCGTTGACGAGTTGTTTCGAAATCGCATACATTGCTGCAGCCGATTTCATGGGTAGCTTATCCACAGAACAACGTTTAATGGCATCAAGCAGCACATTAAAATCCATATCGGACGATTTTTGCGATTTATCTTTGGACGACAAGACAAAAAAAATCGAAAAGTACATGAAAACACCATTAAAATTTTAATGTAAAAGAAATACATGGGAACATAAAAAATTATCATTATACGTATATTTCATTAGATGTTGTTACCTAAGTAGTTATGTTCAATCAACGACGATATTTCACCATTTTTCAAAAAAACAAAACTGGTGCTTACAACCGAACTTGCTAGATATCTTAAGAAGTGGTGAAAAAAAATTTTTGGTGTCAAAATATTAGTTGCAGTCCATATTGCATCACAGAGTAGGAGTATATTCCTACTGAATAAATATGCATTACACTTACCTTCATTGATTCGCTTCGATTTGTACTATTGAAAGTTTGAATAAATTTTTGTGATTTTTTTTCAAATGGAAAAATTAACATGCTCACAGCACAAAGCAGACGTGTTTGTTCGCTTCGATATTTGGTACGAAAAAATCATGCTGCCATGATACATAAATGACATTTGTTAGAAAAACCTCATCTTTTTTTCTGTCAATAGAAACGCATGGGTGTCCACAACCGAATCTATTACTCTATCTATGTAATGTTAGAAAGTTTCCGTTTTTATTTTTGCCTCCGATGTGATGTTAATATGGCCATGTCATCCGTGTATGTTGCTGTGGTAATATATGTATATTTTGGTTGATCGGAAGTATATAATAGATATAGTGATGGGTTTAGTACACTGTCCTGCGGTACCGCTGCATTAATTGACTGAAGTTCCGATAAACTTTTATTTATTTTTACTTGGAATGATCTGTTCTGTATGTAAGATTTTAGTAGCTCGTAGTGCTATTTAGGAAAAAATTCCTTAAGCTTGTGCAAGAGTCCCTTGTGCCAAACTATATCAAAAGCCTGGGCAACTTCAAGGAATATGCAGGTGCAGTAATCTTTTTCTTCAATGGATTTCTCGTCACGGTTACTATCCTGTTTACTTATTCAGTCGTTGAGTGTTTGCATCTAACTCTAAATTGGTAGTCTGGGATGAGTTGTCTGTTTATTATTATAGTGTGAATTTTAGCTAATATCAATTTTTAAAAAATTTTTGAGAGTACAGGCAGTAAACTGATTGGCCTGTATGATATCAGTAATTCTCTTTTTTCCGGGTTTTGGTATTCAAATAATTTTTGCTACTTTCCATTGAATTGGTAAGTAGCATTGCTGAAAGCATGCATTAAAATAATTGTTACTTATCTTATTGCTTTTACAGGTAACTTTTTTAACATTTTGCCGGTAATGCGATCAAAGCCAGGTCCTTTCTTATTATTAATTAGATTAATTTAGAAATAATTAGACGAATTTACTTCTGATGAGTTACAACATTTTGTAATGTATGTATGTGTATTGTTAACCATGTAATTTATATACTTACTCTGGCAAATAAATAAATAAATAAAATTAATTAGAATAATTCCTTTATTTTAACCGGTGCTATTGTCTTGGGTATCATTTTCTTCTAGTAGGATTTCTTCTACTTCTTCTGAGATTTTTCTTTTATAAGGTTAGATTTCTGAACTTACAAGGAAGGTACCCGAGGTGTACCTCACCGATTTTCTTGAAATTGTGATATGTTATAGAACATCAAAAAATATTCGACGCGTATTTTTTTTTACGTGCCCATAAGCCCATTTAAGGGGTGAAACCCACCCTTGAAGTTCACCCCTAAAAACAAATTTTTTTTTAATTTCTCGAATACAATTCGTAATTTTTTACTGAAACAAAGTGGGTAACACTTGTTATTGAAAAGCACATATTTATGCATTGTTTTTAGTCATCAGACTCGTAACCCCCGTTTTTTATTAATGAAAAACTATATTTGATGACCATTTTTTTCACTATACACATTCCAAAATCTGTTAAATCTTGACAAAATTAATTGTTTTATGCACAATAATCAAAAATAAAGTTGACCTGTTCCGGCATTTTCAAAAAAAAAAATCCCTTGAGGGGGTGAGCTACCCCTAACATTTATACTATTATATTTCATTATTCCATTACGATATCATGGTGTAAATCTCTTGGATACTATTAAAATTGTTAAGTAGTTGATGTATTTGAAATTTTCTGAAATCAGCCCTTACAAATGAATTCATCCCTAAAACTCAATCTCAAGTATTATTTTTTCATTACTTGAAAATACCCTAGGACTATTCAGTGGCGTAAAACGTGTAATAATATTAGTTCACATCCTTGGTATTGAATTAGAATTCTTCACCCCACTAATGTATCAACCCCTATTTTTCAATAAAAAAATGACACCCTTTTCCATATGAAAATACTAGTTTCTTGAGTTTGACGAAAAAGATTTTGGCAGTATGCACAATATTCAAATACGAAATCGACTGTTCTCACCTTAATAAAAATAACCTATAATAAGGGGTGTACCAGCCCCACAGGAGATATTGTCGTATCTCTATGATTTTATTCTTTTTCTATGGGACTTTCAAAAGTAATAAAAAATTAATGATTCAAAGCAAGAAGAACTAACTAATTATCGAATAAATGCATACGAAGAATAAACGTATAAACGCTTGGAAAACAAATTAAGAGAAGTGAACAGCTTAAAAAAACAAAATAAGATTAAATTTATCATTTTCTTGTTGTTGTTGTCGAGATCGGACGGTGGGAAAAACCTCAACGGTTAAATTATCATCTTGCTATGTTTTGGATAGATAAGACCTTTTTCGACGATGCGATCACACTCTTGAACTCACAATCAGCTCGCCAAAACAACACTCGAATACTCGATATTACCTCTCATCATCAGTCTTTAGTCAGAGCTTCATCGAGCTCGTTTGAATCAGTATATTAATTGTGAGTGCAGTGTTTGTTGAATTTACAAGAAATTACATTGGAATCCAATAAATGTGCAACCAAATTTCAAACTTCAAATTTCATCAAAGTATAACATAGTATTTTGGAATTCGTACATATTAATTCTACCATATAATTTTTGATCAATACTTATTTCCTGATTGTAAGTAAAATTTCCTTTTGCGTAAAATTTCTTAACGCGGTATTTGATAGATATTGTATACATGCCCTCGCCATTTTTCAAAAAACGCACAGAAATTGAAAGTACTCTATTTTACAGCTCTTTACAAGCCTTATCTAAAGAAACCATAAAAAATTATTTTCATCATTTTTTTTACTCTACATTTTTGAATTAAATATTTTTCCGAAGAAAAAAGCTCAAAAATTTTCATACTCACATGGTATTTGACGAAAATAATTTTTTAATTAGTGATTTAGATATAGCTTATAAAGAGTTATAAAATGCAATACTTCATATTTTTATGTGGTCTTTTTCCAGAATTGGTGAGGGATCAAAGATGGACAAGAAATTTTGGAATTTTCAATATTCAATTATCGTTCGAAGAAATTAGAAATGAAATTGATACGTAATTGTCAGTGTAATGTTGATTTAAATGATATTAAAAATTATTGCCTGACTTTGTAAAAAAATATTCAAATTAATGCGCTTCGAATTTCATCATATAAAAAACAAATAATAATTATTATTTCTAGGTATTGGAAAAATGACTATTAATCGTATAAATGTTATACAATTATTATTATTATCTTTTCAAGCTATGAATATACAAGAAAGTCCCATTACTAAAGATGAAATTGCTTTGAAGGATAATATAGAAAAACTATTACTTGATTGTATAAATAACTTTGAGGATCCAGAATTCATTGTGGAATCTACATTAGCTTTTCAAGAACCATTTAAGGATACTGAAATGCATATTGTTGAAGATATTGATAAAATCTGGTCAGCGGATGTTGATGAACACTCACTAGTATGTACAGCGGATACAGAAGATCTATCTTGGGATTACAAACGAAAAGCTGTGGACTATTGGAGAAGCGGAGTTACGAAAAATCTCGCTCTGCAAACTGTGCAGCATAGATTTCGAAAAGTCCAATCAATTACACAGTTGAAACGATGGGCGCATACTTTGAATAAAGGAGGCACTTATAAAGAAAAAATTGGAAGAATCAATAAATTTGTATTAGATAATTTTCAGTCGGCTTCCGATGCCGGTTATATAATTCACGATAGAGATTTACAAAAATGGGCATTACAAGCTCAGAAAATCGTTGGACATGAAGATATAAGGTTTAAAGCGTCACGTCATTGGCTACAAAATTTTAAAAAGGCTCACAGAATAGTCAGCAGAAAGATAAATAAATTCGTAACAAAAAAAACTGTTGAAGGGAGAGAATATTTACAAAAAACAGCTGATGATTTTGTTTCAGATGTGAAAAAAATAATTAAAAGCAAAGGTTTGGAATCAATTTACAATTCAGATCAGAGTGGATTTCAAATTGAAATGCACTCGGGAAGAACACTAGCTATTGAAGGCGAAAAGCAAATTGAATGTCTTGTAGAATCTGTAAGTTCGACGACTCACAGTTACACAATTCAACCACTCATTTCAGGTGATAGGAGACTGCTTTCCCCATTATTCATTGTTTTAAAAGAAAGTAAAGGAACCTTTGGACCGGTAGTAGAATCCAAATTATTCAAGCCATCAAATATTTACGTGATGCCTTCCGCTTCTGGCAAACTGACTTCAGGTATGATATTTATTATTGATGATTACAGTTTTTAACTTATGTCATGTGAATAAAAATGAGTTTTTTCAATGGTTACAGAACATTTCAAAACATGGCTGAAGGATGTGTATTTTCCCAATGTTGGGCATTCAAGTGTCCTATTAATTGATTCGTGGAGTGGGCATTGCCCTGATGCTGTAAAGGAAGCAGCACCTCCAAACAAAATTGTTGATGTAAAAATAATTCCAAAAGGAACAACAGGCAAAATTCAGCCACTAGATGCTTTCGGCTTCCGAGTGTGGAAAAATTACGTCCGTCGCTTCGAGGACAGTGTAACATTAATGAATGAGGATATAGAACTTCATAAAAGAAATAACATTATAAAACTCCAATCCTTGGTACATATTCAATTGTCATCTCCTCGATACAATAACCTATTCAAATATTCATGGTATAAAAGTGGCTACGTTGAATCAAAGCCAGATAAATTTGATAACCCCGTAGATTTTAGTTTAGGTAATGATTGTAATGAGCGTTGTGAAGTTCCTGGTTGCTCTAACTCAGCAATTGTAAGATGCTCTTGGTGTAAGAAATCATTATGCTTGAAACATTTTTTTAATGATTATCATTATTGCCAGGATTATAAAAAGTAACATTAAAACTCGAAACTATTGAAATATTAAATTTAAAATTTTTTTGTACTTTGAATCATTAATTTTTTATTACTTTTGAAAGTCCCATAGAAAAAGAATAAAATCATAGAGATACGACAATATCTCCTGTGGGGCTGGTACACCCCTTATTATAGGTTATTTTTATTAAGGTGAGAACAGTCGATTTCGTATTTGAATATTGTGCATACTGCCAAAATTTTTTTCGTCAAACTCAAGAAACTAGTATTTTCATATGGAAAAGGGTGTCATTTTTTTATTGAAAAATAGGGGTTGATACATTAGTGGGGTGAAGAATTCTAATTCAATACCAAGGATGTGAACTAATATTATTACACGTTTTACGCCACTGAATAGTCCTAGGGTATTTTCAAGTAATGAAAAAATAATACTTGAGATTGAGTTTTAGGGATGAATTCATTTGTAAGGGCTGATTTCAGAAAATTTCAAACTACATCAACTACTTAACAATTTTAATAGTATCCAAGAAATTTACACCATGATATCGTAATGGAATAATGAAATATAATAGTATAAATGTTAGGGGTAGCTCACCCCCTCAAGGGATTTTTTTTTTGAAAATGCCGGAACAGGTCAACTTTATTTTTGATTATTGTGCATAAAACAATTAATTTTGTCAAGATTTAACAGATTTTGGAATGTGTATAGTGAAAAAAATGGTCATCAAATATAGTTTTTCATTAATAAAAAACGGGGGTTACGAGTCTGATGACTAAAACCAATGCATAAATATGTGCTTTTCAATAACAAGTGTTACCCACTTTGTTTCAGTAAAAAATTACGAATTGTATTCGAGAAATTAAAAAA
The DNA here is from genome assembly GCF_024137745.1 of Phymastichus coffea. Classification (NCBI taxonomy): domain Eukaryota; kingdom Metazoa; phylum Arthropoda; class Insecta; order Hymenoptera; family Eulophidae; genus Phymastichus; species Phymastichus coffea. The sequence goes on from NW_026706846.1 coordinate 59,002, forward strand.
AATTTGTTTTTAGGGGTGAACTTCAAGGGTGGGTTTCACCCCTTAAATGGGCTTATGGGCACGTAAAAAAAAATACGCGTCGAATATTTTTTGATGTTCTACAACATATCACAATTTCAAGAAAATCGGTGAGGTACACCTCGGGTACCTTCCTTGTTAGATGTTTAGGGATGTTTCTTTTTTTTCGCTATCTGATCTGGCCCTCTTCCGTATGATTTTTTTATACAGGGTGTCCAAAAAGTAACGATACACCTGAGAAATTTTCTAAGCCGGTTATTTTTTTAACCGGGTGAAGGTTGTCCTTGAAGTAACTTTTTACGAGGAATCCGATGGTAACCTTGGATTTGACCTTGAACCTCATTTTCAAGGTTATTTTGAGGTCAACCTCATTTTTTAAAATGGAAACCCCTATTTTTTATGGCGGAATCGGAAACAGCGGAAAATTTTACGTCCAGATATGTATTGAGGTATGAGGTTGAGGTAACCCCTAGAGGTCAACTGGAGGTCAAAGTATGAATTCTTAACAATCTCGCGAATTCAGTGGTTAAACAAAACAAACAAAAGGGTAACCCCAGGTAACTTTCAACGGTGCTCTTTAATTTGTCCTTGAACCTCATTTTCAAGGTTATTTTGAGGTCAACCTCATTTTTTTAATGGGTACCCCTATTTTTTATGGCGGAATCGAAAAAGTGAAGACTCTCACGTATGGATGAGTTGAGGTTTGAGGTTAATGTGACCTCTAGGGGTCAGATGAAGGTCGAACTGTGGCTTTGTAATAGTACCGGGATTTTAGTGGTACAAGGAAGCAAATAAAGGTCATGGAAACCCCCATTTTCGACAGCGGCAATCGAAAGAGCGGAAAATTTCACATCCAAATATCTACTTAGATCATAAGTCAAGGGCGAACTTAAAGTTTAACGTCAGTCGTAGGTCATCCAAACCTAAAGACGCCCTAAAATTTTTTAAAGTTTTTTTCATAATGGAGAAGGGTATTTATTTAGTATTTGCCCATCGGAGATCCGTGACCTTGAATTTAACCTTCAACCTCATTATCAAGGTTTTTTCAAGATCAATTTTTTTTACTTTTAGCGTTACCCAGGAACAACGACGTGGACGTAGTAAAAATCTGTCCCCTTGGGGTGCTTTATTTTCGTGAGTACCCCTCGCCTCTCACGATCGGGGTGCTTGATTTTCGTGAGTTCCCCTCGCCTCTCACGATCGGGGTGCTTGATTTTCGTGAGTTCCCCTCGCCTCTCACGATCGGGGTGCTTGATTTTCGTGAGTTCCCCTCGCCTCTCACGATCGGGGTGCTTGATTTTCGTGATTTCCTCTCGCCTCTCACGATCGGGGTGCTTGATTTTCGTGAGTTCCCCTGGCCTCTCACGTATGATTTATCTTACATCAGCACATCTTATTTTAAGTGCTCGAATTGTTCACCGTTCACTTCTTGACAGTAAGCTAATCGGTGGTAAAAAGCATCAACAGCATTTTGGATCATTTCAGTGGGAATGAGAGCTGATTCGTCTATGATCCTTTGACGTAATTCGTCCAAGTTTTGGGGTTTAGTTTTGTATACCCGATCCTTTAGATAACCCCAATAGAAATAATCTAAAGGCGTCAAATCGGGGGACCTAGCTGGCCATTCAATTGTGCCTCTCCTTCCTATCCACCGATTATCAAACACCTCATCTAGGTAAATTCGAACGTCTCGTCCATAGTGAGCTGCAGCACCATCCTGCTGATACCATATATTTTCGAAGTTGTCTCCCACTATTTCTCTAATTGCTGGAACTATTTGATTACGAAGCACCTCTTCATAATTTTGAGCGTTTAAGTTACCATCAATAAAGAATGGCCCTATGATTCGATTATTTACTATTCCAACCCAAACATTCAACTTCTGCGGATATTGCGATTTATCTTCTCGCATCCAGTGTGGATTTTCCGCACCCCAGTACCTGCAATTATGTCGATTTAATGTTCCGTCAAGTTGAAAAGTTGCTTCATCAGAGAAAACTATGTTTAATGGAAGATTTGGATTTTCAATTATGCGTGCCATCATATCTTCACAAAACTCAACACGACGATCGAAATCGTCTTCATTCAACTTGTGAACCAGGTGTACTTTAAACGGATGGAATTTTGCTGTTTTTAAAATGATATGTACGGACGATGTACTTATGTCATGCTCTTGAGCAACTCTGCGGATGGAATTATGTGGATTTTCAGTGAATGATAATAGAACATTTAATAAATTCTCTTCATTTATTGCTGAGCGTGGTCTGCCTGACTTAGGTAGATTTCTGACATGGCCAAAATTTACAAACCTTGAAATAGTATTCTGAACAGTAGACATAGCAATTGGAGTTCTATTAACCCGAAATGTCTCATTAAAAAGATTTCTCACTGCCCTGTAAGATCTTTCTACTCCACCCCAGCCTCTCATCATAAGAAGTGATATTCTTTCTCGTTCAGTGAGGCGTTCCATTTTAAGTCAGCGAATCGAAATTTACACAAAAATCAATCAGAATTAAAAACAAAAAGTTTGCAACCTAAATAAATGTTTTCAAAAAATGAAAATTATAATTTGAGTACTTTTACAAAAAAGTTCTACTACAGTCCGACTAATACACTAATGCTTTATGGAGATTTTCGAATGGTAAAATCTTTTCAAATATGTTGCTTTTTTAAATATTAATTTTTGAAAATGCAATTGTCCCGAAGAATAAGCTCAAAACGATAAAGTTAGGCATAGTACATTTCCTAAGGATAGAACCAAGTGAAATTGTTAGTGGATTTTCAATGAATAGGTATGGGATAGTAACCTTAAAAAGTTTAACCGGCTAATCAAGTTATTAAGAAAATAAGCGTAAAAAATCATTGTTGATAGGCGAGGGGAACTCGCGAAAATCAAGCACCCCGATCGTGAGAGGCGAGGAGAACTCACGAAAATAAAGCAGCCCAAAGGGGTATTTTACTACGTCCACGTCGTTGTTCCTGGGTAACGCTAAAAGTAAAAAAAATTGATCTTGAAAAAACCTTGATAATGAGGTTGAAGGTTAAATTCAAGGTCACGGATCTCCGATGGGCAAATACTAAATAAATACCCTTCTCCATTATGAAAAAAACTTTAAAAAATTTTAGGGCGTCTTTAGGTTTGGATGACCTACGACTGACGTTAAACTTTAAGTTCGCCCTTGACTTATGATCTAAGTAGATATTTGGATGTGAAATTTTCCGCTCTTTCGATTGCCGCTGTCGAAAATGGGGGTTTCCATGACCTTTATTTGCTTCCTTGTACCACTAAAATCCCGGTACTATTACAAAGCCACAGTTCGACCTTCATCTGACCCCTAGAGGTCACATTAACCTCAAACCTCAACTCATCCATACGTGAGAGTCTTCACTTTTTCGATTCCGCCATAAAAAATAGGGGTACCCATTAAAAAAAATGAGGTTGACCTCAAAATAACCTTGAAAATGAGGTTCAAGGACAAATTAAAGAGCACCGTTGAAAGTTACCTGGGGTTATCTTTTTGTTTGTTTTGTTTAACCACTGAATTCGCGAGATCTTTAAGAATTCATACTTTGACCTCCAGTTGACCTCTAGGGGTTACCTCAACCTCATACCTCAATACATGTCTGGACGTAAAATTTTCCGCTCTTTCCGATTCCGCCATAAAAAATAGGGGTTTCCATTTAAAAAAATGAGGTTGACCTCAAAATAACCTTGAAAATGAGGTTCAAGGTCAAATCCAAGTTTACCATCGGATTCCTCGTAAAAAGTTACTTCAAGAACAACCTTCACCCGGTTAAAAAAATAACCGGCTTAGAAAATTTCTCAGGTGTATCGTTACTTTTTGGACACCCTGTAGGCAGAATAAACGTAATCGGCCTTTTAAGTCGTTCAATGTCTTTTCAGAGCGAGTTTTTAGTTGCTTCTGTCCGACTCAGTGCTTTGAGTGTTTTTTGCGTTTGTATATTCTTCTCATTATAAAGTATATTCTCAAGTTCTTTTGTTGCTTTGTTCAATTTTGTTTTATCCTGACTTAATTTAGTTATATGGTGCCTTTTTTGAGTTGCCTCTTTACTTTGATTTTGTCGGTAATTTTATTAGGAGTGTATTTCTGTACATGTTGTCTATTTGTAATAGTGAAGCTTTCGTCCAATGCATTAGTTAAAATTGTGTTGAGTTTTTTAATACTTCTAGAAATTTGAATGCGTGCTCCGCGCACGATTATCGTAATCTACATATACGATAAAAGTTTTAATTTATAAATTGATATAAATAAATAAAGAAATATATATATTTTTTCCTTGTATATTCCTAAGTAAAATAGTAAATTTTAATATTGTTTTAGTTATTCGGAAATAATTGTTTGTAAGCATATAATCATACGGGATCTCTTGAACATTTCAATCATAGCGTCAACCTCCATTTTGCCAGCCGAGCCTTCATGGTTCGCTGTACACTCATCGGCGTGATTCTCAAACTATTCAGCATACTCTTGCTAATCTTTTTTATACGGACACACAGCACAAGCTTGACGCAGCGAGCTTTTTACCTCTAAATCGATAATCTTTCCCGATTCATATCCGATTAAAGTTGTTACTCCAATTTTCGACGAGAAGTCGCGTTTCTTCTAGGAACCGTCACCGGACTTTTATTTGAAGTAATGGTCTTGAATGTTTTTTATTAATTGTCTTCTTTTCTGTAACAGCGTTCGCACAACTATTTTGAAAAATAATCTTTCAAGCGTCATGGATGTGTTCGAATATCCCATCGTATGCTTTCTTACTAAGCCCATCACATAGATCCATGATATTGCAGAATAAGTTTATTCCTTTCATGCCGATGCCTAAAAGTCTCATTGCGAATACAATTTTGCGATTCACTTCAAATCCATTGTTAATAAACGGGCCCGAGTTCGAAATTTACGTCACACTTGCATGACACAACGAGTTTCCATCCCAAGCCGCGCTGTCCAGACTCTTCAAATTTCACTGTACCACGACACGATTTACAACACAATAGCTCAGAGAGCATGGAAAAAAACTATGACAAACTCAATTATTCGGTAACGGTGCGAATAATTTACTGGAATATCATCAGAAGAAGCTGCTGCTAATTTTCGAGCACTAGCGCTGGGACCTATCGGCTCGCCTTTCTGCGTTGAAAACTGATTTCCATAAAACTTCCTCTTTCGTTGTGATGCACGATAAGGGCTAGTAGAATTGCCTTTTGAATAGACATTTTGCTCTGGAATACTTGTGTACTGCTCGATAGTTACAGTGAAAGTGACTCAATTGTAGTCTTCAAAAAGAGTCTTGGCATTCGACTATAGCAGCACTGACATTTGGAAAATATATCTGTGTATACGAAGCAGTATAGTCAAAATTCGAGAAACATCTGTCCCTGACCCTAAACGTAAGTCCCTTTTCAATTTCAACTAATCCCATCACCTAGGGGCGTCTTTGTATTAGAGCGCGCATCCGTTTACCTGCTCCGCATGGCACCGTATTCAGAGCAGGTGAGCGAAAATAGCCATAGCTGCCAAACCACTTCGAATACCGTTCTGAAATTTTCACAGTATATTTTTGAAACTATATAGAATCGATTCATGCAAAAAAATCGATCTATTCGAAGATACCCCTTTAAAAGTAAATAGCACCGTGTTTTTAGCGCTATTTTTTTACAAATGATTCTACGCGATTTATTAATTAAAAATTACTTAAAATCTAATCTAGTGCTAGAATATTAAATCTAATACTAAATAAATTTTTGCGAATAAATCAAAATTTTTCAATATTCTATTCTAAATCTCATGTTAAAAAATCATATTTTTAAAATGTATATACTAGTTCAAAAAAATTCTATTTCAAAATCTTGCGCTAAATTTTATACGTCACATGTATAAGCCAATGAAACGTCTAAATCTCTATCTCTAATTGACCAATCGCAACATTTACAGGCTTCACTTCTATAGACACTGATTTTTTTAAGTAAGGATTTTCGATGTTGATAGCTCTTTCAAGGGAAATGTTACATGGAATTCGTTCGTTAATGAGCTGTGTATATTTATTCCAGTCAATTTTTTTGCATGTGCTTGTATTTTGATGTATTCCTATTGATAAATTAATTAGAACTGGAGTGTGGTCAGATTTTTAGTCTAGGCAAGTTGATGCTTTAAAGTATTTTTTATCAATTCCTTTTACTTTTGCAAAGTCTATCAGATCTGAATAATTTGAAGAATGAGATTTTCACTTTACGAATATGTGTTATTTTACATAAATTATTTATTTATTAATATGATTTTTTAATTGCAAGCATTCGTTTACTTTTTATGAATAAGTAACAATAATTTTGATCAAACAAACATCACGGTAAGAAATTATGCGATTTAATATACATTTCCATAAGGAGTTGAGTTAAAGTTAATTAACAACTGTGACGGTAAACGTCTTATTAGCGCTAACGGCCCAACCATGCGGCTGCCCGCGAGGGCAGCACCTACCGGTTGGGGAAAATGTGACGAGGGAATTCGGCACGCGACGGGACGGAACGCGCGCGTATGAAAATGAGGTAGTCGAGGATCAGCTATCGATATCGCCTGAGAGGAGTCGAAGATTAGCACCCGGTTGCTAAGCTGTGCAAGGTGGGATAGTTGATAGTTCCCGAGCTTTCCCGAGTGCCGAGACGAGCTGATCCAAGTGGAGAATCAGCTACCGATACACAAGCCGCAAAATCGAGGCCCGCAGTCTGATTGCCCGAACGCAGCGTAGATATTAGTCGATTGTTGTTGCCGAGCTGTCCGGAGTGTCGACCTGAGCCAGCAGAAGCGGTGCCATCTCTTGCGGAGTCAAGTGTGTGTGTGAGGTGTTTCGCCATCGAGGGCGAAACCGTGTGCGCGCGAGTTCGCGATCCGCGACAAAGAACTAAAAGACTTTGCCTGAACACGCTATGTGCTACGTTTCTCTTGCTGCCGAACAATCGTCATTAAGGTAAGCTGGCCAGTTTAATTTCGCGACCGCGATAGAATTACTAAGCTACTAATCTCTTGACTCGACAAAAAGCGTGCATGTAATAGCTCTGCGGACAGAGAGCGTCGAGCGATCCGACACTGCATGTTGTTGTCGTGCGCACCACTGTAAACGTAAACACGCGGGCCTAATGCGCTGTATAGTTAGAGGAAATAAAAGATTCCATCTGTGATATTAACTTTATTTACGCCGTACTGACTACATTTTCGTAGATAGTTGGTTGACTGACACCCGTTCCCTCCTGCTCTCCGGTTTTCGTGTTTAACGTAGGTAATTACGCGCGCCCCTTCAGTACGGTCGCGCGAATAAATTAATTAAACAGTATCCACCCCGTTACACAACTTAAAAGTTATTAATAAATAAAAAATCAACAATTTAGTTAAAGAAAACTAATTTTACGTAATGAACAAGTGGTACTCAAATAGGTAAACAAAATGAAATTAAGTTGAAAGGTTGTGCCAAAACCAAGATATCTCAATACGTATGTTAATAAATCGAAAAGTGAAAAAACTCTATAATTTATAAGCAATAGAAATTTTCGACATTCTGTTTTAACAAATTCGTTCATTTAATTATAACCTACAAGTACATATAATTTTCTACCACAATTACAGTTTATTAACTATAAATCTTATTATTTATAACTTTAAACCGTTGTATAAAATATACCAACATTGTAAAAAAATAATCTATACTCATACGAAACTAAAGCACAATCAAAAATGTATTTTAATGGAAAAAGTAGGGTCCTAATGTAAATATTTAATGTTTTACAGCTCAATTTATAAAATCATAAAATCAATCAGAGCGTAAAAAGAGCGTTTGAGTGTAAGAAGTTCCAGCGGGAACGGGTATAAAAGAAGGAGCTCGACACACTGGAATCACTCTAGTTCTGGCTATAGTCCAGTATGGTCAAGCAAACGTTTTGTTTAATAAATCAGCCTAAACACCTGATCGTTGAGTTGAATGTTTTGCTCGCTATTGACCTCTTCTACCTTCCTATCTTACCTACCTGTGAGTCGTTCCTGTGGCTTTCCTTTCCCACAAATATTTGATTGCAGTGGAATATCCCTGTTCTAAAATTTCCTCATTTCCTCCATTATAAGAAGCGGAATAACCGTGATAGAGATCTGTACAGGGCCAGGAAGCATCTCGGTTTCCCGCCCCGAATGCTTTGATACTGTAGTGAGCTTCTATCCACGGAATTCTCACTTAAACTATCGTAATATTTAGTTTCTGTGAGATCAACGCTTTTCTGATGGATGAATTCTCCTTTTCTCATAATATTAAAAACCTACTTTAACTTAGCTACCCATTCAATCACACGCAAGGTTCAAATCAAAAGATAAATTATACTTTGTAATAAACTTTGAAATCATAACATTACAATTACAATTGTCTGATATTAGAATTGAATCAAATCACTTTTTGCATCGTATCAGAATGCGCAATGAAAAAAAGGCATAGTTGCTAAAAATCCAAGATCGCATAATTTTCACGTGATCATAAATAGAAGTAGATAGAGGAGATATATATGATATTTTATATCACCTCAAAATGGAAAAAGAGTCAGATATACAATATTAATTTATTGTTTATAAATGAAATATTGAATTGATTAATGTAGAATACATCTCATTAAAAATATCAATTTTCGCTGTAAAAATAATTTTGTTCTGGGCTATTATTCAATTGTTTTTATTAAAAAATAACCAATATTACCTTAAAATAACTTTGAAAATGACCTTCAAGGTAAAGTGTAAGGTCACCATTACATTTACTTATTTTATTTACATATAAAACTTAATCGATTGGTGTTGTCATAGCGTTTTTAAGTTATTTTAAGAATATCTACACAGTATGACTGATTTTAACAGAAAAATAACTTTATTGTATATCTTGCCGTCCATGAATTATGTTTTTAAGTTTTAATAGTTCGCAGAATATGGTTGATTTATTTATATGATTCAATACATATTTTCAATTATATAAGTATCTCTTATGTACGTTGCAGATTGGAAAAAGAAAATATTGGATTACGGAGGCAGAAGAATGAACTTATAGATGAAAATAATTCCTTAAATTCAAATATAGAACGGAAAGACATAGAACTTGAAAGACTACGTTTAGAATTAGCTTCATTAGGATCTCAATTACAGATTTCAATTGCAGCTAAATGCCAAGCTCTTGCCAAAATAGAAGAAGTACAAAGTCGTGAGTTGAATATAGAATTTAGGTAAGTAAAATATTAATTTATGCCAAAAAAGCAAATCATTTTCTGATGAACTTGTATTTAGTATAGCTAAATAATATGTATCGCTAATGGTCATGTAGCTATGATAGCAGGCTTATTATTTATGTTTCTTGTACGATTAACAATGTTGACGCTTCAACAATAAATTTATTATGGAGAATCACGTTCGTATGTGTACCGGTAGAGTAAGAGTAAACAAAAACTAGGATTTTTACTGTTTGGGCTAGCGTTTCACCTTGTTTCCTTTTACTATTCACAGATAATCGCAATTTTTCTTGTATTGTCTACATTTGTCTTTTTTTCCTCTTTTCAGCGTTAACTTGATGATCGAACGCTTAATGCCTACTAATATTGAACTTCGCGTGATGTGATGAGATATTAGTTACCTAGTTACCAATACGAGATGTATTCAAAAAGTAAGATGAATTTTTAAATTGGGCGGGCTACGTAGATTCGATTATCGATATTTTTTTATTATGTTGGTATACATGTCCCTCACATATGCTCACAGTTTCAGCCAGTTTATGATTACTTTTTTTTTGGAAGACAGAAACATTAAACGTATTGTTTCTGCTAATTTTCTGCTGTCGAAAACAATGTATCAAAGAGTTTGCATAAAATTTAGTGTAAAAAATGGAATTAAGTGCTCCAAAACACTTGAAATATTGACAGTGGCATACGCTGAGTCTACTTTAAGACAAAAAAATGTTTACACGTGGTATAAGCTCTTTCAAGATAACCGAGAAGATAACGACGACGAATCTCGCTCTGGACGCCCCAGTACTTCAATAACTGATGAAAGTGTTGAAGAAGTGAAACAAATGGTGTTAAAAAATCGTTGAATCACTATTAGAGAAGTCGCTGAAGACGTCGGCATCTCTGTTGGCTCGAGCAGTGCAATTTTTTCTGAAATTTTGGGCATGAAACGTGTAGCAGTAAAATTTGTTCCCAAATTGTTTAATTATAAAAATTTGTATTTGATAGGTGACAATTCGCGCAAAACGAATTTGTCCCGTGTGTAAGCCTTTCAACAGCCGAGCGGCCTTTGACTCGGGCGGCAGTCAGGCTCTCGAGCACCCCGGCCCGTTCGCACGTCAATAATGAAAATCTCTGTTAATCTGGCAATCGGACGTATATATATATATATATATATATATATATATATATATATATTCGCGCTTGATTATATAAATAACAATGTAATAGAATTATCCCTAATATAACGGCAAAGCATATGGATACACTCAAGCGCGTTTATAGTATTTATAATATTTATTTTATTAAGTTTAAGTACATGAATAAATTAAGCAAAAATAAAAAGAGATATATATAGACGCGTAATCTTCGCCTCGCGTTGTCTATTGTTTTAAAATAAATGGTACTCACTTAGTATCGATACAATCAATGGTATTCGGTCCTTGGTGTAATATTATTATTTTACGAATGTGGTGTTCCTTCCTTTTTAAACAAATTCAATGGTTCCTTTTATATATATATCCAATTGGTAGTGGCGATTTCTATATTTTTCTGGTCGTAGCAGCGCAAACAAATTATCTGTACGGTTGCGGCCTTTCTTTGTTTTTCTATTAAACACTTAAGCTCTGACAAACCAAACTTTAATAACTCAAATTCTAATTAATAAGATACCGGATGAATTCTGACAAACCAAATTTTAATAAATTCCAATTTTATTTAATAAGATGCAGAATAAATATCTGATGATTTTAAATTTTAGTAAACTCAGATACTCAAAAAAATCGCAGCCTTCTTATTCAGGCGCTCAGTCCTGACTGACTAATCTCTATTGTCGTTCTCACCAGTTTGTTATATATCCTTTGTTTCCCTCTCGTCTCTCGCATTCCATGTCTCTCTAGCGCATACGCTTTAGTCGTTTACGCGTTTCTAATCACCTCGTATTACTTACAAGGAAACCCCCCCAACCCGAGCTCACCGATTTCAATAATCTTTTGATATGTTATAGTTCATCAAAAAATAAGACATACGTATTTTTTTTTATCGGCGGAAAAACACTTTGAGGGGGTGAAAACAACCCTCAAAGTTCACCCCCAAAAATAGATTTTCCAATGTATCTCAGCATCTAATTGATATTTTACGACCAAACAAATTTCATATCACTTCTCATGTGAAAAGCAAACTAGCACATGCAATTCCGACCACAAGGGATGCAACCCTTGTTTTTTTTATTTAAAATACTATCTATTTCATGGCTATTTTTATGAAAAAAATTAAAATAACCCGAAAAAAATTGGAAAAAATATTACCCTACATAAAATACAAAAATAAAGTTAATCTAGTCAAGCTTTTTTTCAAACTACCCCCTTAAAGTTGAAAAACCATCCCTAAAAAATTGTTTTCAATACATTACAGGTGGTGTTGATAATTTAGTGTAAAATTTGTTAAGTATCATTTATACTGTACAAAAACAACTATCTCGTGCAGTTTCGACCACAAGGGTTGCAACCCCTAATTTCTGTCATCGAAATTTTTACCTTCTTTGTACCTATTTTTGAAAAAAAGTTCATAATGAGCTTGAAAAAATTAGTAAAAATATTACCGTGGATAGAATAAGAATAAAAATGTACCTTTTATTTTTAAAACCACCCCTTATGTTGAAAAACCACCCCCAAAAAATTGTTTCCAATACATTACAGGTGGTGTTGATAATTTACTGTAAAATACGTTGCTCATCACTTATAATGTACAAACACATTTATCTCGTGCAGTTTCGACCACGAGGGTTGCAACCCCTAATTTATGTCATCGAAATTTTTACCTTCTCCATTCCTATTTTTGAAAAAAAGTTCATAATAAGCTTAAAAAATTGGAAAAATTATTATCGTGGATAGAATAAGAATAAAAAATTTACCTGTTCAAACTTATTTTCAAAACCACCCTCAATGTTGAAAAACCATCCTAAAAAAAGTTTCTGACATATCGTTGCAATCTCTTCTAAATCAAATAAGCTATGATTCCATAGCTATTTTGTTGCTCTCTTTTAAATTTTTTACGTTCTATCGTTTATTAATTCTATCAAAAAATAAATAACTTTTATTATATAAAAAAACAAGTCAAGAATAATATAATATTATAAGTATACCTAGAAGATAAGTATAGTTTCTCGGATGCGCAAAAATTTTGGTATATGAATGATAGTATTATCAGAATTTTATTTACGTCCTACTATCAGCGTCTCTGACGATTGTCTGTTATTTTCATGATTGATAAATATGAGTAAGTAATTCTTCATCAGTAGCCAACACAACTTTCTTGTTGTTGGACGTATTGTATCGACTATTGAACTAACAGCATAATAAATAGTAATAAGAATATAAGATTATAAGTACAAAAAATAATAAGATACTATTCCGTTAATTCGTATTTCGTAGTACCTGCTACGTAAGTATAACTATAAAATTATTTCTTATATGCAAATAATTTTACGGCTTTTTAATATTTGTTATTAAAAAAATTGAAATTACACTGATTATGAGGATTTATTAATTAATGATGTTTATAATTATTGTTTACTTATTGATTTGTTTATTATTATTGTTTATTAATTAATATGTTTACTTTTTAATTTATTAATTAATTTTTTTCATGAATGTTTTCTATAAGTTTGTTTATCATTATTGTTTATTTATTTGTTTTTATCCTAATTTGTTTATTTGTTATTCAGTTTATTTCTTATTCCCCAGCGATATCAGGAGAGACCTATACAGAGGAAAAATAAGGAAAAAAAGGGGACGGATGGATGGACGGACGCACGGAGAATTTCGCGCCTTCTGTTTAATATAATAGAAGATATATAAGATATATATATATATATTTTTTTTTTATTTCAGATTAAAAAATGAAAATTAACGCTCTGAACGTTTTAAATTTATTATTAGCTTACTTTCAAACTCTACAAATACCTGAAAGTGAGACAAATTATAAAGAGATTCAATTGTCGGAAAGAATTAAAAGCATTTTAATAGATTCCGTGAATGATTTCAATGAAGTAGATATGATCGTTGAAGATACATTAGATTTTCAAGAAGATTACAAAGATCATGCTGCAAAAATAGTAGAAGATGAAGTTCAACACCATTTTCCTGACGATTTCGAAGCACCCACCGACCATTGTACCAAAGACAATGAAGATGTCAGTTTTGAATATAAGCAAAGAGCCGTAGAATACTGGAGAAGTGGCAAAAAAAAAATTTAAGTGTTGAAAGTGTACGTCAAAAATTTAAGAAAGTTTCATCTGTGAGTCAGTTGAAACGTTGGGCTCATACAGTCAACAAAGGTGGTACTTATAGAGAAAAAATTGCAAGAATTTGTCAGTACACTTTTGATAATTTTAAAGCAGCAGTAGACGTTGGTTACATTATTCATGATCGTGACATACGTCGATGGGCATTGCAAGCTCAAAAGATTATAGGATCAGAAGATGTAGGATTCAAAGCTTCGGATAACTGGCTTTGTAAATTCAAGAAAGCTCATAGAATAGTATCCCGGAAAATAAATAAGTTTATAACCAAGAAAACACTAGAAAGTAATTCAGAACTAACGATTAAGGCAAATACTTTTATTGCTGATGTTAAAGCAGGCATAAGAATAATTGGAATTCATAATGTGTTTAATTCTGATCAGAGCGGATTCCAACTGGAAATGCACTCCGGAAGAACACTAGCGGTTGAAGGAGAAAAGCAGGTACAGTGTTTAGTACAGTCAGTTTCTTCAACAACCCACAGTTATACTATACAGCCACTCATATCAGCCACAGGAGAATTACTGTCACCACTCTTTTTAGTTTTGAAGGAATCTAGCGGTGAGTTTGGACCCATTGTTGAAACCACTTTATTTAGACCCGAAAATGTTTACGTAGAAGCATCTAAATCTGGAAAGTTGACTACAGGTATACATAATCCCATCTAGTTACAATTAATGTCATTATAAATGATTTTACAAATAAGATTTTTGATTTTAGATCTCTTTTAAATATGGCTGCAAAAAGTATATTTCCCTAATGTAGGTTCCAATACGATGCTGTTGCTTGACTCCTGGAGCGGTCATTGTGACAGTGCCATAGAAACTGTAACTCCACGTGATAAAATTATAAATTTTAAAAAAATACCGACTGGCACAACGGGAAAAATTCAGCCACTTGATGTTTTTGGATTTCGCATATGGAAGAACTTTGTCCGCTAATTTTCAGATACCATAATTTTGATGAATTATGATTTGGATTTACATAAAAGAAACAACATTATTAAACTTCAGTCGTTAGTCCACAATCAATTATCTTCACCAAGATATACTAATCTTTTTAAATATTCCTGGTTCAAGAGTGGTTACCTCACTAAAAAACCAGAAAATTTTGACAATCCTGTTGCTTACAGTTTTGGAGATTCCTGCAATACACATTGTGACATAGAAGGATGCAAAAATGTGGCTATTATACGTTGCGGTTGGTGCAAAAAATCATTATGTTTCGAGCACTTCTATGAAGAATATCATTATTGTAAGAAGTATGAACAATAAATCCGTCCTAATTTTTTTGATTGTTTTTAATTGGTAACTGAATGAATTACAGTAACGCATATAAAAATCAATTAAATATATATTACTTGGCAGTTTACAATTTTAGTCACAAGAAAGGAGAAAAACTCAACCAACAAAAACAATGGCAATGCTATCAACCCTCCTAATCACCGAATGGCGATGGTAATAAACCTCCCCCTAATAACCCTCCTAATATCCCCCAATGGCATTGCTTACAACCCCCCATTAACCTCCTAATAACTCCCCCCCCTCAATAAGACCCTCCCCCTAATAACCCCCTAATAACCCCAGTAGTTAGCAGGGTTGATAACGTTGCCATTATGTTATTCGGTGGGTTGCAAGCATTGCCATAAGGTTGCAAGGGGGCTCAGCTATGTCTTCGGGCTATTAGTGGGGGGCTAACGGCATTTTCATTGGAGGTTTTTAGGGGGTTATTAGGGGGGGTTGTAAGCATTCTGATAGTGCGGGTTAGTGCGGGAAATTGCCATTGGGATATAAGGGGAGTTTTAGAAATTGCTACTGGGTGATGGATCATTTTTCCGGACAGATTCGGAATCGGCGCAACAAAATACTTTGGAAAAACGTTGTCCCAGTTCTGGGTCTTGTTGGGTGATATTATGTTAGGTGATTCATGCTTTCGCAGCATGCTGCAGCAGCATGAATCAGCTTCTCCCGCTTATTCCCACCGAGCCGCGCACACGAATACTGCTGGCTATGGTGTTTTATCGCTGTCCTTGGCCTTAGCACAACACGAACGGGACTCTCGAAAGCAAAATTTTAATCGTAAAATAAAATAAATGGTACGTCACGTAACAGTATTTATTTACTACTCTAAGCTTTCTTTTCCATAGAACCATTTAGTTTTACTCTCCAGTCTGCACTTTCTCCTTTTTACCATCACTTTAGTTTTTTTTTAAATTTAGTACCATCCCATTTCTTTAACCTTTAGGCTCCGGGGTATTTCAGTACAAATTGACCTCTCAGAATATGTAAAATGTATACATAATATCACTGGATATTTCAGATAAAGAGAACACAATATGAAAAAAATAGTAACGAAATTCTCGCAGACACCTTCGACCTTGATAATCACCATTTGAAGGTCAAATTTTATTCCTACTATAAGTCAAGTTTTTAGACGGTTTTCATATGTAGTTTTATGTTCTGAATACGTAAAAAATAATAAAAAAATTCTCGTTAATAATCCTGATCTTGAAAATTTCTATTTCTACGTCAAAAAGCCTTTCTCGTGTTAATCAGTATTTCAAGGTCAAGAATGTTTTGAGATACATAAAAACTACTTATTATCTATTCAGAACATGAAATTCGATCTAAGAACTTCAAATATTCTGTCTCTAGAGTGGTCCATATAGCGACCATCTCCGCAGCTAAATGGTTTTCCTGTGGTCCTTTCATCGTGTTCACTATTGTAACTATATCGTCTGCAAAGTTCAGTCCGTATACCTTTTTCCGCCAACTACCCTCTCTTCTCGCCTACTTTCAACGAGGAACCCAACGGTAACTCATTCTACAATAGGATTGGTTACTGTCAAGAAGCGAATGGAGAACAATTTGAACATCTGTTGTAAATTCATTTACGTGAGAAGCAAGGGGAACTTACTATTAAAAAGCACCCCGAAGTGAGTGGCAAGGGGAACGCACTATTAAAAAGCACCCCGAAGTGAGAGGCAAAGGGAACTCACTATTAAAAAGCACCCCGAAGTGAGAGGCAAGGGGAACGCACTATTAAAAAGCACTCCGAAATTAGAGGCAAAGGGAACTCACTATTAAAAAGCACCCCGACGTGAGAGACAAGGGAAACTCACTATAAAAAAGCATTCCGAAGGGAATAGATCCCTTCTAAGTCCATGTCGTTGTTCCTGGATATCGCTAAAAGGAGTACGAGTTACTATATCTTCGGACTTGAATCGTTCCCACTTGTAAAATTTTTCGCTCTTTTTGATTCCTGTATGAAAAATAGGGGTTCCTATATGAAAAAAAGAGGTTGACCTTGATATAACCTTGAAAATGAGGTTCAAGGTCAAATCAGAGGTCACCGTTGAGTTCCTTGTTGAAAGTTACACAGGGTATGACTTTTGTTTCATGTCTAACCTCATGCGGTTATTCAAATTTTCCGTGGTTTTCACACTTTTTCCTCACCCTGTATACCCTTCTCTGTTATAACTTTGCATGTAGTTTCCTTGTATATTTCTTCGATTTTCTTTAGCATCTTTCCTTTCACTCCCTCTTTCATTTTTCTTATCTATATTATTCCTGTCATTATCATTCTTATCATTATATCCATGTCGACCATGTCGAACGCCCTTTTAAAATCTATAAACGCTGGGTAAACGCAGTGATGCTATTGAGTGTAAATATGTGGTTTTTCGTTTCTGTCCTTGATCTGAATACCGCTTTTTTTCTTGGCTCAGGATTCTTTCCTCTTTTAGTTATGTTTTCAACCTATTGTACAGAATCCCTGCTAGTATCTTGTATTCCGTATGTGAAATAAATAATGATACTCCTCTCTAGTTCTCCGTGTTGTTCTCCTCTCCTGCCTTATAGATCGGGAATATGCGTGCCTTCTTTCATCCTTCGGGCAGCTCTCCCTTCTCTCGTTAATTATCTTCGTTAGTTCTTGGAGCCAGCCGTCCATCATGTTCTTGAAAAACTCTCTAGGTAACTCGTCCTGTCCTCCGTTTTTTTCCTTTTTAAGTTTGCCTATCGATTTGTATATCTTCCCTCTGATTATGTCCCTGTTTATTATGCTCTGCTCGCTCCATTTCTTCGTCCTCTTTTCTCTCTCCTCTGTTTCTTCTGCCATTCCTGCATCCTCATTTCTTTTGTCATCCTCTTCCTGACGCCTAGTAGTACTCTGCCACTTGCTCTTCATATCTTTTTCCTTTTTTTGGCCTGTTTCCATCCATATAAATTCTTTTCTTAGTTTCTTCATTGTGCTCTCCATTTCCTCCGTCATCCACGTTTCCTGTAATATTATTATATCATGCCTTGTTAATCATTCAATTTTTTTCACACATTTTCATTTCCGCCACATTTCAGTTTACTCCGGTTATCATCTCTACCCTCTGTATACTTTCCGTGTTTGCCCCTCCTCTTCTTTCTGCTTGCATTATATCTCCTTCACCCTCTCTCCACTAATATCAAACTCCCTTTATGTTAATTTTTTGATGTCCTGAGATAGCTATTCTATCTATCTTCTTCTATTCTCTCTTCACTCTCTCCAAACATCCTTGCACTTTCTTTTCCCTTGCTGTCAGATCGTCTTCCAGCCACACCGCCTTCCCTTTTAGCCTGTTTTTTATCTTGAATATTTCTTTCATGTCTTGTGGCGTGCATATTGCTATAATTGTCCCTTCTTTTGCGATCATATAATCCATTCTATAAATTTTCATTAGTGCCCGTAAAAGTTCTTCCAGTTCTCTGTATTTTGCTGATGCTCCCTTTTCTCTCCAGTTTTCGTACGTTTCTTACTAGTATGTTGTTTTTCCTGGACCTCTTTCCTCTCATATTCTAGTTCTACTGCGTTCGTTTTTTCTGGTTTTTTTCCAAAGTTCTCCGACTCCTCTTCTTTCCATATTAGTACTCTTCTTTTCTCTTCTTCCCTTTCCTTTTTCGCTCACTCTTCTTCCAATCTTGTCTTCCTTATTCCTGGTTTTCGTCTCATGTCTATCCTTCTATCTCTTTTCTTCCTTTTCTCTTCCCGTATTGTTGCCGTTTCTGCTGATTCTTGATGCTCCTATTGTCTCTCCTATCTCTACTTGCATGCTTCATCTCGCCTCCTTCTCGTTCTCCTTCTCGAACAGCCTCGTTTGTAATTTTTTAATTTTAGATTTCTTTCCATGCAACTCTTCTCATACTTTTCTTATTCTTATCTCGTAGTTCTTTTCTATTGTTTTTATTTCCATTTTATGATGCTTCTTTTCGATCTTTTCAATTATGCTTTCTAGTAATCTTATTATTTTATGCGTTTGCCTTCTGCAAATTATCCATTTCTCTCTTACCTCATTTTCTTTTCTTTTACTTTTTCCAGGCTTCGTTTTTTCTTTTCCACTCTTTCTTCCTGCTACTTTTTTTTCTCCCTGTTTCATTGCTCTAGCACTACTCCACCATTTTCAAAACTCTCTTCTTTGCCAACTTCCTCTTTGTTTTCCGTTCCATTCTCATTCTCCCCTTTTTCTTCGCTAGATGTCTCTTCTTTCCATCCTTCTTCATTCAGTGTCTCTCCGTACTGTTTTATCCCTCTTTTTTGCCTTCCTCCTGTTTTTCCACTGCCTTTTCTTTGTCTGTCCTTTCCTCTCCATTTCCCTTGGTCTAAGAGCTGGCTATATGGGGTGCGATATGCCTCGATGTATGAAATGTTTTATGCGGAAAAAGATCGATTGTCTAAAGCAAAGGGAAACTCTGAGCGTTAGAAGGCGCACTGAAACATGAGTGCGTGGGCAATGATGATCAAATGTGCCAAATGTGGAAACTATAAAAACTGTCAAAGTACAAGGCTGGAAATTTACATAAATGTTGAGAATAGGAGTAAAAAGTAGTAATACAATTGTCAGAAGGGTAACTGAAAGATAAACGTTCATTAGAAACTGCCGATGTCGTGAAAAATATCAGGATATTTACATTTAAAAGAAAATTTCTGACAATTTAATTTACACTATTTATGCATGGAATCAGTGATGTGCAAAGTGGCAGAAGTTAAAGTGGAAGAGATCATGATAAAATCGAAAGCGAAGCGCTAGTACGTATTTTGACACGCGGCTCAACAATCACTGCCTTTCTGTTGTAACGAAGAAATAGCTGTAACCGCCTGGTTAACTCGCGGCCGTCCGCACATATTATTTACTTAAGGTGGGAATTCGGGAAGCACGAACGCTCCCACGACCGAATGATCCACTGAGCCGAATGGATCAAAACGCATGTAAATAAATTTTCCAGGAGGAGGAGTGACAGCGAATAAATAAATAATCATCGACTTTCTCAGAATCTAATTTTGAGAGTAACGATATTAACAGAAAAAGTAAATAACGTAGGTAACAACAATAAATCTAAACAGAAACACAACAGTACAACACTCGCCTATTGCACGATCGACAAACTTCCTCCGTGCTTGCGAAGAAGTACAAATCGACGGCAGAACTGCCGTCCGATCTGCCTTCACACTACAATTTCCGCGCTTCACAATCAAAACCAAATGGCATCCTTTACAAGAAATATCTTCGCGACCGCGAATGGTGAGGTAGCTGGCAGAGCTGCCTAGCTCTCCGTCCGCCGGAAACACCTGGTGCATGTGAAAGAGAGAAAGAGAGAGAAAGAGAAAACTCGGCACCGACCTCGTACGCTTTCCTTTGTTCTCTTCGGCTGCTCCTTTCGTTGATGAAATTTGTCCGGTGTGTGTATGTGTATGTGTGTGTAATCTTGTTGTTACTGGTGTAAGTGCCGCTGTTTCTGTTGCTACTATTGTGATGATTGTTGTTCTTATTGCTTTTTTCCTTGTTGCTGCTATGCTGCCCTTGTCGTTCCCTCTCGTCCGCCAACAAACTCTCTCCAACTATTGTCGGCTTTACGCTCCTTAGCGGCGGCCTCTCATGCACACACGTCCGCGACACTTTGCTGGAGAACTCACGTGCATCGGTGCGGAATCCAAACAAATGTGGCTAGGCATGACCCAGCCAAATTCTCACGTCAAAAACCAATAACTCTCACACACCGGGTGCGTATCCTTCCAATTAATAGTCGGCGAGGGCGCGGGAAATCCCACTGAAAATTGGGAACAAAACAATAAAGTGCTCTCACGTGACGGCCTGTACTAGCGCTTAGTACCAATTGCCGAAAAATTGACGCTAGGGATGAGCACGCAACCTTTTCTTTCTCTCTCTCTCTATTTCTTTCTCTTCGTTCTTCAGTCTCTCTCTCTTTCTTCGTCCTTCTCTCACTGTCGTCCGTGCTTCATCGCCGCCCCAGTGCCGTACCTCAGAAAACAAACAAAAGGCTTACATGAGTGTATGCGCATAACGCATACACTCCTAGCCTAGCGCGGCGCGCGGACCTCGACGACAGCCCGACGGCAGAAATGACGGCCATGCCGCAATTCTCCGTCACACTGTTTACGAGGGTGGTCCGATAAGTACTTAGCCTCACCGCCCGATGGCGCCACTCTCGCAAAAGAAATATTCTATCACGTAGTACAACCTTCTCGATGGTTACTGTCAAGATTTCAGCCGGATCGGAGTTGTAGTTTATTTTTAAGAGCGTGTGAAAGCAAGTGTGTCCGTTGATTTTTGAGAAATGGAAAAAGAGCAGTATCGGCCGGTGATTCGATTCTTGTTTTTGGAAGGGAAATCGCGCAGCGAAATAAAAAAGCGCTTGGATGCTGTGTACGGTGACTCTTCTCCTTTGATGGCGACCGTCAAAAATTGGTTTAACGAGTTTCAACGTGTTCGCACGTCGATTTTTGAAGAGCCACGTCCAGGTGCTCCGAAAACGGCTACCACGGAGGATAACGTGACAAAAATTCACGATCTCGTATTGGCAGATCGACGATTAAAGGTGCGCGAGATAGCTAAGATCGTAGGCATCTCAAAAGACCGCGTGGGTCATGTCCTGCATGAAATTTTGGGCATGAGAAAGCTGTCGGCGCGATAGGTGCCGCGTTTGCTCACTCCGGACAACAAGCGCAACCGTGAGACAACTTCAGAGCAATATCTGACGCTGTTTAAGCGCAATCGAAGGAGTTTCTGCGTCGTTTCGTGACACGAGGTCTAATTATTATTTATAGATCTATACATATATATTTATAAAATGTAACATATAAGTTGTAAATAAATAAACTAACTAAACATATATATTTATATTCTTATGTAGATACATAAATATATTTACGTAAAAGCCATCGTACGTGATACTACATATATTTTGTTTTTTCATAATAATTTTCATTTTTTTTTATTTATTGGTAAATTAAAATGTATCATTCAACGAATTCCTTACAGAAATGATAATCATCAAAAAAGTGTTGAAACATAATGATCTTTTACACCAACCACACCGTATTATAGCAACATTTTTACATGCTTCTACTTCGCAATGTATATTGCGAGAATCTCCAAAACTAAAATCAACAGGGTTATCTGTTTTAGCTGGTTTTTCAGCCGCTTTTATACCAAGCGTATTTAAAAATATTTGTATATGTTGGTGAAGAAAGCTGGTTATGGACAAGAGACTGCATTTTAAGATGTTATTTCTGAAACGTAGATTCATTTCATAGTCCATCAAAATTACTTGATCTGATAAACGTCGAACGAAGTTTTTCCAGATACGAAATCCATAAACATCGAGTGGTTGGATGTTTTCTGTCGTTCCTGTGGGATTTTTTTTTATATTAATAATTTTGTTTGTCGGCATCGTTTCCCTTACAGCTTTATCGCAATGTCCACTCCTAGAGTCGAGTAAACTCACAGATTGAGGTCCAACATTTGGGTAAAAAACTTCTTTCAACCAAATTTTAAAATGATCTAAAATAAAATAATGTAAAAATTTTTTTATGTCATTACATTATAATAAACAAAAATATACTAATTTGTCGTTAATTTTCTAGATTTAGATGCTTCCACATGCACATTTGCTGGTCTAAATAATGAAGATTCCACTATGGGACCGAATTAACCACTTTTTTCTTTTAATACTATAAAAAATGGTGATAAAAGTTTCCCAGTTGCTGATATAGTTGGCTGAATTGTATAACTGTGCGTTGTCGATGAAACCGACTGTACCAGACATTGCACCTGCTTTTCTCCTTCAACTGCTAATGTTCTTCCCGAGTGCATTTCTAATTGGAAACCACTCTGATCTGAATTATAAACGTTTGCAATGCCGATTTCTGGTATACATTATTTAAACTTTTTAACATCAGCTAAAAAAACATCAGCATTAGTTTGTAGTTCTTGTTTACTTTTTAATGTTTTTTTGGTGATAAATTTATTTATTTCCTAGATACTATTCTATGAGCTTTTTTAAATTTTAGTAACCAATTTTGAGAAGTCTTAAATCTTATATCTTCATGGGAAACAATTTTTTGAGCTTGCAATGCCCATTTCCGTATATCTCGATCATGCACTATCGTACCACCTGTAATAGCGGCTTTAAATTATCAAACGTGTATTGGCAAAGTTGCGCAATTTTTTCTCGGTAAGTTCCATTTTTATTAATTGTTTTCGCCCAACGTTTAAGTTGACTTATAGATGAAACTTTTTTGAATATATATTGTACAGTATCCAATTTTAAGTTTTTGTTTTTTCCGCTCCTCCAAAATTCTACGGCTCTTTGCTTATAATCAAATGTGATTTCTTCATCATCATTTGTGCAATGATTTGTTGGTGCAAAATCAGGATCAGGAAAGTGATGTTCAACTTCATCTTCGATTATTTTAGCATCAGTATCTTTATAATCTTCATGAAAATCTAACGTCTCTTCAACAATCATATCAATATCATTAAACTCATACACGGCATCTATTAATATTTCTTTCAACTTTTCTGACAATTTAATTTCTTTGAAATTAATGTCGCTATCTGGTATTTGTAAACTTTGAAAATATGCTAATAATAAATTGATTACGTTCAAAGGATTGATCTTCACGTTTTATCTAAAACAAAATCAAGATATAAATACCCTTTTTTGCAGTTGAATAATTTTATAAAAGACAAAAGAAAACCTAGTCTATAGATAGAATTCCATCATACGTTTTTAACAGTTATATTTCACATGTTTACAAATCAAAACATTTGAATAAAATTATATATGATAAGTGACATAAATACTTACGTAATAGACAAAAACTTTTCTTCTTGTTATGTACTATATTTTAGTGTTTGGGAAATTTGTATAGTAACAGGCAGCCGCCTAGCCGCAAATCCCGGGTAATTGTAGTCCTCCATACGGCCAGACGGTGCACTGTTAGCTGGATGCTTCTAGCACACTTACTCCCCTCGCTCCGATGTACGCATGCGCCTTGTCCACTCAGCGATCCAATTTGGGTGCGCGACCTCTCCGCAAAGTGGCGCTGGTGCGCTAGCTCACTAGCGCTCCGTCGGACACTGCAAACACCTCGGTCGACGAACAGCTCCTACTATGCTTGCGCGATCCGTGCTAGATTACCGGCGCGTTCGAATCGAATGTAAACAATAACACTAATGCCGGACAAAGGGGAGACGAAATAATAAGATCGTTTCTGATTGATCTCTAACCACTTTATTTAATCAACAATGAACCTGTATAAGGGACGATTTGCCGAGAGTCTTACGCACGCTATTTTGACACAATAATTCGAATGGGGAGAGAGAGAGTAGATCTCACGGACGTCACGGTCTATTCGCACGCACGCTACCTATAAATTCGCCGCGCACGCTGCACGGCATGACACGCAAACGCAATTAAAAAGTTCTGTGCTCCTACCGCTGAATCGACGAGGATACGGTGGCCAACCGTATCCAACTATTTTTAAAGATGAAGAACTGCCCCTGCGGCTGCTTCTCTGTTGAGGCTGTTGCGTTGCTGTTGAAGCTGCTGAGTTGAGCTCGCTGCTGCCGAGGCCGCACACGTTGAGCATTGTGCGCACTCGACACTTCACTCACAATTATCTGTACCACTGTCGGTGCACACGTTCCGCAGTGTGCACACTCGCCTCGCCACTCACTAATTATCTACGCAAACTCCCTAGAACTCACTCGGAAGGAAAAGAACACGTTGTAGCTTCCAATGCACAAATCTGCGAGGTCTGAAGGACACAGTCATACTGACTCGCTAGCTCTCCCCTCCCGGTCATTGCCCCTAACGCGCCCTCTCTCTCTCTCTCTCTCTAACCCAAACCGATCACGGCTGTTACGCTTAGCCACGCTTAGCAGTTCACGCGAGTCCAAACGATTTTCGGCAATCGTTGCAGTATGTAAATATAGAAATAAGTTTATTTATAAATCCAGCACTATAAAAAAACTTTAACTTTTTAAATACTTGACTTTTCTTCAACTACTATGAATAATGAAATATGTATCGGATGTCTTATTATCGTAAGGGGCGTAGATTTGATATAACTTATCTTCTTCGAGCCATTGATAAGACAAAATTGGAAATAAGATAAAGTGTACAACAAAGTAAAGTACCAACAAAAAGTAAACTAAACCATAAGTGAAAATTGAAAAAAGTAAATAGTTTATAAGTATAGGAATTGAGACTATAATAACTATTTATAACTATTAATATAATCAATTATTTGTTATAATTTCTTTTCTCATTGACAAATTGCAAATGATTAAAAAAGAAATAATAACTATATTAAACTTCCACTTTTGAAATTAATAATTTTTAACTGTTATTACTTGTTATTTTTCTTCATTGCGAATTAACTTTACGTTTAAAAAATAATAACTATTGTTATTACTCTTTTATATGAGGTGTGTTCAAAAAGTAAGGTGACTTTGTATTTTTAAGAAAAAATATTTATTTATTTATCAATATTTAAGTTGTCCCCTTCAAAGTAATCCCCCTCAGATACAATACACTTATGCCAACGGTTTTTCCAATCCTCAAAGCACTTCTCATAAGCACTTTTCGGTATAGCCTTGAGCTCTTCCAGCGATGCAATCTTTATCTCTTCAATCGTTGCAAATCTCCGTCCTTTCATAGGTCTCTTTAGTTTTGGGAACAAGAAAAAGTCACATGGGGCCAAATCCGGTGAATATGGTGGCTGAGGCATGATTGTGGTGTTGTTTTTGGCCAAAAAATCTCTTACAAGCAAAGATGAGTGAGCAGGGACATTATCGTGATGCAAAAGCCATGAATTGTTTTTTCACAATTCTGGGCGTTTTCTTCGTATTGCTTCTCGCAAATGGCGCATAACTTCAAGATAACACTGTTTATTGACCGTACGTCCATATGGTCAGAACTCCTGATGCACCACGCCATGGTAATCGAAGAAAACAGTGAGCAAAACTTTGACATTTGATCGAACTCGGCGTGCTTTTTTCGGTGTTGGCTCATCTGGGCTCTTCCATTGGGACGATTGGACTTTGGTTTCGATATCATAACCATATACCCATGATTCGTCACCAGTTATGACCCTTTTGAGTAAATCTGGGTCGTCGTTGACGTCATTCAACAGTTCTTGAACTGTTTGTTCTTGCTCATGCGACGGTTCTTTTGGTCAAAATTTAGCAATTTCAAAACAAACTTTGCTGACACACGTCTCATGCCCAAAACGTTAGAAAAAATTTCATGGCACGAGCCAAGCGATATACCAACATCCTCAGCAACTTCTCTGATAGTGATTCGACGATTTTCCAGAACAATTTTCTTCACTGCTTGAACGTTTTCATCAGTTGTTGACGTGCTTGGGCGTCCAGAGCGAGGCTCGTCATTGGCATCTTCCCGGCTATCTTCGAAGAGTTTGTACCACTTGTAAACATTGTTTTTACTCAGAACAGTTTCACCGTATGCCACCGTCAACATTTCAAGTGTTTCGGAGTACTTTATTTTATTTTTTACACAAAATTTGATGCAAATCCTTTGATCCATATTTTTCGATAGCAAGAAATCGCCGAGCACGCAAAACACTTATAACCTTTACGCCTCTCACAACCAAACAAAAAACGCTATACACTTGAAACTTGGTACAGATGTTCGGGAAGAGTGTACCAACATAACAAAACAAAAAATCGATAATCGAAAGTACGTTGCCGTGAAATTTGAAAAGTCACCTTACTTTTTAAACACACCTCGTACACAGCTATATGTAATACAATGCAAGTAATATTTTAAGAAACCTGATACTATAACTGTTATTATTAATTTCGAAAAAACAAAATAGTTAATAATTATTTATAATTTATTTTAGTCTCAAATCTTATATTTATAAGCTGTTATTAATTTTTTTTATCTTTTTTGTATTCATAATGAAAAGAAACACGGTGGTCCTGAACCAACTTTAAATAGCATGGAAAAGCACCACGAAAAAAATCATGGGGTTCGATTCAGAAACACAAAATGTAAGCTCATTTAAATTTTTACAGAATTTCTGAGGGCCGTTTTTGAAAAAACTCATTTTTGAAAAAAGAAATATAAAAAAGTGAAAAAAAATCACGCTTATGTCAATTTTTTTCACGAAAAAAATATTTGCAACGTCTAAATATATTTTTCTAAGCTTAAGTAAAAGTAGTTTTTCTAATTGGTATTCAAATAAAAATTTATTTTTACAAAAAATTCTCTATTGATTCTAAATGATGTACATCTTTTCATTATAGTGCGTATCAATATATCAGTCTTCGTCGAAATGTTGAAACAGAGCGTCGCACTCGATTGTCAGGTGTGTTGTGGAAGTTATTTCTCTGTTTTGATCGCGTCAATGCATGAGAAGTATTGTAGTCTTTCGCGAATATGCATAAAATAAAAAGTCGCGCTCTAACCCACGAAGAAAATCGATCGAAAATATGTTTGTTGTGTTTACAATAGAAAAATGATTTGAGGGATATTGCTGGTGCATTACTGTTAAAGATTGAAAAAGTTTGCAGTTATGATGTTAATGATGTTAATTTACCCAGTGCTATTTGTAGTTCATGTAAAATTAAAGTATATCGTGCTGCGAAGAAAAAAGAAAATGGTGATAGTACAATTAAAATCACTTTGCCAGATTATTCTGGTTTCAAAAAAGTTATTCGTAATACGAGGAATGTTGATGGTAATATTTGTCAGTGCGGCTTGTGTATGATTGGAAGATCAAATCGTGCTACATCTAATAAAAATGACACTGCAAACCAAGAGAAAAGAAAATGTGCCAAGTGTCAACGGAATTACACTTATGGACGAAAACATATTTGTCGAAAAGTTATGAACTATGAAAAAATAGAACGTGTCACACAAGATTTGACCTTGAAAGAAAAGGAACATTTGGCTTGTAAATTGATTAAAAACATAACAGAAGAAACAAATACATCGTTTGATAAAGGTAAACTAGTAGCATTATCCCAAACTCACGGAAAGAGAATGCGAATAGAAGTTAATAAATCTGAGCCAAAAGGTAAAAAACTTTGTCGACAAATTTCGGCTGAAGACTTTAACAAAATTTCAATAGATCTCAATTTATCATCAAACAAAGCTAAACGTTATGCTAGAGCTATTCGAGTTGCAACGAATGATAGAAAATTTTTCGAATCCAATCTGAATACTAAATTACAGAAACTAAATCACACACTCGATTCTTTTTTTGAAGTCAAAAACTGTGATATAACAGATATAGCGAATGGAAAAAGAACTATTTCCTCCCAAACCCTCGTATTTTGTAACAATGTTGAAAAATTAGTAAGCACAATTGTAGAAAAAAGAAATATTAATAATAAACACTTGAAATTCGGAATAGACGGAGGTGGGGGTTTCTTAAAAGTCTCTCTTTCAATACAAAACGACGATGACAGTATTATAGAAACAAGAAAAAATACACGGCAAAGTTATAGGGATGGTATTGCTGCAAAGCAGTTTAAAGATACAGGTGTGAAAAAAATATTATTGCTTGGCTTGGTCGCACACACTCAAGAAAATTATGAAAATGCTTTGATGTTATGGCAACTTTTGAAGATTAAAAATATTGAAAGTACAATAGCGACGGACTTGAAATTAGCAAATGTTCTAACAGGTATAATGGCACACTCAAGCATGCATCCTTGTACGTGGTGCACTGCATCGAAAAATAATCTCAATGAATGTGGAGTTTATAGAACTATTCAAAATTGTGAAAATAGTGCCTGATCCTGGAAGAAAAAGGGAAGTATTAAAACAAATGCTAAAAATTATAATAACTGTACAGATAACCCAGTGTTTTCATCACAAGACAACAATAAGAAAATCATTGACATAATACCACCACCAGAATTACATCTTTTAATTGGCGTTGTAAATACTGTATATAAAGATATCCTCTCTTGTTGCGAAAAAGACAGCTTACAGTGGGCTCACGATTGTAATGTAACTCGTGAATTCGTGCACGGTAGTCCAGCATTTGCCGGAAATTCTTGTAAGAAACTTTTGAATAGTGTTGATTTATTACGAGCGAAATGTTGTATCAATTGCTTGAAATACGTTCAGTGCTTACAAAATTTCCGAATCGTGGTTGACTCTTGTTTTTCTTCTGTGCTTAAACCTGATTTTCGGTCTTGTATCGCTAAGTTTAGAAGTAGTTATATTGCTTTGGATATTTCAATCACGCCGAAAGTTCATGCAGTTTTTTTTCATGTACCTGATTTTTGTGCCAAAGTTGGAAGAGGTCTTGGTTTCTACAGCGAACAAGCTTTGGAGTCATTGCATTCCGATTTTCAAAGTATTTGGGCGAAATATAAAGTTCATGAGTCTCATCCAAACTATGCCGAAAAATTGTTAAGAGCCGTTCAAGAATACAATTCGAGGCACATATAAGTGATCGATCAATTAGAAATCTATTCTCGAAAACTATAAACTGTGTTACAGTCGAACTCCCGGCACTTCTCGCTCTCGGGAGTCGCTCGCCCCGGCACTTCTCGGTGAGCGGCAGCCAATCAGAGCTTACGGCCAGGTATGGGCATACTGTAGCTTGCCGCGTGGGCCCATGGGGCACTCAAAAATAGTTAGTTCAAAATAAGCAGCTGCGCCTTATATTAAACAAAATTCATACGTTAACAACAAAGAATAATTAATACGATAGTCAACTTTTTTTTGATAATTTAAAAAATTGAACGCAAATAAATTTTATTTATGATTTCTACATATGTATAGGTAATAATTAGTTATTTAATTTCTTTGTAAAACATGAACGAACGAAATACTTCTTTTTTTTAATACCATATTTTTTTATATTTTCGTTACTTTTTTATTATAAAAATAAATCGCTAAAAATTTTTTTTCTTTAAAAAAATTAAAAGCATCAATTGGTTTGACGAGAAAATCTAAGACATTCTCTATCGCGTTTTTTTTTGTCAGATTCTAATTTGTTAGTGTAAAATCATTATAAAGAGGTTCATAAGATTAAAATCGGATTATCTGCATCCATAAAACTAAAAGTTTGAAATCGGATTATCCATACCTATTCGGAAATCTATTGAAATTATAAAGAGGAAAGAATAAGCCTTCCAATAAGGCCGGAAGAGAAATAGAGACCCCCTGGTATGCAAGGGGCAGTGTACGGCCCTGCCCCTTGAGAAGTGCCGCGTCGCAGCCAGCGAGAAGTGCGGGGGTGCAAGAAGTGCCGCAACGAGAAGTGCCGGGGGTTCGACTGTATATATGTGCCTTATATAATTGTTATGCGTTACTATATGAAGTTATTTTATTTATTATGTGTTTTGTGAAGAATATATTTATTACAAAAACTCAATTGTCATTTTTATTTCTATTTTCCAACGTATCATTTATGCTAATAGAGAATTTGTTGTAAAAATAATTTTTTATTTGAATACCAATTAGAAAAACTACTTTTACTTAAGCTTCGAAAAATATATTTAGACGTTGCAAATATTTTTTTCGTGAAAAAAATTGACATAAACGTGATTTTTTTTCACTTTTTTATATTTCTTTTTTCAAAAATGAGTTTTTTCAAAAACGGCCCTCAGAAATTCTGTAAAAATTTAAATGAGCTTACATTTTGTGTTTCTGAATCTAACCCCATGATTTTTTTCGTGGTGCTTTTCCATGCTATTTAAAGTTGGTTCAGGACCACCGTGGAAAATAATAATTATTACATAAAATTTGTAATACTTGGGACATATTGTTATGCAACATGAATGTTCTTCAAGAAATACATTTGTTTTTCGCTATTTATATAAGGTTAGCCCGCATGTGGGTCGTTAAGGGTGGTTTAGAAGGGTGGGGGGTTAGACAGGTTAGGGGTAGGTAGATAAGAGGTATGTGATTCAGCTGGAATAACTCGCTTATGCTGTAAAATTCAATTAT
The DNA here is from genome assembly GCF_024137745.1 of Phymastichus coffea. Taxonomy (NCBI): domain Eukaryota; kingdom Metazoa; phylum Arthropoda; class Insecta; order Hymenoptera; family Eulophidae; genus Phymastichus; species Phymastichus coffea. Next base: position 89,846 of record NW_026706846.1, read on the forward strand.
TTCAAGAAATAACAAACGTCTAAAGTTGCTTTTCCCAGGATTAGGTGGTTTAGCCTGCATGTGGATCGGTAAGGGTGGTTTATGGGGGTTGGTGGGTTTGAGGCAGGTTGGTTAGTTGAGGTAGCTCGCTCATGCATATGATTAAATTATTTCAAGAAATAATAAGCGACTAAACTCGTTTATCCCAGGGTTAGGTGGATTATCCTGCTGATAGTTTGACGGGGGTGATTTCTAGGGGGTGAAACAACCCTTAAACTTATTTTTTTTTTAATCCGGAAACACGTCAATTTAATTTTGGTATTTTCTCATTATCAGTGCGATTTTTAAATCACTCGAGCTGATTTACTATGTTACATGCCGTAAAACAGTACAAAAAAAAGTGTATATACCCCTATTAAAAAGGGGGTTGCAACCTTTCGGTATAAATGTTATTTCCGTAAAAGCTCCTTTTTATAAGAAATTTTTTAACGTTGAGTTTACTGTAAAATATACATTTGATGCTGAGAAATATTAAAAAAAACTGATTTTAGGGGTTGATTTTGAGGGTGGATTTCACCCCTTAAAAGCCCTTATGGGCCGATAAAAAAACACGTATCTAATTTTTTTTCAAGTACAACATATCCCATAATCATTCAAATTGGTGAGGTCGGGTTGGGGTGGTTCCCTTGTAAGACAATAGCACTATGACTCGTAAATAGGATGAATTATAATATTTATGAGTAGCTAGACATAGCATATAGCAAAATTGGCTATATTTACAATAATTCCGCAAATTTGAATGAAAATATGAGAAGCGCTACGGATGTCACACGGTAGATAAGCCTAAAAAAAAACTTCTAGGAACCGGTTTCTGCGCTCATCAATAATGCGATCGAAAGTGTAAGTAGATTTTGAACAAGAAGCGAAAGACATTCATAGACTCAGTAGAGGGTAAAAAGAAATAAAATTTCTTTGATACTAAGTGGTATTCTTGTTTATTTTGCATAACTTGTGGTGCGATAAATTGAGCTGCTTTCGAGGTATTACTTAATTCTACCGAGACGTGACTTCTGGCATCATTGTGCAAATTTTGTAAATAATTATCGTAATACCTGGCGTCTACTTCTACTAAATCAGCAGTACCCTCAATACGAGCTAATGCTTCAAAAGTAAACATACTTTTCAATACATCTTATTTGCTTTCTTTCGATTGCTTAAAACCGCTATCAGTTACATGATGAACGGTATCACTTTCATCAAGTGGCATTTTTTTCTGTCGTTCTAAAACTTCACATGACGCATCAACTCCGTAAATAAAACTAAGATTACTAAAATCAAACTCAACTGTTGTCGCAGAATAGGTGGCATGTGAATGGTCAACTTTCTGTTTTTCCTTTTTTACTCGTTTATGAGCATAGATTTTGGATTATTGCTGATACGTTTATCTACAATTCTAGTGGATATAGAATAGATGTTTCGTGTTTTATCATTACATATCTATTATTATCCCTTTTTTTATTTTCTTCTAGAATTTTCTCCGAAGCCTCATCTTTCATCACGCGAATGTTGGCCTGGAGAAGTATTGGAATCGTCAGCTATCGCCTTAATTACTTTAGTAAGTACAATGGATTTTGTAACGAAAGACTCCCTGGTTCGTCGGCTCCAGGTATCTACGCACATACTATACAGTTAGTCTTTTGTGACTAAATTTGTTCTTGGCTTAGCTTTGCTACAATCTAACTCTTCTAAAATGCGGCCTTATAAATCAAACCAATTATTTGCAATCTTAAAATTTAATAAAAAAATTCCATTTTTTATTTTATAAGACTATTAGGATAAATATGTAGTAAATTCATTCAATTACTGCTATTATTTTTTAACAACTTTTATCATTTTATGTGCCTGATAGACAATTATACTACATCAATAATTGTGACGCGAATTTAGAGAATATAAAAAAATAATATCAATTTACCATTTATAATAAATCACAGAAAATATAAATAAAAACGCGATAGTGATCCACGAAAAAACACATTGTAAACTACAATCAAATATAACGGCGTTTCTTACTTGAGCACCTTTCTCTTGCGGAATTGCAAACTGGAATAACCTTCTTTGATTAGAAGCGAAAAAAAGTTTATGTTGTGACGGGGAAAACCGTTTAGTAGCGATTTTCCCGTCGTTCCTGGTCTCTCGCTGTCTGCGCGCGCTATCGTTGAGCCGGGTATCGATGTAATTCCGTTAGCGCATTGCTTAATGCCTGGTTTATATGATTTGAGGTTACGAATTAGCAGCTTAGGAAGGATTAGAGCTGTACAGCTTTTGGCAGGTTATAGCGGCGAAAAGACGCGCAGGAGGGAAGGAGAGAAAATATATTAGAGAGCAAAAGATGATGAAATTCGGCTCGAGGTGTTATGGTTGGTAGCACGAAGGAGTTGTACGTGAAGATACACTCGGGAAGTACGAAGGACTTTGGTGTGAATTCGGTGTGCGCCACAAATTTCTGCAGAAATCGTCGTTTGGTTTTGTTGGTTGGTAATTTGGTGACCCGAATCGTCCTCAGTCTCTGCAGCACAACGATCGGCGTTTGCTTCATCACCCCAACGCCCGAGCGGAAGAAAGGAAAGGTGTGGCAGCTGGGGTAACCGACACAATGTGAACTTTTTGCTCTCTCTCTTTCCGCTACTCAAGAATGAGTTCGAGCGCGCGCGTGGTGTCGTGGACTCCTGACAATCGTGTGTTCCGCGGTGTATAGGATTGTGACCGCTGAGCGACCTTTGTTTGTCTGAGTCTACCGAAGAAGCTCATCGTTGCCTGCCGTGCAGGATTGCCGTATTATAACAGCTGAACACCACTCCGGGAACACCGCTTTGCCCCGAAAACATATTTATACCGGAATTTGTATTGTGTTTCTTTATTTTTGCTTATTTGTTTGTGATTTCTTTTGTTCTTTTTTTATACATATTTTATTGTTATTGTTAATAAAGAGATATTATACCGCTGCAGCCAAGATAAATTCAATTTTTCAACTTAAAACTATAGCATTTAATAGTAAATTTAACGCTCTATATTATTGTTCTGGTGCATTTTATCGTATCTTTCATAGTTCACGAGGAAAATGTATAAATGTTATAAAAAATAGGTCATTTTTTGCAATTTTTTTATTTAAATATTTATTATAAAAAAGGTAATAGGAAATTCAAGGTGAAAATTACAGTACGTTGTTCACTATCATATTCTTGAGCGATTCCATCAATAAAATACCTTCCTCAACTCACATCGGTGATTTGGAAGATTTTCTGCTAATTCAAATGGACTATAAAGGTATAGACTTTATGAGAGTACATTCAAAACAATGGATAAAATATTACACGTTTGTTTTTCTTCTTCAGGAAGAGACTTATCAAATAGATAAATTTAATAATGAATTTATCAAACTTTTATTAGTAACAGGAACTTACGATGCTCTAAAAATTCACGTCTCGATGAAACATACTATGCAATGTATAAGATTTCTCAAAACGTCGTGTGATTCGACTTGTGGCCAAAGCAGGCCAATTTTTGAAGTATTGGGATTAACGCAAAATGAACTCGATTTCCAATCCTATATAATTACAGAAGCCAAAAGATGACACTATGGAATTATCTTGTATGCACTTATAAAATAAATTATTATGAAATTTGATTTGTACTGTTAATTATTTTTAAAAAAATATTTTAAATTAAAAGAATTTCATATTGTTTTTCTGAACAAAAATATTGTATGTAATACAACTAAATATATCTTACGAAATTATATAACAAAAAAATAGAGTGACACCCAAGTACTATAGATAAAACTATTTCCACTCTATTTATTCCTGATAACGTTTTGCTGGTTTCTTTTTCAGCCTCATCAGGTCCTTTGTTCAATTACTAAATCAATTCGTTATAAACATATGATGACAATTTTACAATAAAAATGGTATCAAATCGAATAACAAAAAAGACATACCAACGTAACTGAAGAATTTTTCAAGATTACGTTATCAATTGCTATAAGTAAACAAAAAATATTTGGTAAATTTTGTTAAATAAAATAAACAATAGTCAAGTTATTACTCATAATAAAATACACAGCAATCAGAAATGCTACAAAAAAATTTAAGCGAGAAGTTACATGTTACAAGTCAATCTGAGAAACAATAAGAAAAGCACGAGTACAAAACCAAATTAATCCTATTAATATATGGAATTATAACAAAACTCATTTTTCATAAAAGCAAGGATACGAAAATATTACATGGTACAATCGCTTCTGAAATAATATGATATTGAATAACCAATAACAATAAATCTATTCAAGAAATTTAAAAATACCATTGTATTGTTTACTGAGATATTAAGAGTATTACTGAGATATTAAGAATATTACTGTACGTATTAATAAATATAATTTCGGAAATTAATCTTTTATTCTTGTTAATCTCTTTGTCAAATTCGAACATTGTTGAAATCAGAACGGTGTGTCGGAATTTCAGTATGATGTTTAAGTTTCAGCAGTAATCTGTTTATGGGGTATTTTCTTGTTCCTTAATTCTTCGTTTGAGTTTTCTTTGTGACCTATATAAATATCCGCATATTTGCGGAAGAAAAAACGTAAAACGTAAGAAAAACAACTTAAAGTTATAGACAAACAACGCATAAACAAAAATACAAGAATTGATACTGTAATTGGTTTCATCGGTTGGCTGAGCAAAGAAGAGGAACAGCAATTAACAGAGAATAAAATGGTCCACGAGTTGAGCTAAAATGAAGGGGTAGATAGATCTCATATACTTCAAATGAAGCCAAAATCTTCCTTAAAAGGTCTACACTCTCATTTATGCCAATTATCCATTATAAGCCAGAATTAGACGAAAGACGCATGTGTCCTGGTAATCCGGTCTACGATTACTTGGCCCAAGAATTGAGCTAAAACGAAGGGGTAGATTGATCTGATATACTCCAATGAAGCCGAAATCTTCCTTAGAAGGTCTACACTCTCATTTATGCCAATTATCCATTACAACCCAGAATTAGATGAAGGATGCATGTGTCGTGAAAATCCGGTCTACAATTACTTTGCCCAAGAGTTGAGCTGAAATGCAGGGGTAGACTGATCTGATATACTTAAAATGAAGCCGAAATCTTTCTTAGAGGGCCTACACTCTCATTTAGGCCAATTATTCATTATATCCGAAATCCAGACCAGAGTTACACGGATCGTGAAAATCCGGTCAACGATCACTTGGCTCACGAGTAGAGCTAAAACGCAGGGATAAATTAATCTGATACACTTCAAATGAAGCCAAAATCTTCCTTGGAAGGTCTACACTCTCATTTATGCCAATTATTCATTATAACCCAAATCCCGACCATAATAGCAAGGGTCGTGAAAATCCGGTCTACGATTACTTGGCCCAAGAGTTGAGCTAAAATGAAAGGGTAGATTGATCTGATATACTTCAAATGAAGCAATGAAACCGTGATCTTCGTTGGAAGGTCTACACTCTCATTTATGCCAATTATCCATTATAAGCCAGAATTAGACGAAAGACGCATGTGTCCTGGTAATCCGGTCTACGATTACTTGGCCCAAGAATTGAGCTAAAACGAAGGGGTAGATTGATCTGATATACTCCAATGAAGCCGAAATCTTCCTTAGAAGGTCTACACTCTCATTTATGCCAATTATCCATTACAACCCAGAATTAGATAAAAGATGCATGTGTCGTGAAAATCCGGTCTACGATTACTTGGCCCAAGAATTGAACTAAAACGCAGGGGTAGATTGATCTGATATACTTTAAATTAAGCCGAAATTTTCCTTAGAAGGTCTACACTCTCATTTATGTCAATTATCCATTACAACCCAGAATTAGACGAAAGATGCATGTGTCGTGAAAATCCGATCTACGATTACTTTGCCCAAGATTTGAGCTGAAACGCAGGGGTAGACTGATCTGATATACTTAAAATGAAGCCGAAATCTTTCTTAGAGGGTCTACAGTCTCATTTAGGCCAATTATTCATTATATCCCAAATCCAGACCACAGTTACAAGGGTCGTGAAAATCCGACTACTCTCATCATCATAAGCTACAATAAATACTTTGCAATAACGGTCAATAGCGAGGCGTATGATGGTCTTAGAATCTAGATCTACAATGTCATGGCGGTTTCCGAAATAGAAAGATCGAGATAATCGATTTCACACATGAAATACCTGAAAATAGGAATAGCTGTCTAGGTTTGTTTAATGTAAGTGAATTATTAGATGATTCAGCACAGTGTACGAAACAATTAAGTATACAATATATTTTCCAGTCGCATAGTGGACGAATGTTACCTACTTTCGGAATGCTAATTTACATTGAATGCTTATGCAACGACGATCGGTGATGAGATCTATAAAAGGCATAGAATCTAGTTCTACAATGTCTTATGAATCGTTTATAATCAAAATTAAAAAAAAACCAAAAGAAATCTATTAAGTATAGAATCAATGACAAGAAAGTGATAAAAGGTAGGGATCTTACAGGATTTGGGAGGTTTTAACAACATTCTCTGGGTTCACAGGTCTCAACATTCACAAGAATAATAATTTATTTAATGTAAATTATTTTTATTCACATATCCATCGTTTTAATATATTAATATATTTTTTATTATAATTTGTTAAAAAATTCTACATATTTTATAACGTATATATTAAAGAAAATTAATACAATAGATTTTTCAATGTTCTATTCACTTTCTGTTTTATCGAAAAGGTAAGAAGCTTCTAATGTTTATTTTTCATTCCATTAACACAGTCTATTCACAAAAGTAATTAATGCAATTGCAGTATTTACGATGAGAGTTAATTCTTAAAACGTAATCAATTTATTGCTGGCATGCTTTTAAACATTGGAATTACCGATTAATAGCCCAACTAATTATCAAGAAAATCAGTTAGCAGAAAACATAAAGAATATTTTAATAGATTCGGTGGACGAATTTCACGATGTAGAAATAATTTCAGAAGAAACGTTAGATTTCCAGGAGGAATACAAGGATCTTAATGCACAAATTATGAAGGACGATATAATGCATCATTTTCCTCTTCCTGCAGAATTTCCAACAAATCATTGTAAAAAAGATAGAGATTATTTATCTTTTGATTATAAAGAAAGAACAGTGAATTATTGGCGAAGTGGGAAAAGAAAAAATTTTAGTCTTGAGAGTGTGAAAAGTAAATTCAAAAAGGTATCTTCTATCAGTCAGCTTCGGCGTTATTAGGCTCACACAGTCAACCAGGGTGGTACATACAGAGAAAAAATTGCCCGAATTTGTTATTATGTATTACAAAATTTAAAATCTGCTGTTGACGCTGGCTTGATTGTGCATGATCAAGATTTGTGTCGTTAGGCATTACACGCAAAAAAGGATCTAGAGTTTGAAGATTTTAGGTTCCAAGCTTCAAAACACTGGTTATCAAGATTTAAAATTGCTCATAGAATTGTATTAAGAAAAATTAACAAATTAGTTACCCGAAAAACTTTCAAAAGTAGTGCAGAACTAGAGAAACAAGCTCTTTCATTTGTTACAAATGTGAAGAAAGCTATTCAAGAAATTGTAATTCACAATACATATAATACAGATTAAAGTGGATTCCAATTGGAAATTTTCTCCGGAAGGACACTTGCGGTGGAAGGAGAAAGTCAGATTCAATATTTAGTACAATCGGTGTCATCAACGACACAGCTATACTATACAACTATTAATATCAGGTGAAAGAAAACTTTTGTTACCTCTCTTTTTAATTTTAAAGGAAAGATCTGGCCAGTTTGGACCAATTGTAGAATCCAAATCGTTTAGACCTCAAAAAGTATGCGTAGGAGCATTTAAATCTGGAAAATGAACTTCAGGTAAGTGATAGGTGACAACTCGCGCGAGACGAGTTTGTCCCGTATGAAGGCTCTTTTAACAGCGGAGCGGCCTTAGACTCGGGCGGTAGTCAGGCTTTCGGGTACCCCGGCCCGTTCCCGCGTCGATAATGAAATCCGTGTTAATTATAACTTGACACTCGATATCGTTTTCGTAAAATAAATAATTGAACGTTTATAACGTTCTTCGGTTATTTATTAAAAGCAAAATTGTAATAGCGACTCTCTCTAATATAGCGGGGAAGCATATGGATACACTTAAAGATGTTTACAATTATAATATTTATTCTAGTCTCTTTTATAACATAAATGAATTAAACAGAATAGAGATATATATATATATATGTATCCTGAGGCGCGTAATTTTCGCGTTGCGATATCTAGTATTTTTTTGTTACATAAAATTATAATAGTATTACTCACTTTGTATTAGTACAATAAATACGATTTGGTCCAAATTATTATTCGGTTTGTGATATGGCCAATCACCTTTCCTTTCAATCTGGTCAGATTCAATAGGTCCAATATGTTTTTACAATGGTGTAGTAATGCGCAGGACAATGATAGTTACTATGACTTTATTTCTCCAAAATCTTCTTTATCTAATGACGCAGTAACACGCAAAAATAAAAGTGATAATTCCCGTGATTTTCTGTTTATGTAAAATTATCGAAGCAATCGCACTCGATACTTCTAATTTTTGATTAATACTCAAACAATTAAAACAACTCAGATTTTTATTATAGTTTTAGCTTCAGTAGGATATGCGGCCTTCTTAATTGAGCGCTCGCTTCTAACTGACTAATTCTGACTTCCTCTGCTTTCGCTGGTTTATTATATAGCCTTTGTCCCTAGCATGCCGTCTCTCTCTCGCGTATACGCTTCGGATGTTTACGCTTCTTGTGGCGGGTCGTCTTACCTAGCTAAGCACGCTGACTGCAGCATGCAGTCCCAGCATGCTGGCTCAGCGTGAATCAGCCTCTATCGCTCATTCCCACCGAGTCGCGCACCCGAATACTGCTAGCTATGCTATGTCCGAACGGAAATCCCGAGAGCAAGGTTTTATTCGATAGTATATTTTTGTAACATAATAAGACGTTACGTAACAGTAAGTAATAATTAAATATAATTTAAAAATAACAGAATGCTGGTAGAAAAATTTTGAACTGATTTTTTTATTGCAGATCTTTTTAAAATTTGATTGAAGAACATTTTTCATCCAAATGTTCGTCCTACCAGTATATTGCTGCTAGATTCTTGGAGTGGTCACTGCGAAAAATTCAAAAAACCAGACCAGAAAATAAGATCGTTAGTGTTATGAAAATTCCAACTGCAACTACAGGACAAATCCAACCATTAGATGTATACGGATTCCGAGTGTGAAAAAACTTTGTTCGACGTTTTTCAGATAACGTTATTTTAATGGATTACGATATGAATTTACATTCGAGAAATAATATTATTAGGCGTCAGTCATTGATTCATAACCAATTTTCGTCACCAAGATATTTAAATCTTTTTAAATATTCTTGGTTTAAAAGTGGATATCTCAAAGAAAAAGCGGTAAAATTTGATAATCCGGTTGATTTCAGTTTCGGGGATTCTTGTAGTTCAAAATGCGAAATCGAAGGCTGCCAAAATGCTGCAATTATACATTGTGCCTGGAGTAAAAAGTTTCTATGTTTCAAACATTTTTTTGATGATTATCATTACTGTTCAGACTTTACCAAATAAAAAATGTTAAAAAACCTATGGAGTCATCTACATTGACTACTTGGAAAAGGGCCAGACGATCACTGGACAATATTATGCCTCATTATTATGTTAGCTGAAAGAAAAAATCAGAAAAAAACGTCCTCACTTGAATAAAAAAAATGCCTTTTTCTTTAAGACAATGCTCGAGTTCACACGTGTGCAGTTTCGATGGCAAAAATTAACGATTTAAAGTTCGAATTAATTGACCATCCACCATATTCGCCTGATTTAGCTCCCAGTGACTTTTTCTTATTTCCTAACCTCAAAAAATGGCTTGCCGGACAATGATTCAGGTCGAATGAAGAAGTTATCGCCGAAACAAATGCCTATTTTGAGGGTTTTTAGAAATCATTTTTCTGATGGCTTAAAAAAACTGGAAGGCCGTTTAATAAAATGTATCGACCTTTAAGGAGATTATGTTGAAAAATAAAAAAAAATTACGCATGCAAAACGTTTTTTCCTTCTTTTTGTAAAGACTTATTGACCTCCCCTCGCATCATAACAAGAACTGCAATCTTTTATTTTTTTTCCTATAATCGTGACCGTAACCCAGAGGTTCTTTAAAAAAAATCAGTTACCTTACCCCTAATAACTATCCGTAGTAGCCATAAATAAATTCCTATCGATTCCAAATTCAATAATTTGCAAGTCAAGTTCTCACTTTTGCGGTGCATCCCCCAGCACATCAGTTTTTATTTTTTATTTTATTTTTTCAAAATTTTTACACTTCCGTGCCGATAATGTACAAGTGCCAGGACGACTCCCAGGTCGACGAGAGGTCGGGTACGAAGTATATAGCCCAAGCGCAGCGAAGACTTTCTTGTGACATAAATTTTTGTAAGTAGTCAATGGTACTATCGTGCAGAGTACGTCGCCTCTTTTAATTTGATATATTTTTAAACTCCTGAATTTTGGTCGGAAATTTTTTATAAACAAATGTAGCAAGAAATAGTTTTTTTTACTATATCTTTAAAAATAATGTAGAAATGATAATACTATTCAATATATCAATCCAAAAGTTGTAGGTAAGTAATTAACAAAGCGAATGAGCTGCCGCACGACTTTCTAACATTATTAGAAGTCAAAAAAACTTGAAAAATCCTGGAAATGTTGCACTTTTTAAAAGAAATCGTATCTCCGACAATTTCAAACATTTAAGAGCCGAGATTTGAAACAATAGTAGCTGGATTTATATGTGCTCTAAGTGTGTGAAACCTTGATTTGATGTAACAATTAGTTTCCGCGTCATCTGCATTTAAACAAATTATTAAATTAAAACGGATAGGATTTACTGATACCTCTTAGGCAGAGCGGGGCGGATAGAGATACAATGTCGAAAGTCACGTGTTCCTGAGTAGGTTATTTTTTGACCCGAATTCTATTATTATTATGAAGTAATATTAATGATTATACGAACAAAAACGAACATTCAAAATAATTCCGATCAAAATATGTCTACTAAAAGCTATAGCAATTTTAAATACATAATTCCTAGAGTAATCTTCACGGTTAACGAGATCCTGAAATAACAAAACCTTAATTTTTAAAACTAAATGACAAAACCTGAATTTATTAAATATTTAGAAATAAATAGTATTAAAATTCGCATTACTGTACTTTGCAACGATTACCGAAAATCGTTCGACTCGCGTAGGTTACGAAGCGGCTGAGCGTAGCAGTCGCGATCGGTTTGAGAGAGAGAGGGCGCGTAGGGGCAATGACCGGGAGGGGAGAGTTCGTTAATCAGTATGACTGTGTCACTCAGTCCGGTTACACCTTAGCGACCGTGTTTTGAGCTGCCAACGTACGTGAGGGTTCCGAGTGTGATCCAGGGAAGTTGGAGTATCGTGATTGAGAGTGCCAAGGTGAAGTACGCATCGCGCGTCGGGTTTATCAACTGCTGACGATAAAGACCGGTGGAGTGAGTCGTATGTTCGCGCCGTGTGAGGTGTGTGACACCGCCGTCGAGGACTGTCGCTGAGTGCGGAACACCGAGTGCGAGCATCACCTCACGAGGGCATCCTTCGCTACAGCGTGCTTAGCTTCTGCGAATCCTGCAGACTCGCGACGACAACAGCAAAGCATCAGACGCAGAGGCAGATCGTCAACAACCAATTAGACGGGTACGGTTGGCCACCGTATCCGCCTCAATCTCGCGGTAGGTGTTTCTCCATTTATTGTCATTGGCGTGCGATCCCGCGCAGCGTGCGCGGCGAAATCATACAAAGCGTGCGAGCGTTTAGTTCGCGACGATCGCGATTTTCTCTCTCTCTCTCCCCGTTTACATTGTCAGACGGATTCGCGTGCGTGAGTCTCTCGGCAAATCCCTCCCGTGTATTTGATCTAGTTTAATAAAGAGATCGGCAGTTACTCTTAACTGAGTATTGTTTTGTCTTTCCTTTGTCCGGGGTGCATGTTATTGTTTACGTCCGATTCGAATAAGCCGGTAAGATAGCACGGATCGCGTAGGTATCGAGAGAAGCTGCTTGTCAACTGAGTTACCGGCAGCGGCCGACGGAGCGTTGCTAAGCAAGCGCGACAGCGCCGCCAAGTGGCGAGTTCGAGAACCCAACTCCGCCTGGCGAGGGAGCTCTGCGCAGGCGCACTCCCGGACAAGGTAGGTTAACGTGCTCGCAGCACGTAGATAACAAGGCGTCGTTTGACCGAACTGATAGATACGTTTGGTGGGTTAAAGGTTAAACGGCAGCCTGTTACATGGCGCCCAACAAATATTAGGACTCACACAGGGGGAGTCGATTTGCAAGGAAAGAGAGAGCGACGCACGGGAGAGAGAGACGTTTGCGCGCGTGCGTATTAAGGTGCGAGCGGGTAAAAGAACACATGGCTCGTTCGGCACGTGCTCTGCAGTAGGGAAAAGACGCCTCTCCGACCCAATAACACCTGCTTTTGTAAGTCGAGAGCACACTAACCCCAGGGGTCGAAGAGACGTCCGGAGTCTCTCCAACGTAAATAAAAGAGGTGACAAATTGTGTTTTTGTTTACTTTTTCTCTTTTTTCGAGTGGTTACCCACACTTTATAGCACTTAGGTGGGGGTTAGTCACTGAGCGACAATATCTGCAGAGCACGCAATTCGGGTGTGTGTAGGGTTAGTTTTACTAACCCGGTGGAGCTAGCAAACAGTTAGTCTCCACCTATAGGCAGGTAGTTGCGAGTGGAAGTTCTTACTTCCTTAGGGTACGCGACACCTGCACACACCCACGAGCCTCGTGGATTGTTGCCTTGGAATTGAAGGCGTATTAGGGTAGTTGCTGTGACAAATTGCAACACCCCGCTCGCGCCTTGGGCCATAGGAGGCGGTAGTGGTCGAGTAGGCAAATTAACCTCAACCGTCACCTACGCCCCAGCGATATGGAGGATACCGCTGATGCGATAACCCGATGGGCATCGGAACTGCCTTCGACACAGCTTGATAGATACCTGACGCAACTGGAGTTGCGTACAGACGGTCCCAAGCTGATGCAGGCAGTTCGGCTGGCGTATTGGTTATTAGGCGAATATATCGACCTGGACTTCCAAAGAGCAGCGTTGGATAAGGAGGCGGCGCAACGGAGACGAAGAAGCCGAGAGAGGTGGCTCGAGATCAGGCGACAAGAACTAGAGGCAGCTGATGTCGAAGACCTCGTCGCCCACCCGCTCATGCTACTAGAGAGAGACGAAGCAGTAGAGGCGAACTTGACGCGGACTCTGGTGTTACGTCTCGTGCATCAACTACGAATAGCTAATGAATGAGACGTTCCAATATGTTGACTAGTGGTCGGATATGTCTCACTTATAATAAATATATGTAGAAATGTATGTCTGATGATTGTACTACCTTGATAATTGTAGCTTTTAATTGTGGATAAAATGTAGCAGGCTCTAACTGCTTGTTGGATTGTATGAGTGTAGCAGGCTCTAACTGCTTGTTGAATTGAATAGGATAGGTTGTTGAATAATACTTGCACGATATTACTTTGTAACAGTCGTGAGTTTATTAAGTAAAATGATCACCAATTGTCGGACCAGTGTGTACGGAGTTCAGTCTTACAGGTACTTATTGACTGACTGACTACTGATCAACTGACTCGTAATGATGTTCATTGCTTTTTATATGTTAATTTTCAGGTCAGTATTGAATTGTGACATTTTGTTTTTTGCTGAATATACATTCTTGTGCTCGGTGGCTTTATTTCGGAGTGCTATTTGTTTTGCGTTTTGTCAGCTTTCTGCTGACGTGTGAATATTTTAGCAGTTTTGAATTTCCTGAATATGCATTTGTTACAAAAGAGGATGTGTCGCAAGGTGTAACAACTTTATTTCGGAGTGTCATTTACCTCGCGTTTCGTCAGCTTTCTGCTGACGTGCGAATAGTTTTAGAAGCTTTGAATTTCACGAGTGTGCAGTTGTTACAAAAAGGATGCGTCATAAGACGTAACACCCCAGGGCCTAAGACATTGCAATATGATTGCAATGTTTTGCATAAAAATACTCCTGAAATTCAAAGCTACTAGTTTGCGGTTTATACAGAGATTTTGTGGTATGTACATTTTATTTAGTATATAAGGAGTGCAGTTGCTCGACTTTGTACAGTTCAAGTTTTTCAGTTTACGATGTTCGGGTTCCCAAGGAAACGTTATTTCATGGTCTGTGTAAGTATTAAAGATTGATTGTACTTCTTATTGCCATGCTTTTTTTTTTTTTTTTTTTTTTGTTGTTATTTTTATTATATATATATTTTTTTTTCTTTTTTAGTTTGCGGATTGGCAGCATTCACGTGCTGTGAAGAAAGCCAGACGAGAGGGCTTGCCCCTTCCTGCCGGGCCGAAACCCGGAACCCGGAAGTATGTGAGGATAGATGTAAGTATTTTGCAATGTATATTGGTATTTTTATATATATGGATTAATTTGTTTCCTGTTTGCTTTGTTAGTTTCAAAGATGGCAATTGGTGCGGACTCTACGGCATTGCGACCGAGTGACGCGCACGGCCTTCTTCCTGGGGGAGTATGGGCCAGACGAAGATACTTGGGGTCTTCGTGACTTATTTTTTTATGATTTGTTAGTTTATTGCAATGGTTTCCGTAGGGTATGCGTAGAAGTGTTTAGTGATTTTTATAATGTGATTGTAGGTCCAAGTGTGGACCACCGGTATGATTGCAATTGTATCTGAGTGTGATTATATTTGCGAATATGCTTGTAATTTTGTAAAAATAAATATATATTTTTTTCTGTTTTTAGATAAAAAGAACAAATCTTTGTTTTTTTATTTCAATTCCTTTGTCATCTCAGCCTAATATCCTAGAGCGAATATCTCGCTTCCCTCCCCGCTTAAAATGTGGCCATGACGTAAAGCATTTGGGGTACTGAACGACATGACAATTAGATTTTTGTTGAAAATAGGTCATGTTTGTATTTGATTATTGTTGTTTCGAGAGGTAAGTTTTGTTGAGGAATAGGACAGTGGGTATCAGGGTAGATTTGTATCTTGACGTCTGTGTCGTTCAGGTTTGTGTGTATTGTGTCTAGTTCAATTTCTGCATTTTGTTTATTAATTTTTGTCATACTGTTGTGGTTTTGTCGTCCTAGTGTCACTAACAGGTGGGTTATTGAGCTAAAGAAGGCCCATAGTAGGTTCATAGACCAGCCATAAACCATGTGCAGCGTATATCCTCTGATGATGGTGTCAATTGTCAATTTTGTTATTTGCAGTATTATTAATATCATGATGATTACTGATGAGATTGATCCGCACATGACTAGCTTGTTGAACATGTGATTCCATGTGCTTTCTGCCAATTTTGCAAGTGTATTTTCTGGAAAAATATTCCCTGTTGTTCCTTCTCCTGATATCTCTTTAGCTATAATATTTAGCAGAGATGCTTTTTCCACGGGGAACATTATTTGTTGTTGTAGTTGATCTAATTCTTGTTGTGAGTATATGCCGCTAGTTGCTAATGACTCTATGGATTCAAATTTCCAATTTATGTTTGTGTTTGGTTTGAGTGTTTGTGGTGATATTGTTTCCGTTGGTTTCGGTGTTAGTTTTATCCATTTGTTATTTACTTTGTAGTATGTAGGTATGATGGAGTTGCAGTTCATTGGAGTACCTCTTCTTTTGAGGATATGCGTTTTTGGAGTAAGAAACCAGGTTTCATTGCCTGAAATTACTGGTAATTCGCTGTAGCATTCGCTAAGGTGCTGTGCTTTCACTACAGTAGGGATGCATTTTATGATATGAACTGCTTCTCCTGCGATCCTGGCAATGTATCCAGGTCTTTTCATGATATTGTATGCGAATTCGTCAGGGGAGAGGGTTGCAAGGGATAGGGAGTTTTGTAATGTTTTCCTCTCTACTTCACACCTATCTGTAATGATTTTTCTGTAAAGATCGTTCAGTTGTCTGCCCAAATGTTTTTCGACATATACAAATTTAGAATTTACGTATGTGAATAAATCGATGTTAACCTTGCTTTTGCTAGTAACCGTATCTTTATCGAATTTGTATCTGTTGAAGTTATTATTTTCTTCCGCGATAAAGAGTTTTGGGTGTTCTGTTCTAGTGAACTCTCTGTAGCATTTCAATATTTTGTCTTTAGCTGTTAAAGCAAAGGTCGTGTCGCTAGTGTTTACCATGTATATTATGTCGTCATTGTGTGTGTTAAAGTATTTTGTTACTGGACCTTTATATAAAATATCGTAAGTGTTAGTAAAACATTCTTCCTGAGGTAAAATGTCCCAAAATGTATAAGAGTCCCCCCGTCAGAGTCTACGCAAGTTGTGTCTGAAAATTTACATATCGTTCCTGAGCTTAAATGTAATTTATCATTATTCAGACTAATTTTCGCATAGGCTTGTATTAATGTGATTTTAATTGTGCCTTGAACAAGTACCTTACTCCATGATCCGAACCTATCTGCGTAGGCTACGCCGCTGCAGCTTCCTGCATCGCCAGCGAAGTCTATGCCTTTGGTTGTTGTGGCGTTTATTTTTAAATCAGCAATCGTATGAAAATTGTCATACTTAAAAATTCTCGTTTCATGGATAGTTTGGCATTGTTCATGGCTCAATTCATACAAGTATTCCTGTTCTCCATTTTGTTCAGGTTCGAGGCGTCCGAATAGTCCGCATTGGTATACTGTCCGATGGATTTCAATTTTGCATTGATGTACTGGAATATTTCTAAATTCGGCTGCTTGGATAAGTTCTATATTTGCTATTGTTGAGCTTATTGTTTCGGTTTTAAAGTCGCATTCGTCAGCGTCCAGTAGAGAGAATGTTGTGATGTTTGCGTTTGTGGTGCCGCAGTGATATCCAATGTATGCATAAGTAATTTGAAAAAATGTAATGAATAACGTTATTTTTGAATACATGATTTGTTTGTCCTAAAACAGAGAAAGGTTTATCATTTTATATACTTTTGTGTAATATTAATTTATTTGCATGAACTGTATTCGGTTTTCCACCCTTATTTATTGTTACATTATGTTTGTCTGTGATATTTAATATTTTAAAAGGACCCAGGTTTTGATTCTTTTCTAATTTTCCCGGTTTAGGTTCTTTAATGAGCCACACTTGATCTCCTATTTTGAAATTGCAAGGGTTTATGTGGCAATCATAATATTTTTTTGATCTTTCTTTAGCTATTATGAGGTTTTCCCGCGCTAAGCATGCAATATCCTGCATGTTTTGTATAAGTGTGGATAGATAATTATTAAATGTTGGCAATTGTTCTGAAGTTTTTAATGGTTCACTAGATGGTAATCGTGGTGGATAAGCGAAGACCAGTTCATGCGGAGTAAATCTATGTGCGTTGTGAATGCTTGTATTGTAATGAAATTGGGCTAATTCTAATAAATTATCCCATTCAATTTTTTTACTAGAAAAATTTTTTAAATATTCACAAAGGGGGTGATGTGCTCTTGCTAGGGAGCCGTTTGATTGTGGTGAAAATGCGGTGGTTTCTATTTTCGCAAATTTAAATCTACGAGCAATGGCTTTTAAAATTTTACTTGTAAAGTTTGCTCCTCTGTCGGTGAGGACTACTTTTGGTGAACTGAAAATGCATATAAATCTTTTAATTAGGGCATCTGCAATTGTTTCTGCCGTTTGATCACTGAGTGGAACAACTATTATGAATTTTGAGAGGAGGTCTTGGATAGAAAGAATGTATTTATTTTGATTATTAGTAACGTTTAGAGGTCCTACTATGTCCATTGCGATTTTGTCGAATGTTTTCATGGGAGTATCCGTTATTATCATTGGTTGTCTAGTTTTTATTCTTTTTAGTTTGTTTCTTTGACAAATTTCACAATTTTTAATACGGTTCTCTATATCAGTTTTCAGATTTTCCCAATAGTATTTGTTCTTTATTCTATTCCATGTTCTGTTGATTCCCGAATGTCCTCCTAGTGCGCTTGAGTGATATTGGTCGAATATATTGTCTCGGTCTGTGAGTTTTACGTAGTCGATGTAATTTAGGCAAATGATAATTTTAGTTTTAGAGTTTTCGAATGTTGTCGCTAGAATGTTTTCTATTTCAGTCCAGTGTATGTTTTTTAATTGTAGGTCTTTTGAGATGCTGAATGTCTTTATTCTCTTGCGAATTATTAATGTTCTTAATAATTTGAAGAGACTTTTGAGAGTTTCCTTTATTCTCATAGCCGACTGTCTTGTGTCAAGACAGGCTATGAAGATGTTTTTTGTTCTTGACTGTTTTATTTCAATTTCTTGGGGCTGTAGATTTTTGTCTGGTTGTATATGTTTGATTTTCATTAGACTTTCTGTTGTGTTATCTAATGATTGATGTTTGTAATCGATAAAATGTATGATGTTGTCTTTTCTTGATTCGATGGGTTTTTTCGTAAATCTTATGTTATGTTGTTTCCGTGTTGTATTTTCGTCATCTATATGTACTTGTGTTTGTGTAATATTTTTATTTCTATTTCTTTTTTCTTTGTCTTGTTTTCTTATTATTTTGATTTGTTCCTCTTGCTTTTCTTGTTTATTTGTTACTATTTCTTTTGATTCTTGTTTTGCTTTTTGTGCTCTGGTAACTGCGTTTATTTTTATATTTTCTATCGGATTTCGTGAGAGTGCATCGGCATTTGTATTTATTTTGCCAGGTTTGTAGATAATGTCATAATCATAATCTGCCAGTTTTAGTCTCCATTTTTGTACTCTTGAATTGTTGTCTGCTGATTTAAAGGATAACAATGGTTTATGATCACTAACGACGGTAAATTTGTTTCCATATATGTAATTCTTAAATGTTTTTATTGCGAATACTATGCCAAGTGCTTCTTTTTCGTATGTATGGTATTTTTTCTCTGCTGATTTTAAGATTCTTGATGCGAATGCTATTGGTTTGTCGTCACCGATCTCTCCTTGAGAGAGTACACAACCCAGCGCGTAGTTTGAAGCGTCTGTTGTAATGATGAATGGTTTTTCCATATCTGGGTATTGAAGAACTGGAGTTGTGCATAGGGCGTTTTTTAATTTTTCAAAAGCTTCTTGTCTTTCTTCGGTCCAAATAAATGGTTGTTCTTTTTGTAGTAAATCTATGATAGGTTTTGCTATTTGTGAAAAGTGTCCAATAAAGCGTCTATAATAGCTTGTTAGGCCTAAAAATTCTCTGATATTTTTGATAGTTTTCGGGATAGGAAATTTCTTTATTGCTTCTATTTTCTTTGGGTCTGTTTTGATACCTTCTTCACTTATGATGTGGTCTAAGAATTCTACTTCCTTTTGGAAAAATTTGCATTTACTCGTTTCAATTTTTAATCCTGCTATTCTTAATTTTTCTGCTATGAGTTTGAATCTTTCATTATGTTCTTCAACCGTATTTGCAACGATAATTATATCATCGATGTATAGGTAGCAGAACCCTTTTTCCAATAGGTCTCCGAGTACTTTTGTTAGTGCTCTTTGGAAGACTCTAGGTGAATTTATTAGTCCGAAAGGTAATACTTTGAATTCAAAACGTCCCATGCCAGGGATACTAAATGCCGTTTTATGTATATCTGACTCTTTCATTTTTAGTTGATGAAATCCGGAAACCTTATCGATAGTGGTAAAAACTTTGTTTTTTCCTATGCAGTCGAAAATTTCCAATATATTGGGTATAAGATATGGATCTGGAATAGTTTTTGCATTCAATTTTCGATAATCTATCACCATTCTCCATTTTTTCTTTCCGTCTTTTGTTAATCCCTTTTTTGGCACAATCCATACTGGCGCGTTAAATGCACTTGTTGAAGGTCTAATTAAGTTATTTGTAATTAGTTTTTTTGTCTCATCACATGCGATTTGCTTGAGTGTATATGGCAGAGGAAATTGTTTAACATATACTGGTTTATCATCAGTTAAATTAATTTCGTGTTCTTCTATGTTGCATTGGCCAAGTTTATCTCCTTCTAACCAGCATATGTCTTCAAATGACAGTATTAAATTTTTTATGTTTTCTTTTTTTCGTTGAGTCAGGTGTTCTAAATTTATTGTATCTATCAGTTGCTTTCGTCGTATTGTTATTTCATGTTCTTGTGTCTCTTTTTGTGTAATTTCGTTGTGCGTAGTTGTAAATATATGTGCTGGTTTTAAATTAGTTTCTTTAGGTGTGAATTTTTCATTGATGTTTTTGAAGTTATTTTCTATATCATTTATAATGTGAAGGTTCGTCATTTTGTCATATTTTCTATCGATCTCTCCTGTAACGTTATCTCTCAATGTGTCGCAAAAATTTGAATAATCATTAATAGTATAGTTCTCCTTGGTTTCATTGGATTCGTCTTCCAGGGCTTTATTAATGTTTCCAATAAATTGTGTTAAGCTTGAGTTATAGTTAGGTTGAGATATTTTTGTTTCTGGGTTCCCATATATTTGATCATTCGTACTATTTTTCGTTTCTTCTTGTATGTCGCTTATTATATTTAGGATTTGAATTACATCTTTATGTATTGATACTTCTTTGCTGTGTGTAATCGTATTTATTTCAATATCATTTTTGCTTACTATGTATCTTTTATCAAATGCTATGGGTTTCCATGTGTCATGATGTTCATTAATTTCTTTTGAGGTTTGTACTGTAAATGTGTTTGTTTGATTTCTGCTAGTGATTTCTTTTAATGGCACTTTTTGATTATTTATTTCCAAGTATCCTCTGTCTAATCTTAATTTGTGTTTGGATAAGGCATTTATTCCTATTATTCCATCGTAAGGAATAGAGAAGTTATCCGGTGCTACATGGAAATCAAATGGTTCATCTGCAATATACATTTGTGTTGAACCTATTGTTCTTATTGCGTTTTCTGTGATTCCTGATATAGATATTTGTTCATTTCTGTTTAACTGCTTTTGTGGAATGCTGCTATTTTTGATAATATTTAGTTGTGCTCCACTGTCTACTAGTAGTTGCAGTTTATTATTCGAATTTGGTTCGGCTATTTCTATGTACTTGAGCAGGTTTTTTAGTTTAATAATGTATATTTTGGTACAGTCATTTGTAATTTGTTGGTTAATATCAGTGCTATTTTTAGCTATATCTGTCTGTAGCATGGTACTCTCTATTTCCTTTATATTTTCTTTGAATTTGCTGTATGTATCTATGTGATGTTTTGTTTGTGTTGGGAGAGTGAGTGTTTTGTCCTGGAACGTTTTTATTGTCTGCTCATTCTTTAGGCGTTCCTTCCCAAAGGAGCTCCAGAGTTTTCCGAGTTTGTTCCATGTTTGCGACATTGTTCTGTTGTATGACCGACACCTTTACAGATTCTGCAAAATATTCTTTCTTCTTGTAATCTTTTAATTTTTTCACAGTTATCTATGTTATGTCCAGTTTCGTTGCAACCTTCGTATGTGATTGAAATATTTTGAGTTGGATAATTTTTTAGTGCTTGTAATTTCCTACATTCACTTGCTATGTGACCTATATTTTTGCAATAAGCGCAGAATTTTTTTCTTTGATCATTGTTAAAATTGTTTCTGTATCCGTTGTTGTGGTTTCTATTGTAAGTGTTATAGTTTTGCTGATTTTGCTGAGGGTTTGCAGATTGTTGTGTATTCGCGATTTGTCTGCAGTACTTTGCTGTGTGACCTAATTGATCACATAATTGGCATTTGTAACTTGATTTATTTCTTTGTTCTGTGAAATATATTCGCGCTTCTTCACAATCTTGTTCTTTGTGTCCCTGTTCTTGGCATAGGGTGCATATTCTATAAGGTGATCTATTTTTACCTGTTGTGCAAAATTTGATAGAGTGACCTTTTTTATTGCATTTTTTACAAAAGACCTCAGGGCATTCTTGCGTTGAATGACTTCCTTCGTCACAAATATCGCATTTATTTACCTTTTGTGTGATCTTATTTTTACACTTAATGGCTTCATGTCCTGTTTCTCCACATTTCCAGCATTTTATGTAGTCGGCAATGTAGGGGCATTGACCTACCTCATGTCCTAATTCTTGACAGTATTGGCAATGGATATTTCTTCGTTTATTCAGTGGGCAAGCGCTTATTGAGTGTCCTTTTTGGCTGCAGTATTTGCATATCAAATTGATTTTGTCTAATGAATTTTTACAATTATTAGAAAAGTGATCTGATCCCTTACAATAGACGCATGCTGCAGAATGGCAAAATAGTGCTTCGTGTTGGGGGTCATGGCAAATTTGACATATCATGATTTTTTTTGGTAATTCAGGTCTATAATAATCATTGTATTCTGCATATGTGTTATTAATTGTTATACTATCTGTTGTTTTTCTAATATTTATGTCATTTTCAATTTCTATGGCTTTTTTTGGACATTTCTTGTAATGTTGTCTCATTACCCAGTTCGTATTTTATTTCCGTTCGCATTCCTTTTTTGAAACATTTTGCTGCGTCCGCATCTAATTCTTCGTAGAAATTCTTCCTGGCTATTTCATTTGTTTCTTGTATTTTATATATTTCTTTTATTTCTAATACCAATTGACATAATCTATTTGTGTATTGGATAATTGATTCTGTAGTTCCTTGTGTTATTTTGCGTATCCTAGCACGCAGTTCGTGTATGTCTTCTTGAATTGGGTATAGACTTCGTATTGCTGTAATTAATTCGTCTATTGTTTCTACACAGCTGTTTCCTAAAGCTTCTTCTGCCTCTCCCTTCATTCTCACTTTCAATAGTTCTACTACATTATGTTCATCTTGGTCTTCTACTAAATTTTTTACTCGTCGTAATCTTCTGATGTACTTTGCGGGTTGCATATTTTTGCCATCGAAGTCCGGAACATAATTTACCAATTCTTTAAGTGATAATTTGATTGGGTGTGAATTTGCCATGTTTATTGGGTTTGTTGCTGGACTTGTGATACGTTGGTTTTCTTGAATTTGTCTTTGAATTTGCTGAGTGTTTCTTTCACTCTCCTTTTCGTTTATGTATTGTGTTTTGTTTGTTTTTCTAATGTCTTTTTTTGAATTTTCGATGTTCTGTTGTTGGTTAATAGGTTCGTCAGAGTTTTTTGGTAATGAATATTTTGTGTAGACAGATTCTTCGTTTGTGTTTATGCTGAATAATATATCTTTTGGTGTCCCTAATATTAGGCTTTGTTCACCTAAAAATCCTCCAATGTCTGAATATCTATCGTGTTTTTCTGAGTCAAATGTGTCAAACGTCTGGTTTAATAGTGAATATTTGTCTGAATCAGTGTAGTCGGTTTTATTTGTTTGTTTTTCTGTTAAATCAACTAATTGGTCAACTGTTGGTATGATTTTCTTTATTGCTCCTGTGTTTTTCTCTTTTCTTACGATTTCTTCTTGGGTCTTGGTCTTAATAGGCGATCTTTGCAGCTTGTTACTCTTTTTGAAAGCTATCTCATCCAGTCCTTTTTCTAAAAGGTCTTCTAATTTTGGATTCTTGTCGATTTGTGATCGCGTAAGTTTCCTAATTATGGATGATGTGTCCTTCGTTGTGCTGGACTTCTTGCTCATTTATTGCACTTTCGTAATAAACGGGATAAACAAAGGGAATTCGACAAAATCAAAATAGATGAAGTAGGAAAAATATATAAAATAAGGTAAATTATTGTTAGCAAAAAATTATGGTAGAAGTATATGGAAACACAATTTCTTATTGAGATGACAAAAATAAAAGGGGAAAAAGAAAAAAGGAAATTCTATCTACGTATGGTATTTGACCTACTGTCTGAAAATTATTTTTCGGTCACTTGTTTCTGCTGTTGTCTTAGTTTCATAATTTTGCAAAATTGCAATTTTGAAATTCGGTTACTATGAAAGAAAGTGACGTGTGCTGCTTACTTCTGTAATACGACGCCTACTCGTATATCCGCGGTTTTCGAACTCTTTCTTTTATGTTTGATGCGTTAATTCATTAATAAGAACTAAGTTTTAATATGTATAAAAATAATTTCCTTTATCTCAATCGAATGTATTTTTCGTACCGGAACCAATTGTTACGTCTCGTGCATCAACTACGAATAGCTAATGAATGAGACGTTCCAATATGTTGACTAGTGGTCGGATATGTCTCACTTATAATAAATATATGTAGAAATGTATGTCTGATGATTGTACTACCTTGATAATTGTAGCTTTTAATTGTGGATAAAATGTAGCAGGCTCTAACTGCTTGTTGGATTGTATGAGTGTAGCAGGCTCTAACTGCTTGTTGGATTGTATGAGCGTAGCAGGCTCTAACTGCTTGTTGAATTGAATAGGATAGGTTGTTGAATAATACTTGCACGATATTGCTTTGTAACAGTCGTGAGTTTATTAAGTAAAATGATCACCAATTGTCGGACCAGTGTGTACGGAGTTGAGTCTTACAGGTACTTATTGACTGACTGACTACTGATCAACTGACTCGTAATGATGTTCATTGCTTTTTATATGTTAATTTTCAGGTCAGTATTGAATTGTGACATTTTGTTTTTTGCTGAATATACATTCTTGTGCTCGGTGGCTTTATTTCGGAGTGCTATTTGTTTTGCGTTTTGTCAGCTTTCTGCTGACGTGTGAATATTTTAGCAGTTTTGAATTTCCTGAATAATCATTTGTTACAAAAGAGGATGTGTCGCAAGGTGTAACAACTTTATTTCGGAGTGTCATTTACCTCGCGTTTCGTCAGCTTTCTGCTGACGTGCGAATAGTTTTAGAAGCTTTGAATTTCACGAGTGTGCAGTTGTTACAAAAAGGATGCGTCGTAAGACGTAACACTGGCAGTCTTCGACAACCTTGAGGAAGACAGTCGGAGCGAAATGGGGGAGCGAGAGCCCGTTGAGGAAGGGAGGACCGGCGTGGCCAGAGGGCCTTCGGAGGGGGTTAGTAGTGAGCACCAGGGCTCCACCGGATCGCCAGATAGGCGAAGAGCCCGACGCTTCGAAAATGAGGAGCGACAACCTCAAGAAGAAGAGGAGGAGCGGTGCGTGACCGAGCGATTGAAGGAAGAAATCGAGCGCAACCGTGTCGGGATCAACCGAATATTAGAGATGCTGGAAAAGCACGACCAGGCATGCGCGCGGTGGAGCGACCAGGTGACCGCCCTGCAGGTGGAAGTCCAGCAGTTGAGGAGCAGGGACCCCACCAATCGACAAACAACCATACCGGAGAGGCTCAGGAGAACCGTGGACTTCCAGTCCACGTATACGTGCCACTACGATCCGGGGGTACCAGGAAGTACCCCCAGAGACCGACCCCTGGCGAACTTCGAGAGGCTCCTCTAAGGCAGGTGCTTTTACGGACGGAGCAGCCGCCGCGAAGAGGACCAAGAGACGCCGACATGGGTGAAGAGCAGGCGATCCCGGAAGGATCCGCCTGGTATGACACCAATGCAGCGTCAGGGTACTACGCGACTCGGGATGCGGGTAGGATAGTCCGAGGATGGAAGCTGCGATACTCAGGTACGGCTTCAGAGTGCGTGGACACCTTCTTGTCAAGACTGGAGGATCTACGCGCGGGATCAGGGCTAACCGACGGCGAAATCTTATGCTCTGTATCAGAACTCCTCGAAGGTGTTGCGAGGACATGGTACGAGCTTAATAAGTTTAAGTGGAGGAGTTACGCCGACTTCGTAGCTGGTGCTCGACGTTGGTTTGCGTCGAGTGAGTTGCAGCAACAAAGATTGCTGCAAGAGGCTCAAGCACGGTACCAGGAGAAGGGAGAGTTGGTACGAGAGTATGCCTGCCACCTTCTCTTCATGCTGGCCCAGCTACGCCCGCCGTTACCGGAGCAGCGACAAATAGATTTGTTATATGCAAATCTCCTGCCCGCCATCCGAATGCAGCTGCGGAGGAACACGTTTTCCAACGTGGACGAATTCCACGCCCGGGCGACTGAGATCGAGACCGCTTTGCGGGACGACGAGCGCCCGAGGACCAGGCTGGAGCCTACGTCCACGTTATACCCCGAGCACATGGGTGTGTCAGCGAAGGCACCACCGCCCCGGGCAGGGCCCCGAACGGTGGCCATGTCCAATAAACCTCGGGGTACAGAGCAGCTGCAACCCGAGTCACCGGTAAAGAGCCAGGCCAGGAAACCCGAGAACCGGTCTTCAATCTCTGCGACGCAGGCAACTGACCGTTTCGAAGACTTGTCGTCACAAGTAGCGACCCTGCGACGCGAGATAGACCGGTACTTCAAGGAGAGGAAGGCTAACTCTCCCAAGCGGCCAAGGGGTCGGCCGCAAGACAGGGGGAGAAATAAAACCCCCCTGGGTCTCCTGGCCAGCGACGAGAGGGTCAGAGGAGAGAAATAGATTTCTCCCAACCAATCAAGTGCTCGTCTTGCGGCAAGCTGGGCTTCACAAGGAGGTACTGCCCTGATTGCAACAAGGGAAACGGGCATGGAAACGGAGGACGGAGGTCCCCTCCGCGTCCCCAATAGAGGTGACCTCTCGTCGCGGGTCGCTAGAACCTGGCAGAGACCCGTCAGCGACCCCAGGGTTCAGGCAGGTCTCGGAAGGGACATTGGATCCTACGAGACCCGGCAGTACGGTGGCGTTTGAAGCGACGACCGAGCAGATGCCTGATTTGGGTAACCGGGCATTTTGTATCCTCGAAGGGTATGGAGGTCGGATTCAAGTGGTGGAGCATGGGTACGAATGGGTCGGAGAAGAGACCGTCGGACCCAAAAGCTCTAGGAGACCACCCGACGCTCCTGAGGATACGCCTGTGACCCAGAAGCCCACGGGTGAGAGCACGTCGATGCGAGTAGCGGCTGCCCTTGGCAAGAAGAGCCATGAAAGCCTCCGGTCCACAGAGGAGAGAGGGACGGAGAAAGCTCCCCGTAGGTATAATCCCGAGGATGAGACCAGATGGTGGCTTCAGGTGGACATAGGTGCCTACAAGTTAAGGGCACTATATGATACCGGAGCCTCATCGACGGTAATGGGTCAGCTCGGGCTGAGGTTGGCATCGGACATGGGGCTGGGCCTAGATGTGACACGTGCGGGAGAAGCAAAGCTCGCCGATGGTCGCCCATGCCCTATCTTGGGTCATGTGATTTTTCCCTTCACGGTATGGGGAATCACGAAGGATGTAAGAGTCGTCATAACGCCACTGCTGTCTGATGACTGCTATGTGGACGCGAATTTCGTGAGGGAATTCAGCGCCAACCTGAACCCTGACACGGACCAGCTGTACTTGGCGAAAGCCAAATTGGCGGTACTGTTGGAAGTGGCAAGCGTCACTGGTACGTCCTGCCTCGCACCCGTAGGCTTGGTAGAAGCCACGGAAGCACAGCGCCAAGAAGTGGCTAGCCTCGTCGACGGATTAATTCCCGACGCAGGTGAGAGTTTAGGCTGTGCTGTGGGGGTCGAGCATGAGATAGACATCGGAGACGCTCGACCCTGTAAACAAAAGTACTATCCGGTCTCCGACAGAGTGCGGGACGAGATGCACGCGCTGGTCAAGGCCATGTTGGACAATGACGTCATTGAGCCAGCAACCAGCGGGTGGTCAAGTCCAGTGGTAATGGTGAAAAAGGCAGATGGCAAATATCGGTTCTGCGTAAATTACCGGAAGGGAAACGCGGTAACCAAGCCGGACGCCTATCCATTGCCCTTCATGAGCGACATCCTGCGAAGGATCAGGGATGCCAAGTTCATCTCGACACTGGACTTGAATAGCGCGTACCGCCAGATTCCTCTTAAAAAGGAGTCGCGCCCCATTACGGCGTTCACAGTCCCTGGCCTGGGGCATTTTCAGTTCAAGAGAATGCCTTTCGGATTGTCCTACGCAGGCGCGACCTTCCAGAGGTTGATGGACAAAGTGATTGGCCCGAATTTAGATCCTTTCGCTTTTGCTTACCTCGACGTCGTGATCATAATCTCGCCGTCCTTTGAGGAGCATAAGCGACACCTGGAATTGGTTTTACAACGAATTCTGGGTGCGGGCCTCACTGTAAATAAGACCAAGAGCCACTTCTGTAAATCGGAAGTCAAGTACCTAGGGGTCCTTGTGAACCGTGAAGGGGTAAGGCCAGATCCGGAGAAGGTCAAGCCTATTATGGAGTACCCAGCACCACGGACCATCAAGCAGGTGAAGCGATTCATGGGGATGATGTCGTGGTATCGTCGCTTTATACCCGACTTCGCGACAATCACTGAGCCGATAAACCGCCTGACGAAGAAGAGCATCCCGTTTGCTTGGCAGCAGGAACAGGAGCAGGCATTTGAAAGATTACGAGACGCAATGGTCTCTGCACCAATCTTGCAGTCGCCAGATCCCAGCGCACAGTTTGTATTACAAACGGACGCGAGCGATAGCGGGATAGGCGCGGTATTGACGCAAGAAATCGATGGACAGGAGCGCGTAATCGAGTACGCTAGTCGCTCCCTAAACAGTGCGGAAAGGAACTATACAGTCTCCAAACGAGAGTGCCTGGCTGTGGTGTGGGCTATCGGGAAGTTCCGGCCTTATGTCGAGGGACACCACTTCAAAGTCATCACCGATCATAGTTGCCTTAGGTGGCTCCACAGTATGAGGAATCCTACAGGAAGACTAGCGCGTTGGGCGCTAGCACTGCAAGGACATGTTTTCGATATAGAGTATCGAAAGGGAGACCTCAACGTGGTGCCAGACGCTTTGTCTAAGGCCTATGAGGAGGGGGTGGTAGAAGTGGGTGCCATGACTCATCAGCCGGAGACTGCCGATGCCTGGTATCTACAAAAATACCGAGAAGTATGCCAGGACCCGCATTCTCAACCTACCTGGTAGGTAGTAGGGGGGAGACTGTACCACTACAATCCGACTGAGGAGAGCGAAGGGTCCATCGACAATGAGGAAGCCTGGAAGCTAGTGGTTCCTGCCGAGAAAAGGCATCAAGTGCTCGAGG
The DNA here is from genome assembly GCF_024137745.1 of Phymastichus coffea. Lineage (NCBI taxonomy): Eukaryota > Metazoa > Arthropoda > Insecta > Hymenoptera > Eulophidae > Phymastichus > Phymastichus coffea. Next base: position 118,850 of record NW_026706846.1, read on the forward strand.
AGGTACACGATGCGCCAGCAGCGGGACATCAGGGGAGAGAACGGACGTTCTCCCGGGCTAGGCGCCTGTATTTCTGGCCAAAAATGTACGAGCAGGTCAGAGAGTACGTTAGGAGTTGCCCGGTTTGCCAACAGTGCAAGACGGAACAGAGGCCGCCTTGCGGACTGGTGGGTCGTCGAGAGGTCTCGCGACCCTGGCAGGTGGTGGCCAGTGATATTACTGGCCCATTCCCAAAGAGCTCGAGAGGGTTTGAATACATCTTGGTCTTTTTGGACCTGTTCACTCGATGGGTTGAGTGTGTACCCGTACGCAAGGCCAACGGAAGGACCATCGTGCGGGAATTGCATGAGAGGGTGGTAACCAAGTTTGGCGCGCCCTAGATATTTCTTTCGGACAACGGGACCGAATACAAAAATCAGGAGGTCGATGCCTACTTGCTGAGGAACGGCATCCGGCGCGCCCTTACCCCAGTTTACCACCCACAGGCAAACCCAACAGAGCGAGTGAACAAGACCCTCAAGGCCATGCTCATGTACGTGGAGCGGGACCATAAGAGCTGGGATGAAACCTGCCAGAGTTCAACTTCGCTTTGAACTCGGCAACTCATAGCGCGACAGGCTATAGTCCGGTTATGCTCGTTTTCGGTCGACAGCCCAATCCCCCCTCGACCTTTAGGAGAGCCCAGGATCAGTTGGCTCGAGAAGCGTCGGAGGGCCAAGAACTGACCGAATGGGGTGAGCACATGCGCCAGTTGCCTAACTTATGGGAACGCGCTGGCTCTAAGTCCAGGGAGGAGGCGGATCGTCAGGCGGTCTATTATAACAGGAGGAGACGTCAGACCGACTTTAGGGTTGGGGACTGGGTGTGGAAGCGGAACCGTATCTTGTCTTCCGCAGCTCAGGGCGTGTCGGCGAAGTTGGCGCCGAAGTATGCTGGCCCGTATGTTATCGAGGAGGTATGTGTGACTAATACCTACCGCCTCGGTAACCAGCATGAAGAATTGCCCGAGCTGGTCCACGCCAAGGATCTCAAGTCCTATTTCGGCCCATTCTCGGACCAGGACGACGAGGAACCGGAAGGCGGGGACTCAACACCGTTGGAGGAAGAGGAGGGCGCAGGCGACCCGCCCGCGAAGGTAGAGGATCCCAGCGGGGATCCGATATGCGAGCGCACCGCGATGGCAGCCCCCGCGAACGAGCGTGATGAGTCAGTAGCGGCTTCAAAGACGCCGATCGGGACGCCGGCTAAGCGAGGCTGTGGTAGACCGCGTAAGAACCCTGCGAGCGAACTCCTGGCATCAGGTGACGATGACCTGAATGGCAATGCGGCAAGGGGAAGAGGCAGGCCCCGCAGAACCACCCAACACGTGCGGAAGGTAGTCCTGCCAGTTACCCCCGCAAGTGGGCCATATTCGCGAGGGAAGCGCAGGGGACCGGGACGTCCTCGTAAAGTGTAGCGTCAAGCGTGACGCAACGACGGTTAGGTTAAGGGCTGAACCTGAGATATCCCTTGACTACCCTCTTCTCTTTTGCATGTGACGGAGAATTTCGGCTCGCCGACTTCTCTTTCGTCTCTCTCTCGTCCGTTCGCTACACCCGGGCTGAGAGTGTGTTGGTATGCACTCTCATGCCTGGTTTTTCTCTGTTTGAGGTGCGGCGAACGGGCATTGGCGGAGCTGGATGCGGCCGACGAGTTGGCGATCCGTTGCCAGGATCGCCATGCGGGGGAGCGAGCGGAATGGGGAGAGCGCGGCCGAGGGGGGAAATCGTCAGTTTCGTTTGGGCTGGCCGATCGCGTGCGCGCGTTTGTTTTTCGTTTGTCGCCGTTTCGGATCTTCCGTTGGTTTTTGGACGCGGTGCGGTGCTTCGCCACGTTTTTTTGTTTTGTGGATGCGCACCCGGTGTGTGGGCGCGCATCGGTGGTTCATTTTTGTTGTGAGTGAGGAGTGAGTGGCTGGGTCGCGCCCAGCCAAGCCTTGCCGCCCAGCACCGGTGTGCGTGGGTAAGGGCGAAGCCCGTACCGCCGGCGCGCGCGTGTTCGGTGAGCGGATCCGGCGAGCGGCTGAGCAGCCGCAACAGCAACAACAGCAACCGTTGCAGCAACAACAGCAACAGCAACAACATCAGCAGCAGCAGCAGGCCGCAGCCGTTGACCGGGAGCGGCCATCTTCGCCTGAGGTCGCCGTTGGAAGGTCGGTGCCGGTTTTCTCTTTCTCTCTCTCTCTCTCTCTCGCTCTCTTGCATGTCCGGGGTGTTCGCGGGTGCAACGGTGCAGGTCGGGCAGTGATGCCGGCCCCCGTTGCCGGGTTTTGAGTTCGCGGGCGCTTAGGCTTAAGCGGATTATCGGGCAGGGATTGCCGATAATCCGGTTAAGCGGATTAGCGATTTTTGTATTAGGCCGATTTGCGAGACGGAGTGTGCGTGCTCCGTCTAATTATTAATTTGTGTGTTTTTCTTTCATTTTCATTTATTGTGTCGTATTAATAAATTTGTAATAATATATATATGTGTCATATATTATTGCGTTAACCCGTTCGTTTTCCCGATTTTCCTTCAATTCGTGCGCGATTGGCACACACGCTCGGTGTGCCATTCAGTCGTGGGAGCATTCGTGCCTCCCGAGCCCTCCTTTGATAAATATTGTGCGGACGGCCGCGAGCAACTATTCTTCAACGAATAGTCGGCTTATATAATTCCGTTACATGCAGATGGAGAGGAAGCTGGTGATCAGCGAAGAGGCGTTCGAGGTGGCCACCCGGATGCTTCTGGATCTCAGGCTGGGCCCGGACGCCGATCGGCTGATCGGCGAGGCCCGAAGATTTGTCCGGGCCCAGGTCGAGGTGGCTGCCCGGGAGGAACGCTCTCGCGAGCGTGTGGACGACTTCCTCCGGGAAGGATTGAGGCCGCAACCAAGAAAGGCGGAATCCCGAAAAGTGTCCAACCAGACCGACGGTCCGTTCGAAGAGGGCCGTCGGTCCACGTCCACGACGAACCAGGGGGTGCAGACACCAGAGCCGAGCAAGCCAGAGGTGACTGACTGCTCGACTCAGTGCCCCAGGCCAAAGGAGGCCTGTGGGCCGGGGCAGTGGGTCTGCAATCACCCCCGGATCCCCCAGCAGCAAGGGCTCGAAAATTCCTGGAGGCACGTGAGACTGGGCCTCCAGGAAGTGGAGAACGCATGGCAGTTCAACGGGGAAGTCGGGATGAGGAGTGATACAGCGGCGAATAAACACAACAGCGGATTAATACGCTAGTCTTTTAATTGTCAACAAACGATTACAATACGGCAACCTCGGACTTACACACTACGAGCGGCACAATAACAAACACGAACGCGAAGGTGAATCGGTGGCTGGTCAGCCTGCCGATTCCCTTATAAAAACTAAATATTATAACAAGTGCCCAACAAACACTTCGCTGATATACTATCAATGGGTAGCCAGCAGGTCTGTTGTGCTACCAGCCATAGACTGACGCCCAAACATGCAAGAGAGAGAGACAAGAGAAAAATACGGCACCGACCTCAACCTTCAGCCTCTCCGACGACTGGAGCGCTCTGCACCGTGACGTCACTGGTGTGCTCCTCGCTGACCGTCTCACTGGTATTTGTTGTCGTCGCTATTTGTCTTCTCGCTCGTCCCCTCGCTTGCTCCACAATATAGCTGCCTCAACCGCAACTCGCTCGTTGATTGTTGTTGCTGTTGTCTTCGCCGCTTCTCTACCGTTCGGGACTGTAGCACGTCCTGACTGCTCGCGCGCGCACCCGCGATCCTCGCCGGTTACCCACACGCACCGGTGCCGGGTATACTTCGGGACACGGCTGGGCGCGACCCAGCCTACGCTCCAATCCTTGTCCGCGCACCGGGCGTGTCTCCGCAGCGAACGATCGTCGACGAGGTCGCGAGGCCAACTTGGAAAAACCGTGACCTTCCGGTTTTATCCGCACGCGCGACTTCCTCTGCTCATAGCTTAGCAGAGACTCCTCGAATTTTCCGCGGCGATCCGCAATTCCAGCGCTCTCTCTCTCTCTCTCTCTCTCTCTCTTCTTCTGCGCCATCTGCATCGCTCCAGTAGTCAGCTCAGCCCGTGTTCAGTACCTCGCAAACAAAAGGTCCAAGCATGAGTGTGTATGCCAAACGTACACACTCTCAGCCCGGCGCGGCGCATGGACATTTGCGAGAGCCAAACGGACGAGATCGGCCTAGCCGAGATTCTCCGTCACAATATATTGTAACGGGGCGATTGCTCCGTTTGAATCCGATTATTCGTTCGGCACGCAGGCGTGTCGAGATGCGTGCGGTATTATTGAAATGCTCAAATTCAATAGTCGGAGAGCAGGAGGGGACGGGAGTCAGTCAACCAACTTGCTATTCGTTGGAAATAATAACAGTAAAAATATGATTTGAATCGCATGCGAGTTAGTTTATTAGTCTATCCTCTACAATATATTTGGCCCGCGTGTTTATGTTTACGAGGAGCGCGCGCGTCAATAACATGCAATGCCAGAGTGGCTGTACTCTTTATTCGCAGAGTCTATACATGCACGTTACCGATTTTCATAGAGTACGAGGGATTAGTAATTCATTCCGTACAGTCGCACAAAAAGTCGCGATATTAAGCTGGCCAGCTTACCTTATTAATGGTCGTATAATGAGCGAGAAGGAAGAGGGTTCGTTAGTGGTCCCTTGTCTGAAGTATTTGACTTGCGGTTTCGCCCTCGATGGCGAAACTCCTCACTCACGCTCACTTACACACACTCAGTTCTCGCGAACGCTGAGATATCACTTCTTGTTCAAAAAATCGGCTGGCTCACTCCTTACTTTCGTTGGAAACTTTGGGGAAAAATCCTGGCTTGTTGTTGTGCGGCTGAATGTTCGGATAGCTAATCCTCGACTGGTTCGTTTATATTCGCGCGCGTCCCGTCACGTCTCGTACCGAGTTCCCTTATTTCATTTTCCCAAACCGGTAAGTGCTGCCCTCGCAGGCAGCCGCATGGTTGAGGTGATAGCGCTAATAAGACGTTTACCGTCACAATATATATATATATATATATATATATATATATATATTATATCATAAATATATGAGAGAGTTAAATATATTAGAGTTGACGTTTCAAACCTGATTCTGTTTATCAGTTAATACAGTTGAAATCTATTTTTGAAATGAGCTGCTGCTTCATCTGATATAATACTTATTGAGTCGAACGGACCATGTTCACTTTTCATTGTCTATAATTTTATTGATTGCCATTAATTCATGCGCTGAATCGTGTATTCTATCTTCACTTACAATTACAAAGCTTTTGGTTATTAAGTATAACGGTCCAATTTTCAGCGAAGTCCTCATGCATTACTAAATGCTGAGATGTGTTTGCCAATGAAGATTTCCTAGCTTTGATTTTAGTATGCTGAATATTTCGGATGCGCATACAGACACTTGTAGACATTATGCATTTAATGAGCTCGCTTCGAAAAAACGATAAACTAACAGTCTGTTGTTTCAACTCTCCGTTCACCCATTTGGCATAACAAATATTATCAAAATCTTCAAATCCTTTGAATCCTAAAGATGATTTTGTTGTACCATCTGCATTTGGACATGAGGTGCATTCTTGAAAAAAACAAGCCTTCGTTGCTTCAGAACATACTATAGCTGACAATAATTTTAATTAAATATTATTTATTTCAGAGGAACTGCTTGCCAAAAAATTTTCACAGCTACTATAAATAATTTAAAATTTTCGCAATGAGTACGAAGGCACGTGTTTGAACATAAGTAGATCAATCATACAATATTAGAACTAAAGAATACAATTTTGAGCGAGTCATTTTTACATCAAGATTTTGCTTCTTGAATAAACGATAAATTTCTATGATACTGCGAGGAACAAATTTTTGTACTATTTTTACTTTTTCACCGTTTTCCTTAATTGTTATCACATCATTTTTATTGGGGCTTTGAATTGTATAATCTGAGTCATCATTCAAAAAGTAATCAAGCACCAAATTCAAGCTTTCTTTATCAAGTGGATGCCTAACGTAAGCATCTGGCTGTGTATAAATCTCCTTGTTACTCACAAGTTTTTTTGCTTTATTTATCATGTGCTCACTAACGTTAGGCATCAATGCTTATATTTGTGCAAAAGTATAAGATTGTGGTACGAGTATAAACACTACTAGCAGTTGAATTTTAGACGAATACGATGAGCAATGGTCAAATACTTTATTTATATTAATCAGCCATTCACAGCCATTGCAGTCCTCTTCTTCTACCGAATACATCGTAAGCTTTTTGTAAAATGGAAGTCGTCACCTTGACATATGCTTTTACCATCTCTTGTTTTTTTTTCTTTTAACATATGAAGGCAAATATTCATAACTTATCTTTCGTTTTTTTTTTCATAGGTGACTCTGCTCCAGAGAACCGGCTTCTTATTTCATTGTTAATTTCTTGAATCAATGCAGGTGACTCTAATTCCTATTCATAATTTGCATCATCTAAAATCTTTCCTTCTTCATAGGATATTTCATTTCTTTCATTACTGCACATAGGTTGATAAAAATTTTCATCTTCACTTTCACTAGAACTTTCTTTATTACTACTCTTAAGTATTTTCTTTATGTGTGTATAACAATTGATACAAACACTTTCTGACTGTGGAAAAACTTTATCATGATATATTTCTTGACGCTGGCTTGCTAAATTTTTTAGTTGAAAGAATTTGACATGTTCACTTTGATAAAATACTTTTGTATGTATATTGAAATAGTTCTGACATTTGACACGATCTTGAGAAATTTGATCCGCCATAACTTGAACGTAAGATCTCAAAATTGAACTGCAAACGTAGTATTTATTAATATTTCTAAAAATAGAAAAAAAATTTTACTTACCCAAAAATACTCGCAAGTTTAATTTTATTCCTGTTTATTCGAAGTTAAACGTTGTAGTTTTTATTGTATTGAGATTCACCTTCACTATATGCGTGCACTTGAATGTATTATCATGGGTCGTCTTCATGGTCACCATTGAGTGCCATCGATGACTTATTAATGTATAGAGTATTTGGTTAATATAAGAATTTCAAAAACTTTGTCCATCTATACATTTTTTATAAGTATTGTGACGGTAAATGTCTTATTAGCGCTAACAGTCCAACCATGTGGCTGCCGGCGAGGGCAGCACCTGCCGGTTGGGGCGAAATATAATGAGGGAATTCGGTACGAGACGAGACGGAACGCGCGCGTACGAAAATGAACCAGTGGAGAATTAGTGCCCGATCGCAGAGCAGCGCAGGAATTATAATTGGTGTCCTCCGAGCTATCCTGAGTGCCGATACGAGCCGACCTTGAAGTACAGCAGCGGTGCCTTCTTCCGTCCGGAAAGTGTGCGTTCAAGTGTGCGTGCAAGTGTGCGTGCAAGTGTGCGTGCAAGTGTGCGTGAGCGGAAAGTTTCGCCATCGAGGGCGAAACCGTAAATGAGAGATATCATTGCCCGCAGATAAACATTGCCGAAAGACTAGCGTATTCGTGTGCCGTACGAATCTCCATCACCTCACTTGTTATCCGTGCAAGAGTTAATAAGGTAAGCTGGCCAGCTTGATTTCGCAAATTGCTAAATAATTGCTAATAACTAATCTCTCGTGCTCCGTAAGAAGCGTGCATGTAATAACTCGGCGAACAAAGAGTGGCGAGCGATCCGACACGGCATGTTATTGTCGCGCGCGCGCGTCTTGTAAACATAAACACGCGGGCCGAATACAGTGTAGCATTAAGAGACAATAAACGATCCCGTATGTGATATTAACAGTATTTTTGATGTATTTATTTCACGTTAGTAGATAGTTGGTTGACTGACACCCGTTCCTTCCTGCTCTCCGATTTCCGTGTTTGAACATTCAGGTAATCACGCGCGCTTTTCTATGCGATCGCGCGCTTAAAATAAAAAGACGGTATTAACCCCGTTACAGTATATAATAAACTGTACTAAATAGTAAGAAAGAAACAAACTTTGAAAATTAAACGTTTGAAAAATATAAAAAGAAACAATACGAGTACTAAGAAATGTAACGGAGTGGTTATCTAACAAAATAGGGAATTTATTGAAGCACAAACTCCCTCGATGAAGAGCTAACCGCCGCACATTGTGGTCAATAGGTTCAAAACCACCTAGAGGTTAGAAATCTTGTTCAAACTTAATAATTTTTTGGTGAGGATCTTTTTTATACTATATGGAAGAGAGCTACGAAGCCCATTCTCCAAACTCACAAACCTACAACCCCAAACCCACAAATACCAAACCCCCAACCCACAAACCCAATAAAACCCACAAACCCAAAACCCCAAACCCCTAAATCCACAAACCCCAAACCCACAAATCCACAAACCCAAAACCCATAAACCCAAAACCCCAAATCCCTAAACCCACAAAAACCTAACCCACAAATCCACAAACCCAAAACCCACAAACCCAAAACCCCAAACCCCCAAACCCACAAACCCCAAAACCACAAACACAATATTTCAAACCCACAAACCCATAACCCCAAACCCCAAACTCCCAAGCCCACAAACCTCAAACTCACAAACCCAATACTCCAAACCCACAAACCCAATACTCCAAACCCACGAACCCAATACTCCAAACCCACAAACCCAATACTCCAAATCCATAAACCCAAACCCCCAAACCCATAAACCCCAAACCCACAAACCCAATACTCCAAACCCACAAACCCCTCTCTCTCTCGTAGAATTCATTTAACACATTGCACTTCATTATGTCTTTTTATCCTGACTTTATCGTTTTTTTTTAAATAACAGATTTCAATATGTAAGATCTGTGTCAATTATAAATTTAAATTTCTTAATCGTGTAATTTCAAATACTTATACAGTAAATTGTAATCCCATTTTATACTACATCATTGAAAGCTTATAATGGTGAAAGTTTGAAAGTTACTGTTTTATGTTTATGGTGAAAATCTAAAACAACTACGTATGGCTGTCTATTTTCCTTTCTATAGTATGCAACTTATTATAATGTATTGCAGGTAGATCGATTTACAAACCTAAATCAGTTATATTACAAGAAAAGACTATAGATAAAATAATATTTTTATAATTAGAACAAGCAAAATTGAATATGTCAAATTCAAGTAACTTAAATTGTAAATGAAATGGAATAACAGTAGTCGTTATCAATAAGAATAAGATGTATAAAAAATTGAACCACATATAAAGTTTAAGTTAAAATTTGCTAAATAATTTCCTTTAATATTAGTAATATTCATTAGTAATACTTATAAGTCATATTTGTATTGTATTATCTATAATCATTCACATCACATTCATTCATCATAATTATTCGAGAGCCCATTTTTTTTAATTTTAGTGTATTTTAAAAAAATTAAGACTTGTGCATAGTTGCAGTATTATTAGTATTCTTACATCACACTTACATCACACTTAATATTTTAAAATGGAATCTCTTACTCTACCCCACTTAAATTTATGTGAAGTATTGTTCAAAGTCGATAAAAATGAACAAAATGTTGATTGCTTAATCAGTTATGTTAATACGATTTATCCTGACTCAGACGAAGAACAGTTATCGCGGCGAGGGCGCTGGAACTCACAAACACAATAAGGGCAATCCAAGAAAAATGTGTGAGCGCGGCGGACCGTGCGACTACTCAGCAGATACTGCCGATCTTCTCTCTTCAAGCCGGCGAGATGCGCGCGCAGGTCTGCCGACGACTCGCCGGCTTTCCCCTATCTTCTGTCTCTCTCTCTCTCTGCGCTCTCCACGTTGGCTCCCTCCAATCACCGCCGTTGCCGTCGCACCTCGAAAGAAAGAGCAAGACGGAGCAATTAGAGCGTGCTCAACAACGGCACACGGGGAATCAGTGAGAGCCCGGTGGAGAACAACGGTCGAGCCGTGATTCTCCATCACAAATTATATATAAATTTATATAATTCGTACTATATGCCAGCATCTGTGCATAAGATACTTTGTCATGGAGATAAAATCATTGACCATTTTGCACTAATTCCAATAGGTTCATTATCTGAAGAATCTCAGGAATCTCGAAACAAGGACGTGAAGCATTACCGAAAGTTCAATACAAGAAGTGTAGTAGGATCGCTACTAATACCGATTTGATTCATAAATTACTTATTTCATCTGATCCATACATCTCTAGTTTGAGATACAAAATGAAAAACACTAAACTTGAAATAGATAAGGCTGCAAAAAATATGTTAATATTGGAATAATGGTAAATTATGATTACAAGAAGAACCTTTTTAGTTTTAATCAAGCACTCCAAACAGTGAGAGACAAGGGGACTCACTTTAATCAAGCACCCCAAAGGAAACAGTCCTTACTACGTCCACGTCGTTATTTCTGGGTACCGCTAAAAGTAACATTAGCTCATTTAAAGCAACAGCTTCTGAGCACTTGTGAAAAATGAAATTTTAAAGTACAATTTCACGTATAGTTATACGTGTATTCGCCTTTACGTTTGATACTTTCGTTTCAGTGTCTTCTTTCCAACCGAGTTGAATTCACCTTAAGTCACTTGACTTCTGACACTCGATCTATCTTAGGTGTGAGTGACCTAATGCTTAATCCGACTAATCCCCTAGGCGAAATCGGATTAAGACTTAATCCTTCATAGATCTGTTAAGCTATTAGAAAACGAAATGACGTAAGCGGCGAATAAAATTAATAATGTTTAATTAATAAAAAAACTACAGTCTCTTATGCGCCGAAAGACTAACACACGCGAAATAGGATTAACAATTAGTGATAATAATTCGGTGAGAGAGAGAGAGAGAGAGAGAGAATGCAAACTTTGCCGCGAAATCTAACGCTCAGTGCGAATACAAAAAATTACGCTCGCGATAGACAAAATACTTTCAAAAGTATTTTGTCGCGCAATAATAGGGAGGTGACCTACTCTGCGGTGCAATTACGGTGATCAGCCGTAATTGTTGACGGAAAATGTAGACGGTGCTCCTTGGATCAGCTGCGCTGCCTCGCATGGTTCCAAATATTTGCTGCCCTAGCTGTTGCTGCTTCGAATGCTGTTATTGAGATGTTTCCTCGCTACACTCACGCACGTATCAAAATCCCAGAAACTTTATAAGAAATAACGGCGAAACACAGTGCAAACTAAATCGGTGGTACTTTCTCAAAAGCAGCTGAGGCTTAACTGTCTATTTTCAAACCCTCGCGCGCTCTCTCTCTCTCTCTCTCTCTCTTAAGTCGTTCGAACTAACATCGCGAATATACGAATCGCGAACGGATCGATTAATCGAATCGACTACCGTTGCAGACAAAATAAATAACAATTTAACAATCCAAACTTTTTAGGTTTTTTTGCCGGATTTTATTTATTTATTTTTTTTCGTGCTAGAAACAAAAAACCATATTATTAGTTTTACCATTTTAAAGTACATGTAAAGGCTTATTATCTCTAATTTTTTCAGAGAAAAAAAAGATGGGGTTTCTGAAAAAAATGTAAAAATGTGTTTTTTTGTAAAAGAACTATATCTACTTTATTTTTGACTTTTTTTATATTTTAACGACGGAAATGAATGGCTTATTCAAAACGTTACAAAATGCCGTCAAAACGATGTAAATAGGTCGAAAATTAAGTGGAAAATCGATATTAAAGCAATTTTTTTCCGGATTTTTGATAATTGCAATATATTAATGTTATTTTTCAAAATTGCATAACACGTGCAATTTTCGTGTAATCGAAAAATATAAAAATACGTGTCGGTCTATTTTCCAAGTAGAAGTGCATACTCCACTACCAGAATGATCCACAAACCAAGCATCATGACCGTCGATGTCTGGAAATGGTTTCGGCCATAATTTACTGTTAGTTTGAGTCAATACATTAAATTTAAAGCAACAAGGATCTTGTGCAATCCTTCGTTTATCTTCATCGACTAATATAATGCAAGTAATATAAAGTCTACTCTGATTTGATATTTGCAAAGCTAGTCTTTGAAAAGAATTACGCCTTGCAATAGCCATTTCACACCTTGCAGCATGATGCTTATCATTCAGTCAAGTATGTTAGTTTGGCATGAATTTGGCAGCCTGTTTCTCCAAGCCATCATAAATATTATGCTGAATGATTGCAAAAATAGGCTATTATCAAATAAATCTAATGGAATATATGAAATACTAATGTCTCAATAGTACAACGATCCTCAAAAGGATTATTCATAATTCACCACCAACGTTCTACAAGTACTAGTAATATAAATTCTAACTGCTATGCTAGACAAGACAATTGTACAGAAAAATCACTGATGGTTAGTGAATGCGTAAGGCCTCAAGATAACAACTATCCTGAAAAGGACTGTCATTCTGTGCCGCAAAGGGTCCACGCAAAATGTGAAGTGATAGATTCAACAACTATCCTTAGAAGGACAGTCGAAGATTCACCACAAATACATTTTAAAACGATGATTCGAATTCGGAAAGTTTTCATTTTTCGATAGTTCCTGTTATTCAAATTTATTTGTTGGCGTATAGGTCTTGACACTCAGAGAAATAGCTAGTAATACTAGTTGAATAATAATAATAATAATGCTGGTGCTCATCGTGTGACATAACATGTGACGGGAAGAGGGAGACGGAAAAATTATTTGGTTTTTCTTCCGGCCTCAACCGCCACCAACGGCGCAGTCAGCCAGTCGTTGCAGTTTGATTTTGTTGGGCGCCAGATACCGTCCTCGCGTTAGGAGGGCGGGTAGTGCTGCAGACCAGCTGGTTCTGGTCGCTGAATGTCGGTAGCTTGTTGTTTCTCTGTACGCTGATCTCGCTGGCCACCTATAAGTGTGAAAAAGGGTCGCGAAGACCTATCTTACGTGCGAAGAGAAATGCGGTCGGTGGCTAGTTAGAAATTTCGAGGCAGGCACTTTTTTCAGGAGCCGGTCTTCGGAGCGGTGTCTCAATGCGCCCTATCACCAATTCGAGAACGGTGAAGAGTAGTAAGGGGCTCGATCTCTCGCGTACACAAAATGACGTCACAGCGTCGACGCGCTAGCCGGTTTTGCATAACCCAATCGCGTTAGCTACGGGGGAATGAGGAGTCTCAAGGCAAGGTTAAGTTAAAGATAACACAAATTTACGGAAATTATTATTTATTACTAGTCGTGATCAGTCTCCCCCGGTCAGCCCAAGGTCGATTCTCCGGTTGGCAACGGTGTCTACTCACAATAGTCTACCTAATGTCCAGATTCTACTGCGAATTCCGCGAGTATAGCGCACCACGACGCGATCGCGATCTACCTTCGCGGCGAGCACGGCTCGGGTCGGAAATAGATGGGAAAGCGAAAGGAATTGAAAGAAAATTAAAATAAACGATGGACATACAAAGGTCTCGCGCACTCCCGTTAATTCGCGGGTCATCGGCGGTATCGCGAAGGTCAGGAAGGTCAGGCGGCACTATGGTCGATCGGCAACGATGTCGGTTACGGATGGGCATGAAACGAAAAGAAAAAGAAGGAAGGTAATCACTTTATTTTCGCGGCTCCTTTGCCCTGACACTACACTCTCGGCTGTTTAGGTCTCACACTCTCTGCTGTACCGGAATTACTGCCGTGGCTCGCGCTGCATCACGTCGCTTCTCTTCGATTACATTACCTTACGGTTGCGGATTCATTGGTCTAAATTGTAGTCAAGTCGATTATCAGCGCCGTCTATAATAGTGTTTTAGTCCGCGTAATTTTGTTACTGGTCGGGTTTTGGCGCCTAATTTCCTTATTTGTCGAATAGTTACAACAAGAAGATAATTTTGAATATAAGTTATAACTTAAAGTCACGGCGTGACCGATCTTCTCTGTTTCGACTCTCACTGACATCTGCGTGCAGCGCCAGGCTGAAAGTATGTGCATGTGTACGCACTCTTGTGTCTATCTTTTTTTGTTTGAGCTGCAGCGCAAGGCGATTGGTAGAGCCGAGAATGCGTGGCGGAAAGAAGAAGGAAGACGATGAGACGAAGGGCGAAGAATGAAAGAGATAGAAAGAGATACAAGTTACGCGCGCAGCATGGAGTCTGTACGAGGGTCGTTTGAAAAGTCCGTGCAAAAATAAAAACTGCTTGATTTTTTTTAATAAATCTTTTTTATTTTTCAACATAGTCCCCTTTTAGGCTTATATACTTCATCCAACGCTGCTCTAGTTTGTTAATCCCTTCTAAATAATAGGATTTGTCCAAGTCTGATAAATAGGCATTCGTTTCTGCAATCACCTTTTCGTTTGAATAAAATCTTTTACCCGCCAGCCATTTTTTCATATTAGGGAACAGATAGTAGTCCGACGGAACCAAGTCTGGAGAATAGAGAGGATGTGAAACGAGTTAGAATTCTATCTCCATCAGTTTTGCGGCCACAACTGCTGAGGCGTGAGCTGGCGCATTGTCGTGGTGGATGAGGACTTTTTTGTGGGCCAATCGTGGACGTTTCTCTAGCAACTCGGTTTTCAAACGATCCAATAACGATGAATAATATTCGTCTGTAATGGTTTTACCCTTTTCCAGATAGTCGATGAAGATATTTCTTGCGAATCCCAAAAGACAGTCGCCATAACCTTCCCGGCCGAAGGAATTGTCTTCGCCTTTTTCGGAGCAGATTCCCCCTTGGTAACCCATTGTTTAGACTATTTTTTGGTCTCAGGAGTGTAGTGATGTATCCATGTTTCATCTACAGTGATGAAACGACGCTTAAAGTCTTGCGGATTTTGCTGGAACAGTTGCAAACCATTCTTGCAACACTTCACACGATCTCGATTTTGATCAATCGTGAGCAATCGCGGCACCCATCTAGCGGTTAGCTTTTTCATGCCCAAATGTTGGTGCAAAATATTATGTACCCGTTCGCTGGAGATGCCTACAGTACTAGCAATCTCACGCACCTTCACTCTTCTATCAGCCATCACCATATCATGGATTTTATCAATGATTTCTGAAGTGGTAACCTCAACAGGACGTTTCAGAACGTTCAGCGTCTTTTATGCTCATGTGGCCACTCCGAAAATTTTGAAACCACTTATAAACCATTGTAATCGAAGGTGTACAATTACCATAATGTTTATCAAGCTTCTGTTTAATCTCCTGAGGCGTTTTGCCTTTGAAAAAGTAATGTTTAATCAATACACGAAATTCTTTTTCGTCCATTTTTTTACAACCACTCGATTTCTTTGATTGAAACGAATGTAAAACGCAAAGTAATTGGCCGATCTGACTGAAACTTCGTGTGTGCTCTTTCAAGATATGCCACTAACTGAAAATAACCTTAATACGCACTAATAGCGCCATCTCTCTGACTTTGCACGGACTGTTCAAACGACCTTCGTATATCATAAATTATGTAAAGAAGACTCAGCACAATGCATAAGACGTTTTGGATCTCATCTACCGTTCCCTCACCCTTTACTGTACGGTAATAGTGGTGCCCCTTTACTGGTAGTAAAGTGTCTTACAAATCGACCTCAATATTTTTAGCCCAAGTCTTGAAGCTCTTATATGAACTTGAACTACTTTAAAATATAATCTCTCTTAGTGTCGCGGTAGCCGCGTGGATTGATTGTTATTTTCTTGATTTCTAAAATCTCAACGACTTTTCTTGATTTATAATTATTGTTTGACAACATTATAGTATTTAATCTGACAGATTTATAATAACTGAAAAAAAATTTTAATGATATTTTACTTGAATTTGACGATTTCAATTAACTTTCATTGAGAATAACCCTATTGAATTTATTCCATTTTTTTGAATATTATTTGCATTGATTTGTTAAGTATTTGCGGTTTATCTACAAAGCAAAAAAAATGAATATTTGTAGAATTTTTTAAAGTTGCCAAGCAATGATTACCATAAAAATACAGTCTACGTACATACCGACTACAAATGATGTCGATAAATAGATTGCGATTTACGAGGAAGGCGGCGCCACTGGCCTCCTAGAATAAGGGCTGGGGGAGTGGTAGTAAGATCCACAACATTTTTATACAGAAGGGATAGGGCTGCTGGACTTTTGAAGAAGTTTGGCAGGTAGTATTGCCGCCGAACTCTGCGCGTGCGAAAAATTTATATTCTCTTTTATTTGTGGAGCTAAAGCATTTTTGTATCAATTTCCTCGTTTCTGAGTAAAGGGCTTAAGGGGAGCCCCAAGTAAGATTTTAGCCTGGTGATAACTTATAGATGCGGGAGTGATTGATATGGTTTTAAATGTAAAGTTTCGCAAAAAATTCAATGGTGCAGTTCAAAAAATTTGTTTGTTGTTTTTGTTAGGTGTTCTCAATAAATTTAAATATATTTGAGAGAAGAATTCAAATTTATCGGAAACACCTAATACGTACATTCCTCAGTGCGTCACGCGATCGTTCGCGGCGTCCTCATAAAGCAACGCGGCCAAGTGATAATTAAGGCAGCAGTAAAAATTGAACTAGTCCGAAAGTTTTTAATATTTCGGATTGAAAATTTTTTTTATAAGTTCTTTAAATTATTTTGAACAACATTACATATGGATTAAACTGTAGTTGGTATAGATATATACCAAAAAAATTTAAAACCAAAATTTTTTTGGTTAGAATTTCACTTACAATTAGGGCTATCCTTAATATTAAGATTGTGTCAGTTTTTTTGAACTGATTTTCATTCACGTCCTTAATATCAATTAATGTACGAGGTGTGTTCAAAAAGTAAGGCGACTTTGTATTTTTAAGAAAAAATATTTATTTATTTATCAATATTTATGTTGTCCCCTTCAAAGTAATCCCCCTCAGATACAATACACTTATGCCAACGGTTTTTCCAATCCTCAAAGCACTTCTCATAAGCACTTTTCGATATAGCCTTGAGCTCTTCCAGCGATGCAGTCTTTATCTCTTCAATCGTTGCAAATCTCCGTCCTTTCATAGGTCTCTTTAGTTTTGGGAACAAGAAAAAGTCACATGGGGCCAAATCCGGTGAATATGGTGGCTGAGGCATGATTGTGGTGTTGGTTTTGGCCAAAAAATCTCTCACAAGCAAAGATGAGTAAGCAGGGGCATTATCGTGATGCAAAAGCCATGAATTGTTTTTCCACTATTCTGGGCGTTTTCTTCGTATTGCTTCTCGCAAACGGCGCATAACTTCAAGATAATACTGTTTATTGACCGTACTGTTTATTGACCGTATAAAAAAATCGATAATCGAAAGTATGTTGCCCGTGAAATTTGAAAAGTCACCTTACTTTTTGAACACACCTCGTATAGTTAGTGAATACGTCTGGTGCACTATTTTGTTGTGAGGACGTTTGCATCTCCCAAATCCCTACTATATAAATATTATGCGGATTACCATGGACTAAACTATCCAGCCGTCGGTCGTATTACTCTGTTACAAGGTTAAAATTCATGTGCCGAGCAGGGAAATTCAATTAACCTCAACGTGATAATCTTTATTAGGTTAAGTGTTACGTGCTTATGATTTGATCCTACCTAGGTAAAATACTCGATTCCCTCGAGCTTATGGTAGCTCTACAGGACAGTTGACGTCACTTCTCAGTATTTACTGCTACTGTAATAGCTCACGAAAACTTTTCACGATTCATATGCGCGTCTATCTCCGCGTCTAAAATTGCTAGGTTTAATCCATAAACCTTTAAGTTTCGATTCAGCATTCAGGTTCTGTTTTTAATTCATGAGTTCTAACAATTTTTTATGTAAATAGATAATAGAAACCTAGATAGTGTAAATGTACTAATTTTTTGTAATCGATTAATTGTAATAAATTATATAAGGACTTTAATAACATTGCAATTTTTATTTAGAACTCCATATTATTGTTCCTTTACAGGGTAAAATTTGAAAAAAAAAAAAGGCTTTAACCCATTTCTTCCCAAGGCGCCATTTTATAGTCGATTTGTTTTTGACCGAGGAAAACCTCAAAATAATCGAAAATGTATACTAGAAGTCACTTTTCTATTGTAAAATTTCCCGCCCTTTACGAATCTGCAGTTAGAATTAGGATATTTTTCACGGAAAATTACAAAATGGCGTCTTGAATGTTGATGAAAATTTAGTATTACATTCGAATTTTTCTTTCAGAAATTAGTTACTGAAATTTATAGAATCAGGATGAAACTGTAGATTTACATTGAAAATGTTAGTTCTTTGATAAACCTAGGCATTACGAATTTTCCTGGAACATTTTTCCAAGATGGCGGCCAGCAACATGTTGACAAGCGGGGAAATCTAAAATTTTCTAAATAAAAGCCGATTTAGAGAATGAATATATACTACCTATACTTTCGATGTCGCTGAATACAATCCTAGTGTCAATTTCAATTTTACAAAATGGCGGATCCAATATGGCGTCGTTAATACCAAAATGATGAGCACCAGTGAGTGGGTACTCAATTCCGATGTTTTCGATATCGCTGAATACAATGCTAATGTCCGTTTTCAATTTTACAAAATAGCGGATCTAATATGGCGTCGGTAGTACCAAAATCAGGTAATGTTGATAAAATTGCGAATCTAATTACTATATTTTTTTCTGGATTCCTTGTCCCTACAGTTGGATAAATCCTTTGTCTTCTCGAGTATTGTAAAGTGTGTATTTTATAACGGTCTTTTTCAAGATAGTTAGAGCATATTCATATTTTCTTCGGCTGCCTCTCTAATAGTCCTTTTCAGGATAATTGGCGAAATTTTCCATCTTGTGGAGGATTGAAAAGTGCGTATTTCTCTAACGGTCTTTTTCAAGATAGTTGGAAGATATTCACTCTTTTCTTCGGCTGTCTCTCCAATAGTCCTTTTCAGGATAATTGGCGAGATTTTCCATCTTGTGGAGGATTGAAAAGTGCGTATTTCTCTAACGGTCTTTTTCAAGATAGTTGGAGCATATTCACTCTTTTCTTCGGCTGTCTCTCCAATAGTCCTTTTCAGGATAATTGGCGAATTTTACTATTCACCGAGTATTTTTTCAAGATAAATATTTATTAGATTCGGACTCTAAAAGAAGTTTCATAAAACTGGCAAAATCATGCCGAAACGTAAGTCGATGAGGAATGCCAGTGTTGATAGCAGTGTTGTAGAAAACAATGATCATAGTGATGAAGGTGAAAATGATCATGAAGTTATGTGGGTACCCGATGGTGATAATAGTGACGTAGAGGGTCTCGATAATGACGGAGAAGCTGATGGAACTTCTAGATTCACTGATGCAGTAGCCTTATCTTATGAAGAAGTGTATCAAAATTTTTCCGCGAACGAGATAAAGTTAGATGCCTCACATAAATACGAATGGATAGATCAAGAAAGACCATGCGATGTTCAACTTGAATCAGAAATATATAATTTTGAAGCAATAAAACAAAATGTACCAGGAAAGGAACCTCGAGAATTATTTGAAATGTTTTTTTGTGATAGAATGAGAGATTACATTATTGAAGCGATAACTGAAAATGGATTTGAATTAGATCCAGATCATTTCAACAAATTTTTAGGTATTATCATTTTTTCCACTTCCAATATACGTAAAAGCTATAGAGATTACTGGTCGACTGATGAAATGTGGCATTCCGATGTTGTTTCAGAAACGATGAATAGAAATTTGTTTGAAAAAATTAAGTCTAATTTGAAAACTTCGAAAAATTCGGATAAGACTGATAATGACAAAGTTTGGAAAGTTCGTGTAATTTTAAACATTTTCAGAGAAAATGTAAAACAGTTTGGATTTTTTTGCTCTTCTTTATCAATAGATAAAATGATGATTGAATTTTTCGGTCGCACGCTTCTAAAACAATTCATCAAAGACAAACTAATACGTTTTGGAATAAAATTATGGGCTCTTTGTACTTCTAATCGATTTGTTTTAGAAATAGATATCTATTGTGGAAAAAATGATTGTCAAAGTGACACGAAGTTCTCTAAATGCAGTTTAGGATCTCGGGCAGTAATGAATATGCTTCATGTTTTTCTAACATCGGTCGATAAGAATGATGTAGCTAAATATCATCTATATTTTGATAGATTTTTCACATCCCCCGATTTACTGGTACACTTGAAAAAACAAAACCTGCGTGCAACAGGTACGGTTAGAGATGATCGTGTTTTTACAAAGGAGATGTTTCCAAAAGTGTTGGATAAATCAAGTAAAAACTCGAAAACATTGATCAAAAATCCCGAACAGAAGACATTGATAGATAAACATAAACTAGATAAAAAGAAAGCTGTTAGAGGATCTTATGTTTTAAGTCATGATAAAACCAGTGGTATAAATTACATTACGGTAATGGACTCGAAACCAGTGTCCATATTATCTACAGCCGTTGGCGTTACACCTACTATTCCAATGGAACGATTCGATAAAACAGCTAAACGTAAAGTACCAATTGAATTTCCTGGAGCATTCAAGACATACAACAAATTTATGGGAGGAGTTGATCTTCATGATCAATACTGCAGTGATCTAAAAACGAATATTGGTTCAAAGAAATGGACATGGGTTATTTTATGTAGATTGATCGAGTCTTCACTGACAAATGCTTTGATTTTGTACAATATGATGAACAAAAAGAGAATGTCTAGTAAAGATTTTGCAAAAAGTGTTGCAGTCTTATTTAGAGCAACCGATTGAAAAGTTATCAAAGCATTTGAAACTCACAATACCTGATCGTAGACGAATGTGTATAAAGTGTACCATAAGAACAATATTTTATTGCTATGAGTGCAAAACTCATTTCTGTGATACTTGTTTCAGAGAGTATCATCATATCCACAATAAATCCACAAAATCTTCACAAAGAATATGCAAAGCTAGCAATGACTGCAAGAAACGTACGAATATTTATTGCGAACAATGTCAAGAGTATCTATGTGCAAATTGTTTTGACTCTTACCATCTTAAAAAAACAGGTACGCTTGATGAATAATTTCTTTCATTATTGCATCAATTATTTTGGAAAATACTAGAAAAAGTGCTAAAAATTCAAGACAAAATGTAGCACTTAGATTTGCGATTTTATCAACACAAACTGATTTTGGTATTACCGACGCCATATTGGATCCGCCATTTTGTAAAATTGAAATTGACACTAGCATTGTATTCAGCGACATCGAAAGTATAGGTAGTATATATTCATTCTCTAAATCGACTTTTATTTAGAAAATTTTAGATTTCCCCGCTTGTCAACATGTTGCTGGCCGCCATCTTGGAAAAATGTTCCAGGAATATTCGTAATGCCTAGGTTTATCAAAGAACTGACATTTTCAATGTAAATCTACATTTTCATCCTGATTCTATAAATTTCAGATGAATTTCAGACGAATGATTTCTATAAATTTCTGAGAGAAAAATTCTAATGTAATACTAAATTTTCATCAACATTCAAGACGCCATTTTGTAATTTTCCGTGAAAAATATCCTAATTCTGACTGCAGATTCGTAAAGAGCGGGAAATTTTACAATAGCAAAGTGACTTCTAGTATACATTTTCGATTATTTCGAGGTTTTCCTCGGTCAAAAACAAATCGACTATAAAATGGCGCCTTGGGAAGAAATGGGTTAAGGCCAAAATGGT
This sequence comes from Phymastichus coffea, assembly GCF_024137745.1. Lineage (NCBI taxonomy): Eukaryota > Metazoa > Arthropoda > Insecta > Hymenoptera > Eulophidae > Phymastichus > Phymastichus coffea. Next base: position 140,451 of record NW_026706846.1, read on the forward strand.
TTTGAGTTTTAAAATAGTTTTGTCGTTTACCGTAAAACTATCTACTACATAGGTTTTTGCCAAAAATTCTTCCTTTATTTTAGTTGTCAGCTAGCTAGAATCTATACTAAATTCAGATCATTAATTTCATTGAAAATCAAAACTTACTGTAAAACAGAATGGTCTGCATCTCTCACTACTATAATTTGATTATCAAAGAAATGTCTGTTATCGATACCTAAATCGGAGTCTGTCGACTCAGTAATAGGACAGGAAGTACAATGTAACACGTAATAATATTTCTTGCGGATAAAAATGATAGAGTTGCTTGAATGGCAATTAATCTCACGTTTTTGGCGCCTGCAACTAAGATATCTACTTTACCGCAAACACATCTAAATGACTTAACGTTTCTGTAAATCTGATGAAATCCAAGTAAGATTATATATATTTTTATTTTTGTAAGAAATAATGCATAATAGTTTTATCAAAATCGATCTCTCGAATGCCTGGCGGTTTTCTTAAATGTCTTGGAGATTACTTCTATTATTTTTATTGTAATTATCGTCGATACTATTTTATTTATACATAAGTATAATTTGAAATATTATGATATTATAATAATAAATTATTGTAACAAATGTACAAATATCAGAAAGAACCATATAAATAAAAAATAATGTGATGTTATATTTACAGAGAAAAGCGCTCAGAGCAAGAACGAGTTCTTTTCGTTCAACAAGTATTTAGCTTAGAGGAAGAACTATCAAAAAGAACTATGGAGTTACAAAATGTGCGATCGGAGGCTTCTGCGCGTAATTTATTAATACAAACTCGGTTATCGCAATGTGAAGAGGAATTGCAAATCGCTAATGACTCTATTGTTCAAATACGTGAAGCTAATACCATTCTTCAACGTCGTCATGAAGAATTAACACAGAAATTGGATGATCAACGAAATCATGAAATAGCAATGCATTCCTCTTATAGGGAAGAAATTACAGCTCAAATAAGATTAGCAGATGTATATAAAGGAATGGCCGATGAAGCTAATGCTAAAGTTGATGATTATAATGTTGCAGTTAAAGAGTTGCAAGATTTATTGGAGCATGCAACAGAACAGTATGGTATTTTGGAAACAACACACAACAAATTAGTATTAGATTATGAAAATGACAATATCAGTCATCAAAATAAGATTAGTAAATTGATGAAAGAACTCGAAGATGCCAATGAATTACTTGGAATTCTAAGACAAGGTACCGTATGTGTGTGTGGGTGTATGGGTGTGTATGTGTATATCATAAAAATTAATTAAATTATTTTATCAAATAAATGAAATTATGTCAAACTCATATTCTTTCTGAGAAGTTATTTTTTTCGATAATATACAAGGGATATAATTTTTTTAATGACTTCTATGGAATATATATGCGAAGTTTTTTAATCGAGGGTGGAGGGAGAAAACTAGATCGTTTGTTATTCAAGTTATAAAACTGTACTACATCTCATTAGCAATCACATTCGAATATTCGCTTCAGGCGTACCCGTGTTAAATGTGAAAAAACTTACAACAGCCTTATACAATGAGTTTTAACAAAATTGACTACAGGTAATTACTTATAAGCCTTTTCTTATTGTTATTGTTTGACAGAAAGGTCGACTTTTTTCAGTTATCATTATGTTCGGATTAAAGGAAGTGGGAATATGTCACTAGTTAAAGATAGTATAAAGAATTCACTCTTATCAGTTTATTAACAATGTTATGCAATTTAATTTCTTATACACAAAAAAATTAAACGCGGACTCCATACTGGTACGCTATACAAAGAAATAGGAAAAAAAGGATTTCATATCAATTATTTATACAGATTATAAACTAATCAACGTGAGGGTACCGAGTTCATTTGGGACTAGCATGCGTCAGAGCTCGCCTCGAGCGTGTCAGGAGGAGAGACGCCGGCAGTGGCCTAAATTTCTCTCTTTCTTGTGGCTTTTCTCCCCACTTATGTCCCGAAGCCCCGGAAACAGCTTTTCCTGTCCTACTACGTTGTCGCGTAGCTTACTACCTCGTTCCTTTTATAAGTCCTTTTATAGTTCCTTTCCTTTTATAGCCGCATCAATGGCGGCCCACCAAAAACAGACATGGTAACAGAAACATATGTCTTACAATTTGTTGCAATATATAGAAATTGATAACATATATTTGAATAAAAAACTTTGTCTACAGTTAGACAGTGGGGCACAATTAAATATCATTCAATGTCGTATTATCTAAACAAATAACATCAATAAGAAATAACAAATATTTTTTTCTAGAATTACGGAAAATGCCGGAAGAACTTTAGGATCGACCAAATTATTTATTAATAAGAAGAATTTTGATTTTCATTTAGAACTTAATAGTTTTTCAATCCCATATAATGGAATATTAGGAATAAAAGTTTAGTTATAGCAAAAGCTCAGATTATACATAAGATATTTGGAAATAAATGGGCAAAAACTTGAATTATAGCCAATGATGTATAAATATCGAATAAATACAACTATCAAGTCGACACCACAAAAATTTTACAATAGTAAGTTTATGCAGTTAATATATATCACAGAAAATAACTATTTATACGATTGAGATAATGTTATATCGGAAAATATAGTAGGTAATGACAAGATATCATTGCACCAGGACGTCAAACGAGTATTAATTACTGTAAGTGATATATAGGAGTAAATTGAAAAGGTCAATGCTGAAGAGCAGAATACAAATTGTAATAACAGAAGTGATGAAAAAGCACAATTGATTTATCAATTCAATATTAAACAATTTATAGCAAATATAAGCGAAGATTTTGAGAATACTGATAAGTAAGTAGAAGAGGAATATGTAATTAATCATTATTGTACCTTTCATTCCATACTGAAAGATAATGTCAAGTTAGAAGAAGAAGACGAAGAGAAGAAAATAATGAATCAGATAAATCTTTTTAGGTTTGAAATAGAGAACATGCCAGAAAATATGGAAAAATGCCAGAGTTACCTATGCCTAGGAACGAAAAAATCTTATATTGCAAACCTATTATATATATTTACCTACGAAAGCAAAACGTAGTTCGATGAATCTCGAGTATATGATTGAAAAAGAAAGAAGAAAATTACTAATGAATTTAGTTAACCTGAATCCCTTATCAAGAAAAAAATCCAAATCTACTATCCACTGCTACTCAACACTTCTCATTATAAGTTGAGAAAATTAATGCAGGACTGTCCGAAAAGACTATTTGTATTGATAATTTGGAGGGTAAAGTCACATCGATCGAGAGCATAGTTACAAATTTGTCTGCTGATGTTGAAAAAGAAACTCTCGCCGAACTTTATGATCAGAGGAAAAGGGAGCGTAATATTGTTGTTTACAATTTGCCCGAACGATCCTTTGCGTCACTCAATACTACGGACTTCACAGCACTTATTGTCGGAGCTGACTTCGATGTCACTAGTCACTACTTTACGCCTGGATAAGAAAACTAGAGATGCTATTAGACCGCTTAACTTTTTTCTTGGTACTTATGATGATTCTCTGTGGATTATTCGCCATGATTCGGAATTATTTAAATCCATGCCGAACATAAAGTGTGGCCCGAATGGAACCATTAAGCAGCGTCAGTAACTCCATGATCAAATTGCAGAGTTCTTAGACGGGGGAAGCAGCTCTTAAGATCAAATACAATAATGGCGTCTCGAAGATTGTCTCATAAAAAAAAACCATACAATTATAGCCAATAAATATATTAACTTGTCAAATTACCATCAGAATATAGGAAGTATTAAATCAGAAATCGATTTATTTATTTATACTGTTCTCACGAGTGCTTAAAAAGATAATATTATAACAGAGTTTTAGCTAGATGACACTGTCAGCGATGCTATTCTTCAGATTTCTGGCTATAATTATATTAAGAGTGACTAAAGTCTGCCTTGCAGTGGTAAATTAAGAGGCGGAGGGATATCGATTTGGATTGAGGACGCATACTTACATTAGTCTATACAAATTTGCAACTTTAATTTGCAGTATGTGATCCTTAAGTTTAGTCACGCCTTTCCTCTGTTACTTTCAGTAGCCTACTTACGATCATTATCGTCGCTATCTTCATCGACTTTCTCTCCCTCTATGGATGGCTTTTGTTCTTCTTTAGAGAATTTTTCACAGATCTACCCTTCTGCAACTATAGTTATAATTGGAGACTTCAATCTTCCGCATTATAAATGGTATGATATCGTACAAAGTTACCCTGTCGCTAAACGTCGAGTTATACGTGTATCATCTGATCCATTCCTTATGACCAGAAAAGAGGTAGCTAGAAATTTATACTCCGCCGCCGTAGTCTGACGACTAGAGAGAACGAGCCTAATAATAAAAAACAATAAATCATCCTTTCCAAACTAATTGAGTAATCCTGAAACGCAGTGACAAGGCTGTTGGCTCGAATGACGGAAACTCATTAGGTTCTTCTATCATATTACCACATCGAAACACGCGCGTGCCGGGCCTAAACAACTCGACCAGCTTGATAGATCACATCAATACTATTGATTTGAACAGTACAGCGTATATTATGGTATTCTTCAAAAGTTTTTATATGTAAAGTGCGGATGGCCGCGGTAGACTAAGGATCGTGTGTGCCGTAGCGAGTGCTGAAAATAAAGTAAAGTAAGGTAAAATCGAAGGGAGAGTGTGAAAAGTAGAAGGAAACAGTTCGGAAAAGGGGGAGGTTCAAGTGAGAGTGAAGGTGGAGTGAGAGGAAAAGTGTGTCGGAAAAGGCAGGTGCTTGAAGTGGAGAGTGCTGTCAGAGGTTAGGGCGAAGAGAAGGAATCGAGGGGAAGTAGGCGTAAGTTCGAAGGCATAGAGGAGAGCAGCGAGAAGGAGACGGCCATCTGCACTCAAGCCAAGAAATGGGAAAGCGAGGACGAGGTAGATCGCCGAAGTTAAGGTGTGAGCAGGCAAGGAATGCGAAAGGTATGGATAAATTTGTAATAAAAGGGGGTGCAAAAGAGGCAGGTGACGAAAGTGAGGAAGGGAACTTAAGAGGGGGGAAGAGGAGAGTGATGCAGCATGCGGACAGGCAGTGGCAGGGGGAAAGGGGAAAGAGGGGGCCAAGGAACAAAGAAGCGAGGAGAGCGAGGGAGAGGAAGCCGAAGGCGATGAGCATATTGACGAAAAGGTGGGGAGGGAGGAGAGCGAAAGTGGAACAGAGGAGTTTATCGATGGAGGGACAATGGTGTTTGGCAGACGAGACGAGAAAAGGCAAAGAGACGCAGGACGGACTAACCAAAGGAGGGATATATAAGAGGAATAAAGAAAAATCATGCGATAGTTGCTCTAAAAAGTTTGATAAAATGGAGGAAATGTTATGGAGGACATTGGAGAGAGTGAAGGAGAATAATTTGAAGAGGATTGGGGTAATCGAGGGGAAATTTTTTGAAGTGATGCAGGAATTGAATAGAAGCAATAATGAGATAAGGAGGCTAAAGGCGAAGCTGGAGGAAGAAGGGAAACAAAGGGAAATTATAGAAATGAAACTATGTAATAGAATTAATAGGGAAAGGGAAACGTAGGGGAACGGACGACGTTGGAATGCAGTCACACAGGGGAGGATCGACGACAACGGCAAAGAGAGGAATACGGCACAGCAGGTCACTGGGGAGGCTAGGGATCGGCTAGAAATGGGAGAAAGAGTAAATGAAGGGAAGGGGGACGGAAGAGTGGTAGAATCAAGAAGAGCTGAGAAGGGAAGGCAAGTATGGGAAAGGGAAGGTACAAGGAGCTTCAACACTAAACCAGACAAGATGGCCAAGGGAGAGTTGGAGTTTGAGTTAAAGGAAAGGGCGGCGAGAAAACAGAATATCAAGGTTAGGGGATTGGCAGCGATAAGGGGAAGAGATGTAATTAAAAGAATGAGGGAGAAAATGGAGGAACTGATGCAGAGGCCGGTAAGGGCTTATAAAGTAGAATGCACGAGGGAAGGGATGATTATGACAATGTGCAGCATGGGGGATAAGTTGGATTTAATGGGGGGTAGGGAAAAACTAAGGAAGACGAATTTAATGCTTGAGGATGATTTGACGCCTAGGGAATGTGAGGTGATGGAGTGGTTACGGAATGTAGAGAAAGAGGAAAAATTGAGAGGGAACGCAGCAAGGACTGGATATACGAGGGTGGTCCGATAAGTACTTAGCCTCACCGCCCGATGACGCCACTCTCGCAAAAGAAATATTCTATCACGTAGTACAACCTTCTCGATAGTTACTGTCAAGATTTCAGCTGGATCGGAGTTGTAGTTTATTTTTGAGAGCGTGTGAAAGCAAGTGTGTCCGTTGATTTCTGAAAAATGGAAAAAGAGCAGTATCGGTCGGTGAATCGATTCTTGTTTTTGGAAGGGAAATCGCGCAGCGAAATCAAAAAGCGCTTCGATGCTGTGTACGGTGACTCCTCTCCTTCGATGGGGACCGTCAAAAATTCGTTTAACGAGTTTCAACGTGGTCGCACGTCGACTTTTGAAGAGCCACGTCCAGGTGCTCCGAAAACGGCTACCACGATGGATAACGTGAAAAAAATTCACGATCTCGTATTGGCAGATCGACGATTGAAGGTGCGCGAGATAGCTAAGATCGTAGGCATCTCAAAAGACCGCGTAGGTCATGTCCTGCATGAAATTTTGGGCATGAGAAAGCTGTCGGCGCGATGGGTGCCGCGTTTGCTCACTCCGGACAACAAGCGCAACCGTGAGACAACTTCAGAGCAATGTCTGACGCTGTTTAAGCGCAATCCGAAGGAGTTTCTGCGTCGTTTCGTGACAGTCGGCGAAACATGGATCCACTGGTATACACCAGAGACCAAGGAACAGTCGAAACAGTGGACTTTACCCGGCAAAAGTGCTCCGAAGAAGGCGAAGACTGCCCCATCGGCCGGAAAGGTGATGGCCACCGTTTTCTGGGATTCACAAGGTGTGATCTACATCGACTACCTGTCGAGGGGTAAAACGGTCACAGGGCTGTACTATGCCGAATTATTGGGCCAATTCGACGTCGAATTGCAGAAAAAATGGTCCCATTTGGCGAAGAAAAAAATGCTCTTTCACACCATGACAACGCACCGGCTCACACCTCCGCTGTCGCCATGGCCAAATTGGTCGAATTAGGCTACAAACTGCTGCCCCATCCACCGTATTTTCGTGATTTAACCCCGTGCGACTTCTTTTTGTTTCCAAACTTGAAAAAGTCACTCGCCGGGCAGAAATTTGAGTCGAATGAGGAGGTAATCGCTGCCGCGGAAGCCTACTTTTCAGACCTCGAGGAAACGTATTTTTCAGACGGGTTAAAGAAGTTGGAGCATCGCTGGGCCAAGTGTATCGAACTAAAAGGAGACTATGTTGAAAAATTTTCGTTTTTATTTTGTAGACTAAGTACTTATCGGACCACCTTGTATAAAAATAAATGTGGAAGGGGATTGGTAAGAGTGGAGGGAGAGAGAGGTCGAGTTGTGCAGGTCTGAGAGTAGAAGATGACGGAAAAGTTACGTTAAAGGATGTGAGAAGGAGAGACAAGGGGGGATCAGAGGGGTATCATGGAACGTAGCAGGGATGGAGAATGTGTGGAAAGAAGGGGAATTTCTGAAGAAACACGACATAATTATGATACAAGAAACGTGGAGCACGTAGGAGAAACTTGAAGGGACGTTGAGGAAGATGGACGTTAATTACACAGGCCGACAGAATTTGACAAAAATATTTTACCAAGAACCTGAGTATAGTTTTCCGAAGGTTTTTTGCGCGCTGAATCCGAATCCGAGGTCAGAATTACTCTGGTGGCTCCGGTTTAAAGTGCAAAAAACGCGATTTTTGCCTATATTTGAGGTTATGTAGCAAAGAAAAGAAATTTTTTTTCAAAAAACTGTATACATCAAATTAAAGTATGAGTTTTCTTCTTTCAAATGCCGTTGAGTATGCTCGGATATCTTTTTTTTTCACGAAGTTACACAAATTTGAAAATTTCAAATTTTATGAATTTAAAAAGCACCACACCATTCAGCCCAAGCTATCTAACAAGTAACCATATTAAAGAGCCACTCACCAATTTAAACCAAACTTGGAAATATGACAAAACACTAAAAAATATTGTGAGCATCGTGCTTCTATTTACAAAATGCTCTCTTACGGGTAGAAACCACCCCTGCCAACCCCTAAACAGGCTCACCCACATAACCCTGGGTAGAGCAAGTTTAATTAACTGCTTTTTGATAAAAAAACTCATTTTCTAATCACAGGTATGCGTACTAATATGATCTAGATAGGCCTCATCCTCAAATACCTCCTCAACCCTTTAAAACCAGCCCTCCCAACCGCGTACAAAAAATAAGCTGCGTATGTCTGTCTGTGATTAATTCCTTCATCGAATTTCACATGATTAAAATAGCTTACCCAGGGTTCTATGATTAGCCTGCCCAAGGGTTTTTAAGGGTTGTACATGTATACAGGGATAAGGCATATCCAGGTTAAGATGTGTATGTCTATTTGTGATTAAAAAATTAATTTTTCATCAAAAAGGATTTAATTAAACTTGGTGTAACTAGGGTTACGTATATAAGCCTGCAAGGGGTAGATAGGGGTGGCTTTTAACCCTTTTCGGCATACATTTTTCTATTGACTATTCTGGCTTAAAATTTCTTACTCGGGGGTTTTCGGGGTCGCTGAATACGAATCTACAGTCAGAATTTTCATTTTTGAAAATCCAAGATGGCAGATTCAAGATGGTGGATGAAAATCATAGAATTAGCATATTTTTGGTTGGAAATTAGTACTCGGGGGTTTTCGAGGTCGCTGAGTTCGAATATACTACCAAAATTTCGTTTTTTCTAATCCTAGATGGCGAACGCCAGATAGCGAATTCAAAATGGTGGAGGATATTTTTTTGAAGTCAATATTTCGCTCAAAAAATAGTAACTTGAAGGATTTCCAAAACCCCCGAGAATGAGTTTTTTTTATCGAAAAGCAGTTGATTAATCTTGCTCTACCCAGGGTCATGTGGGTGTGCCTGCTTAGGGGTTGGTAGGGGTGGTTTTAAAGGTTTCAGCAGGTATTTGGGGATGAGGCTTATCTAGGTCGAGATTAGTACGCATACTGTGATTGGAAAATGAGTTTTTTTTATCGAAAAGCAGTTAATTATATGGGTGAGCCTGTTTAGGGGTTGGCAGGGGTGGTTTCTACCCGTAAGAGAGCATTTTGTAAATAGAAGCACGATGCTCACAATATTTTTTAGTGTTTTGTCATATTTCCAAGTTTGGTTTAAATTGGTGAGTGGCTCTTTAATATGGTTACTTGTTAGATAGCTTGGGCTGAATGGTGTGGTGCTTTTTAAATTCATAAAATTTGAAATTTTCAAATTTGTGTAACTTCGTGAAAAAAAATGATATCCGAGCATACTCAACGGCATTTGAAAGAAGAAAACTCATACTTTAATTTGATGTATACAGTTTTTTGAAAAAAAATTTCTTTTCTTTGCTACATAACCTCAAATATAGGAAAAAATCGCGTTTTTTGCACTTTAAGGTTAGGATATCTCGAAAACCGGAGCAACCAGAGTAATTTTGACCTCGGATTCGGATTCAGCGCGCAAAAAACCTTCGGAAAACTATACTCGGGTTCTTGGTAAAATTTTTTGTCGGCCTGTGTTATGACTGGAGGGCAAAGGCAGCGGTTAAAACAAAAAAGAAGGGGAGAGCAAGTGGACGGGTGCTTGTAGGAATAAGGAAGGGGATGGCTAAAGGGATTACTATAGATGAATGGTCATGTGGGCTGATAGTCAGGAATTTGAAAGTAGAAGGGGAGAGAAAATTTAGTTTAATAGTAATTTACAACAACAGAGGGATGAAGTTGGCTATAAAGGATATGAGGGAACTGATTGAAACCGAGAGTGAAGAAGAAAGAAGAATTTTGATTATAGGAGACTTTAATGCGAGAATAGGGGTGGCTCAAGAGGAGGGGGACATGAATGAGGTAAGGAAGTCGGAAGATAAAAAACTAAACGAGGAGGGAAAAAAATTGATGACGTTCTCTAAGGAAGCAAACTGTAGAGTAAGGAACGGAAGAACGGAAGGGGACTGGAAGGGTAGGATAACATATGTGGGTGAGGGCAGTGGCTCAGTCCTTGACTTAATAATTGTAAAAGAGGAGGCGGAGGGATCTCTTGTTAAAAAAATAAAGGTGATTGAAAGACTGGAATCAGATCACTTACCACTATACTTTGAATTAGGTTATGAGAGATATGGACAGGAAATATCAGAGGAGGAAAGCAGGGTCAACGATGAGGAAAAAATTCTCAGATGGAAGAACGATAGGAAGGAGGAGTATAGTGAAGAAATGGAAGAGGGGGTGGATGTTACGATGGGAATGAGCACGGCGGAGAAGTGGAGGAAATTAATTGAAAAAATGGAGGCGATAGGTAAAAAACTAGGAATGTGTAAGAATAAGGGGAAGCAACGGAAAAGTGGAAAGGAAATTTACAATAGAATATATGATGGTGAATATAAGTTGCAAAGAAAGATAGTTTGGAAATGTCTAAAAAGGTATTTAGTAGAGAAAGGGGAGACAGAGAAAGGCAGACTAAAGGAGGAAAGAAATAAATTGAAATGGATAATCAAAGAAAAGAAGAGGGAAGTAGCAGAGGACAAATGGAGAGAAGTGGAAATTAGCAGGACGGGGGGGGGGGGGATTTTTGGAAAGCACTGGCAGCATTTAGACCTAGAAGAAGGAGAATGGGGGAGGATATTAAGAAGAGCGAGTGGATTCGACATTTTAAACCCGAGGAAAAATTGGAAGCAGAAGTGATCTATAGAAATGGGGAGAAAGAAATGAAGGGGAAAGAAGCGAGGGATATGTTTGGAGGAGCAGGGAAGGAAGGCGCAAGAGAGAGGGAGGAACCGAAGGACACATTGAACAGGGACATATCTAGGAAAGAGGTAGCTGACACAGTAGGAAAGCTCAAGGACAACAAAGCAGTGGGGGAGGACGGAATCAGTGGGGAATTTTTCAAAAACCTCTCGTAAAAAGGGAAGGACACGCTCTCTGACATTCTCAGTGAATTATGGAGAGAAGGGGAAATCATAGAAGATTGGAAAAAGGCAAGAATATTTCCGATTTATAAGACAGGGGATGAGTCAAGAGCAGAAAACTATAGAGGGGTATCACTATTGGACGTGGGATATAAAAATATGGCGGGAATCATTGATACTCGGTTGAGAGCATGGGTAGAGGAAAACAAAGTTCTGAAAGAGACACAGGCGGGATTTAGGAAAGGGAGGAGCACGAGAGACCACATCTTCGTCCTTAATAGTATAATAGGGAATAAATTAAAGAGGGAGGGGGCCGAGACAAAGATTTTGAAGGGACCGATTGACAAAGGGACGTGTGAATACGCGAGGCAATTTGAAGAGTTGGGACGGAAAAGAAAGGAAGGGAAATAGGGAGGAAGAAAAAGATGGAAGTTGCAGGACAACAGAAGAGTGAAGATACAAGGAAGGAAGATTCAATGGAAGATGAAACTTGAAATACAATATATACAAATTTTTGTAAATTTTTTGTATGTATGGGGATGTATTATATGAAGGGGGTAATGTAAAAAACTTAATGTTATACATTTCTGGAAATAAATATATATATATGTGTGTGTGTGTAAAGTGCGTTTCCGAAATAAAAATTATGTCGATATTATTTTCTATAAAAAAAGTTTCATTTTTACATTTTTTCCAATTTTTTTTTAGCGTTCCAAATAGCTATTTTTGTTTTTGTATTCATTTAATTTTGTTTATAAACGTAGTAAGCAGATTTAGCATCGTATCCATTCTGTTCATCAGTTGAGTCATCATATTTACTAGATATTGTCGTTGTTCTTATTTACTATTGTTTGAAGTGTGACAGGGCCCTGGCCGGGATCGTCGGTCCTGTCTGGCTCTCTCTCTCTTTTTCCCGCGACTCGCTTCTTCGTTGTGGCCATGGCTAGCGTGATAGAAATCGAGAACCATTACCGATACTCGCAACGCTTTATTTCGGGACTAATACCTGTGCCGGGCATCGTCAGTGGAGCCCAATTGGGAGTGAGAACGGTAGCGGCGAGAGGAGAGAGAGGAATAGATGTGTCGCGTGAGACAAGTATGCGAGCGTGAGCGACCCTCGGCGATCCGCTCGAGAGAGTGAAGCCGCCGGCGTTACTTAAGCCGGTACGCGCGTGGTTAGGGAGAGAGTTCGATTCAAGATTGTGATCAGTGGAGATCGTCCGTGACGGCTGAGAGCCCGCGCGCTAGAAAATAGAGCAACCTGATTATATAAATCGCCATGCAGAGATAAGCAGGGACCGAGACGACGCTGGGCAAACTATGATGAGGAAAACTACAGATTGACGCCTAGAGCATCAGGAAGACGTCCATCCTGCCTACCTTTGATCTGCCAGCTGCCTCAACAACGGTCCCCGCCAGCAGCTTTTGTCAGGTCAGGTCGTCTTTCTCTCTTTCCCTCTCTCTCTCTCTCTCTCACTAGTTTTGTATCTAATTAATAATAAGTATAGTCAAAGGTTATTGAGAGTAATTTCTGTGTGCACCTATCATTCCATTTCTGTCAACCTATCACCCATCACGCCAACTTCGTGACGAGGCCCATCGTCACTGTTGCAGTGGAGCGAAAGAGCCTCTCGCACCTTTCCCTTAAATAATATAGTGACACAGCACTCGGGCATGGACACATTGCAGGGGTTGTGAGAATAATCAAATACGATTATTCTCACGAACCCTTAATAAGAATCATTAAATAAGTGCTTTTGTAATGAATAAAAACACTTTTCTTGTACTTATAAATGTGTAGAAATCGAATATTTAAGTTTTAAATGAATTTAATAGTTAGAAATTGATGAGAATTACAAATTTTTAGTGGTTCATAAAATTGTTAATATTAATTAATCATGCGATTCAACTACCAATAAATGTTATAAATAAATAAGTAATTGATGATTTTTTGTAACAAATTTAAATACTTTGCGAGTTAGAGTTTAAATTAAAATGAAATTAAATTCAAATACAATTAAAAACCTTTCATATTTTAAATTTTATTTATAATTTAAATTCTATTATTTAAATTGAAAAATGAAAGATACTAGTGTGTTCTATGAGTTAAAAGCTATTTTTTTATATAAATGAAACTTATAATTTTATTGTAAATCTGGTGATATCAAATAAACAGTTTTTACCTCTAAATAACTATTTATAGAGATTTTTCGCAGATTCCGTATTTATACCATAATATTCGGCATTATGAATTTAGTTTTTGAAAGTGAAATAAAATATCTAGCGTGATTGGTTTTACACTAATAAATAATTAAAGCTTGCGCCAAAATAAAAAATAGCATTAAACAGTCATTTTAGCATGAAATGTTCGCTAATTCTAGGAATAAATGTGGGTTCTCGTGTGATCCAAGGCATGAAATCTACTCTTGCCTTTCCACGCATAGAATGCACTTAATAGTAATGAATAAACTTTTGGCTAATCCTAAATGTATTCTTATTACTTAAAGGAGTACGTGCACTCTTTCCTATCCCTCTTCGTAGATTCAGAGTTCAACTTTTGGGAGTGATATCATCTGAGATAGAAGAAACCTGAAACTATATCCTTCACTAACAATTCTTAATACTTTGGCGGTATCATGCTGGCTGAACTCAGCTTAAGTGCTAAAAGAATTTTGCGAGGTATGTCAGTAGTTAGCGCTGAGACACGAAGTTTTAGTGTTGGCATTCATCAGCCTTCTTGACCACTTACGAATTCGAATTTTCATTTATAAGTTTAATTAATTATGATTTCATTCAAACCAAATTAGATCTAGCATTGTGTTTGTTTATTTTCTGCACTCAAGTACAATTTTTTAGTTTATGGCCTTCTGCATAAATCTTTGAATATTAGTTATCGCTTTCACTCAACACCATATCGTGGAATTTGTTGACCATTTCGGGCGTACTCACTTCTACGGGACGTCCTGAACAAGGTCCATCTTTTGTTGTTGTACGGCCACGTTTAAATTCATTTATCCAGTTATAAAAAGTCTTAAACACAGGGGCAGACTTGCCATGAACTGCGTTTAACTCAACTGTAATTTCTTTTGGTGTAAGGCCTTTTAAATGAAAATGTTTTATCACCGCTTTAAACTCTGTTTTTCCATTTTTCAAATAAACCCATAACTTTTTGTTCAACCAACGCTCACAAAAAAATGACTTAATGAATCGAACTGAAACTTTGTACGATATCTAATTAGTAGTATTGCTTGCCAAAAACATCATAATTTAAGCGTGACAAGCGCCATCTCTTGGATTTTGTAAAGACTTATTGATCCCCCCTCGTACTGTTTCGAAGCTTTTAGCGAAAACGAATTATAGTTTATAACGAGTTTGATGTCAACTCGTTATGTCTCTCTCTCTCTCTCTCTCTTTATGGCGATAATATTAATAATACCATATATTTATAATATCATATCTTTTGAATTATGTTTCTCCTTAGCAGCAGCAGACGACGACTGCGGAGAACAAGGTAAGAGAGAGTGCTGGCAGAGAGACGCGACGTGCGCGTGTAGGCATAACTATATGCGTGCCGGGTGACGAAGGGCCGGCAATTAGCCGATAGCTAGCGAGCCGTGCAGAGGCTTCCGGACGTGCCTATTCTTTGTTAGCTTTTCCTTGTGAATCGCCTCGTAGCAAAAGAGTGATCTTTGACCGTGAGTGGTTTGTGGGGTGCAACTGTGCGTGCGGCACCTCCTCTCCTTCGTGACAAGCTACTATATACATAGGCTAATTCAGCAATCTTGCTGAACCGTAATCGAGAGGCACCGATTAACGTAAGTACCGACCGTTCCTTGAATCTCTCTCTCGCTTTGCCTATCTCGCCGCTCTCTCTGAACCGTCCTGTACACTGACACGTACATAAACTATATATATTTATATACTATTACAACTGTATGGCTTTTCTTTTGGACTGCCTTTTCTTCCTATCGCTTCCCTCGACTTTAACCTGCGTGACCCACGACGCTCTCCGCGGGCCAGTTGGCGATCTGACCTCCCGGGCCGGTCTTGTATAGCAGAACGTAATCCCGCAAAGAGCTGCAATTATTACCAGCTATTACTTGATCTCTGTTTAATTTATATATTGTAGCGGTCTAAATCCCCGATACATTTTGGCGCCGAAACGTTATGGCGCTGGCATGCGCAGCGAAAATCTTACCGAGATAAAAGTTTTGGAAAGCCAAATTCTAGGAAGGACAAGGAATGCGCGTTTGCTCACAGCGTGTTGTTTGTAAACACAAGCCGCGCGGCAAGCTATATGTGCGACGTTCGCTATCAAATACCAAAGTATAAACGACTATAATTTCGTCGCTAGAGAAACGTATATTCACGAAGCTATTGCTTGTATTGAGAATCGAGCATATTTTTGAAATTATCAATATACTCGAAAATCATCTATACAAATAAAGTTACGCGTTGGCATGCCATAGCGCAACTTGCTGTCCTAGCCAATATACAGACTGAAATTTATAATTTCTTTTATATATTCTTTATGTAAACATTGCGTAGGCTATGCCTTAGTACGTTTTATATTATAAATCGAGTTGCGAGCAGCGAGCTATTAGTTAATTCATCCCTACGTTTACTCGTAACGCATAACAAACATTGTATAACATCATGAAATATTTTCTTTTGTTGACAATCTTATAGCTTGCGATATAAATGATCATTACATAACTATTTGAATATCAATTGTATACATAACTTGATAACTTTTATTAATATAACTAATTAATAAATTAAAAATTATCTAAAATATTTTATATTGAATTGATAAGTATACTTTTCACTTTTCGCTTTCATTAAACAAGCCGTTCAATTGTCTCGTAGATAAATTGTCGATATGAGTACATACAAAATGGCTACAAATTGGTCACTAAGTGACTTATCAATTTTTAAAGAAGATATTGATAAGAAACTGTCAAACTGGGTCAGAGACTCACCTAGCTTACAAGTAGATAGAGTATTGACTTAGTTAGAATTAAGAACCGACGGAATGCTGTATGAGCGAGTAAACCGATTATTTCGTAGGTTAAATGGCGACTACTCAGCTTAGGACTTTATAACAATAGATAATTTAGATGAAGAAAATGCAAAAGAAAGACGTGACAACCTTAGTCGTTTATTTTTTATGTCAGAAGCTTTACCAGCGGAAATCCGGAAAGATTTACAAACTGCCTTAAAGGCAGAAGAAGCCCTCAACGCCATGGGGCAGTCGAACTTAGAGGATAATGAACATCTAACTACGAGTTCGCCACATGGCAGAGCCATCGAAGAACCAGAGACCCTAGCGATAACGATAGATGGTTACCAAGACCTCGGCAGTTTAAATTACGGTTCTACAGCAAGTTATACAGCCAAATGAATAACGTGCAAATAGTGATGCCAGATGCTAAGACGCATTTTGTGCCTTACGCCGTATCACACGAACTTCGAAGACTCTGGTACGTAGAAATTGATCCGTTATTGGCACATAAACATTTCCTGATTCATACATCGGCCTTAGAATAGGAGATTGAAAACGTACCAGCGAAAATAGCACACTATGAACGGATAATAACTCAAGAACAAGCCAACTCCGCCAAGATACAACAAGATTTGCACGAAAAAGCCAACTAGGTAATACATCGCATTCTCATATGCCATCCTCACTCAATCCGCAAGCGCCGTTGTTCCATTCGACAACACAGTCCTCCGCAATGCTCTCACGATGACCCTTGCCGTTGTCGCTATCGATGACTACGTCATTCTTGTCTACAATGCATCCTCCTGCATCTTTGCACTGGAAGAATCATATGCCTTCCAATTCTTCTTTGAATTCGACGTCTTCCGGATACTCTCTCAGGACTAAACCTTTAGGAAAAACAGTAAGAGAGTGGAAAATTATGTTCTCCGGAGATGAAGGGCTGAGCATCGAGGAATTTTTGGAGCGAGTTGAAGAAAACCGACTGTTAGATAAAGTGTCAGATGAGGAGCTGTTAAACTCTATGACTCCCTTATTCGAGAAGTCAGCACTCTTTTGGTATTGTACTGTAAGGCCCTCGTGGACTACATTCCGCGAATTCAAAGAGGTCGCTCTCACTACCTATAGTCAATTAAGAAGGAACAGAAAATTATGACGATAGAGACACATTTGCGTACGCAAGGCGCTGATGAGCCCGTAGTCGAATATGCTGTCTCGTTATTCACTATTATGAAAAGGCTCGATCCGCCCTGGAGTATGCAAGACCAAATTAATCTAGTTATAGACAATATGTTGCCTAAGGTCCAAAGAAAACTCAAGCCTTTTAAGGACGACCTCACGGACGTACAGATGCTCCTCAATAAAGCCAGACAGGCCGAAGACGATGAAGAGGGACAGTGGAAGCCACCTCCACATATTGAACATGCCGCTTGGCCTGAAACAGCCTATAAGTCACGCACCAAAAGCACTAAGACTAAGCCTTCTGGTTTGTCCTCTCTAAGCGAGAAAACACAGCCAATTGACGATTCAGAGCTAGAATACGTACTTATGAAGTTCCTCGAGAAGAAAAACTTAGAGTTTAAAGGTTTTAAGATCTCTGTTTTGCCAGAGAAGAAAGGAGGTTCTAGTCAGAAGCCAGAACCATCTCCGAAGGTAAACGCGAGTAGTTCCAAGGGAGACTCACCTCGCAGTAATGGACGAGGACGTGGAGATAGGAGAAATTGGGGACGCTCCGGAGGCAATCGCATTACAGTGGTTACTCCTGTGTCCAACAGAAATCAGGATAAAGAACCTGGCCCTGATGGCAACCAACTCCTCTGCTGGAATTTTAGCTGGCCTGGTTACACTAAGGCTACATGCCTATAGTGCTCTTCCCAACAGAAGAAAAACGAGGAATCAAAAAACGAGAGAGGGAGCAAGTAGACCAGGTCCCTACTGCTTCCCTAGTCACCAGGACCTTTGAGATTAGCGACGTAATGGGAGTAGCGCAGGTGCCGCACAACACGGTGGATGATTCGATGCTAGCCCAAGTCAACCCTTCCGACTTGCAGTCTACCCGCGATGGAGATACCGTTATAAGTACCCTAGTCGATAAGTTTTCCAGGTGGTGGCTGAGTGTCGAAGTCAGCGATTATATTTTTCGAGGACTTTGTGACACCTGAGCATCTCGTACCATCCTCGGCCCCATCGCCATCTCTATCACTGCCGCATTAAACTGGCGCGTGCGACCATATGTGGGCCCTGGGACAAAGGTAGTGGATGGCCACTACGTACCTATTATACGTAGCGTAGAGTTACCTTTTACCTTGGGAGGGTTAATGCGTACAATTGACTCTGATTCTAGCCGAAGTCGACACTGAGTGCACTTTAGGTGCAGACATCAAACGCGCCTTTTCAGCCACGTTAGACCCTAAATCTAACAGGCTGACGTTTGATGGCTGCAAAGAAGGTATGCCTGCAGTTCTCTCCTCTGAGAAAATTGAAGAGGCAATGGCCTTAGCCTCGCTGGGGATTGAAGATTTCACAGATGAGCAGAGAGAAGAAATTGAAAAAGTCATGCAGGAGTTGCTCCCCGATCATTCTTGATTCTTGCGAACAGATAAGTTGTACGAGTTGGATCGCACATGACATAGACCTTAACTGCCCGAGTCCAATTAAACTGTAACGAAAGCTCGTTCGTTATAAATTTTTAAGGTGGGCAAGTGAGGCGCACTCGCTCATAACAATCGAGGCGGGAAGGGGGGGAAAGGTAAAGGAATGAAAGTAATTAAGAAATTATACACACAACAACATTTCGCATTCAAATCAAATCTAATCTAATTAAAATCAAATTGAAATTACAATTAAACTTCAAAATACCGTACATGAACAAACCGCATAATTATCGTATAACCAGCTTTACAAATCTTAACCTAATGAACACAACGGTGTTCCAAACACGTCTTAACACTATAGAACAAAACGGTGTTCTTAACACCTATTATAATAGAGAACAAAGAACAAATAAACTAACTTATCGCACTTACTAATCTAGCTGACATACAGCACGCTTCGCCCGGCAGATGACCACCATGATAACGAACCGACTTAGCCTACTTAAACTAAGTAGAGAAAACCGCCTGGCGAAGGATTGCCTTGATGGTGCTCTACCTGAACAATTTATGACGCTGACCGTAATTAGGGCAGGTAGCCGGTGCGTGCGCGCCTTGCTACCTACGTGACTCTTACGATTACACGCTGTGCCATACCGCTGAAGATAGAGAGAGAGAGAGAGAGAGAGAGAGAGAGAGAGAGAGAGAGAGAGAGAGAGAGAGAGAGAGAGAGAGAGAGAGAGAAATTAGATTACGAGCCTTGACCTTCGATGTAGGAATGAGAAGCCTGGCTGCGCCCTGCGGAGGATGTTGCTGACCGTCGTTTGGCAACTCCTGCCGGCTCCTCCGGGTAGCGTCCCGAGCAGATGCTGGAATAAGGCACTCGTCTTCTTTTCCTCTCGGTTTTTCTCGGCTCCTTGGTGGCGTGTGCGGTGGGTTGACCTTTTGTTCTCAATTGCACTCTGCACCGCTGACCGACTAAGCCGTATTAACTGCTGATCGACTAGCTACCGTCTGTACTTCCGATCGACGGGTAACCTTCTTGTGTCGCTCGTTCGCTTCCGCAATCGACAGCTTCTTCCTCGTTCTTTCTCTCCCCACTTCACCTACTTATTAGGCGGCGCGCGACCAATGAGCTCATTGATCCGCGACGCAAGTCTGCCTAATCCTGCGTAGAGCACGCATGCCTCTAACTCTCTCTCTCTCTTTATAACAGCTCTATATTCTGTCGTCCACTTGACGACTTCGGGCCAGCTCGGTCTCACTCGGCAATTTTCGACAGCTGAAACAAAGAGCATGCATTAGGCGCATTCTTAAATGTGCCTAACGCTGGTCACCGTGCCGTGCTGAGAGAGGGGGAATTGGGGAAAATACCGACGAGAACAAGCGCATCGCTTGCTCTCAACAAACAGATCTTGAATGGTTGATTTGAGAAGACGTTGCCTTAAAGACAGAATTGAGAATACTGCCACTGATCACTTAGTTATTTCACTGGAAACGCTTTTGGAAAATCCACTGGAAAAGCCTCTGAGAATTCCACTGGAAACTCTACTAGTTGGGTAGCAGGCACTAGTAGTTGAGGTGAAATAGAAGGAAGGTCACTGGAGAAGCCTCTGGAAAAACCATTGGAAAAGTCTCTGAAAATTCTCTTAATTTACAGCAGACACTGGTAGTTGAACTTCTATTCCTGATAGAAATTGCAAAGTTTCAGAGAGATCTGAAGATGGTTGAGCTGCTCGATTTAATGAATTGAATAAGTTGGTGCACTGATCTTTATACTCTTGCTCAGAGCACTCAGAGCATTCTCTCGCATTATGTCACATTTGGTGAAAAAGGACAAGATGGTCCATAAGGAGTGGCCCTATGGTGAGTTCTGAGATCAGTTCTGGGTGAATTTGTGACATCAGAAAAGATTTGATTCCAGTTGCTACTTATAATCTAAAATATAAAAAAGGATCATCAACAATCGTGTCGTGAGTTAACAAAAAGCAAGACACGACCTGTCGTTGTTGTACATGGGCGAGATAGGCGACAAGGCTAAACATTTACTATTAATGTTTTTAAAGCCATAACGTCATAACTGTTTACCATGGATTAATAGATTTGAGCAAAGAAAAAGCAAGCCACACGAAAAAAATCCAACAATGAGGGGAAAATCGGAAAATTCAGGCCGAGATCTGAACACTTGCCAAATAATTAATATTTTTAAAATTTGTCAAAAAAGTTTTTTTTTATAATGTCACGGAATAATTTATAATAACTAACAATTAACCATAGCAAATTTTACAATGTTGAAAACAATTTTAAACAGATTTTTCCTTATATCTTCAAAACTAACTGAATTATTGATATTAATGATATAAACGAGTTATTAAACCTTTTAAAGACCTACAACTTTCTTATTTACTTTTTTTCGATAGTAATTATATTTTTTAAGATATTTAAATAATTTTTTTTCAACTTTGTGAATTTTTTAGGTTATAATCTGCAAGTAGTCTCGAGTTACGTAAGATAGAAACTCTATTTGAAATGTCTATATGGTTGTATTTTATATGATCAATTTTGTAATGATAGAAAGAAGGGAAATAGTGATAGATGGAAAATCACTTAATTTTAATTATATTCAGCAACGTTTTGCCATTTGGTGACCTCTTCAGGCTTTATTAATAAAAAAACAACAAATTATTAACAATAGAGTTTGCACAAGTAATTTTAATAGTATATAATTATATGTATATGTGTATAGCTGATTGCTCTCGTAGTCAAATTATTATAGGCTAAAACGAATAGATCGTAGCACAGTAAAGTTACAATAAAATGAGAAATCAAGTATTTCAACCCATATATATACTCTTCATCTATTATCCCTTCCTCATCGATCTTAATAAAGGCTTATAGGTGTGACTAAGATATTGTATATCCTCTTTTCTATTTAACGTGTTTTTATATAAGCCAATGTGTAATATTTCGGATATTCTTCGTTTCTTATAATTCTTTTCATAATTGTGACGTCGGGGTCACTCTCCGGTACGTCTGAGGAAGACGTGTTTCTCAGGTTGCTCTGATTTGGCTTGCGCACAGCGCATAAGCCGGGACGAGCAATATTATTACGAGAGAAAAACTCCTGTCAGGACTGTGATAACAAAGTGTTATCATGAACACACCAAACACTCGCTTAATGTGTTCTTTAAAAGGGTAGAGAATTTCGCCAGACGCTCGCTTAATGAACTTCTTAAAAGGGGGAAGAGGTTCACCAGACACTTGCTTAATGAAACTCTGACTGTTGGAAACGGACAGAAGAGAAAGTGAGAGACAGGAACTAAAAATTTTAACTTACTTTTCTTTTATTTTTCCTTCTTGTTTCTTTATTTTACGGTTGAGTACCACACACATACACTGTAAGATTCGTCCGGTAGTCCCTTGACGATCCGTTGTCGGGTGTTTTGCTTCTGGTGTTATTGGCTTGCTGACTTCTACAATTGTTGTCCTCAGATAACTGGGGTGGAACTCCTCTAATTTTCACGGGGGCCTCCTTTTATGCCCTTTCACACCAGCATCTCACTCTTAAATTTTGATCCTTTTAGGCAGGAGAAACTTGAAATTTTCCTTGCTTAATTGGCTAGAAAATTTAGGGAGTGTCCCAAGCGTAGGTGAAATTCGGGCCCTAATTGGTCGGAGGCGGAGCGTCCGGGAGTGGCCTCATTTAAGCGCTTTGGGCCCTCTTCACATAAATGGCCCTCTATGTACTATTTTGACCTTTCATTATTTGACTAATTTTATTTAAAATTAATTGTGTGTGTGGTACTCAAGGAGGGCACAAGTTGGGCAACAGGCGCCTGTGCTCACCCCATTCGTTTAGTTCTTGGCCCTCAGAAGCTTCTCGGGCGAGCTGATCCTGGGCCCTTCTAAAGGTCGAGGGAGGAGTGGGTTGTCGTTCGAAAACGAGCATAGCCGGGCTATAGCCTGTCGCGCTATGAGTTGCCGAGGACAGTAAACGCAGTGATGGGGCGCGACTCCTTTTTTAGAGGGATCTGGTGGTACGCGCTACTCAAGTCCAGTGTAGAAATGAACTTGGCATCCCTGATCCTTCGCAGGATGTCGTTCATGAAGGTCAATGGATAGGCGTCAGGCTTGGTTACTGCGTTCACCTTCTATTAATTTACGCAGAACCGATACTTGCCATCTGCCTTCTTCACCATCACCACTGGGCTTGACCACCCGCTGGTTGCTGGTTCAATGACGTCGTTGTCCAGCATGGCCTTGACCAGCGCGTGCATCTCATCTCGCACCCTGTCGGAGACCGGATAGTATTTTTGTTTACAGGGTCGAGCGTCTCCGATATTTATCTCATGCTCGACCCCTACAGCACAGCCTAAACTCTCACCTGCGTCTGGAATCAATCCGTCGACGAGGCTAGCCACTTCTTGACGCTGTGCTTCCGTGTCTTCTATCAGGCCCACAGGTGCGAGGTACGACGTACCACTGACACTTGCCACCTCCAACGGCACCGCTACTTTGGCTTTCACCAAGTACAGCTGGTCCGTGTCAGGGTTCAGGTTGGCGCTGAATTCTCTTACAAAATTCGCGCCCACATAGCAATCGTAAGACAGCAGTGGCGTTATGGCGACTTTTACATCCCGAGTGATTTCCCCTACAGTAAAGGGGAAGATCACATGACCCAGTATGGGGCATGGACGACCGTCGGCGAGCTTAGCTTCGCCCCCACGCGTTACATCGAGGTCCAGCCCCATGTCCGATGCCAACCTTAGCCCGAGCTGATACATTACCGTCGATAAGGCTCCGGTATCGTAGAGTGCCCTCAATTTGTAGGCGCCTATGTCTACCTGAAGCCACCATCTGGTCTCATCCTCGGGCGCATAACTACGGGGAGTTTTCTCAGTACCACTCTTCTCTGAGTAGCCGCTACTCGCGTCAACGTGCTCTCACCCGCCACTTCTTGTGATCTAGGCATATCTTCGAAAGCGTCGGCTGGTCTCCTGGAGCTTCCGGGGCCGTCGGTCTCTTCCTCGACCCAGCCGTACTCCCACTCCACCACTTGAGTCCGACCTCCATACCCTTCGAGGATACAGAACGCCTTGTTATCCGGGTTAGGCACCGGCACGGTCATTGTCGCCTCGTACGCCACCTCGCTGCTAGATCCCATAGGACTCATTGGCCTTTTCAGGACCTGCCTGAACCCTGGGGTCGCCGACGAGCCACTGCCTCGTCTGAGCGACTCGCGGCGAGAGGTCACCTCTATTGGGAACGCGGAGGAGACCTCCTGCCTCTGTTTCCCTGCCCGTTTCCCTTGTTGCAATCTGGGCAGTATCTCCTAGTAAAGCCCAGCTTGCCACAGGACGAGCACTTGATAGGTTGGGAGAAATCAATCTTTCTCCGCTAACCCTCTCGCCGCTGGCCAGGAGACCCAGGGGGGTATTACTCCTCCCCTTATCTTGCGGTCGACCCCTTGGCCGCTTGGGAGAGTTGGCTTTCCTCTCCCTAAAGTACCGGTCTATGTCGCGTCGCAGGGTCGCTACCTGTGACGACAGATCTTCAATACGGTCTGTCGCCTGCGTCGCGGAAATCGAAGACCGGTCTTCGGGTTTCCTGGCCTGGCTCTACACCGGTGACTCGGCTTGCAGCTGCTCTGTACCCCGATGTTTGTTCGTCATGATCGCTGTTCGGGCACCTGCCCTGGGCGGTGGTGCCTTCGCTGACACACCCATGTGCTCGGGGTATAATGTGGACGTGGGCTCCAGCCTGGTCCTCACATTGGAGAACGCGTTTCTCCGCAGCTGCATTCGGATGGCGGGTAGAAGATTTGCATAAAGCAAATCTAGTTGTCGCTGCTCAGGCAACGGCGGGCGTAATTGTCAAAGCATGAAGAGGAGGTGGCAGACGTATTCTCTTACCAACTCACCCTTTTCTTGATACCGAGCTTGGGCCTCTTGCAGTAGTCTCTGTTGCCGCAATTCGCTTGACCCAAACCAACGGCGAGCGCCAGCTACAAAGTCGGCATAGCTCCTCCACTTGAGCTTATTGAGCTCGTACCATGTCCTCGCAACGCTTTCGAGGAGTTCTGATATGGAGCACAAAACTTCGCCGTCGGTTAGCCCGGAGCCCCCTCGTAGATCCTCTAGCCTTGATAGGAAGGTGTCCACGCACTCCGAAGCCGTACTCGAATATCGCAGCTTCCATCCTCGGACTATTCTACCCGCATCCCGAGTCATATAGAACCCTGACGCCGCGTTGGTATCGTACCAGGCTGATCCGTTCGGGATCGCCTGTCCTTCATCAATGTTGGCGTCGATCGGTCCTCTCCGCGGCGGCTGCTCCGACCGCAGGGGCTCCTGCCTTTGAGGAGCCTCTCGAGGCTCACCAGGGGTCGGTCTGGTAGGTTCCGGGGTACTTCCTGGTACCCTCGGGTCGTAGTGGCACGTGTACGTGGACTGAAAGTCCACGGTTCTCCTGGGCCGCTCCTGTACGACACTTTGTCGATTTGTGGGGTCCGTGCTCCTCAACTGCTGGACCTCCACCTGCAGGGCGGTCACCTGGTCGCTCCACCGCGCGCATACTTGATCGTGCCTCTCCAGTATCTCAAGTATGCGGTTGATCCCGACACGGTTGCCCTCGATTTCTTCGTTTAACTGCTCGGTCACGCACCGTTCCTCCTCGTCTTCCTGAGGGTGCAGCTCTTCGTTCTCGAAACGGCAAGCTCTTCGCCTATCCGGCGATCCGGTGGAACCCTCACGTCCACTGCTAACCCCTTCCGGGGGCCCACTGGCTATGCCGATCCCAGACTCCTCGACGGGCTCTCGCTCTCCACTACCGCTCCGACTATCCTCATCGAGGTTGTCGAAGACCGCGAGAGTCCGCGTCAGGTTCGCCTCCACCGTCTCATCGCTGTATAACAGCATGAGTGGATGGGCGACGAGATCCTCGGCATCAGCTGCCTCGAGCTCTTGGCGTCTGGTCTCGAGCCATCTCTCTCGGCTTCTTCTCCTACGTTGCGCCGCATCCCTGTCCAACGCGGCTCCTTGGAAGTCTTGGTCGATGTACTTGCCCAATAGCCAATATGCCAGCCGGACCGCTTGCATCAGCTTGGGACCATCTGTGCGCAACTCCAGTTGCGTCAGGTACCTGTCAAGCTGTGTAGAAGGCAGTTCCGATGCCCATCGGGTTATCGCATCGGCGGTATCGTCCATACCGCCTACAACGGGCGTAGGTGACGGTTGAGGTTACTTTACCTATTCAACCACTACCGCCTCCTATCGCCCAAGGCGTGAGCGGGGTGTTGCAGCTTTTACTGGCAACTACTTTAATACGCCTTAAATTACAAGGCAGCAACCCACGAGGCTCGTGGGCGTGTGCAGGTGCCGCGTAAACAAAGGAAGTAAGAACTTCCACTCGCAATTACCTGCCTATAGGTGGAGACTAACTGTTTGCTAGCTCCACCGGGTTAGTTAAATTAACTCCGCACACACCCGAACTGCGTGCTCTGCACTTATTGTCGCTCTGTGACTAACACCCACCTGAAATTACTCTAAGGTGTGGATAACCACTGAAAAAACCAATTTTGTCACCTCTTTTTTTCTTTAGAGTGACACAGGATGTCTCTTCGACCCCTGGTGTTAGTATGCTCTCGGCTTACAAAAACAATAGCTAATAGATCGGAGAGGCGTCTTTTCCCCACTGCAGAGCACGTGCCGAACGAGCCACGTGTTCTTTACCCCCTCACATCTTAACACGCATGCGCGCAAACGTCTCTCTCTTCCGTGCGTCACTCACTCTTTACGTGCAAACCAAATCCCCTTGTGTGAGTCCTAAAAACTGTTGGGCGCCACGTAACAGGCTACCGTTTAGTCGCAAATCCCGGGTAATTGTAGTTACGAATACGGCCAAACGGTGCTCTGTTAGCTGTATGCTTCAAGCACACTTACTCACCTCGCTCCGGTGTACGCATGCGCCGAGTTCTCTCAGCGATCCAACTTGGGTGTGCGAACTCTCCACAAGGGGCGCTGGCGCACTAGCTTATCAGTGCTCCGTCGGCCACTGCGGACACCTCGGTTGACGAACAGCTCCTATGCTTTCGCGATCCGTGTTGGATTACCGGCGCGTTCGAATCAAATGTAAACAATAACACCGACACCGGACAAGGTGAGACGAAATAATAAGATCGTCTCTTATTGATCTTCAACCACTTTATTTGACGAAATTAACCTGTACAAGGACGATTTGCCGAGAGTCTGAACGCACGCTGTATCGACACAATAATTTGAATGGGGAGAGAGAGTAGATTTCGCGGACACCGCGGACTATTCGCACGCACGCTGCCTAAAACTCACCGCGCACGCTCCGCGGGATCGCACGCAAAACGTTATACAAAGTGCAGCGCACTTACCGCTGAATCGATGAGGATACGGTAGCCAACCGTATCCGACTATACTAAAAGGATGAACTGCCTCTGCAACTGCCTCTCGTCGCCGAAGTTACGTTGCTGTGGATGCTGCCGAGATTGAGCTCGCTGCTGCCGAGGCCGCACATGTTGCACAGTGTGCGCACTCGTCTCACCACTCTCCAATTATCCACTCAATCACCCTGTCTATCACTCGGAAGGCAAAACACGTTGTCGCTTCAAACGTAAAAAGCTGCGATGTCGCCGGACTGAAGGACAGTCATACTGGCTCGCTACCTCTCCCCTCCCGGTCATTGCCTCTAACGCGCCCTCTCTCTCTCTCTCTAACCCAAGCCGATCACGGCTATTACACTTAGCCACGCTCGACAGTCTACGCGAGTCCTAACGATTTTCGGCAATCGTTGCAAATAAAACTAAAGGACAGAACAAAAGTTAAGAATTACATTTATCTAAAAACAATCAGGATTGTCAAAAAGGATTAAAAAGCTTTGAGAAATGCTGAAAAAATCAGAGTTAATTACAATAAATATAATTAATAACTTTCGTTCAAGCCATTCTTAAATTGTCTAACGCAAAGTTGAGCGCATCCAACAATTATACATACAAAACTCGCAAAGAAAATAAGCCAATAAATACGGGAAGATAATGAATTATTCCCATATTTATATTTAGGTATGAAATTAAAACTTATCCGAGCAAAAAAAAACATTAATTAAAATAGTCCTTATTGATTACTCGAATGTTACTTACAATAGATAAATTTCGCAATTTTTTTAAGAGACTTGCAAGCAAATGCGCTTCCTTTAATTTAAAAGAAATTAGTAATAATGAGAATAAATTATTTAAAATAAAATAATAGTACTGTTGGCAGGATGCACATGTGCGCTGCAGATCTCTACTTTCTAAAGATACGCGCAATCTGGCTACTCCGGATGACGTGATCGTAAAAGTGCTCTGATTGTCTCCAGCATCCGAAAATTGCCAGATGCGCGAGCCGTAAACTGCCGTTCACAGGAAAAATTGTCTTTATTCAGCTGTACGCAGTTTTTCATCTTAATTTACGAGCTAAGTGTGTGGTCGGTATTTTTTTGTTTTATTCTTTTTTTTTGAGCCGCCGTTACATAATCCAATATCTTAATTTTTTTCCAGTCAAATTCGTGTGAGAACGTTCTTCTATGTTGTAACGGTTTTTGATTTCTTCGGAAGTAAATCGCCGTCCGTTAACAAAATATCTATGTCAACGCCGTTTTCCTCTTTTGGCTAGCTCTGTGCTGGACGCGCAGCCTGAAAACGAGCGCGAAAGCACGGAACAATACGAAAGAGCGGTGGTTGTAGGTTCTTAGAAAACGTTGCGAGGGAGAAGGGAACGTAGAGAAAATTCGGTGCTATCGAATGAATTTGCCGACTTACTCAGTATATTCACAGCGGATTTTATTCGTTACTTATTTACACGTTAGCGCATATTCCATATTAACCGAGAGATTCGCAGCGCACAGCCTAATTATACCTACGCGTGAGAGAGAGAGACAGACAATAAGATTACGAATGGCACGCAGCCGACGCAGTTTATATACGCTCGCTTCCCGGAACTCTCGCATGCAATATTGTTACAACGGAAGAAACTTACGCGGGCGAACGCTGCTGCAGACAGCTACGCCTTGGGTTTCGAACTTAAATACTCCATCGACGTCGCCCAGAGTCACCGAGGGTGAGTGTTCTGTCGACCTGTCCTTATGGGTGGTGGGCGACGTATCGAGGCCCTCGGGTCGTACGGTGATCTTGAATCGGCTCCCGTTGATCCTCGCTCGTAGTTGATCTCTCCATGCACTGACAATATTCGTTTCGCACCGTTTTCGTTGGTCACCGCACAGAACCGATTCTCCTGTATTCAATTTTTCCACACCGAGAAAACAAAAGGACTTCGAGCGTGCCTTGTCCGCTTGCCGGTCTCACGTGTACTCTCTCGAGCCCGCGTGTCGTAGCTATCTCTCTCTCTCTTTCTCGCTGCGCGGGTCTTTTGCGCATGGCGCGCTATTTCAAATCTCGCTCATCTACCTCTTAACGAGCCTGCTCGTTACAATGTGTAACTACTACTGTATTTGAATCAATGTTTTTTTTTTGTGTTCGTTTAGTCTAATTTTTAAGGAACGTTTACTTTCAACTATATAACCACTGAACATTGTTTGCAGTTAAAACTGTAGACAATACCAGTGACTGGTTTAGGAAAACAACACAATCTGACAGAATTTTGACTTTTAACTCAGAACATACAATTCATCAAAAAGTTAATATGGTTTCAAATTTAGTTGACTGAGTGTTTTTACTTGCTGACCAAAAATTTCATTCCAACAATTTGTAAATAATAACTAATATTCTGAAAAAGAATAATTATCCACCTTTATTTATCAAAAAACATATACAAAAACGTATCAATAAATACCAAAAAGGGAATAATAATTCTAAAAAATCAGAAAATCAACAATTATCTACAGTCGCTATTCCTAATAATTGCAACATCTTCAAAAAATGTTTATCTGTGTTAAAAAAACATAACATTATGCCTATCCCTTTTTTACAAAAAACATTACAAGAGTTTATCCGATTAGGAAAAAATAAATCTGATTTATTAGACAACACTGGTATTGTCTACAGTTTTAACTGCAACAACGTTCAGCGGTCTATATAGGTGAAAGTAAACGTTCCGTAAAAATTAGATTAAACGAACACAAAAGAAACATTGATTCAGATACAGTAGTAGCTACACATAGAAGAACGTTCTCACACGAATTTGACTGGAAAAAAGCTAAGATATTGGATTATGAAAAGAATTATAAGAAACGAAGAATATCCGAAATATTACACATTGGCTTATATAAAAACACGTTAAATAGAAAAGAGGATATACAATATCTTAGTCACACCTATAAGCCTTTATTAAGATCGATGAGGAAGGGATAATAGATGAAGAGTATATATATGGGTTGAAATACTTGATTTCTCACTTTATTCTAACTTGACTGTGCTACGATCTATTCGTTTTAGCCTATAATAATTTGACTACGAGAGAAATCAGGTATACACATATACATATAATTATATACTATTAAAATTACTTGTGCAAACTCTATTGTTAATAATTTGTTGTTTTTATATTAATAAAGCCTGAAGAGGTCAGCAAATGTGCTGACAAAACGTTGCTGAATATAATTAAAGTTCAGTGATTTTCCAATCTATCACTATTTCCCTTCTTTCCATCATTACAAAATTGATCATTTCAAAAATCATAAGGGAATCAAGACAGTATGTTACGTTTAGGTTGTATTTCATGTTAACTGTTAATAATTTTTGCATTTTTAAAATTGAGACCGTATAGAATACTTGGACTGCAATCCTTGAGATACTTTGGCCAATAACTCATTAATTATTCGGACACTTGCGAAAACTATCACTGAATGCCTGTTTTTCAAGTAGCTATATGTGCTTACGTGTATGTTGATAACTTCAAGCACAAAAAAAATTTAATTATCGAAAATATTATTTAAAATGTTATAATTATCCCACTATTATATGTTATTTGTGAATACTAATTTTCTCATCTATTAATAAATTTCACATTTATTCTATTTTACAAATAAATATATTTGATATATTATTACAGAACGTTTAGATCAAGCAGTAGAACAGTTAGCTCCAACCGCTGCAATTGCTAATAGGATTCTCAAAAAAGGCCTAAGTTTAACACAAATTTATACACAATTCGTTGAAGTTAGTAATGAATTAAGTTCTGAAAGAAGAAACAATGAAAAAATTAAATCGCAAATGGACATTATATTGAATGAATTAGAGGAAAAAGCACCTATATTGCAGCAACAAAGGGAAGATTATGAACTCGCAATAGCTAATGTTACTACCCTTACACTGAGAATTGATGAGTTATTAATTGAAAATAGCCGTTTACAAGAAAATACTAACGAAGCCAATAGATTAGTTAGTCACTTTACCAAAGAAAATCAAAAATTAAAATCCGAATTGGCTGATCTTGCTAAACAAGTATGTTATTTGTTAAAAGAAGTAGAAGAAAAGCGTATTGGTGAAACCATTCCTATGAGTGAAGCAAATTCCGTGGAGAGCAATAATCTAGCATCATCTCAAATAATAAGTAGAAAACTGGTGACATTTAGAGACATTGAAAGTCTCCAAGAAAATAATCAGAAGTTGTTATCAATTGTACGAATATTATCTTCCAGACAAGAAGAAATTGAAAAAGCCACTGATGAAATTAATTCTGGCGTAATGAAAGAAAAACTCGAAAGGTAAATTATTGTCATATTATTGTCATTAAGTAATACTGCAGCAATATTATTGGTATCTATTTACAGTAAAAATATATGCTTATACGAAAGTTTACTCTCTGGTCGTTTGTCCTTCGGTCCTCTCCTTTGATCTTGAAACAGTTACCAGCTCCACTTTTGGCCATAAAATAGCTGTCCTTTCCGCATCTGACTATAAAACAGTTGCCCTGTGGTAATATGTTCTTAAAACCGGAGCTCGTATATCGATTCAATAACTTGCTCTCTCTCTCTCTCTCTCTCTACATATATATATATATATATATATATATATATATATATATATATATATGCTAGTCTACCCTTCGGTAGGCTAGCTCTCCTGTCGTCTGTCTTATAAACGATTGTCCTCTACTCACTTGATGGACATGTTTAACGAAATAATAGATACTTTTAAGGGAAAAAGTCTTCCGAGATAAAAATGCTGCGATTTAATTTAAACGAAAACAGTTGAAAAAATGAATATACGTACAACATAGAATAAACAAAATCAACATTATTGAACGAAATAAAACTCGCAAAAAGAAAGAACAAAATCAAAATAATAATACTATTTACAAAGGTCACTTCATATTTCACACATTGTTCAAAGTGGCATCCTCCTTCTCGCATACACAACTTAGCTATAAGCCTTATTTGACGTATGGCTTTATGTATAACCTAAGGTTCTAGGTGATGAACATGATCATATATTCGAACAAATTGGCTATTATTCTACGCTGTTATGATATACCACTTTTACGCTTTTTGATACTTTCTTTTACGCTCCCCACAAGCAGTAATCTCAGGGATTAAAGTCAGGTGATCGCACTTGGCATGTTATTAGTTCGTCATGCCTAAGCCAAATATCGCCATATACCTTGACAAATTAAAACGATTAATCTCCAGGCGGCCGGTATTTGTGAATCGTTCACAATCATACTTTATACAAAATTTATTGATTGTAAAGTTTCAAAAAGATCAAGTGGTAAGTGACTAATTTCAGGTGATCCCAAAAGGTGTCATACCGACCGCAGGGGTTTTGGCAAATTGTCGAAATTTTTTGTTGTTGTAATTTTGGGTATTACACGATTAGGAGGTTATTATGAACAGAAATAGATTATATTTTATTAAAAAAATGCTTAATTGCACTACGGGATGTAGCAACCTCTTTTTTTACATCCTGTTTTGCAGATTTTGAAAGATCAAAGTATCTTCAATGTGGTTCCAAATTTTTTCTGCAATCAACTTGACAAGAAAAACTACTCAAAAATTCAAACTTCAAAAAAAGAATAAAATTGATACCGTCTTTATCACTTTTTATTCCATAACGATACATTCCATGTAGATTTAATCAGTAGAAAAATTAATGTTTATGATTGAAAACTATGTGTTATAAAGTTTCAATCTTAAAAGCACCATTTTGAAAATAAAAAATCAACATTTTTTTAAATTAACTAAATTTTTATTAAAATCAAGCTATCAAGTCGATTTTTTTAAATATGCGGAATTTAATCAGCTTTAATTTTTTTAGTCCGGATTTTTAATATCTTAAAAAATTATGAACAAATTTGAAAAAACCGACTTATTTAAAAATGTTAGTCATTTTTTCAAAATAAACCTCTCAAAAAATCATCCTTAAATGAGAAGAGTTTTTTATGTTTTTTGAGACCACATAAACTATCTTTCTACTAAATCGCAATTCAACTTTTTTTTGCTAGGTACGGACTTTCAAACATAAAGCGTCATTTTTATATGCTTGAGCTAGCAGTTTTCCGTTTCTAGAACTTTTCAATCAGGTGCTATGATAAATGGCATTAGCAACCCTTAATTCTATGTGAATGAGTACATTTCGCACCACTGTGTATCTCTACTTTAATTTTCTTCAAATGTAAGGCTTAATCAACACCATTTCAATATTTATAATAAATATTTTTAATTTATTTTTTATGTAGATTATGATGATTCTATCAATGTCATAGTAGTACGTAATTATCTGAAAAGCGCTAGAAACGAAGAACATAATTTTGAACCGAGCATAAAATTTAACTTTCCATTAATTTTTACATATAGTGCTTTTCAGATAAATGCTACGATGAAAATAATACAACCATCGTATTTTACGTAAAAAGTATCTATTACAAATTTAGAAATAGTATTGATTTGGTCTTGCATTTGGTAGAAATTAAAATTGTGATAAATACACGGTGAACCGCGGTGCGATATTCTACAGGGTGTGTACTCATTGTATTTATTTAATTTTTAAGACCAACAATGTAATTTTTTGAAATATATGAAAGATATTCGATATATTTATTCACGTAAAATTCAATGGTTGTAATGGATTTATTGTAGGACTTGATCGAAAAGCACTAGAAGCAGGGAAATTTCTCTTTCAAGCATGTAAATATGACACTTTATGTTTGAAAGGTCGTACCTCGCAAAAAGAAATTGACCAACTGTGATTTGATAAAAAGATAGTTTGTGTAACTTTAAAAACCTTGAAAAATTCTCCTCATTTAAGGATGGCTTTTTTGAAATGTTGAATTTTTAAAAATTTACTATTTTTAGTTTTACGTTCACTTGAAAAAAATTTAAAATATTATTTCTTAAAATAGTACTTCTGAAATTTAAACTTTGATATAACGTCGTAGAGTTTCAAATTCAGTTTAAAAAAAACACTTATCTCATGAAATTTTAGATATAAAAATACAACGCATTTCAAAAATAATTTTTTAATGCATACTGATTTGATGCATAATTTTTTGAGCATATGCGATTTACTCGCATGTGCTCTCGTCTTTCCCTCGACTTTCAGGCATCCATTCGCCTTCTTCCTTCGCAAGATAGCTTTGACAAAAGTCACGGTTATCGTCCAGTTGTCTTTGTCTTGCAACATCTTTATCACTGTTATTCGGCGTGATTTTTCCAAGTCTCGTCTTTAATCTTTGTATCTCCTCATTCAAGTGGTTGCATGCAAAAAACATGTGCTCTGTATCATCTCTTTTATGTCCATATTATTTACAGCCAGGGCTGTTTACTTTCCCTCTGTCGAATAAATATTTCCTGAAGTATCTGTGGTCGATAAAAAACTGGGTCAGGAAAAAGTTCATTTCCCCGAATAAGGCGACTAAGAGCGTAAGTCCTCTCAACCGCCTTTTTTGCTGTCTCTTGTATGTGCGGCAAGAAGGTTAGCTTCGTATCTAGGGTAACCGTAAGTCTTGACCGACCTTCTGATCTGCACCTGTACCTCTCCTCCCGACATGGGAATCAGGTTATCAATCCTGATTTCCGTAAAAAGGGTGAGTTTTGTCTTGGCCAGGGTAAGGCTCAGTTCGTGTCTGGTCATTCATCTACTGATTCTTAAGATCGCGTAGTTCAGTAGCATTTGTACCAGCTCCGGGATACTTTTATCTCTACGGCCACATCATCGGCATAGGCAACCTGCTACACCCCTAGCAGTATCTATAGTCTTAGCAGTGCGCCGTATAGTATATTCAAGAAATCGTGGCCCAGAATATACCACTTGGCGACTCCTGCGATGATCCGTTGAATTGCTGTTACATGGGAGTCATGTAAGTACTCCTGCATCAGCTACGGGAGAACCTTGAAGGTTTGCAAAATCTCCAGAATATCCCTCAATTTAGCGAAGTTGAAGATATTCCTGACGTCTAGTTTCGTGGCAAGTACTATTGGCCTCGCTTCATAGCAAACGTCCGCAAGTAGATGTCCGTCACTTGTCAAATCGCCCCTATTGTTGAGTGACCCCGTGGGAATCCGTGCTGGTTATTTGCTAGTCCTGCGTTTGCTGTTATCGCGTTCGTCGGTCTCGGTTTCAATAATACTTCGTATAGTTTACCCGCTCTGTCTAGCAGACTCAGGGAGAGATATTGGACGATTGGAATTCAGACTATTGGAAGATGAACTATTCGGTTCGCCTTTTCCTTTATGTAGGAGAACTAGTCTGGCTATTTTCCATTGTCTGGGAAAGATGCCAGTCCGCAAAACCAAATTAGACATATCCAGGCCGAGTCTCGGACGTGCGCCCGCGATCCGTCCGAGAATCTCTCCCAGAATACTATGGTGCTTTATCGGGTCTGATCATGAACGTAGCTCTAGTGAGCTCTGCATCGACAAATACCGGCACTGTTATTTCTTGGTCATCCGTAATGTCATCCGTTTCTGGTTGATTTAAAAATGTTCGTCTAGTACTGCGTTCATATCATTTATTTCGGAAGGATCTAGGGCTCCTATTTTCTTGGTCGCAATCTTGTAGTCAAGTCCCCCGGGGTCCCGGTCCACTTTGTATTTTTTCTAACGTATCGGCTTTTACTGTCTCTGATTTCCGCAGTCAGTCTTTAACGTGCCGTCTAATAAGCGATCGCTAGTTTGTCCGCGTCTGGTTTTATCTTCTTTTGCGTGCAATTCATCCTCCTTCGACAGACAACGCATTTCCAACAGCTGTCTTCGGTCCGATCCTTTACAGTTCGTTCGACTGTATCTGTAACCGAGGCATCGGTAGCATCTTGTGACCGTCAGTCGTTCTCTCAAGCGGAAATTGACCCAGCCAATTTTTATTCTGCTCTTCTTGAACAGCCTGTGAGCCATGTCTCTGTCCGTTTCAAATACTGCCACATAAAATTCGTTTTTATTAGGTCCAAAGATATGGATCTGAAAGTCCACATCTTGTCCTGTCTCTCGTTTCAGTATGTCCTGTACTTTGTTCGTGTCCGTGTGAGATCTCGGAACTTCTTGCTGACAATGACGATATCGTCCTCTTCTTTCATTATCAGCTGATGCAGCAAGTCTTCGGCCGCTATTAGTGATTTAGGTTGATTTGAAGCACGTTAATCATCCTTGGCCTGTGCTTCTTCCGCCTGTGTTACAGCCGTACAGTTAACCGTCTTGTGGCCCTCCTGTCCGCACCAGAAGCACTGCCTGGAGCGATCAACATCGCTTTTACAGTCCTTTGCGATGTGGCCAATTTCAAAGCACCGGTAGCATCTTTGTGTTGGCGTATAAGGTTATACTCTACAATTCACCCATCCTATTCTCAGCTTCCCGTTTTCAAGTAGCTTCTTGGAAGCTGCTACTGAGAGATGTATGTGCGTCAATGGTGGGTAGCATTTTAGAGCCTTCTGGGTCTGATGTTGCTACTTGCAGCTATCTCCGGTCTGATAATTGCAGCTATACCTTCCATCACTTCCTCAGGTGTAGTTGTTTTATCCATGTCTATGATCCTGAGGGTCCTTGGTTTCCCCAGTTCGAGAAGCAATTCGTCGAGTCTAGTGCGCCGTATTCGCGTAATTCTTTCCCCTATCTCCTTCCTATTGGATGATTCTTTAACCCTCCTCAGGATATCGGCATACGATTTCTCGCCCAGTGTCTTGATTTTAATGGTTTCTGGTAGAGGCTTTCTGCTCGATGTTTTCTTGCTCTTACCCTCTCTTCTCCTCTCCTTCTTGTTGGTCTTTTCATTGGTCTCTTCTTTGTTTTTGGTTCTGTCCGTCTTTCTCACCTCTTTCCAGTCAGCAGCTTCTGGTTGCGCAGCCTCCTTCTCACCTTCCGTTGCCCTTGTTATCGGGGTTTTCAGGTCGCTTTTTCCCTTCCTCTTAGCTGGCAGTATCATCGGAGATGGTAGATCCCACTTATTTCTGCAATATACTTCTCTTCTGAAGACTGGCGACGTTTGGGTCTCACCATCCCTTACCGTCTCTCTTTTCTCGGTCACTTTCTAACTTTCAGGCCTTAGCTCACCGTATTCTTTGAGCGTTCGGCCACGTTTTTGGCCATGGTTTTGAGTTCTGGAATGAACTCCACCAACTCTTTTAGTACGAGTATGTAGGAAACTACTGGTCCGTTTCGGCAGATCCCCGGTTGCCGGAGTAAGACTAAGTATGAGGGAGTTTCACCAGGTGCTCCCAAGGCTCCACTTATATCTCTCTGTTACCCCCGAGAGCCGACCAGGCTAAATCGGCACGGGTCGCTTCACACCTTCAGCTTGGAGATCCGTTACCTTGGACGGGGACTCTTTCACAAGGTGCTATTATCCGGGTCAGATAAACCTTGGTTTTTTTTAACGAGGTTGATACTCCTCCCCCTTCTCCTTCCCTGCTTTATGAGAAGCCGAGCCCTGGGTTTTGGACCGACGGTGGCGGAGTTGTGTGTGTGTGTTTAAAAACAACAACATATGCTTATTGTCTGAATACGCGAGACAGATTGTAAGTAAACTTGGGTTAATACAAAAAAAGAAGTAATCTATACCGTCTACACCGTAACTAGATTTGGTATTTTTATA
The DNA here is from genome assembly GCF_024137745.1 of Phymastichus coffea. Taxonomy (NCBI): domain Eukaryota; kingdom Metazoa; phylum Arthropoda; class Insecta; order Hymenoptera; family Eulophidae; genus Phymastichus; species Phymastichus coffea. The sequence continues at coordinate 178,166 of NW_026706846.1, forward strand.
ATCCAAAGCTTCAATAAATTCAGCAAAAGTGAACGCAGAACCGAGTATTTTTTTTTGTATTTTGGATACCAGTCTGGGTCCGTCGGATACTAAGCTGGGCTTATTTTATCTAATGTTGTCTCTGTTTTTGAGTAATTGTTTTGATGGTTATGAGGGTATAATTAAGCTTTATTTTTACCCACTAATTTTCCAAAATTTTAGAAGTGTCCTATATGACTATAGGATAGTCATATAGGACGCATATCATCATATGCTGAATATATACTATAAAACTTATGACGGCCGGGGCCGTTTTCGCGGAAGATTGTCCGCGCACGAGGCCGAGCATGGCCAAGCGGGCAAGCGAGCGAGGAGTGAAGAGAGAGAGAGAGAGCGAGACTCGATGAGGCGCGTGCCGTAGCGAGAGGGTGGGGAGAGAAAACGATAGAGAGGCACTTGGACTGAGACCGGCGAGCTCGAGGGATTGTCACGTGCGTGCGCGACCAAAAGAAAAGAGGAAGAAAAGGAAAGCGACCGGCAGATAAAGAAAAGTGCGAGTGCGCGAGAAAATTGGAGACTATCCTCAAAGATCGCCGGAGCCTGTGGATCGTCACCTCGAGTGGGCGATTACCAGGGGCAGAACTTGCCCGCCCGAGCAAGGGCGATAACGCGGGCGATTAGCAAGGAGTAGTCTGTCTGCAGCAGCTACTTCCCGGTCTCTGTTTATAAGCGACAACTTGGCGTGCGTTAGTTGCGTGAGCGAGCGTCTCTCTCTCTAAAATAGGATATAAAGCAAAATCTCGGCACGCGACATTGTGTATAAGATTTATCTAAAGGAAGAAAGCCCGATTTGACCTACTCAAGTGTTGCCGTTGTGTTGGGCGTACCCAGGAAGGCACCCTTGTCCCTTCCCACGCCCGCGATTAGAACTCATGCACGCTCTCGTGCTTAGCCGTGCTTTCGCGATCCCTTTTCAGGGCAGCGCGTGCCCGCCCGTATTCGGCGGAACGCCAGGAAGCGGCTAGCTGATCGGGGCGGCGATGAGCCCCGCACCGAACAGCGAAAACAAAATTCTTAACGGGCCGCGAGAATAATTTGATTATTTTCCAGACCGTTACAAACTATATATTCAGCATTTATTCTAATATTTATATTTTAAACAAATTTTTGTAACTTTCTCTGCACTTAGTTTTAAATGTTTTATTTGTTATTGAATATGTTTTTTTATATTTTATATAGTCAGTAGTTTCCCGTAAATATTTTCATTTTAGCTTTATCACACTCCTTATACCATCTGGGAACTGGATTTCTATGTGCGTTATTGTTTATCTTTCTCTTTGTTAATGTATGTATTGTTAATGCGTTAGTTACAGTTTCAATGAATTAGTCGTACTTTTTGCTTGTTTCAAGATTTTCATAATTTGCAATCATAAAAGAATTTCTAAGTACATGCTTATTGTGGACCAGTCAGTACGCACAGATCTAAGCCTAAACATTTTTTTATGAGATATACTCTTATTTACATTTAGTTGATTATTTACAGGAAAATGACATTTCACCTTCTACTTTAACTGTAACTTTATCATTTACAATGACATTCGTGAATATGTAAGTCAGAAAATTGGTTTGTGGCTTTACAGTAGTGTTATCAGAATCAGGAGTATATAATATTAGATTTGAGTTATTGATACTATTATATAAATATTCATCTTGTTTGTGGTTTGTTTCACAGTTCCAACTAGTATGATGTTAATATCGCGCATGATTATAGTATGGTTATTATTTTTAACATTTTTAATAAGGTCATCCCATTGCAACTGTGTAAATTTTCCTGGTGCTCTGTAATAAGTAGTTATTTGTATCAGTCGTTTTAGGTTAGTAATAGTGGAATCTACTAATTCAACGGTCATATTTGATTAGTTGTTGATTCTTATTAGTTGTTCAATTCCTCCGTTTCGATACGATCGATCTTGACGAAACGTTAGAAAACCTGATATGTCAGATATAGCATCATCTGAACCTTGATTTATCCAATTGATGTCATCATTCAGTCACGTTTCACACACACAGATGTTTGAATGTTTGAAGGTAGTTTTTTAAGTTCTTCTTTTCTCTTGCATAGAGTTATAGCGTTGCACTATAGTATTTTCATATTAGTATTATTTTCATTGATCATTTTGAATTCTTATAAATTTAAGGCAGGTTCTTATAGCTGTAAAATTTCTTGCAGTGTCTTTGTAGTCGTCAGATTTCAAGTTAGTGGTGTGTTGTTTTCTGATTTTTTAAAAATATTAGTTAGTAAGTCGTTTTTTGAAAGCTGTAAATATGTGGATATATTTGCTATCATATTGGTTAATACTATAATATAGTTAGTGTATTCTAAAGGTTAACTGAGAATACTGTTTGTATTATAGAAATTTTCTACAAAACCTTGAAAGCTTTCTAATGTTATGCAAAAGTTGCTATTAAGTTTGCTTTTAACTTTGGCAATATTCTCAGCTACGTTGAGCACGTTAATATTAGTTTTTAGTACAAGAAGAATTATTAACTTTGGATTTCTGTTTGTGTGATGACTTTTTGCATTTAAACGTATCTGTTGTATCTGAAGGTTGAGCGTCTGTATTTAATTCCGTAGCAGAGTCATGAGAGGTAGTGGAGGCATCAGAAGGTTGAGCTAGCCTCTTGATAGCTTTGTTTGTGCTTATTACGTTTTCTGTGGTAGCTTTACCGCTACATTGAATTGTCTTAATATTACCTTCGATAGCTTGCGGTAGTAGAAAAATTTGTGAAGTATCAGTATGAAAATTTGAACATTTTGCTGCGCTATGTCCACTTTGTTTACAAGTATACCACACTATTGCAGCGGTAGCAAAGTAAAGCCAGTATTCCTGCCTTCAGTTTGTGTACTGATACTTCCAGGTATTACGTCATTTTCGTTTATGTATATTTATGTATATGAGAGGCTGGTTCTGATGTCTACAATACTTGATATCGGCTATATCTTTATCCTTCAATGCTTGTAGAATCATTGCGTTTGTTATAACAGGATTGACGTTAGATATAACAATCCTTTTATTTTTTGCAATAAGTGGACAGATTTTGAGTGTATATTGTTTAATACGTATAACCTTATTAATAATTTTATTGACGTTTTCTTCAGCATAAAAAAATATATTAACACGCTTACCAGAGATTTTTGATATGTATATGATGTGCACTAGATCAATTATGCTTTACAAGCCATAGATGTAATGGTCGTTTGTGCAGTTAACCATAGAATCAATTGTAATAACTTGTTCTTTTCATAGCCTAATTTCAGTGGCAGTGACTCCAATGTAAGACATCGATGTGGGTACATTGTTTTCTGTAACAGTTGCTTGATTTATTGACTCTGTGTTGGATATAGAGACATTGCGTTGAATTTTTTCATTTGAGTTTGTTTTATGATTCCTATCTACAATGATGGTTTGTTTAGTAAATTACATTTTAGACTGTGACTACAGTTTAAAAGCAAAGAGAAGTGTGTACGAGGGTGATCCGATAAGTACTTATAAAAGAAAAACGAAAATTTTGGAAAAGTGGCCTTTTATTTTTCAACATAGTCTCCTTTTAGTACGATACACTTCGCTCAGCGATGCTCCAACTTCTTTAACCCGTCTGAAAAATACGTTTCCTCGAGGTCTGAAAAGTAGGCTTCCCCGGCAGCGATTACCTCTTCATTCGACTCAAATTTCTGCCCAGCGAGTGACTTTTTCAAGTTTGGTAACAAAAAGAAGTCGCACGGGGCTAAATCTGGAGAATACGGTGGATGGGGCAGCAGTTCGTAGCCTAATTCGACCAATTTGGCCGTGGCGACGGCGGAGGTGTGAGCCGGTGCGTTGTCATGGTGGAAGAGCATTTTTTTCTTCGCCAAATGGGGCCGTTTTTTCTGCAATTCGCCATCGACTCGGTCCAATAATTCGGCATAGTACAGCCCTGTGACCGTTTTGCCCCTCTCCAGGTAGTCGATGTAGATCACACCTTGTGAATCCCAGAAAACGGTGGCCATCACCTTTCCGGCCGATGGGGCAGTCTTCGCCTTCTTCGGAGCACTTTCGCCGGGTAAAGTCCACTGTTTCGACTGTTCCGTGGTCTCTGGTGTATACCAGTGGATCCATGTTTCGTCGACTGTCACGAAATGACGCAGAAACTCCTTCGGATTGCGCTTAAACAGCGTCAGACATTGCTCTGAAGTTGTCTCACGGTTGCGCTTGTTGTCCGGAGTGAGCAAACGCGGCACCCATCGCGCCGACAGCTTTCTCATGCCCAAAATGTCATGCAGGACATGCCCCACGCGGTCTTTTGAGATACCTACGATCTTAGCTACCTCGCGCACCTTCAATCGTCGATCTACCAATACGAGATCGTGAATTTTTGTTACGTTATCCTCCGTGGTAGCCGTTTTCGGAGCACCTGGACGTGACTCTTCAAATATCGATGTGCGACCACGTTGAAACTCGTTAAACCAATTTTTGGCGGTCGCCATCGAAGGAGAAGAGTCACCATACACAGCATCCAAGCGCTTTTTGATTTCGGTGCGTGATTTCCTTTCCAAAAATAAGAATCGAATCACCGACTGATACTGCTCTTTTTCCATTTTTCAAAAATCAACGGACACACTTGCTTTCACACGCTCTCAAAAATAAACTACAACTCGGATCCGGCTGAAATCTTAACAGTAACTATCGAGAAGTTTGTACTAAGTGATAGAATATTTCTTTTGCGAGAGTGGCGCCATCGGGCGGTGAGGCTAAGCACTTATCGGACCACCCTCGTATTAGCGTGTTGATTTAATTATTATCTAATGATAAGAGTACTGTGCACACAATTACTCACTATAAACTCGCGTTCTGTGTTTATATACGTGCGGAGCTCTGTTCAATTTCCATCTGATTTGATCGATTGTTTTTTTAAAATTCCTTTAATTGTCTACTATACATGATGAATATACAGGGTGACCCATTTTAATCGCTACACCTGGATTTTTCGAATTCCAAGACAGATAGGAAAAAATGGTTCAGACAAAAGTTGTAAGGGACGAAGGAGGCCAAACAATGGTCCTAATAAATTTGAGCTTGAACTTGACATTCAAGGTTATTTCAAGGTCAAGTGGTTTTTTTGAATACGAACACCTATTTTTGACCCCGGATTCGGAAAGAGCGGAAAATTTTACGTTCAAAACCATATTGAGACATTTTTTTCACGGTCATTTCAAGGTAAACTCAAGGTCAAACTCCGAAAAATCCATTTTAAGTCGTTTTTCCACGAGTCACAGGCTTAAGTGGTTCAAACTGATCGTAGATTTAGTTACATCACTTAATTAAAGTAAGTCCCTTCGCCTTACACTGTACGGCGTGCTTGATTTAAGTGAGTCCCTTCGCCCCTACCTTGAAATACTGATTTCCGATTGTCACACCACGATAATTACTTCAGCTTTCTCATAAAAGTAACGTCGTGTCAATAATCTTTTTAGGCTGATAGTCAACCATTTAAGAGCCAGCCATTAATTATTATTAAATTTAAATAGTAAAATGATATCAAAAATATTAATAATTATAATATTCGCCTGTATGTAGTTGCGACTAAAAAGAAAAACGTTTGTCACACTTTATTAATTGTAAATTTTATAAAAAACTAATTTGATGCTTTTTGTAAAAAACAGAAATGTTGTATCTTTATTTATTTCTTCGAAAGTTATGAGAAAATTGAAGATGTGAGCTGTAAATAATGTGATTGTTTAAAAAGAATAGTCATAACTTTTGAAACAATAAATATGCAACATTTCTTTTTTGTACAAAAAGGATCAAAGCTATTTTTTCTAGAATCAAACTATCAAAAATAAAGTTTAATATTAAAAATGTGCGGAAAATATTAAAATCGGTCAGCAGTTCAGATATTATTACAAGAATGTTTGACTGAACAGAATTTATTTGTAAATGTGCTTTTAATGATTACATTATCAATATTAGTATTTTTTAAGTTTGAACGGAAATAATTCACAATATTTAAAATAAAAGCAAGTTTTAGTATTATGTGCAATTCAAATTAGAAATAATTTATTGATTATTACTTTATTATATAACTTACAATTACAAAAGTGTGACAATCGGAACACTTGTGGCAAATACACTTAGTCAGATAAAGTTACCGTAATCTAGGAACATTTTTCTTTTTTGGTCGCGACCGTATACGGGTGAATATTATAATTATTATTATTTTTTATACCATTTCACTATTCAAATTTAATAATAATTAATAGCTGCCTCTCAAATTGCTGACTACGCGCCCAACGAGGTCGTTGACATGACGTTGGCTTTAGGAGAAAGCCGAAATAATTATCGTGCTGCGGCAAGAATTTATGCTGAACGCTATCAAGACAGACGACACCTCGAAGCTATGGCTATCAGACGTTTAACTCAAAGAGCTCGTGATGGACACATGGTTCGTCAACGTGGGCGCCATCAATATGATGAAAATGATAATCGGGTTGTGACTATTCTGGCAATAATTCATCTTGACCCACAGATAAGCGCTCGTCGAGTCGAAAGGGAAATCGGTATTCCAAAAAGTACATTTTTAAGAATTATGAAGGTGCTTAGATATCATGCATATCATATTACTCTGGTCCAAGAGCTATAGTTTGCTCATTTTCAACAGCGTATTGTGTTTTGCCAATGGGCTTTACAAATGATAGAAAATGATCCAGACTTTTTTAATTTTGTTCTTTTTTCTGATGAGGCAAAATTTCAAAGTGATGGGGAATTGAATAGACATAATTGTCATTACTGGTCTGATGTTAATCCTCATTGGGTCAGAACTGTAAACCATCAAAGACGTTGGAGTATTATGGTATGGTGTGGAATTATTAATGGATATTTGATTGGCCCTTACTTTTTCGAAGAAAATGTTAATCAACACACGTATTTAACGCTAATAAGAGATGAACTATCTGTATTGATGGAAGATGTTGACTTAGAAACGCGACGGAGAATGTGGTTCCAGCAGGACGGCGCAGCACCACATTTCGCTCGAATTGTCAGGACTTTTTTGAATAATCAGTACGGTAACAGATGGATTGGTCGAGGTGGTCCGGTTGAATGGCCTGCTTGCTCACCCTAGCTTACATCACCAGATTTTTACTTATGGGGGTACTTAAAAAATGCCGTTTTTGCGGAAAGGCCCACCAGAAGATTAGACATGATGGACAGAATTCGTCGAGCTTGCGATGCCATTCCAAGGCAAACTTTGCTAAACACCGTTCGACACTTCCAAAGGCGTTTGACTATGTGCCTGGAAGCAAATGGTCGTAATTTCGAACATTTGCTTCGAGGCTAGATAAACACATAAGTGAGAGGCGAAGGGACTCACTTAAATCAAGCACCCTGAACAGTGAGATGCACGGAGACTCACTCAAGCACCCCAAAGGAAACAGTCCTTACTACGTCCACGTCGTTGTTTCTGGGTAGCGCTAAACGTAAGGTTGACACATTTACAACAGAAGCTTCAATGATCATGAAGTTTCCGTTAAACAAACATCATACATGGGATAGAGATGTGTGGGACTGGGGGATGTCTGGTGTAACAGTTTTGCATGTGAGGCTATGAAGAGAATGGGGTTCAGATGTGCAAGTTCGATTTTTGTTTACTAGGATGTAAAAGTTTTGGGTGTATGGCTTTCCGTTTTAAATCAACGATCAATTTGAACCACTTAAGCCTGTGACTCGTGGGAAAACGACTTAAAATGGATTTTTCGGAGTTTGACATTGATTTGACCTTGAAATGACCGTGAATAAAATGTCTCAATATGGTTTTGAACGTGAAATTTTCCGCTCTTTCCGAATCCGGGGTCAAAAATAGGTGTTCCTATTCAAAAAAAACCACTTGACCTTCAAATAACCTTGAAGGTCAAGTTCAAGGTCAAATTTGCTAGAACCATTGTTTGGCCCATTTCGTCCCCTACAACTTCTGTCTGAACCATTTTTTCCTATCTGTCTTGGAATTCGAAAAATCCAGGTGTAGCGATTAAAATGGGTCACCCTGTATATAAAAGTCAGTCTGCAATAACGTCAATTATTTATTTAATTATGAGTGAGCCATTCCAGGTGGCATAGATATTAAATAATTCTGCAAATTTTACATTTTTCCTTTTTTTCTCGGAAATTCGATAATATGCAAAAAATGGTTAATGTAAAATAAATACCATTTTCTGTTATCTCGAAAGAAACGGATTTGGATTTCTTGTGAAAAATACATCAAGAACATGTATAACATTGTAATTTTACCTCAATTCACTTCATTGAACTCTTATTACCGTTTTTATTCTATTTAGCTAACTGTAGGACGTCAATTTTTGACAATGATTTATTTCTGTCAGTTTTACATTTTTATGTAGAACAAATTAACCATTTTTTAAATTTAAGAAGCTGAGTGACCTGCATTTCATTGATTTACAACACTTGTCAAAATTTAACATAAATCCTTTTCTTAGAAATATATAAAAGGATTTATGTTAACTTTGTTAAGTGTTGAAAATCGACAACTATTTCAGCTCCTTAAATTTTGAAATATGATGTTGATCTAAAAAAAATTGTAAAACTGGCGGAGATAATTAGGTAGTAATCTTTAGATAAACATCGTGTTCTTAATTCGAATATGCGTATCCATGCTTGTTTATTTCACAGCCACCTCGACGTTTATAAGCGGAGTAAATACAGTAAGGTAAAGAAAATACTATTTTCTTACTACAACTACGATACACAGCCAGTGGTTAGTAGACGCGGTTGGATTGAGTAAGATGAAGATATCTTAAATCGTATTTTATAAACTCATGAATCTACCTTTAGTCGCATTGTGATGATCAAACAGAACAACGAGCATGAACGGGCTCATAACAATCCTTTTACGGTGCGAGAAGAGACGTTTCAATAATACGGGCGCCAAAAATTATTTAGACTTTACATATATGCAGAAAATAAAATTATTGTAAGATTCAAATATTTTTATCATAAATTTAGACTGTTCGCAACATCGCATAGCCGTGAAGATATGAGCTGGAGTCATTCGTAATTGAATTATAGGGCCATTTCGTTTGCCTGAAAACTTGAATGTTGAAATGTATCTTAGCTTTTTTTCACATAATACCAAATTTTCTAGATGATGTATTGGGACCAAAAGAGCAGAAAAATATTATTTTCATACGTGATGATACGAGGGGGGTTAATAAGTCTTTACAAAAAAAAGGAAAACAAAGTTTTGCGAATCTAATTTTTTTTTATTTTTCAACATAATCTCCTTGAAGGTCGACACATTTTATTAAACGGCCTTCCAGTTTTTTTAAGCCATCAAAAAAATATGATTTCTGAAAACCCTCAAAATAGGCATTTGTTTCGGCGATGACTTCTTCATTCGACGTGAATCGTTATCCGGCAAGCTATTTTTTGAGGTTAGGAAATAAGAAAAAGTCACTGGGAGCCAAATCAGGTGAATATGGTGGATGGTCAATTAATTCGAACTTTAAATCGTTAATTTTTGCCATCGAAACTGCACACGTGTGAACTCGAGTATTGTCTTGAAGAAAGAGGCATTTTTTTTGTTCAAGTGAGGACGTTTTTCTCTGATTTTTTCTTTCAGCTAACCTAATAATGACGCATAATATTGTCCAGTGATTATCTGGCCCTTTTCCAAGTAGTCGACGTAGATGATTCCATACGCATCTCAGAAAACCGTGGCCATAATCTTGCCAGCTGACTTTATTGTCTTTGCCTTCTTTGGAGCTGGTTCTCCTGCGGTAATCCATTGTTTGGACTATTTTTTGGTTTCAGAAGTGTAGTAGTGTACTCATGTTTCGTCGACAGTCACTAGTCGACGCCAAGTCTTCTAGATTACGACTTATGCGTGCCAAAAGAGCCTTAGAAGTGACCACGCGGGTTCGTTTGTTTTCAACAGTGAGCAAACGCGGCACCCATCTTGCTGATATTTTTTTCATCCCCAATTTTTCATGCAAAATTGAAATGATTGTACCCTTTGATAACCCTGTGGCCTCAAATAATTCTCGCAATTTTAATCTTCTATCACTCAACACCATATCGTGGATTTTGTTGACCATTTCTGGCGTACTCACTTCTACAGGGCGTCCTAAACGAGGTTCATCTTTTGTTGTTGTACGGCCGCATTTAAATTCATTTACCCAGTTAGAAACAGTCTTAAACACAGGGGCAGACTTGCCATGAACGGCGTTCAACTCAACTGTGATTTCTTTTGGTGTAAGGCCTTTCAAATGAAAATGTTTTATCACCGCTTGAAACTCTGTTTTTCCATTTTTCAAATAAACCTATAACTTTTTGTTCAACCAACGCTCATAAAAAAACGACTTAAAGATTCGAGCTGAAACTTTGTACGATATCTAGTTAGTAGTATTGCTTAACAAAAACATCATAATTTAAGCATGACGAGCGCCATCTCTTGGATTTTGTAAAAACTTAATGACCCCCTCCTCGTAGATCATAAATTTTGACAATCCTATACATTTTTACGCAATAATATCTGAAAATATCCATGAAAGATTTTTTGAGTTGTATAAATATCAAATGAGAAAGTGTATAAATACTAAATAATTTTTATTTTTTCTAAATCTGATATAACAAAACGTTGATCGTTATTTTTAAACTAATGCATTTTTAGTTGTAATTTCGTGATTTTTGTGGTCAACGAGGGTAAATACAATAAAATTGTATTCGTAATAATTCTCCATTCTCAAAATATTTTTCGTATCCCTATTTCTAAATTTGCTATACGATTTATTTTACAACTGAATGATTTGATATTTTTAGTCTAGGCAATAGAGCCCGAAAAAGAGCGTTTCGCGTACTTTTTTCCGGAAAACACGAAATTTTTACGATGGATAGCTGACAATGAGTGTAATGACATATCTTCATCCAAAGTCTGAAATCGGTGCAAAACATTGTTAACCAGCCGTTTGAAAAAAAAAATTTGATCTATTTTCATGTTTTCCCGTAATATCTTTTTTCCCAGCAGTTGAATCGAAAAATGGTCCAATGATTTATTATTTTTTTTTTTTATTTAAGCAATTTCAATCCTATATAAGGATTATTTTGCTACAGTTACATACATAATATTACAATAGATTTTTTATAAAATGCATGAGGTTTAAAATTAAATTGATAGGTTACAATCATTTAGGAAGTTACAAATAGATTTTGCAATTTTGGCATTTATATTAGATAGTATACAGTGCTGGAACAAGGAAGGAACATTTTAGATTGTCTGATATTTTTGATAAATCTAGATCATTGGTAATTGTAGAGTGGGCATTGCCAGAGAATGTGATCAAGGTCTTGATACTCATAATTGCATTCACATATGGTATCTTTGCACAGCTTTATTTTAAATAAGGATGACTTCAAATTGTAGTGGCCTGATCTACATCGACTGATAGTTGTAATGACTTTGCGTGAGAAGTTTAGATTAGAAAATCAGAGCTTAGAACAATGGTTTTTTATTCGTCTCGGCAAGATCTACAAAAGCATATGTCGTACGTTAATACATGTTAATTAGATAAAAAGTTATTAACACAAAAAGACCAATTGTTTATTTAATAATTACCGTTCAATATTTGATCATAGAGATTTTCCATGTACCTCAATATAGTTCTTATTACGTAAAGATTATGAGCTTTGAAGCCGCAAGCTCTAATGTTAATTTCAATCTATACAGACGCTTAGCATCAAATTAACTGTTTCGTTTTTTCCACAGTGCGAATCGATAAGAAAAATGACACCTATTTTTGTATCGGTACTTGTTAGAGTTTATAATCAAAAACTGCAATTTAAACAAAAAAATTTAATATACGACTCAGGGAATTTTTTCTAAAATATTGCTTAGTTGCAAAATGAAAGTAACCGCGTATTATAAGACTTTTCTGGTGTTTTACAATGTGTATCGGTAGATGGTCAAAAGAGCTTCAATTTGCAAAAACCACATGAAAATTCATTAATAAATAAAAAAGTTACTGGTTGTTAAAGTTTTTGACCTGTTGTTAAAAGATTAATATAAATAACGAAAAATTTTTTAAGTGATCCAAAGCGAAAAACCAAGGTTCTTTTAACTGTGAAATATCTAGACTTTGCTTCAATTGTACATACATTAAATTCGCGATCGAACGTAAACAGAATCAATGGTTTTTTCAATTTTTTAACGCCGCGGAGTGGTGGGGGAAGTCGACCGCTGCTATTTGGATCACTCAAAAATTCGCTAAGTGTCTTCAAAACGCATGGTGCGACTTTAACATTATTATTCTCCCAATCTAAAGAAGATAATTGATTCATTTTTTTTAAATTTTATACTACTTATTGAGAGAAATCTGAATATGATCTTTTTAATACAAAAATATTGTTACGAATGCCACAATTCATTTCTATAAAAATCATAGTTTCTTAACATTTAAATTAACAATAACTATAATTTTTTTTAATTTGTTAGTAATTGTCACCTGTTTTAAATTTAGTAATAAACTAAATATTGGCAATTCATTTGATTTTGAATGACAAAGGTCTTATTTTTCTGCTGGCAACGAAATATCATATATTTCTAAACCAATAACTTTTTGTTCAACCAACGCTCACAAAAAAACGAGTTAATAAATCGAGCTGAAACTTTGTACGATATCTAGTAAGCAGTATTGCTTGCCAAGAACATCATAATTTATGTAGGGTATGCGATGTTTCATCTCTCTTGGTAGAGGAGAAGGGACACAGTGCACCGCAGCGGCGAGCGAGAGAACGTTTTGGCACTGCCTCACGGACCGTCATGGTGATAACACATGTATGTTGGTTAATAAATATAGTCATTCGCACTCGGACATCGGTTCATTCCCTGGAAATTCACACATATACATACATACGAAGTAGGCCTGTCTAGGAGCCTTCGCCACATTGGTGACCCTGACTCCGAGGATTTTCGAGTGAATTTTCCGATACGAGTGGAGAAAACTCCTGCACTCTCGCTGAAGTTTCGTCCTTGTGATTTTGCCGCTCATTCGACGAACACGGGCTTCTTCTTGGTTGGCCGCCCGTCTCACATCGATACTTGCGTTTTAATTTTAAGGTAAAATTGTGTTCTCTATAATTTCAAGTGTTTCATCGCGAAAAGTGTTTGAACAATCAACGCCATTTGAAAAGACAAAAAGCGATTTCAAAACTTTGGCGCCATATTTAACATAACAGCGCTTCTCAGAACTGTGCTCATTGGCGTACATTCGAAAAATAGAACTTTTCGCGCTTACTTTTATGTACCCTGTCTGTGAAAATTTTCACATTTACATATGTTCAATTTTATTCTAAGGATTTAATCACAATCCACGTGAATTTACGCATTCAGATAATCTTTAGCGCGTGTCATTCCACATCACACCTTTACTCGGTTATGTGCCTTGTGTTCATTTCTTTTTCTTAACCGCGCATACAGGCGACTTCTTTCAAGAAATCGACTTTGTAAAAACGAGTTAATTTTCAGTGCATTGTTTCTCGAAAGTACCTAATACGCACACGCACAGTTTAAATACATTCAGCATACACATATATATATATATATATATATATATATATATATATATATATTTTATTTACAAATTATGTTACATTTGGTTTTTTTTATTTCTTACATTACTATTTGTGTCTCGTGTCCAGTTTGTGTTTGTGTAGTTGATGATGTATGTGTTTTGTGTGTGTACGAGGTGTGATCAAAAAGTAAGGTGAATTTTGAAATTTAGCGGGCTACGTCCGATCGATCTTCGACTTTTTTATTTGGTTATGTCGGTACACTCGTCTAGAACATACGTTCCAAATTTCAGCTTTGTAGTATGTTTGGTTTGTTTGTGAGAGGCATCAAGGTTAGAAGTGTTTTGCATGCTCCACGATTTGCTGCTGTCTAAAAACATGGATCAAAGAGTTTGCATTAAATTTTGTGTGAAAAATTGAATCAAATGTTCCAAAACACTTGAAATGCTGAAAGTGGCATACGGTGAGTCTACTTTAAGCCAAAAAAATGTTTACAAGTGGTATAAACTCTTCCAAGAAGGCCGAGAAGACACCGACGACGAACCTCGTTCTGGACGCCCCAGCACATCAACAACTGATGAGAATGTTGAAGAAGTGAAGAAAATAGTGTTGGGAAATCGTCGAATTACCATTAGAGAAATTGCTGATGATATTGGCATCTCATTTGGTTCGTGCTAATCAATTTTGACGAGTGTTTTAGACATGAGACGTGTGTCAGCGAAGTTTGTTCCGAAATTGCTCAATTTCGACCAAAAGAAACGTCGCATGAGCATCGCCCAAGAGCTACTGAATGACGTGAACGATGATCCAGATTTACTCAACAGGGTTATAACAGGTGACGAAACATGGGTATACGGTTATGACGTCGAGACTAAGACTCAATCGTCCCAGTGGAGGCATTCTGGATCACCAAGACCAAAAAAAGCACGCCAAGTTCGATCAAATGTAAAGGTTTTGCTTACAGTTTTCTTTGACTGCAGGGGCGTGGTGCATCATGAGTTCTTGCCACAGGGTAGAACAGTAAATAAGGAATATTACCTGCAAGTTATGCGCAATTTGCGCGAAGCAATCCGCCAGAAACGTCCGAATTTGTGGAAAAATAAAAATTGGCTTTTGCACCATGATAACGCCCCTGCTCACACATCGTTGCTTGTACGCGAATTTTTGGCTAAAACCAACACAGTAACGATACCACAGGCACCGTATTCCCCAGATCTGACCCCCTGTGACTTCTTCTTGTTCCCAAAACTGAAGAGGCCCATGAAAGGACGGCGTTTTGCCACGATTGAGGAGATAAAGACGGCATCGAAGGATGAACTAAACAAGATCACAAAAAATGATTTTTTGAAATGCTTTGAGGATTGGAAAAAGCGTTGGCACAAGTGCATTATATCCGAGGGGGATTACTTTGAAGGAGATAAAATAAAAATTGATGAATAAATAAATATTTTTTGAGAAAAATAAAAATTCACCTTACTTTTTGATCACACCTCGTATGTATGTAGGTGTGTCTGCAACTCTTGTGTCTCTATCTTCTGCGCCTATCTGTTCCTTTTTTCTTCCCATTTTTCTGTTGATTAGTCTTCTCTTCCTTTCTCTCTCTGTCCAAGATCTGCCTTTTCCACTCTTCTGTTGTTCTCTTTCTTATCAACTTTTTCCTTTGTTACTTTCTTTTGCCTTTTCACTTTTGCCTTTCCTTTGCTTTTGCTCTCATTCTTGCTAATCATTTCATCTATCTTTCTCCTTATTAGGGCTTTGATACCTTTTTCTTATTTCCTATTGCTCCCTCTGCCTTTCCTTTCCTCAACCTCACTTATTTTTCCTTAGTATCTTATAATTTGTCTTCTAATTTACCTTTTTCTTTCTCTTCTTCGATTCTTTTTCTTTTCCATTTTGCTCCATCCTTCAATACCTGCTTCCTCTCGCTTGTGTAGTTGCTAGTACTTGTGTTTTGTGTGTGTGTGTGCATGTGTATGTTTATGTTTGCGCGTGTGTGCGTGTTTTGTGTGTATGTGTGTGTATGTAGATGTGTCTGCGAGTCTTGCTTCTCTGTCTTCTGTTTCCGTCTCTTCTTAGGTTCTTACAGTTCCGTCCTCTTGTTTTTCTTTTTCTTTCTTCTCTTCGTTTCTTCTTCTTTTCCATTTTATCTCCATCATCCACGCTATCTTTTCTTTGCTTCCTATTATTATTTTTTCCCATTCTTCCCCTTCCTTTCTGCGTTTTCACATTTTTCTACTATATGTTTCCAATTTTCTTCCTCTTTCATACACATTCTGCATCTCTTATTTTCTTCTTTTTTCCAATACCTGCGTCCTCTCGTTTCATTACCTAACCTAAACCTTTCCCTTATTTGTAGGCCTTTTATTCTTCCCTTTCCTTGAATTTCCTTTAACCTATACCTTTTCATTTCTTCTTTCAGTTCTTTCCACTCGTTTATGTATCTGGGTTTTTCTAGTTTTTCATCTAGTTCTTTTTCTTCTTTTTTCTTTAGCTCATCTCTTATTTCTTCCCAAAACTCTTCCCTCATTTCATCTCCCTCTTCCCTCTCTCTGTATATTTTACTTTTTTCTAGCCTTTCCTCTCTCTCCTCCTTCTTACCCTTTTTATCTTTTTTATTTCTTTCCCTTTTCTTTAATTCTCTCCATGCTTCTTTTTTTATTGAGCCATCTCTTTCCTCTCTTATTTTGTTTTCATACTTCATTGCTCTTTCCAATGCTGTTTCATTCATTTCTTGTCTTCCTGTTTCACATCGTATTAAGTAACTTGGCGTGTTTCTATCTAATCCTAATACCCACTTTATGTATTTTAGTTGTAGTCTCTCTATTTCTTCATATCTCTTCCATCCCCAGATTTCTGTTCCATACATAATCACGCTTTTCGCCAGAGCATCGAACAGGTTCATCCTTAGCTCCCAGTTTTCTCTAAATAGCTTTTCTTCTAGCCCCTATAGCTTTCCGAGTCCTATGTTTATTTTCCCTTCTACCTTCTTTATCTGCTTTTTATTTCCGTTATTTCTGCTTATCACATATCCCAAGTAGTTGTATTCTTTAACCATCTCTATCTTCTCACCTTCCCAATTATTTCTTCTCCAACTTTTACCTTACTCCCTGTTTTCTTGTATATTTCTTCTATTCTTTTCCTAATTTTTCTATTTATCCCTTTCTCTTTCATTGTTTCCCATATTTTCTTCCTCTTTATTTTATCAAAAGCAGCCTTCATATCTGCAAAGAATACGAACAGTTTTCCTCCTTTTTCCCTTATTTCCTTCCCTATTATTGTTTTTAATATAAATATCGCGTCCATTGTTCCTCTTTTCTTCCTAAATCCCATCTACGTATCGCTTAGCGTTTCTTTAGCTTCTAGTTCTCTTTCCAGCTTTTTCCTCAGTATTTCCGCATATATTTTATATCCCGTGTCCATCAGCGTTATTCCTCTATAGTTTTCTACTTCTTCTTTCCTCCCTTTCTTATATATAGGTACTATTATTTCCTTCTTCTATTCTTCCGGATATCCTTCTCCGTTCCATATTCCGTTTAAGGATTTTGTCATATCTTTTATCAAGCCTTCCGTGCCTTCCATCCACGATTCATTTGCTATACCATCTTCTCCTGTCGCCTTTTTCTTTTTCATTTTTCTTATTACCTCTTTTACTTCTTTTTCTTTGATTTTTTCACCTTCCTCTCCTTCGCTGTCTTCAATTTCTTCCCCTTTGCTTTCTTCCTTTTCTTTCTCTCCCAATTGTTCCTTGAAGTGCTTTAACCATTCTTCTTTTCCTATATTTTCATCTAACTCAATTCTTTTCTTCCTATTGCCATTCACTTTATCCCAGAATTTTCTTCTTGTCTTATCTTTTCTTATTTCTTCTGCCACTCTTTTCCCCTGATCTTCTTTTGCTTTTCTTATTTCCTCTCTGTATTCTCTCTTTGTCTTTCTTCTTTCTTTCTTCTCTCAACATAACAAAACAAAAAAATCGCTAATTGAAAGTACGTTGCCCGTGAAATTTGAAAAGTCACCTTACTTTTTGAACACACCGCGTATACTTGATTACATTTTAATGTTTAGGCATGTACATAACCTTGCGTTGTTCAAACATAATTTTGCATATCTAAAGCTAGTGCATACATAGGAAACATATGCTAATATTTAAATATCCAAATATAATATAATTTTCAATTATTTTTGGGCTCAATTCAGTTTAATTAAGTTTTGCCCACTTAGTCAAAATTTAGTTGCGTAAGTGTTCATAATACGCCTGCGTGCATAATATAGGTCATACTGTACATACTTTAGGTTTAGTCTGCGTATGTGTTTGTAACACGTCTGCGTACGTGGAATAGTGTACATTGTAATACGTCTGTGGCGTAAGATTGTTAGTTACTCATTCTCGCTAGTTAGCATGGCAGAATAGAATAGAATAATACAATAGAAGCCCTTCCTGCAGCTGAGGCTGCGCTTCACGAAAAAACGCAACAAATCGAAGAACTCAGAACTCAAATGCAAACAATGCAATTGCGCTTTCAACAGTTCACTGAAGCTCACAATCAAATATCTAATAACAATAATTTAGGTCACGAAGTTCGTATCGAAGGGGCCTAGGTCTCCAATATTCCCCCGATGTTACATGCGGATCCGCTTTTATGGTTTCGTCAAGTTGAAGCCGCATTTCGTCATGCTAGCGTCACGGCTGACACTATTAAACTCGATTATTTATGCTTGTCACTGGATGGTGAAGCCATGGCTTGTATTAGAGACATACGTTTTACTGAGCCTCAGCCCCCTGACGATTATTAGCGAGCTAAAGATAGGATTATACTCGTATCCACTTTTTCATCCTCCGCAGAATGTAATTTGCGCAAGTTATTAAAAGGCCAGGTTTTCACCGATGGAAAACCTATAATTTTATTTTATTATTTTATTTTATATTTTAGAATTTTAATTCGGCCAGTTCCTGTAACGCACAAGCATAAAAAACGCGCGTATTTAAAGATCTGTACTCCTGTACTCACGTATTCTTAAAAAACACAACTAAAAAATCGCTCGAAAGACCATACAATGGTTCATACAAAATATTAAACCGTCCGTCTGACTGTGTTTTTGATATTGATGTAAACGGTAATAAACGTAGCGTTTCTATAGAATTATTAAAACCCGCTTTCTTTCTACCAGATGATCTCGATAATCTAGTTGTAAACAGCGATAATCAAGACAATCAGTCTTCAACTAGCCAATCGGCGTTAAAAATTTATTCGCGTAAGAAAAAAGTCACTTTCGCGGGCGACTCATAAATGCAAAGATGTTCCACTTCTAATCGTGGAGCCTGATTGTTTTACCTTAATTTTAAGAATGACTCTAGACTTAAGTCTCACTTCTCCATTGTAAAAAACAACTCAATTTGTATTCAATGTTATCATTCATTTTACGATAACGTCTCTCGGGCGGGAGTGTGTAGGGTATGCGATGTTTTATCTCTCTTGGTAGAGGAGAAGGAACACAGAGCGCCGCAGCGGCGAGCGACTGAACGTTTTGGCACTGCCTCACGGACCGTCATGGTGATAACACATGTATCTTTGTTAATAAATATAGTTATTCGCACTCGGACATCCATTCATTCCCTGGAAATTCATACATATACATACATAGGAAGTAGGTCTACCTAGGATCCTTCGCCACATTTAAACGTGACGAGTGCCATCTCTTGGATTTTTTAAAGACTTCTTGACCCTCTCTCGTATATTTAAATGATTTCTAATCGTTTCAGCTTTTTCTTCGTCCGATCTTACCTAGTTTCCACCAGGTTTCCTGATAGGCAGTATAAATGTGGTTGGTCTTTTAAGTCGTTTAGTAGCCTTCTATAAATAGTAGTCTGTTGCTTCTGTTGAATTCAGTATTCTGAGATAGTTTTGCGTTTGTATATTTTTTTCTTCATATAATAATATCTTTAGATCTTTAGATGCTTTATTTACTCTTGTTTTATCTTGGCTTAATTTATTTATCTGATATCTTTTTCTGAACCATCTTTTTTCTTTTATTTTTTGGGCTATTTTATTGAACGTGTTTTATTGTGTTTTTTTTCGTTTATTTATGTAGAGCATTTACTTATTGATTCAATTAGTAGTAAATTGAGTGAATTTATGCTGTCTTCAATATTCGTAGCTGTTTTAAGAGGAACGTTGTACGTTATGCGTTCTTCTATATAGGAGGCATATTTTTTCCAATCAACTTTAGTTTGTTTGTATATATTTTTGAATAATTGTTGGTGTAATGTAATCAGTACCGACGAGTGATCTGATGACAAGTCTAAGCATGATGACTCTTCAAAATAATTCTTGTTTATACCCTTTACTATAGCAAAGTAAATAAAATGTCAATCAATGGGAGCTTGTTTATGTCTGTAGGCTAGTATGTTGGTTCTTCAGTAGGTATCGGGATGAAATTATTTTTTTGTACTATTTCATAGAGTACTTTGCCTCTATATGTTGGAGTTGATGATCTAGATCTCCACCATGAATGCTTGGCATTGTCATCGCCACCTGTGCTATAAAGCAATTTCCTAAAGTTTTTAATAAGTCTGTCCAGTTTTTTGTAGTAATTGTTTTGTTTTAAAGACAGAAAAGAGCTGATATTATTATCGGTCAGTTTTTATCTGTATTGTTTACACTAGTTGCTTGTAGGTTGATTTCGCTAATGTGTGTGTGGATGTAGTAATTTATTTTTGTTTTGATTATGATCGCAGTACCTCCGTGTGCTTTATTAAGCGGGTGATTTGTTTTGTTTACAGTATAGTTTGGTATGTTAAGATAGTTCTTGCTTGTAAAGTGCGTTTCTGAAATCAACATGATGTCTATATTTTCATAGATTAGAAATGTTTTTAATTTCGGGTGTCTCTGCATAAGTCCGTTTGTGTTTCAGATAGCGAGTTTTAGACTGTTCATTGTGTTATTTTGTTAACTAGTACAGTTAAAAGATTTAACATAGTGTCCATTCTTTGCATCAGTTGTTCCATCATATGTTCGAGTTTGTTTGTGTTATTGTAGTCGTTTGAGTGAATATTTGGTTCTACCTGTGACTTTAAATCTTTTTATTCTACTGTTGTTATGTTTTGATTGTTTTGTTTTGATGTCACTGGGGCATATGTGATGTTTGGTCTGAGACTGTTGGCATTGAAATTTAAATTAGTATTAGTGTTGTTGTTTGGTTACTCTTGTTTACTGTTTTGAATGTAACTTTTTTCTCTGAGCCTGGGAAATAATTTTTGTTGTAGTTGATTGCAAATTGGACATCCTTTATAGCTTGCAATGTGGTTTCCTTGGCAATTCGCACATCTTCCTTCTTTAAATTTTTCTTTGATAGTACAGTTTTCTGTTGCGTGCTGCTTTGCACATTTCACACTTATTGCATTCTTGAAGCAATAATTTTTGGTATGCCTATATTCTTGACAGTTATGGAATTGTAGCATCTCTCTTTTGACATTCGGCGGTTCAAACTTTGTTACAGTATATAGCAATCTGTTTACTTTGTAGATGTCTTGGTTTTTGTAGTCATATTCCATTTCTGCAGTAATTAATGGTAACGGTATTTTTGTCACTCGGTACTTAATATTCTGGATGCTCGTTACCTTATGTCCGTATTCCTCAATGGCAGTTTTTAAATCTTCAATGTTCATGGAAGGATGCATATTTCTCAAAATTACTTTAAATCCTTTATCATCTTTTCGCTGATCTGTGTAAAATTGTGTGTTTTTTCTTTTAAGCCCATTAACTATAGGCATATGTTTTTCAGCTGTTGATGGTTGGATTTTTATTTGGTTTTGTCCTATAACTTTTATTGTGTAGTTATCTTTTGCTATTTCATTTAAGAGATTTTCAAGTGGACGTATGTTTTCTACATTGTAGACAAAAATTGTGATTTAATTTTTAAAGAGTTTATATCACTATTTACCATGTTTTCTTCTGTTTTTTGTTTATCATCAAAAACCTCGAATCTATTGGTGGTTTAACCAATTAACGTCCAAAATGTCAAAATTTCTTGCACGTTTTCAAAGTGATTTTTTCCTATGTAATTGGCGTTGAAAAAATTCTTGAACCACATATTCTGATGTAAAATTGCATGCTCTTTCAGAATCCGTTGCCAGAATCATGATAAAACTCACAGGAAAAGAGATATGCTCGATTGAAACATAAAAAACACCTAAATTTTCGAAAAAAAAAAATTTTTAGGATTTTTTTTCGAAGTGTTACGGTGAAGATATCACCTTGCGACCGTGATCAAAGGTGATCATGGGATTTGAAGTTTAACAGGGAATTTTTTTGTTTACCTTGAACCATCGCTTCTTTACAAAATGGCGGAAAAAACGAATTTTTTTTTTTCAATCTTCATCAACTTTTTCCTCAAAATTTATGGTCTTTAGAAAAAAATTCATAAAAACAAAAATACCTTAGAATTGCTCGAGGAACATTCTCAAATTTTTTCAGAATTTTTTGAGACAATTTTTGATTTTCTGGGAAACTTGGGAAATGGAATTTTCAAAAATGTCTCCAAAAATTCTGAAAAAATTTTAGGATGTTTCTTGAGTGATTCTAAGACATTTTTGTTCTTATGAATTTTTTTCTAAAGTCCATAGATTTCGAGAAAAAAATTGATAAAGTGAACATAGCGGCCGAAACGAATTTTTATTTTTTCAACTTTATCAATTTTTTTCTCGAAATCTATGGACTTCAGAAAAAAATTCATAAGAACCAAAATGTCTTAGAATCACTCGAGAAACATCCTAAAATTTTTTCAGAATTTTTGGAGACATTTTTGAAAATTCCATTTCCCAAGTTTCCCGGAAAATCAAAAATTGTCTCAAAAAATTCTGAAAAAATTTGAGAATGTTCCTCGAGCGATTCTAAGGCATTTTTGTTTTTATGAATTTTTTTCTAAAGACCATAGATTTTGAGAAAAAAGTTGATGAAGATTGAAAAAAAAAAAATTCGTTTTTTCCGCCATTTTGTAAAGAAGCGATGGTTCAAGGTAAACAAAAAAATTCCCTGTTAAACTTCAAATCCCATGATCACCTTTGATCACGGTCGCAAGGTGATATCTTCACCGTAACACTTCGAAAAAAAATCCTAAAAATTTTTTTTTTCGAAAATTTAGGTGTTTTTTATGTTTCAATCGAGCATATCTCTTTTCCTGTGAGTTTTATCATGATTCTGGCAACGGATTCTGAAAGAGCATGCAATTTTACATCAGAATATGTGGTTCAAGAATTTTAGCAACGCCAATTACATAGGAAAAAATCACTTTGAAAACGTGCAAGAAATTTTGACATTTTGGACGTTAATGGGTTAACTGAGCCAGTAATCTGATAGATGTGTTTGCCGTTTTTGATTGGTATTTAAATACCTGGGCTATTTCTTTGTCGTTTTCCACTTACAGTTGTCTATTTGTCTGTATTGTTTTATATGGGTTTAGACATTGGCCTTTATTCTATTGTTATTATAACGTTGAGAAAATTTACTTAGATTAACTCTCACTTTTCCTGTTTAACTGATGCAATTGATTTTTGAGTAGAGTGCAATGCAAAACACGTCCACTCTGTTCAAGGTTCAAATACTGATTGACGAATTATAAGACATTTTTGTTCTATAAAACTTTTTCATAAACCTCATTATATTGCAAAAAAAATTGTAACGAGAAAAGTATTTTTGTTTCAGATTTCGGCATTTTATCCGCCATTTTGAGAAAAAAGGTCAAATATGAAAATTTCTTGTTAAAGGTCAACTATTTTATATACCCATGGTTGAAGAATGATTTCGATTTTGGTGCATTTTCTGTTAGAAAAAAAATTCATGAAAAAAAAAATTTAATTTTTCACTATTTTTTTATAAAAAAACCGCGATATTTTTTTTTTATTAACTAAAACTTCCAATTTTGAGCCGGGATTTGGATTTAGCACGCCCAAATACGTAAGGAACGATATCTTAGATCAATTTTTTGTTCCGTTTTACGACTGAAATTTGCGATCAAAAACATGGTCAGAATTTGACATTATTCGTCGTTAAAGGGTTAATTAATCTGTATCAACTAATGGGTGAATGCTACTTAATATAATTTTGAATCCTTTTTTTTCTTTGCGTTTTTTTCTTTAGTTATCGTATTGAGTAGATTTTCGAACGGCTTAATATTACCTACATTTTAAACAAATATCGGAGGGGATTTGCTTTTCAACTTTTTTGTTTCATTATTTTCTTCTTCACTATGATTTTCTTTATTTTCTTATCATATTTCGCACTTTGTAACGGGGTGAATCAGCTAGTACAAAATGGATTTATTAAAGAACAAACTCCCACGATGCCGAGCTAACCGTTGCTCCGTTAAACCCGTACGAGTATACGTGTATTCGCCTGTACATTTGATATTTTCGTTCCGATGTCTTCTTTCCAGCAGAGTTGAACTCACCTTAAGTCACCTGATTTGTGACACTCGATCTATCTTAGGTGTGAGTTACCTAATGTTTATTCGAACTATTCCCTAGATGAAATCGGTTTAAAATTTAACCGGTGACGGATCCATTAAACTAATAGGATACGAAATAACGTAATGTGGCTAATAAAATGAATATCGTTTATCTCAAACAAACTACAGTCTTTGATAGGCCGAAAGACTTTCGCACGTGAATAGGATTTACAATTTCAATAATACGGGCAGAGAGAGAGAGAGAGAGCATTAGAAATTCGACCGCTAAAACTAACGCTCGGTGCGAACACACAAACGGTCGCGATAGACAAAATATTCTTGTAAATATGTTGTCTCGCAGAAAAAGGGAGGTGCACGTTCCCTGCGGTGCAATTACGGTGATCAGTCGTAATTGTTGTAGCAAATCGAATGTTGGTGCCTCTAGAACCAGCTGCACTGCCTCGCTCACGAAGAACAATTGTTGCTCCGACAAATGCTGCTTCTCGCTTGCAGCTGTGTTTGCTGCTAGTGTGATGCTGCTTGCGACCACTCGCTCACGTATCCAAACAACCAGAAAAACAACTTTTGGTTAATCAAAACGGCAAAACACAGTGAAAACTAATTGGCGGTACTTTCACAAGTAACAGCTGAGGCTTAACTGAAACTTTAAACTCTCGCGCGTACCCTCTCTCTCTCTCTCTCACTCTTAGACGTTCGCTCTAGCATCGCGAGTGCTACCGAATCGCGAACATATCGATTGATCGAATCGACTATCGTTGTAACTTATTACTTGTGTTACCTAGCCAGTAGTCCGATAATTTGGCTTGTTTTTTGTTTTGAGTTTGGTTTACTAAATCGTGTCTTTGTCTTTTGCCTCTTACGTTTTTCTAGTTTTTATCTTGTCATCACCTGACTGAGTGGCCATTGCGGCCATTGTTTTCTTTTTTTGTGCAGCTTATTAATTTAAATTTTAATTTAAAATTTAACTGTCACATCACTGATAGATTAATACTTTAGTTTTTCGCGTAAAGTACAGTACTGACATATCTACACACCTCTGTGATCAAACGCTGACTGTATAAGATATTAGGCGTATTTATGACCCAGGGGGTTCCAATATTTATTTGATATTTTTTTAAAACTAGCATTTTATTCACTTTTTTCATGAGAACCAAGGTGTGAACTCAACAAACTTAAAAAAAAGCATTTTTGTTTACTATATCGATTGTTTAAGTTAATGTGTTTTATTATTAGTTTATGTGTTTTTTTAAATAGACACCTCCGAACACTATTAACCATCTCTTAAAGTAGTAGATAATACATGGTGATTAAATGTTAATTTTTTTCTTAAGATTTATTCGGAACAAAATATAATTTATATCAAAATTAAAAATATTATATATTTTTTGCAATGGTTGTATTAAACGCTCACCCGTAAAAGTGAATTATTAAATTTCATTCGATATTTGATGAATATTTTTCAATGAAACTGATTAAAAAATATTTCTTATAAGATTTATAAAAAGTATCAAAAGTTATCAACTAATAAAGTTAATTAATGTGATAGCACAATATTTACAATAAAACAATAATAAAATTTTACACAGATTAATAGTTTATCACTAGTAGAAGTAATTTCTAAAAAGAAATACTCAAATTAGTTAATAACATTTTAATTATCATAAATTTTCTTATTTGTAACGGTTTTTTTGTAAAATCTTATAATGCAATTACTAGATTAATTAATTAAGATTAATAAATTATAAAGTTGTCATGATTATGTACAAAATTAACGCTCCCGACCTATGTTTAAATATACACAACAATTATATGATTAAATAAATTATTAATTATCTATTTATTGATAACAGTAATAAATAAACTGTTATCAATGAAACCAATTCTTACTCATGTTTCTAAGATATTCATCACGAATTTACAGTATCCGCATTATTCTGATAATTAATATTTACAAAGTAATAAACAAATTAACTTTGCATAATAAAATTCAATATAATTTAGTAATTAAACGCAATTAAAATTATTATAAACTTAATCTATGCTCTAAAATCTATTGTAACGGGGTGAATATCTGTTTATTTAATTATGCGCGCGATCACAACGAAGAGCGCGCGGGATTACCTAAACGTTCAAATTCGAAAATCGGAGAGCAGGAGGGAACGGGCGTTAGTCAACCAACTTTTTACTAGCGCGAAATAATAACATCGAAATTACATACAATATCACATGCGAAATCGTTTATTTCCTCTTATCTCTACAATGTATTAGGCCCGCGTGTTTATGTTTACAAAGCGCGCGCGCGCGACAATAACATGCAGTGTCGGATGGGTCGCCGCTCTTTGTCGTCGAGTTAATACATGCGCGCTTCTTATGGAATACGAGAGATTAGTTAGTAGCAATCATAGCAATCGCGAAAATAAGCTGGCCAGCTTACCTATTAGCAGTCGCACGGTGAACGAGAGAAAAAGTTCGTAATCAAGTCTCGGGGAAGTCCGCTTCTGTGACCAAGCGGTTCTCGCTTTCGATTTCGCCCTCGATGGCGAAACCCCTCACTCACACACTCTTACACGCACTCGTCTCCGTCAGGCGAAGGCACAGCTTCTGTCTGTCCTAATCAGCTCGTCTCGACACTCAGGAAAACTCGGGAAAAACTCTCTTTGTCACTAGCTGCAACGGTGTGCTCAGGTTCTAATCCTCGACTGGTTCATTTTCGGATTCGCGCGCGTTCCGTCCCGTCTCGTGCCGAATTCCCCCATTACATTTGCCCCAACCGGTAGGTGCTGCCCTCGCAGGCAGCCGTATGGTTGGGTTGTTAGCGCTAATAAGACGTTTACCGTCACACTATACAGGGTGTCCAAAAAGTTCCGAGACACCCCAGTAAGTCCTGAGATATAACTATTTCCGAGGAGATTAAGGTCATTCCTTTAGTAACTTTGAACGAGGAATCCAGTGGTGACCTTAGTTTTGACCTTGAGCTTGAACTTCAAGGTCATTTCAAGGTCAACTTTTTTTTTCAAATGGGAACCCCTATTTTTGACAACGGCAATCGAAAGAGCGGAAAATTTTACGTCCAAAACTGTATTTTAAAATTTTTTTTCATGGCCTTGAGAAGGTCGATTTAAGGTCAAATGTTTGAAAAACTTCCTAAAAGCGTTTTTTTTTAAATTTTTAAGATATCGAAAAATGACCTCTACAAAATTTGTTCAGACCAGAGTGGGCCACCCAATGCACCAAAAACCTTTGACCGTTAACCTCATTTTGAAGCTCATTTCAAGGTCGAAGTGTTTTTTGTAATGGAAACCCCTATTTTTGACCCCGGATTCGCACATAGCGCGAAATCAGAAAGAAACATTCAAAACGCAGTGAGTGGAAAAAACTTATCCGGCAAAAAAACTGTACCTATGTCTCTGCTTGCTCCTCATTTAAAACAACTTGACTTTCGGTTTGGATAACCCGTTACTTTATTATTCAAACAATCGAAGGTGACCTTGAAATAACCTTAAAATGATCTTGAAGGTCAAAGATAAGGTCACTGTAACATGCTCCCAGAAGAATTTAATAAATTTAGCCCGAAACATTTTGTAAATGTTTCGCGAATAATATTGGATCTGAATTTCACATGACCTTAGCGATGAACGTCGTGGATCAATCGAAACTCAACATAATACCTTATCCAAACGTCGGATTTCGCGCTATGTGCGAATCCGGTGTCAAAAAGAGGGGTTTCCATTTGAAAAAAAAAGTTGACCTTGAAATGACCTTGAAGTTCAAGCTCAAGGTCAAAACCAAGGTCACCACTGGATTCCTCGTTCAAAGTTACTAAAGGAATGACCTTAATCTCCTCGGAAATAGTTATATCTCAGGACTTACTGGGGTGTCTCGGAACTTTTTGGACACCCTGTATAATAAATACTTTGTTTCATCAAAATTACTCTTAGTTAACATATTTTAATAAAATGACAAAAACTATTTATCTATATCTATAAGTAGGTGACGTCACGCTCCTTATATGGTCATGAAATTTGACTCTGGTACTAAGACAATCAAATAATATATGAGGTGGTGCCGTTTAACCCATTAACGCTCACAGGACGGTTTATACTATTCTCATGTCATGAATTCTCGTGGAAAGAATTCTGGAACCATTGTTTCTTATATTTTCGAGTGTCCTCTTTCCAATGATGCTGGTTAAAATTGTCGCTGAAAAACTTTTATGGTCCAAAAATCAAAAATAAATAAAAAAAACATGATTTTCTGATTTCATTTTTTTTTAAATCGACTTTTCGTTCCCTAAGCATTTTTTTAATGCCTAAAACCTCTATAGATCGCGGCCTCGAGGTTTTAACTACAAGTTAGTATGGTTCTCCGGATATGAAAATTTTTCGTATAAACAAAATGGCGGCCGAAGTGAAAATTTTTTATCTAAAACTTTACAAATTTTTTTTTCGAATACTATTGATTTTCATGAAAATTTTGAAAGAACAAAAATGTCTTAGAATTAGTTATAAAATATTCTCAAATTTTTTCAGAATCATCCGAGAAAATTTTGGGATTTCGGAAAAGTCTGAAATGAAAATTCAAAAGTTATGTCGGAAAATTCTGAAAAAATTTGAGAGCGTTCTTTGTTTGTTTTTAAGACATTTCTATTCTTAGAAAAACATTCGTAAAGTGCATGGTTTTTGAGAAAAAATTTCAAGTTTCAAACCACAAGGAACCTTGATGTATTCTTGTATTTATATGATGCCAGTTAATGATTTCACGTATTGTATATCAATAGCTTTTGGGAATACTCCTGAATAATAAAATTATTGAATTTATCAATCACCTTTTTGTTTTGTGTTACACAATTTTTGTGCAACATACAAATTACTGTCTTATTTGTTAACCGTATGTAAAGGATCATCTTAGCGGACTTGCGCTCTCAATGCTTGTAAATACCGGTATACAGTGTATCGTATATTTTCTTGATTTTCAAAAAATTTGAATACCTAAGAAATATGCCTAGAAAAAGGAAAAGTGATCCTATTTGTGAGACTGATCCTACGAAAAAACGCGCTATTGAATCAACGGTAGTAACGCGTACGAAGAAAAAAAGAATAGAAGCCATAGAAAAGGACGATGTTGTTGATGCTGTTTACATCCCGAATCCTGATGATTCTGAAGACTCGGATTTTCTCGAATCTGATGGATGTGATGAGTTTGAAGATGATAACTTTTCTGAGGCTAGTAACAGTGATTCGGAAGTTGACGGTTTTATGCATTATGAATCTTACGAAAAAGTATTGAGTAATTATTCTACAACACAGAAAAAGTTGGAGAATAATTATCAGTATAGATGGGTACCGGAGGAACACCCGTTCAACGAAACTTTGTCCAATGAAATACTGCTCTCTGAAAAAGATAAAACTAAATTGTCATGTTACTCGTTTATTGAACTGTTCGAGCTATTTTTTCATTAGAATTTAAAAAGTACATTATATCTTCTACTCTTGCTAACGGTTATAACCTCACTGAGGATAAATTGAACATATTCATTGGCATAATTATACACTCCATTTACAATAGAAGGCTATCTCAAAGAGAATGTTGGTCTACTGATCCTATGTTGAAATCAGAAGTGGTAATATCAGCAATGTCGAGGCATGAATTTGAAAAAATAAAATCGTCTATAAAATAATCAATGCCTGAAGATCAGGACGATAATGACAAAGTGTGGCGAGTACGAAAGATGCTAAATATTTTTAGAAAAAACATCAGACAATTTGGATTTTTTTCGACAGCTCTTTCCATCGATGAAATGATAGTGAAATATTTTGGAAGGAATTCCCTGAAGCAGTTTATAAAATCTAAGCCTATTAGATTTGGGATAAAGATGTGGGCTTTATGCAGTGCAGATGGCTACTTATTTGATTGCAATATATACTGCGGAAAGAAATCGAATGCATCCGATTTCTTGCCGAACTGTGCTCAGGGGAGTAGGGTCGTTCTTGGAATGCTACAACAATTACTTATCAGTACTACACCTAGAAAGATATTTCTTTACCATATTTATTTTGATAACCTCTTCACAAGTCCAGATTTACTAGTTCATATGAAAAAAATTGGTCTCAAAGCAACTAGAACAGTTAGAAATGACAGAGTTGCAGAAAAAAATGATATAAATAAAAAAGCTCCTAAAGGTACTTATGTTGTGAAACATGAAAAAGGCAGTAAAATGAATTTCATAACAGTTGTTGATTCAAAGTCTGTATCAATTCTTTCTACAGCTGCGGATGTCACTCCACTATCAACTTTTAAACGTTACGATAAAATTGAGAAGAAAAAAACCGATTTACAATATTCAAATGCTTTCACTTATTATAATAAATTTATGGGGGGCGTAGATGTGCATGATCAGCATTTCAACAGACTCCTTCCGATAATAAGATCAAAAAAGTGGACATGCGTTATATTCCAACGCTTGATACAATCATCCATAACTAATGTTACTGTTTTGTTCAACATATGCAACAAAAATAGTCGAAAAGTTGGTACAAAAGAATTTGCTCTCGAGATTAGTCGACAATATTTATCAAAGAAAAGAAGTACCATTCACTAAAAACTTGTGAAACAAAGAAAAATTGTAATGAAGGAAAATGCGCAGTTAGAAGTAACAAGATTTGTAAGGACTGCAATTTATGTTTCTGTGTCCAATGTTTCAATAAAACTCATTTGTCATAATGGCTGATGATAAAAAAATTACATAAAAAATTTTAAAAAGTGAAAAAAAAATACAAAATTAAAAAAAAAACAAAAAACAAACAACGAGATTGGTAAACAAAATATTTGTTTAGTAACCTTTAACATTTTTTTTGTCGAAAAATATACTCTTTAGGAACATTTTTCTAAGAATAGAAATGTCTTAAAAACAAACAAAGAACGCTCTCAAATTTTTTCAGGATTTTCCGACATAATTTTTGAATTTTCAATTCAGAGACTTTTCCGAAATCCAAAAATTTTCTCGGATGATTCTTAAAAAATTTGAGAGTATTTTATAACTAATTCTAAGATATTTTTGTTGTTTGAAAATTTTTATGAAAATCTATAGTGTTCGAGAAAAAAATTTGTAAAGTTTTAGATAAAAAATTTTCACTTCGGCCGCCATTTTGTTTATACGAAAAATTTTCATATCCGGAGAACCATACTAACTTGTAGTTAAAACCTCGAGGCCGCGATGTATAGAGGTTTTAGGCATTAACAAAAATGCTTAGGGAACGAAAAGTCGATTTAAAAAAAAAAATGAAATCAGAAAATCATGTTTTTTTTATTTATTTTTGATTTTTGGACCGTAAAAGTTTTTCAGCGACAATTTTAACCAGCATAGTTGAAAAGAGGACACTCGAAAACATAAGAAACAATGGTTCCTAAATTTTTTCCACGAGAATTCATGACATGAGAATATTTCAAACTCAGGTTTCGAAAAACCGTCCTGTGAGAGTTAATCGGTTAATATGCTAATTGATGTAAACAGATTGATAAGTTTAGCAGGTTACAGTTAAATAAGAAAATAGCTTATACATAGGACCATTACAAACATAAAGTATAAATCAATCTAAACACTAAGCGATAAGTTAAATAATTTATATTGTAACGATTGCCGAAAATCGTTACGACTCGCGTGTACCGTCAAGCGTGGCTATGCGAAATAGCCGTGATCGGCTTAGGTTAGAGAGAGAGAGAGAGAGAGCGCGCGCTAGGGGCAACGACCGAGAGGGGAGGGCTAGCGAGTTAGTATAGCAGAGTTCGTCAGCCTTGCTACATCGTGTCATTCGCCAAGTTATTCACAGCAGTGTCAAGGGGTTATAGGAGTGAACAGTAGATATTCTGTGCGGAGTGTTGCAAGTGAGTGTGTGTCCTGCACCACGAGCACAGCAACAACGGCTGCAACAACAATCCCGCAGCAGTATTTGCAGCGCAGCCCAACGTCAGCAGCCAAAGCGGGTGGCAGCGGCAGCTCTTTGTTTTTTGTAAGCGGATACGGTTGGCCACCGTATCCGAATCATCTTTGCGGTAAGTGCACTGCACTTTTGCGTTAATTTCGCGTGCGATCCCGCGCAGCGTGCGCGGTGATTTTCGTTGATATTGCTGCGCGTGCGGTTAGTCAGCGGCGTCCGCGGAATTAATACTCTCTCTCTTTCCCCGTTAGATTAATCTTGTATATATAGCGTGCGTCCAAGACTCTCGGCTACTCATCCCGTGTATAAGATTTAGTTCTCATAATAAAGTGGTTCGTGAACAATACGAGACGACTTCATTATTTTCGTCTCACCTTGTACCGGTATTTATGTTTTGATTTGAACGCGCCGAGAATTCATCATAAACCGCGAGTGCGATAGTTAGGGTCGTTCGTCAAACGAGTTATCAGCTGCGGCCGACGGAGCGCTGGTAAGCGAGCGCACTAGCACCTCTAGCGGTCAGTACGAGCAACGGAGTTGGTTCGCTACGAGAACTCGGCGCAAGCGCACACCGGCATAAGGTTAGTTAGCGTGCTCCAAGCACGCAGTTAGCAGAGCATTGGTTGGCCGTTGCGGCAATAACAATTGCTTGGGTTTAGCGACTAATCGGCAGCCTGTTACAATATATCATAGAAAACATTGTTATTTGCGTTATTAAAGTGGTTCTTATCACAGGAAATAAAATGCTGATAAGTATTTTAAATAAAATTTGAATTATTGTTATTAATCTTCTTACTATTGAAGTTTTTATTTTATAAAATAATATTGGCTGATTCGGAAAATTATTAACTTTTTAAATTTAAATGGTATAAAAAATATAAAAAATGACTGAAAAACTTTGTCAAATATAAAAAATTTGTATTTACTCTCTATTTTAATTTGCATTATGAACTTTTATTCTATGATCAAGAAAATGAGGAATATTTCTCTCAAAAAAATGACTTCTCTTTCCAAAAATTTTCTAGAATTTTTGCAGGGTATTGTACATTAACTCGTTAATATCTTGTAACGATGAACGTTATATTCGCGCACTTGTTTCGTCGGTGGGACTGCCTACGGGGCAACATCTGCTGGCTATGAAGTTAGGGTACACATTGCGTACACGTTGATGCGCAGAAGAGAGACCGGCCTATTTCATGAACTATTCTAGTGCCAGACACTCTAGCTTCGACGTCGAACGAAATCAGACGGTACAGTGTTTTCTCCCTAAAAAGAAGGACATCCCTCGCGAGCTCCAAAGAACGCGAAACATTGAGAACAGTCACTTCAAAGTTTACTAGCCGTCATAGGAAGTGCAGGAGTACCCTTCTTCTCCGATTAAGAAAACCTGAGCAACGGCGGAAACGCGAATATTGCGAGGTAAGCTGGCCAGCTCCGCGCAATACATTCATTTCTGTCAAACGCCTTCTTTCGCGTCCATTTTCAGCTAGCGGAATTTAGCTATACTTGCCAACGAGGCTGAAGCTACCCAGCAAAAATAACGGCAGCAATTAACGGGGACTTCGCCCGAAAGCAAGAGTACACGTCCAAGATCAGGTTGCGGTGCAAGGTTTAATGCAGACGAAGCGTTTGCGGTTAGCAGCGAGGGCAGCCTCGGTAAGCGCACAGACTGCCGCTAATGTGTGCGCCATCGTAGACGGTGCAGCGATATCGCGCAGCTCCCGCTTATTCATGCGCACATGAAGAGGCTTGCCCGCAAACCTATGTACCAACCCTCTTGCAATCAGTAATACGAAATCTCTAAAACAAGTTTGGAATCATATATAAATAATTATAAAATAAAGAAAATTTAACTGCCAAGCATATATAATGGTTTTATTTATTTAAAAAAAACGATAAAAACATAAAAATCATGTACACTGTAACGGGGTTAAACCGTTTAATAAATATTTCGCGTGATTATACTAAAGGGACACGCGTGAATCGTTAATGCTCACTGCTTATCCGGGAGAGCACGAGAAAGCATACGCCGGTCAACCGATTATCGTCTATAACCTAAATTAAATTGAGTGGAAGCTATGTGAATCGAGAGAATAAACGAAAACACTTGTTAATAGTATGAATCGGATCTTTTATTGTTCCTCAAAGTTCACACGGAGTCGGCCCGCGCGTTTGTTTACACGCACGCTCGCTCATCGGCAACATGCTTTGCCGGTACGCTCGCCGCTCTCTGACATTAGAGCCTTACATACACGTATCGAATACTGAAAATTATTTACCCGACATGCAATTCCGATCGCGTAATTAAGCTGGCCAGCTTACCTTTTACTCGCAGACGATCGAAGAGAACAACGAACACTACGCACAGCACGTAACAGTTTTATTGTTGTTTATAGTGTTCGCGAGTCGCGGGCGCGCACACGCACTGGTTTCGCCCTCGATGGCGAAACCTCTCACACTTTCTCTCTTCCTCGCAGTGGCCTCCGACAGATGCTTGTTGGCTCCTTGACGGCAGCACTCCTGGATTCGCTAATCTCGGCTGTTTTCAAAGTGTGTGGGTGGCAAGGGCACGGTAATTGGCGGCGATAACAGCGATAGCGGGCGGACTCTCGGATGGTCTCGGCTCCACTAGTTCGAATCTTGTCGCGCGCGTTCCGTCTGCTCGCGTGCCGAATTCCTTCGTTACATGTTTTTGTCCCCCCCGGGAGGTGCTGCCCTCACGGACAACAATAAGGTTAAGTGACTAGCGCTAACTTGACGATTACCGTCACAGCCCCCTTCCAGTCTGGGCCTATAGGGTCCTTGACGATGATCCCGTTAGCGCCATACTTTCCGAGGAGGAGGTGAGGAAGGATAATAAAGGATCATAATCCGAGTAATGTCAAATCTATATTTTATTGGACGACAGGGCGACGTGTCGGTGGTCCTGCCCACGGGGGCAGGACATCATCACCTAGCTGGCCTTGGTGATATCTCCTGGCCCTGGTCGTCCAATGGAGGTCTGCCGCGTGCCGCCCACCCCAGTCTCTCCTGGACCAGGTCGGCGTGTTGCCGCACGCGTGGGCAGCGGTCCGTACGGGTCACCCCGGGGTAGTGGCACACGTTGCACCCCTCCCACTGAGCGCGGGAGAGGGTGCCCCTTGGGAGCCCTCGCTCACGGGGGGTCAGAGGCAACCCGTTCCTACGGTTCGGGGCGGACCACAATGGTCTTTCGACCGTGGAATCCGCACCCGAGGGGCCCAGGACCACATTAATGTGGATGGGCCCCGTTGCCTGACCGCTTTGGCTCCCGTCCACGTTGACCACCAGGGTTACCCCGCCTTCTTGCGAGCCCTGGTGCGGCGTCATCTCCGACCTGGTTTCCGGAGCCGTTGTTCTGGTCCCGGCGGCCGGAGACTGGGGGAGGTTGTTGGTGTCGCCACTCGCCGGGCCCTCGATGGCCTGGCGGAGGCGCTGCTGCACGCCCCTGATCGCCGACGCGAACTGGCGACGGCGGGACACCACCTTCTCCCAGTAGTCCAAGTCTTCCGGGTGGTGTCCCGCGGCTGTGTACGCATCGAACTCTGCGTACACAGACCGTTGGAGGGTGTTGAGGGTCGTCCAGCCACGCTCGACTTCCCTCAACCCCTCGACGATGTCTCCCCAAGTCCGCCCGCCAGACGGGGGTGTCTGACTGGTGAACCTGGGGCGCCAGGTCGCGTCGGTGGCACCCTCCTCCGTCTGGGTGCCGATGGTCGCGGTCGGGGCTTTCCGGGGAATTGGTCCTCCCCGGGGTCCGGGCAGCGGTGTGGCGTCATCTCGTGCGATGCCGTGTGTCTTCGACGGCATCGCGGTCGAATCGTCGGCCGGGAGCTCTTCAATGAGCACGGATGACGAGCTCTCGTGAGCTCGCACCCGTGCTCGCTCCTCTTCCTCCTTCCTTTGGCCAAGCAGGTGGAGCGCGGCATGCACCACCCCCTCGACGGCGGGACCTAAGTCCAAGCCGATGAGGGCGGCTGCCGCTTGCTCGAACTGATCGAGAGTAATCTGCATCCTGTAAATGTCCGGCGAGTTAGTATCCTACAAACAACTTTGAATATCGAAGGTGGGCGCCTGTTCGGCTGCCCAGGGCCTTCGTCGCCGGAATCGAAGGTGAGGTCCTTGGCGTCGGTCTCCCAGGTCCTTCGTTCGCCGTGTATCATGCATCCACGGTTGTCGCTTTCGGTGGTCTGCCCCTCTTCCTCTTCACGATGATGGGAGGAGGGGCTCGTGCCGTTTGTCGATGTTGTGTGGTGTGTGTTGTTAGCGCGGACTTACGAGGTCTTCCTCGTGGGCGCTTCGTCGGGTTAGTAGGAGGGATGTGTAGCGGGACTCGGCTGGGGGGATTACGGCGAGTACGGCGAGGTGAGTTCGGGATTGTCGCGTCGTCATTTCGGAGTGTATTATCTGAAGTGTTGGCGCTCCCGTTTCCGTGTACCGATGTATCGCTCGCATTAGGCGGGACGTTCATCGCCTCGGCTCCCTCGGTGGTTGAGGTCTCGTCGTCATCTCGCGTTCGAGGCCCATTTGCCGGTATGTTGTCGTCTCGTCCATAATAGGGTTTGAGGTCCTTAGCATGTACTAGCTCTGTGACCTCTTCCTGTTGGTTGGCGAGGCGATATGAGTTGGCGCCGAGTACCTTTGTGACGATAAAGGGGCCGATGAACTTGGGTGCTAACTTCGCGGAAATGCCCTGTGCCGCGCAGGACAGTATGCGGTTCTTTTTCCACACCCAGTCACCTTCTTCGAACCTGTGGTCCCTGTGTTTGGCATTGTAGTACTTAGCCTGCCTCAGGGACTCATCCGAGGCGCTCTCGTGAGCTCGCTGAATGGCGGAACGGCTCTTCTGCATGTGCTCGTTCCATTGTCCGATTCGAAGCAAACTCTCTTCCTGTTCGGCGAGCTCGTCCATCCGTTTCCGGAGAGTATTCGGGGCTCCCGGTTGTCTGCCGTAATTGAGCATGGCCGGACTAACCCCGGTGGAACTATGAACGGCCGTATTCAGCGCGAACATGAGTTCGGGTAGCGCTCGGTCCCATTCCCTATGATTCCCCCGCAGATACGACGTTATCATCGTCTTCAGGGTGCGGTTAACCCTTTCCGTAGGGTTAGCCTGTGGGGCATAGGTTGGGGTGAAGGTCCGTTTTATCCCCTGGTCTCTCAGGTATCCGTCCACCAACTGATTGCGGAACTCGGTGCCGTTGTCGGACAAGAAGATCTTGGGTGCGCCGAAACGTAGGATTATTCGTTCCCGAAGTTCCTTCACGATCGTCTTGCCGTTAGCACTACGAATGGGTATGCATTCGACCCATCGTGTGAATACGTCGATGAATACCAAGACGTATTCGTGCCCTCGTGGGCTCTTTGGGAAGGGTCCGGCGATGTCGCCCGCAACCACTTGCCAAGGCGTAGACCATGTTCGGTCCTGCATGAGCCCGCGCGGTGGCCGTTGCTCGACCTTGCACTGTTGGCAGACCTGGCACTTCTGGACGTATCCCTTCACGTCCGAGTACATTCCCGGCCAGTAATAGGACTGGGCGACTCGGGCGAAGGTCTTCTCGCGTCCTAAGTGTCCTGCTGTCTCTAGGTCGTGATTTTCGAACAGCACCGCTTTGCGTTCTTCTGGGGGCACAACGAGTTTCCATTCTTCGCCATACTGATCTCCTCCTGGATGGTCATTATTCGGCTTTCGGTGATACATCACCCGGCCGACCACCTTCCAATCCGGGTATCGCTCTGGTTGACCCTCGACGCGTCGGAATTGATCCGTGTACCAGGCGCTGTCCCTTGGCTTCGGCTGGTCCATCGCGCCAACCTCTGCCTTCGTGGGCTCGAAAGCGCGTGATAAGGCGTCGGGCAATACGTTGTCTACCCCCTTTCGGTATTCAATCTCGAAAGTATGGCCTTGAAGTTGTAAGGCCCATCGGGCAAGACGTCCAATTGGATTCTTCAGGTTGTATAGCCATTTCAGGCTATTGTGGTCAGTTACCACCCTGAACGGGTACGCTTCTATGTATGGGCGAAACTTTTGGATGGCCCACACGACCGCCAAGCATTCGCGCTCCGTAGCTGAGTAGTTTTGCTCAGCCGGATTAAGGACTCTGCTAGCGTACTCTATGATTCGGTCGCCGTCTCCTGCCTTTTGTAACAGGACGGCCCCGATTCTGGTGGCGCTAGCATCTGTCTCCAGCACGTACTGCCCATCTGGTTCTGGTAATCCCAGGCATGGTGCGGACATCATGAGTGCCTTAATTTTGGCGAAGGCTTGTTCCTGTTCCTCTCCCCACACATATTCGCTCTTTTTTCCTGTTAACCTCGTTAACGGTTGAGCATGTGTGGCGAAGTCGGTCAAGAATCTGCGATACCACGAAGCTACCCCAAGGAAGGTGCGCAGCTGTCGCACATTTCCTGGTCTTGGGTACTCCATGATCGAGCGCACCTTTTCAGGGTCCGGTCTGATCCCTTCGCGGTTGATCAGCAGGCCGAGGTATTTGGCTTCAGACTTACAGAAGACGCTTTTCTCTCGATTGATCGAGAGACCGGCTTCGCACACCCTGTCCAACACGGTTTTTAAATGTCGTAGGTGATCCTCGAAACTGGACGATACCACTATGATATCGTCCAAATAGGCGAAGGCGAATTCGCCTAGTTCGGGACCGATCACACTATCGATCAACCGCTGGAAGGTGGCACCGGCGTACGAGAGGCCGAACGGCATTCGTACGAACTGGTAATGTCCCAGTCCAGGTACGGTAAATGCTGTAATCGGCCGAGATTCGATCTTGAGCGGGATCTGGTGATACGCGCTACTGAGGTCGAGCGTAGATATATAGCGCGCATTTCGCAAGCGTCTTAATATATCTTGCATAAACGGTAAGGGATACGCATTCGGTTCGGTGACTTTATTGACCTTTCGGAAATCAATACAAAATCTGTATGAGCCGTCCTTCTTGCGTATCATGACCACTGGGCTCGACCAGCCACTGTCGGCTGGTTCGATTACCCCTTGGGTCAACATTTCCCTTACCAGTTTATGCATCTCTTGCTCGACTCTGTGCGATACTGGGTAATAACGCTGTTTAATCGGCTTCGTATCGCCGACCCGAATCTCGTGCTCGATGCCTGCCGCACATCCCAAGCCCAACGGGGCTCGGGATAGGGCCTCGTCAATGGTCTTCTGCAGTATGGTCTGTTGTGTAGCCGAAACCTCGGCTAGTCCGATTGTGGCTAATCTCGGACCAGCCTCCAAGCTAGCTACCTCCAGCTCCATTTTGGCCTGCGATCCCTTGAACAGCAGCGTGTTATCGTCTGGATCAAGTATCGCTCTGAACAACCTGATGAAGTTCACTCCTAAAATACATTCCTCGGCGAGAGTAGGGAGGATGGCTACTCTCGTCGGCATTGTTAACCCTCCCACGGTGAACGGTAGCAGGGCGTGACCAACGATCGTTACTTTGCGACCGTCTGGTAGTCCCGCTGTACCCGCGTGGGTGGTGTTCAATCTGACGCCCAGCACAGACGCTATTTGCAAGGCATTACTTCCCATGGCTGTGGTGGAAGCTCCCGGATCATAGAGGGCCCGTATTTGGAATTCCCCTATTTTTACCGGTAGCCACCAACGCGTCTCCTGTTCCGGTGAATATCGGGAAACAGTTTCGACAGCTTCACAACCTTGCCCCTTGTTCATTTTAGCGCTAGCCATTGTGCTGTCGCATGGCCGAGTGACGTCACTCGTCGTCCAAGCTTCCTTGGTTCGGACGGTCGGAGTTTTCTTGGGGCTCCCTTTCGACGGCTTGTGCGCCTTTACCCGTATCCTCGGGGGCGTGTGCGATTCTTTCGCCATCGCCTCGGTCGGTCTAGGGTCCCTGGCTTTACTAGCGTCGATGCCCTCATCCTCCATGCGCACTCCACTGCCACGCTTATCTTTGGCGTCATTAATGGAGTTCTCGTCCTCGACGCCCGACACGCTCGCTACTAACGGCATGGGTTGTGTTGGCGGAGGCCTCGAGATCTCTTCGGCGGGGTTTGGGCTAATGGAATGAGGAGTGTGATCAACCCCATCTATCCACTCCTTTGCTCGTTTCCCTTATTACATTGGGGACAGAACTTCCTATAATAGCCCAGTAGGCCGCACTCGTGGCATTTGATCGGCCCCGAGAACTCTCTTCCTCGTTTACGGGGAGTCTCTGACCTTTTACTTCGGTCCTCGGAAGTCGAGCTTTTATCGGTGCGGTTACTCTTCATTTCCGCCGATATTTCCTTAAGGGATAACAGGATTTGGTTGAACGCGTCGTTGGGTGGGACTTTCTTTTCACCATCGACGGCTTCCAGACTCGGGTTAGGTGCTGCCCCCGGGGGCGTCGGTGTGTAGACGACCTGGTGCGTCACCTTCTCGAGTACCTTCTCCATGCGTTCCAATCTATCGCTGACTTCCGGTTTATCACCGGACATGGAAGCCACTTTCCCTTTACGAGCCTTGCCCGCGTCGGTGCGGGGATGGTATGCCATCTCAGGATACAAGGTCGACTGAGGGTCTGGTATCGTCCGCTCTGTCCTCCGCTGATGCAAGTTGTTTTGGGCCGTCATGGCCAGGTCGTTTAGGGTCCGTACAGAGTCAATTTCTGATCTCCGTATCTGGCTCTGTATTTCCGGTAAGAGGTTGGCATGTAGTAGGTCCAGCTGGCTTTCATGCGTCATCCTGGGGTTCAGCCGGCTCATTAGACCCATTAAGTTCGCGATATACACATTCGCGGGTTCGTCTGGGCCCTGGTATCGGCCTTGGACCTCCTTGGTTAGGCGCTGCTGTTGTTGCCTGCTGGTCCCAAACCATGCTCTGGCGTCTGCCTCGAAATCCGCGTAGGAGAGCCATTCGTTACGCATAGCTTCGTACCAAACGAGGGCGGGACCGGCGAGTAGCTCGGATACTGCCAAGAGCATCTCGTCTTCCGTAAGTCCCGCGCTGCTCCTCGAGCTGTCCAGCCTTGATAGGAAGGTGTCAATGCTCGCATTGCCTTCTCCGGAGAATCTGAGCTTCCATCCCCTGACGATGCGGCCAACGTCTCTTGTAGTCGACCATGGGTTTGTCGTCTGATGGGATGACCACATGCTCGGCGGGTGGCTATCCACTTCAGCATTAACTCCACCGAGTTGATGCTGTCCACCCTCTCCGAAATGGGGCGTCCGGTGGGGGTTTCTACCGGCGGCCCCCGTGGGCCTCAGTCCGGGTCCGGCTGGAGTGCTCTGGGGTAGTCTTGCGTCGTAATGGCATGTGAAAGTGTCCTGGAATGTGACACTTCTACGCGTGTTTTCCGGTCGAGGTTCCTCGCTGGAGCTGTGCGAATCGTCACGCCGCGTAGTTTTGCTTCCTGCATTTTCCAGTTCCGTGATCCTGGTTGCGAGGGTGTCCATGTGTTCCTGCACCCTGATGTTGGTCTGGACGATTTCTTGCATCACTTGGGTTAGGTCAGACGCATTTCTGTTTCGCGATTCTTGTACTTCCCATTTCTTTTCATGTTCTCTGCATCGGAAGATGAGGTCCTGTATCATAATTGCAAATGCCGGCGGGAGTTTAAACTGGTATCCTTCGTCAGTTGTTATAGTAATCTCTTTATTACTATTACTATTTTCTCCGCTGTCCAGGGCATTCGCGATGTTTATCGCGGTTTTCTGAACTCGCGATATCACATCCGCACTCTGTAGTAATTGGGCTAGCGGATGTTCTCCCTCTTGCTCGGATGCTGTGTGTTCCTGGCATATGGATACTATTAGCTCCGAGCGTAGGGCGGCTCTTTTGGTTGAGCTGCTGTTCTGGTTGTCGGTTTCCGCGAAGTCCGCTGCGGAATAGTCCCCGAGTAACCAGCTTTGTAAACGTGCAGCTCTCGAGAGCTTGGTTCCGCCAGTTTTGAGCTCCAGGTGTTCGAGGTACTCTTCGATTTCCTCCTCCTGGAGCGTCAACACCCAATTTTCTATTTCACTTTGAGTGCGGTCCATGATTTTCTGTTAGGTTACTCGCGTTGGATTTGTTTGTAAAAAAAATACAGGTATTATACGCGCGTGCGAGTGTTATATTAAAATTCGTGCGCCGAATTGAAAAATAAAAAAAATTTTTATTTGCCAACACTGGGCTTGATCAAGGGCGCTTAATGAATTAATTGCCGAAAGATTCTTTGCTCGTAAATACGCAATTTAACGATCCTACCTATCAGACGTACTAACTGTTTGTTAGCACGGCTGTGTGAGTTAGTATCTAAAATGTTGCAATGAGCGTTGTGCGTAAACACCAATAACCGCTTTTAATAATATTAAAAAAAAACTTTTATGTTACGACAATGACAAATAAAATTATTCGATTAAATTAATTCCGTTTGAAAATTGCCGTTGTTAGTTTTCCCCGGGCCAACGGGTATAATATTATTTACGGCAACTTTCAAAATTCGTTGGTGTTTACGCTCGAGAATCTTTCGGTCGCACTCGCACGCGTTCACAGGTTTGTTTACAAATTTTCGCCGCGGCGGGCCTTCGCAAGCTAGCTAACAGGTATTGTTTACACTTGTGGCTTTCGGTGTCGAGTGCGCACAACAACACTTGACTGCCACCTGAGCTATTGGTTGACCGAGCGCGAGGTTAATATAAAGAACCGGTGTTTTGCACAATCAAAAACACCGTAGGTTCTTTAACGTTGGGCGCCATGTAACGGGGTTAAACCGTTTAATAAATATTTCGCGTGATTATACTAAAGGGACACGCGTGAATCGTTAATGCTCACTGCTTATCCGGGAGAGCACGAGAAAGCATACGCCGGTCAACCGATTATCGTCTATAACCTAAATTAAATTGAGTGGAAGCTATGTGAATCGAGAGAATAAACGAAAACACTTGTTAATAGTATGAATCGGATCTTTTATTGTTCCTCAAAGTTCACACGGAGTCGGCCCGCGCGTTTGTTTACACGCACGCTCGCTCATCG
Organism: Phymastichus coffea; assembly: GCF_024137745.1. Classification (NCBI taxonomy): domain Eukaryota; kingdom Metazoa; phylum Arthropoda; class Insecta; order Hymenoptera; family Eulophidae; genus Phymastichus; species Phymastichus coffea. Next base: position 221,137 of record NW_026706846.1, read on the forward strand.
GCAACATGCTTTGCCGGTACGCTCGCCGCTCTCTGACATTAGAGCCTTACATACACGTATCGAATACTGAAAATTATTTACCCGACATGCAATTCCGATCGCGTAATTAAGCTGGCCAGCTTACCTTTTACTCGCAGACGATCGAAGAGAACAACGAACACTACGCACAGCACGTAACAGTTTTATTGTTGTTTATAGTGTTCGCGAGTCGCGGGCGCGCACACGCACTGGTTTCGCTTTCGATGGCGAAACCTCTCACACTTTCTCTCTTCCTCGCAGTGGCCTCCGACAGATGCTTGTTGGCTCCTTGACGGCAGCACTCCTGGATTCGCTAATCTCGGCTGTTTTCAAAGTGTGTGGGTGGCAAGGGCACGGTAATTGGCGGCGATAACAGCGATAGCGGGCGGACTCTCGGATGGTCTCGGCTCCACTAGTTCGAATCTTGTCGCGCGCGTTCCGTCTGCTCGCGTGCCGAATTCCTTCGTTACATGTTTTTGTCCCCCCCGGGAGGTGCTGCCCTCACGGACAACAATAAGGTTAAGTGACTAGCGCTAACTTGACGATTACCGTCACAACACTTAAATCATATCTTTAAACTACGAGGTCTGTCCGGAAAGTATCGGGTCTACGTTTATATCTTCGCGCCATAGTGTTCGAACGACCTTTACCGGACAGAAACGTCAACAGTAAAGTCTCACGAATCTATTGGTTACTTACTGACATCTGCCGGACGTATAGTTCATGCGCAGCGTGTCTTTCTTTACAGTGCCTTTTTCGCGTTCGTCGGATTTTGATATTGTCAAAAATGACTGAAAAACAAGATCAACGAATTTGCATCAAATTTTACTTTCAACTCCGAAAATCGAGTTCGGAAACTATTGAAATGATGCAAAAGGCCTTCGGAAGCGAGTGTATGAGCAAAACACGAATAAAAGAGTGGTATAAACGGTTCAAGGATGGTCGCAATTCTGTCGATAGTGATTCTCGTTCCGGCCGACCTTCGACGATAAAAACCGCAGATAATATTGAGCGGGTGCGACTTGCCATCGAACAAGATCGTCGTATGACTGTGCGAGAACTAGAAGAAGACCTTGGGATACCAAAAACTATCATTTCAGAAATTGTAACCGAAAATTTAGGAATGAAACGCGTGTGTGCGAAATTCATCGCAAATTTGCTCACAGCAGAGCAGAAGAACATTCGCTTAAAAATCGCTCTGGACAATCTGGAAATGGTCAATAATGCTGATAATGTGCTTAGAAAAGTTATTACAGGTGATGAATCATGGGTTTATGGTTATGATCCTGAAACAAAAAACAATCTTCACAGTGGAAGCATTCTGAATCGCCAAGACCAAAAAAAGCACGTCAAAGTCGGAGCAATGTTAAGTTCATGTTGATTGTTTTTTTTGGATTGTGAAGGTGTTGTACGTTACGAATATGCACCAACAGGTCAGACAGTCAATAAAGAATACTACGTTCAAATTTTGAAACGTTTGCGTGATGCAGTAAGAAGAAAACGGCCGCACTTTTGGGAAAGTGGCGACTGGCTTCTCCATCACGATAATGCGCCAGCGCATTGATCCAATCTTGTACAGCAGTTTTTGAGCAAACACAATATCGCATCGCTTCAACAACCTCCATACAGTCCCGACATATTCCCTTGTGACTTTTGGCTGTTTCCAAAACTAAAAAAACCACTCAAAGGACACCGATTCGATGACAAAACAACGATTGAAAAGAATGCGACGAGTATACTTAAGGCTATCCGTAAAAGTGAGTTGCAGGACTGTTTTGAAAAGTGGAAATATCGATGGAACCGTGTTATTCAATCAAGTGGGTATTACTTTGAAAGATACCACCCACTAGATGATAAAGAATAACGCTAGCACGAAAATATAGAGGTAGGCCCGATACTTTCCGAACAGACGTCGTATTAAGTTTGAATAATGTTACTATTTTTGCCATCAGCAAAATGTATATTATTTGTATTAAAAAGAATGCATAACGTAATCATAGGAAACTTTTCTAGTTTTACCACTTTGATATTCTGATTGTGTTTTTAATATATTTATAATATTTCAATATAACTATTGTATATATTATATTATATATTGTGATGGTAAACATCCGGTTTGCGCTACCGTCTCGATCGCGTGGCGATCTGCGAGGGCGGCATCTACTAGCTCGGGTAAGTCGAAAATGGGAACTCGGTCCGAAATGGGAAGGAACACGCGCGAAGAGAAAAGGACCAGTGGGGAAGCGGCTTTGAGACCGGCAACAGGGTGCAGGAGTCCGGGAATACTAACATCAGAGTTGTGCAGCTACCCAAAAGTCGTGAATAGCGTGCCCGAACCTAGGAGTGCCTTTAGCATCAGCAACGTCGTGCGTGCGTGTGAATACCACAAGGAGCGTGAACGTGAAACGGCTGATCGTTCTTTGTTGTTGCTGCGAGTTCGAGTGGCTAGCTGAGACGCCATGGGAGGCCAGCCACGAGGTTGCTGAATCTGTTCGACAGAAACAGCACGACGACAGAGAGAGCTTCGTGTTTAAGCGGAAAAGTGGCAACCTGAGCTACATGCTAAAAGACGACATTGAAGTGCTCCCCCTGACAGTGCAACTAATCGCATAAGGTAAGCTGGCCAGCTTCGCGTTATTGTTTCGATAAGCGACCGCGCGTAACATCTTAGCTCTCCCCTCATACCGACTAAAACAGGAAAATCGGTAGCGAACGAGCATGCAAACGAATATCGTAAACGATTGATTTTAAGCGAAATGACGGTATGTAAGATTGTCGCGCGCATTGTATAAGCTTAAGTGCACGGGCCAAGTGCGTTGTAGATTACATGTTGAATTAACTAATCTGTGGATGATTGAAACGTTAATCTGTTGTTATCTTTGCTGTTAGTAAGTTGGTTGACTGACACTCGTCCTCTCCTTCTCTCCGGTTAGTTAACAAGATTGATTATTTCGATCTCGCCGCGCGCATTCCGGTACGACTGTGCATCGGGCGAGACAAAGAAATTAAAACGGATTCACACCCCGTTACAATATATTATAGTATATATTGTTCATGAATAATATCTTTCCGTATGGCATTCCAAATGATATAGATATTTGATGTAATTTAGATTTTTAATATTATCAGTAAAAGTTTATTTATGTATTGTATTAAGAAATGAAATCATTGCGCAAATCACACTATATGACACTAATATTTTAAGCCATTAATATTACGTTTTATTAAATAATGATTAAAAATATTTATGTCCATAAACAATCAATTTAAGTGATACCTCAATATTTTCTTTTTCAGATATATAGAACAACTGAATGAAATGCAAGCGGCTCAAAACCGGCAGGCTAAAATGTTAGAAGGGATACTTAAACAGCGTGATATGTATAAAAAAATGTATCAACAATGTGTTGATCAACGTCCATTAATCAATAACGAAGATAAGCTAATATCAAAAAAATTGTGCAACAATCAAGAGGAAATGGAAAATGAAAATTCAATGAATACTACTGAAACAACTGATAAAACTTCATTTTATGATAAAAAATCACAAGTTTTTGAAAATCAATTCAAGCAGCTGAACAATGATTTTGAAACATATAAAAATGAAAAAGCCGCTCACGAAAAGATGCTTAACAATGAAATTGAACGATTAAGAAAGGAAGCTGAAAATAATTCTACTCGTTGTTGTCGCTTAAAGGTTCAATTAGATTCTGCAAATGAACGTTTTAGTCTTTTACAAGGAAACGTAGCTACATATAAATCACAAATAAAGATTCTAGAAGATAAATGTAATAGCTACAATTTGACAATTGGTGAGTAACTATGATTTGTAGTGTTTTTGTTGTTTGGAAAAAAAAACATAAGCTCGATTTACGAGAATTATGAGATACGTTCATTTCGTTGTTTACTGAACGCTACACATCCACATATTTATAAATTTCTAGTTTTCTAACAATATTACTCTAAACTTAATAGAAATTCATAGAAATTATAATAATTCATGATCCATTTTTAAATATTCTATCATTCTTTCATTTTGTGAACTTTTCTTACAAAAAAGTTATAATTAGCCAATGCCAATTTGAATTGAAGTTGCTTTGAGAGGTTAGATAAGATCAGTAAAAAGCTATACATAACATTCTGGAACGGCTATATCTCAAAAATATTTTCATTTAAATTATGCCTTTTTTTGTAAATGTCATAAATATATTTATAAATAACTAATATATTTAGTACTATTTGTATTTTTATTATATTTTTCAGGAAAACATGAACAAAGTTTAATGATTTTGAAAGATGAAGCCCTCTCAGCTCAAAGCCGTCTTTCAAAAGCAGAAGTTCAGGTGGAGAACTTAAAACAAGAAAGACAACTATTGCGAGATTCTGAAGGTCGTTTATTGAAAGAGAGAGAAGTTTTACAAAGAGAAAGACATACTCATGCTCTTTTAAAAGCTGATGTTGAAGTTATAAAAACCAGTTTAGAACGTGTACAGGCAGAGCAACAGTTGCGAACTGAACAACGTTTAGATGATGCAACACGTGAATGCGCTGCCCTGAGAAGACGTTTACAAGAAGAGCAAGATCGGTTTCGAGAATTGTCTACAAACTTAGAGCGTCAAATTAATATTTCTAAAGAACGACTGTTAGAAGAAACAAAACATAATCAACAAATAAAAACAGATCTCGATAATTCCCGTCAATCAGAACAAGAATGTATCAAAAAGATAGAAGAATTGAATAACAAATTAAAAGAAGCAACATCTCTTACGTTACAAAAACCCGTTATATCAGGTATTTTTTTATATTTAGTGGTTAATAGAATATTGCATTACATTTCTATAAGAAATAAAAATAACCATAATAACTGTACGACGGCTGTTTTACCCTTTTCCTTCGATTCTAAGCTACTGACACAGAGAGGTATAACCTTTAATCCATTAACGCCCAAGCGACCAAAACGTGACACGCATTTCCCAGAACGAAAGTTTTCGTTTTTGCTACATTGCAAGAGTTATTTTAGAGATAAAATTGACTGATCTACACTATTTTTTTATTAGGTTCCTCCTGCAACTCTCAGAAAATTCGCTATCGGGGATTGAATCTCAAAACACAAGAAAATCGCGACCAAAACGTGACACGAAGGCCTCGAAACCAAATTTTTTTAATTTTGCTTAAACTAACATAATTTCTTTTTATGAGATATACACCTGAAATATACGAGGTGTGTTCAAAAAATACCCGGAATTTTTAAATTTCGCGGGTCTGGAGAGTCCGATTGTCAAAATTTTTTTTTATTGTGTTGGTATACATGCCCCTGAAGTATGATAAAATTTTCAGCTATATTCACAGTTTACTTTGTCTGCGGTAGTCGCTAAGGTTTGACCTGTTTTTATGAGCTCGGCGATTTTCGCTTTTTAAAAGAAATGTATCAAAGAATTTGTATTAAATTTTGCGTAAAAAATGAAAGAAAGTGTAACAAAGTATGTGAAATGTTACAAAAAGCCTATGGTGAGTCTGCTATGAAAAAAACAAGTGTTTACGAGTGGTATAAGCGTTTCCAAGATGGCCGCGGAGACGTTGAAGATGACGAACGTTCCGGTCGACCCAGCACGTCAACAATCGATGAAAATGTGAAAAAAGTGGAAAAAATGGTTCTGAATGAGCGCCGAATCACAATTAGAGAAGTTGCTGATGAAGTTGGCATATCAATTGGCTCATGCCATGAAATTTTTTCTAACGTTTTGGACATGAGACGTGTGTCAGCGAAGTTTGTTCCGAAATTGCTAAATTTTGACCAAAAGAACCGTCGCATGAACATCGCTTAGGAGCTGTTAAACGACGTCAATGACGATCCAAGTTTGCTTGAAAGGGTCATAACTGGTGATGAAACATGGGTGTACGGTTATGATGTCGAAACCAAAGCACAATCGTCTACCTGGAAGTATTCAACGTCACCAAGAGCGAAAAAAGCACGTCAAGTTCGATCAAATGTGAAGGTTTTGCTTACAGTTTCCTTTGACTGCAGGGGCGTGGTGCATCATGAGTTCTTATCAGAAGCTCGTACGGTTAATAAGGAGTATTACCTTGAAGTTATGTGACGTTTGCGTGAAGCAATCCAAAAAAAACGCCCCGATTTATGGAAAAACAATTCATGGCTTTTGCATCACGATAACGCACCTGCTCACTCGTAGTTGCTTGTTCGTAATTTTTTGGCCAAAAACAATACCGTAGTCGTGCCCCAACCTCCATATTCACCGGATATGGCTCCGTGTAACTTTTTCCTGTTCCCAAAGTTGAAGAGACCCATGAAAGGACGACGTTTTTCCTCGATTGATGAAATAAAGGCCGAATCACTAAGAGTGCTCAAGGACATACCAAAAAGTGAATATCAAGAGTGCTTCGAAGATTGGAAAAAACACTGGCATAAGTGTATTATATCTGGGGGGGGGGGGGATTACTTTGAAAGGGACCACATTGATGTAAACGAATAAATAAATATTTTTTTGGAAAAACAATAATTCCGGGTACTTTTTGAACACACCTCGTAATTTGAGATACCATTACATATACGATGTCTGTCCGGAAAGTATCGGGCCTACCTTTATATTTTCGTGCTAGCGTTATTTTTTATCATCTGGTGGGTGGCATCCTTCAAAGTAATCCCCACTTGATTGAATAACACAGTTCCATCGATGTATCCACTTTTCCAAACAGTCCTGGAACTCACTTTTAGGGATAGCCTAAAGTACACTCGTCGCATTGTTTTCAATCGTTGTTTTGTCATCGAATCGGTGTCCTTTGAGTGGTTTTTTTAGTTTTGGAAACAGCCAAAAGTCACAAGGGAATATGTCGGGACTGTATGGAGGTTGTCGAAGCAATGCGATATTGTGTTTGCTCAAAAACTGCTGCACAAGATTGGATCAATGCACTGGCGCATTATCGTGATGGAGAAGCCAGTCGCCACTTTCCCAAAAGTGCGGCCGTTTTCTTCTTACTGCATCACGCAAACGTTTCAAAATTTGAACGTAGTATTCTTTATTGACTGTCTGACCTGTTGGTGCATATTCGTAACGTACAACACCTTCACAATCCAAAAAAACAATCAACATGAACTTAACATTGCTCCGACTTTGACTTACTTTTTTTGGTCTTGGCGATTCAGAATGCTTCCACTGTGAAGATTGTTGTTTTGTTTCCGGATCATAACCATAAATCCATGATTCATCACCTGTAATAACTTTTCTAAGCACATTATCAGCATTATTGACCATTTCCAGATTATCCAGAGCGATTTTTAAGCGAACTTTCTTCTGCTCTGCTGTGAGCAAATTTGCGATGAATTTCGCACACACGCGTTTCATTCCTAAATTTTCGGTTACAGTTTCTGAAATGATAGTTTTTGGTATCCCAAACTCTTCTTCTAGTTCTCGCACAGTCATATGGCGATCTTGTTCGATTGCAAGTCGCACCCGCTCAATATTATCTGCTGTTTTTGTCGTCGAAGGTCGGTCGGAACGAGAATCACTATCGACAGAAGTGCGACCATCCTTGAACCGTTTATACCACTCTTTGATTTGTGTTTTACTCATACACTCGCTTCCGAAGGCCTTTTGCATCATTTCATTAGTTTCCGAACTCATTTTTCCGAGTTGAAAGCAAAATTTGATGAAAATTCGTTGATCTTGTTTTTCAGTCATTTTTGACAATATCAAAATCCCACGAACCCGAAAAAGGAACTGTAAACAAAGACACGCTGCGCATGCACTATACGAGGGTGATCCAATAAGTACTTATAAAAGAAAAACGAAAATTTTGGAAAAGTGGCGTTTTATTTTTCAACATAGTCTCCTTTTAGTTCGACACACTTGGCTCATCTATGCTCCAACTTCTTTAACCCATCTGAAAAATACGTTTCCTCGAGGTCTGAAAAGTTGGCTTCCGTGGCAGCGATTACCTCCTCATTCGACTCAAATTTCTGCCCGGCGAGTGACTTTTTCAAGTTTGGAAACAAAAAGAAGTCGCACGGGTCTAAATCTGGAGAATACGGTGGATGGGGCAGCAGTTCGTAGCCTAATTCGACTAATTTGGCCATGGCGACAGCCGAGGTGTGAGCCGGTGCGTTGTCATGGTGGAAGAGCACTTTTTTCTTCGCCAAATTTGGCCGTTTTTTCTGCAATTCGACGTCAAATTGGCCCAATAATTCGGCATAGTACAGCCCTGTGACCGTTTTCCACTCTCCAGGTAGTCGATGTAGATCACATCTTGTGAATCCCAGAAAACGGTGGCCATCACCTTTCCGGCCGATGGGGTAGTCTTCGCGTTCTTCGGAGCACTTTCGCCGAGTAAAGTCCACTGTTTCGACTGTTCCTTGGTCTCTGGTGTGCGATATACCAATGGATCCATGTTTCGTCGACTGTCACGAAACGACGCAGAAACTCCTTCGGATTGCGCTTAAACAGCGTCAGACATTGCTCTGAAGTTGTCTCACGATTGCGCTTGTTGTCCGGAGTGAGCAAACGCGGCACCCATCGCGCCGACAGCTTTCTCATGCCCAAAATGTCATGCAGGACATGCCCCACGCGGTCTTTTGAGATACCTACGATCTTAGCTACCTCGCGCACCTTCAATCGTCGATCTACCAATACGAGATCGTGAATTTTTGTCACGTTATCCTCCGTGGTAGCCGTTTTCGGAGCACCTGGACGTGGCTCTTCAAAAATCGACGTGCGACCACGTTGAAACTCGTTAAACCAATTTTTGACAGTCGCCATCGAAGGAGAAGAGTCACCGTACACAGCATCCAAGCGCTTTTTGATTTCGCTTCGCGATTTCCCTTCCAAAAACAAGAATCGAATCACCGACTGATACTGCTCTTTTTCTATTTTTCAAAAATCAACGGACACACTTGCTTTCACACGCTCTCAAAAATAAACTACAACTCGGATCCGGCTGAAATCTTGACAGTAACCATCGAGAAAGTTGTACTACGTGATATAATATTTCTTTTGCGAGAGTGGCGCTATCGGGCGGTGAGGCTAAGTACTTATCGGACCACGCTCGCATGTCCGGCAGGTGTCAGTAAGTAACCAATAGATTCGTGAGGCTTTACTGTTGACGTTTCTGTCTGGTAGAGGTCGCTCGAACACTCTGGCGCGAAGATATAAACGTAGGCCCGATACTTTCCGGACAGACCTCGTAGATATACAACACGAAATGATTATTGTAGTAGGGGGGGTTGGAAGAGTTGATAAGGGATGAGAAATCGATATAACAGAAAGTCGTTGTTTTTTATTACAATCTATCAAAAAGGAAATTTTGGAGGATGACAAATTTAATTTCGGTAGATAAAAAGTACAGAAACATTCCTTTTTTGATGGATTGTAATAAAAAACAATGACTTTCTGTTATATCGATGTCTCATCCTTTATCAATCCTTCCAATCCTCCCCTACTACCCTAATCATTTCGTGTTGTATATCTACATGTAATGGTATCTCAAATTATATTTCAGGTGTATATCTCATGAAATGTAATCATGTTAGTTTGAGCAAAATCAAAAAAATTTGGCTTCGAGGTGTTACGTTTTGGTCACGATTTTCTTGTTTTTTGAGATTCAACTGCCGATAGCAAATTTTTGGAGGATTGCAGGAGAAACCTAATTAAAAAATCGTGTAGATCAGCCAATTTTACCCCTAAAATGACTATTGCAATGTAGCAGAAACGAAAACTTTCTTTATGGCAAATACGTATCATATTTTGGTCGCTTGGGCGGTAATAGGTTAAAGGACGAGATAGTTTCGAATAGTCTAAGTTGAATGCAGATTGACCTCATATTAATTGGACCGTGGACATGGCTGAATTTACCGTCGGCAGCGTATCTGGTAGATGTAAAGAAAGATGAGGTTTTACTGTCGAATAAAAATGTAAGCAAGTACAGTCATACTGTCCCGCATTTACTTGTTAAGCATGGCCATTAGTACAGAAGTAATTATCCTGTAATTCTGCAAGCCATGACTATTTTGCATTTTTATCTCTTTTTTTAACTCTTTTGGAATTTGTTATTTATATATTATTTTTATATAATTTTTTGTTTTTTCATTTTATAACGGTCCGCGAATGCAAGTCAATTCATGAATATCGTCCCGATGCATATTACTATGCTCTTTGTATATATTAGTATAAGCGCGCGCGCACGTGTGTGTGTGTGTGTATGTGTGTGTGTGTGTGTGTGTGTACCATACCAATGGACTGAATGAAAGAGAAAGATAAAAACAATAGGAGCAACTACACAGTCCACGCTATCTAAATTTTTTTGCAACTTAAATCCTATCGGACAAAAAAATCAGACAACTACTCAGGAACTGATACTAAATAAAATATGTTGTATGGTAGTTTTTACTTTTACCAGAAACATAATTAAATAAACGGTGAAATTAGATTTTTTACTCTTACTCTGTTGGATATTATTAGACCAACAGAATATTAGAGCAATTTTTAACTGTCAAATATCCACGTCAAATGAGGTGTTCCGCATCAACATCGGATAATTAAGTAACTAATTATCAACAAAAATTGTTCAAAAATGTATTTATTAATAACACAGGCCGATAAGGAAAAAAATCCAGAAACCAAACAGTATATTCCCGAAGGTTTCTGGTGCGCTGAAACCAAATCTGACCTCAGAATTGCTCCATAATCCTCGGTTTTCGAGAAATCCTAACCTAAAAGTTCAAAAAACACGATTCAGGCTATTGAGTAATGCTATCTCAAAGTACTACTCTTACCCTTCAAAACCCTTTTTTCAGATTTGAAAAATCTTTTTTTTTGCCATTGTGATACCGTAGATTAAATTTGAGTGATTTAACGATTTCGTTACAAAATGAAAATAGTGACGAATTTCCGAATAAGGAGTTACAGTGTAATTTTATGTTTTTTTGGTTACTGAATCTAAATTTGACGTCAAAATGATTCTATAATCTCATTTCCCTTTGCCTTCGAGCCTTTTAACCTGCGGAGCTATAACCTCCGACTCTTACACCACAATTTCCTTAACCCTCGAGCCTTTTAACCTGCTACCGTATAACCCCGACTACATACCCTAATTTCCTTAACCCTCTACTGCGTAATTCTGCCATGCTATAACCGCCGACACTCACACCCCGGTTTCCTTAACCTTCGAACACATAACTTTGCCACACTATAATCCTCGACCTTCACTCCTAAATTTTCTTTATCTTTGAGCCCTTTAACCGGTTACGGTATAACCCCCGACCCTCTTATCCCGATTTCCTTAACTCTCGAGGCCTTTAACCTGATACGGTATAATCTCCGACCCTCACACTCCAATTTCCTTAATCCTTTAGTGCGTAATTCTGCCACGCTATAACCCCCAACCCTCACACCATGATTTCCTCAATCTTCGGAGACGTAACTTTGCTACGCTATAACCTTCGATCTTCACGCCCCAATTTCCTCAACACTCGAGCCCTATTACCGCGACGCTATATCTCCCGTTCCTCATACCGAAATTCGCTACGCAGACTATCTCAAGTCTCCAAATTATGTTCAACCCTTCAGCCCTGCCAGTCTGTAACCTCAGACTCCTTTGCCAGAATTTCCTCAATCAGCACCTCAAGATGTAACCGTATGTCTGCACATTTCAATCACTTTAATATTCATACCTTGTATTCTACGCCGCATTCAATTACGTCTTTCAAATGTCATTTATTCAGTTTGTGAGTATTGCATCTGAATATCTACAATCCTACAGTTTTTCACTTCTTTTTTTTATGAAAACGCTGTTTTTTATCTTGAAATGAACGTTTATGAAATATGCGTCTATGATGATCTGTCAATGTATCGTGTCGGTGTAGAGCCCAACAATAGTCAGTACCATGCTCTCATTCCATCTGCCTTGATAATGTTCCTCTTTGTTTCTGAAATCTTGATGAAATCTTTCACCCATTTCTTCACTGAACGCCTCAACACTTTCCGGAAAGTATTCCAAATATGAAAACAAAAAGTGTATTTTCAGGCTCATCAAACATCTTAATTTTTGAAAATTGTGTAGCATTGTCGATACAATAGTTTTGAATTTAGGGTCCCAGTGGTTTCCGAGAAAATTCTCGTTGACACTTTTGAAACTTATCCTAGCATTTCTCTCATTAGTCGTCATTATCAAGAGGAATTCGTCATCTTTCATAAGTGCTCAAATGTCTGACCCTACAAATATGCCTTCCTTAATTTTTCTTCAGACAATTTAGGAATTTGCCCTGAAGATACTTGTAACAATCGCCTACCTTATCTGATGCCTTGACGAATTGCTTCATCAAGCCCAGTTTTATATGTAGTGGAGGTAACAAGATATGTTTAGTATCAACAATGCTCTCATGGACGACATTGTGTTATCCAACACCCATTCCGATTCTTTTCGGACATTCTTTTCCAACTCAATGTTCTTCTCATGCACGACTGTCCCAGAGACACAAAAAAGAGGGATGCTTCGTATTTCCAGATTGCAAGCCAACTAATATATTAATCATCTTAAAATCGCCACAAACCAACCATTTGTGTTCATTAAAATTGATTTTCTCAAGAAGGAATCGAAAGTAATAATGAGACTCTTTCATGAGAGTGGAATGAGTAATGGGAATAGCTGCATACTCATTTTCATTGTGCAGAAGTACTGCCTTGAGACTTTGTACAGATGCATCCATAAAAAGTCACCCATTCTCTGGATTATAACCTCCTTGCACTCGATATAAACTGATGAGATGCTTTATAACGTTGCAGTAAACAGGGTTATCTACGCAAGTAAAATATGGCCGAAATTTAATATCTTTCTTCCTGTAAATAAAAACTTTTTTCTCAGGTAACAAAAGATTTCTTTCTTTTAATCTTGAAGCTAAGAGTTCTGAAGAATCTTTTGAAAGATTCAAATCACGAATCAGATCATCCAAATAATTTGGTCGAAAAGTTTGGGCTTTTCTGAGTCAGAAAAGTCTTCTTCTTCACTACTGCTACTTTTGTCTGTTACCGAAACTTCTATTGGTTCAAGTTTTTTTGACTCAGAATCAGAATTTTTTTTTTCCTTACTGAGCTGTTACACTAGAAACGTTCAGATAAAGGTGAGAAGCTTTATTATTATAATTAAAGTATCATATTTACAAAAGTAACAGTCATCATGGTGATTTTTAGGTTCACGCCATATTGTTGGTTGGAGAACAACTTCGGTTTTAGTTTTATTTCAGTTTTTCAAACTTCGGCGATAGTCTTCACAAATATATTTAGGAACCCATGGTTTGTTTAAATTCTTTATAGGTGTCTCGTAGCATTCTTTAAACTGTTCTTTAATGATATCAGTAATTGATCGACGAAGTCGAGCTACCTTAAATTTACTGCAGATATAAAAGGAATCGATTTTTCCTTTACATAGAATTCTACAAGTTAACTAGGGAATCACGAATAATATTATAAACTTATTGTAATAACAAAATGGGAAAATATAACTAAATTTCTAGAAGACAAAGTAAATAATAAATATCAGTAAAAGTACTGCACGCAGTGTTATATGAGAAATAATAGAGAGTATTTGATTCCAGTGATTTCCCCGTTAGCCTGCCGCTCAAACGTGATCTCTAACAGAGATGAAGAGTGAAACACAAAAACTTGGAGTTTGCAAGCAGTGTTAAAACACAAATAATATTAAAAACTTATTCTAATACTGGAATGGGGTAATGTAAAATTTCTGAAAAGTCAGAAATTATGATAAAAATCAACGAAAGTACTGCATGCAGTGTTATACGAGAAATAATACCGAAAATTCAATTCCAGTGACTTATCCGTTAGCTTGTCGCTCAAACATGATCTCTAACACAGATGGAGAATGAAGCACGAAAATTTGTAGTATTTGAGCAATGTCATACACGGTTATCCTCAAGTAAGGAAAAGTAGGCCCTAAGTGAATCCGATACTTGTTAACGTAGATGCTTTCTTCATACCGTTGCAGGTTAAAGGGTTCGATGGTTAAGGAAATTGGAGTGAGAGAGTCGGGGGTTATACTATAGCACGTTAAAGAGCTTGAGGGTTAAGGAAATTTGGGTGTGAGGATCGGGTGTTACAGCGTCGCAGGTTATGGAGTTCGACACGGTTAAGGGAATTAAGATTATAGAGTCATTCTGACGTTAAATTTCGATTCTATGACCAAAAAAAAAACATATAATTACACTATAACTCCTTATTCGGAGCTTTGCCAATATTTTCATGCTATAACGAAATCGCTGAATCACTCATATTCAATCTACCATATCTCGATGGAAAAAAAAAGATTTTTCAAATCTGAAAAAAGAGTTTGGAAGGGTAAAAGTAGTACTTTGAGATAGTCTTATTCGTTTTTTAAAATAAAATTGATTCACGGTGTAATACTATGTGAAATGTCGTGAGAAATAATGTATCTTGAATATTTAAAGCTAGGGTGATGGAGCAATTCAAAGGTCAGATTCAGTTTCAGCGCACCAAAAATCTTTGGGAACTTGCTGTCTAGTTTCTGGGCTTTTCCATTTTTTAAATTTTGTAGGTCTGTGTAATATTTATGAAAACTCTTTACAGAATTATATTACTATAACATTTATGTCATTAAAGTAAAGAGAATTAAATGCTTACTAAATGCATCATAAATAATATGAATCTTGATCTGTAAATCATTTTAAAATATAAATATGAATTATTAACGTTGATTGCTTAACGTAAATTGGTGGACTAACAAAATCTTGAAAAACCAGAAACATTGATAAACTAATTTTAATATAATAAATTATTTTTCTAAATAATATAATTTATTGTTTGTAACAGAGAATCACTGCATGACCGATATTTTCCGTTGGGCTCTCGTCGACGTCCACGCTCCTTAGCAGGCTGAGAGGATGCATGTGTGTGCGTACTCTAATGTCTTTTTTTTCTACTTGAGGAACGGCGTCAAATAATTGGTGGAACGAAACTGTGTGACGTAATGAAAAGGAGCAACGGCGAGTGAAGAACGAGAAGAGAGAGAGAGAGAGAGAGGGAGAGAGAGAGAGAGAGATGGAAAGAGGCGCCAGTTGCACGCACAGCTGATTCACGGGGGAATCAGCTGGAGGTAGAGTTGGAAGGCAGTAGTCGCTGAGTAACCATGCAAGCTCGTTTTTCGAAAAATTTTTCGGTTTCGTTCTTTAGTACGTACATTTGCCGAAGACTTAAATTTTTGTGGATATACATCCGGTGTACGAAAAGTACGCGTATTTTGTTGTGTTTATTAGTGGTGAGTGGATCGCGCTCAGCCAACGTCTGTTTCTTACACCAGTACGTGTAAAGAATTTACGAGGTGCATGTCAATAATTCCCGTAACCATTTTCCAATTGGCGAGCTGTGAGTAGTATTGGCGATTCGCCTGAAGTACTGGCAAATTGTCGAGAACGAGCGAGAAGCAGCAGCGTCTTCAGCAGCGGCAGCTCCGAGTTAAGTCGGTGTCATGGCTTCTCTCTCTCTCTCTCTCTCTCTCTCTCTCTCTCTCTCTCTCTCTCTCTCTCTCTCTCTCTCTCTCTCTCTCTCTCTCTCTCTCTCTCAGTGAGTGACTTAAAACTGACGTTGTCACTTTCGCTCTACCGAAGACATACTTTTCACATCAAATTGTTTTGATCAAATTGTACTGGCTCCTTGTTTTTCGGTGCGTTTTCAACATGTCTCGTCTTTTCCGAGTCACAAAATCATTTATCCACCTGAAATTAACATTCGAGAGAAACGTTGGTTTTTCCTTTGGTACGTTACAATAAATATTAAGTTTACTAACGATCTGCCGTTATCACCAGTTTCCAAAAATACATCGTCTTATGACAGTCGTCACCAGCTACCAAACCACAATACGTCCATATTGTCATTCACCAAAATCTCAACGCTTTGCCACTACAGACATCGAACGCTTCATCTTACTGGTGATTTGGAAATTTGGAGAATATGTTCTCCGGCAAATGATAGTAGTGTTAATTCACTATACCAATTGAGTCTTTTACTTTTCGAGGTAAGCTAGTGTAGAAGACGCGGAAACCTGGACAATGTCGCGTTGAACCGTGTGTAAACAGAAGTCTACGGGGGACTGATAGGCGACATCAACATACCAATAACCCTACTCAGGGAAATCGTTAATGTTGACTGAGGAAATACGAGGCGCTGCGCACATGAGTCGTGCAACCTGTGTTCACTCCAAATCGAAATAAAGAAAAAAGAGGAAAAAATGAGAGAAAATTGCAGCTGTTTTCAAGGTGACCGGCACCGTGTGTTAGTTCCTTCTGATCAATATGGAGTGTACGGACTATTGTCTTTGAAATTTCTGTAAGCAAAAAACTAATAAATGTAAACGTAGATTTAAAATTATATGCGGAAATATGTATTGCGACCGATCCTCAAGCGTAATTATGAGTAGTGTTTGAGACCCACCCGTACGCGGAAAAGAATCAATGTGTGCTGTATGCTGCAATTATGATCAATTGCATGACATGCTGTGATAGATCGTAGATGCAACGATATAAGCGTATGCGCCTTTGTCTCTCGTTACTCTGAGTTCGACCCATTGACGTGAATGAGCCCATTGAGCGTCATCGTTGCCATATCGCAAAGTTACGGCTCCAGAATCTTTTCTGGAGGCGGTAGATTTCACGGTATGCACATGGCTACCGAACATGGCTCCTATATGCGGGAAGGATTAGCACATGATTAATCCTTGGCCAGTAGGCTAGTGAATGAAGAGGAATGAGAGCGCAGGGAGCAGGAGAGTAGGAAAACGCAGCAGGCGAGCGGTCTCAAAGGCCCGACGCTGCAGCAGCGGCGTACGGAGAGAGGGGAGCCAGAAAACTTGGAAGAAGAGTAATGTAGGGAAAAAATGCTTTCTTTTTTTGACTTTTTTGGACTGCAGGCAGCGAAGAAAATTAAAAACGGTACTTGAGCGGCGCCCCGCGACTGCTTCGCACGTCCGATATGTCTGAAGTGTCTGATCGCGCTCCACGCACTTGTAAATCTCTGTGTAAATCTCTGTACACTAGGAAAATAAAAAAACTTGTGAAAATGTAGGAATGAAACGCGTGTGTGCGAAATTCATACCAAAATTGTTCACAGCAGAGCAGAAGAAAGTTCGCTTAAAAATCGCTCTGGATAATCTGGAAATGGTCAATAATGCTGATAATGTGCTTAGAAAAGTTATTACAGGTGATGAATCATGGGTTTATGGTTATGATCCGGAAACAAAACAACAATCTTCACAGTGGAAGCATTCTGAATCGCCAAGACCAAAAAAAGTACGTCAAAGTCGGAGCAACGTTAAGTCAATGTTGATTTTTTTTTTCGATTGTGAAGCCGTTGTACATCACGAATATGCACCAATAGGTCAGACAATCAAAAAAGAATACTACGTTCAAATTTTGAAACGTTTGCGTGATGCAGTAAAAAGAAAACGGCCGCACTTTTGGGAAAGTGGTGACTGGCTTCTCCATCACGATAATGCGCCAGTGCATTGATCCAATCTTGTGCAGCAGTTTTTGAGCAAACACAATATCGCATTGCTTCGACAACCTCCATACAGTCCCGACATATTCCCTTGTGACTTTTGGCTGTTTCCAAAACTAAAAAAACCACTCAAAGGACACCGATTCGATGACAAAACAACGATTGAAAAGAATGCGACGAGTATACTTAAGGCTATCCGTAAAAGTGAGTTGCAGGACTGTTTTGAAAAGTGGAAATATCGATGGAACCGTGTTATTCAATCAAGTGGGTATTACTTTGAAAGATACCACCCACTAGATGATAAAGAATAACGCTAGCACGAAAATATAGAGGTAGGCCCGATACTTTCCGAACAGACGTCGTATAGGTCAGTTAATGACAGCTTCTTAATATCTCACTTTGCTGCGTCTGCACTAATACATCTGCCGCTCATTTTCCGCGAATTTGAATTCAAATTTTCGGAAAATTCGTACAAGTCTCGTTCGATCGCCTCGCTACCTTAGAGTATCGCCTATCGCACTGTTAAGCTGTTTCCTAGCTTATTGACAGTGGGATGCAAATTAACCTGAACCTGGCGATCTCTTTTCGTGACCATTAAACTCATATCAAAGCAGATTAAGCATGCCCCTCTCTCATCTCATCCGCCATAGGGCCATATAATATAGATTGCTGTTGTCTACATAAATGCAAATCAGCTCAACACATTATCTCATTTCACACTCTTACAGGCAGCTACTTCCATAAGTTATTATAACATAATAGTCGTTACTAGTTAGTTTATTTATTTACAACTTCTATGTTACATTTGGTTTACATTTCTTATATTACTATTTGTGTCTCGTATCCAGATTGTGTAGTTGATTGTGTGTGTGTGTGTGTGTGTGTGTGTGTGTGTGTGTGTGTGCGCGCGTGCGTGTGTGTGCGTGTGTGTGTGTGTGTGTGTGTGTATGTGCGTGCGTGCGTGCGTGTGTGTGTGTGTGTGTGTGTGTGTGTGTGTGTGTGTGTGCGCGCGCGCGCGTGTGTGTGTGTGTGCGTGTGTGTGTGTGTGTGTGTGTGTGTGTGTGTGTGTGTGTGTGTGTTGTGTAAATATGTGCCTTTGTAGGTGTGTCTGCAACTCTTGTGTCCCTGTCTTCTGCGCCTGCCTGTTCCTCTTTTCTTCTCATTTTTCTTCTGATTAATCTTCTGTTCCTCTTTCTCTCTCCAAGATTTGCCTTTTCCGCTCTTCTGTTTTTTTTCTCTTTCTTGCATGTTTTCTTTTCAGCTTTTCCTTTATTACTTTCTTTTGCCTTTTCACCTTTGCCTTTCCTTTGCTTTTGCTCTCCTTCTTGCTAATCATTTCATCTATCTTTCTCCTTATTAAGGCTTTGACACCTTTTTTTTGTTTCCTATTGCTCCCTCTACCTTTCCTTTCCTCAACCTCACTTATTTTTCCTTAGTATCTTATGATTAGCCTTCTAGTTTACCTTTTTCTTTCTCTTCTTCTATTCTTCTTCTTTTCCATTTTGCTCCATCCTCCAATACCTGCTTCCTCTCGCTTGTGTAATTGCTGTTACTTGTGTCTTGTGTGTGTGTGTGCATGTATGTGTGTGTAGATGTGTCTGCGAGTATTGCTTCTCTGTCTTCTGTTTCCGTCTCTCCTTAGGGTCTTGCAGCTTCGTCTTCCTGCTTTTCTTTTTCTTTCTTCTCTTCGTTTCTTCTTCTTTTCCATTTTATCTCCATCATCCACGCTATCTTTTCTTTGTTTCCTATTATTATTTTTTCCCATTCTTCCCCTTCCTTTCTGCTTTTTTCACATTTTTCTACCATGTGCTTCCAATTTTCTTCCTCTTTCATACACATTCTACATCTCTTATTTTCTTCTTTTTCCCAATACCTGCTCCCTCTCGTTTCATTACCTAACCTAAATCTTTCCCTTATTTGCAGGCCTTTTATTCTTCCCTCTCCTTGAATTTCCTTTAACCTATACCTTTTCATTTCTTCTTTCAGCTCTTTCCACTCGTTTATGTATCTTGATTTTTCTAATTTTTCTTCTAGTTCTTTTTCATCTTTTTTCTTCAGCTCATATCTTATTTCTTCCAAAAACTCTTCCCTCATTTCATCTCCCTCTTCTCTCTCTCTGTATATTTTACTTTTTTCTAGCCTTTCCTCTCTCTCCTCCTTCTTACCCTTTTTATCTTTTTTATTTCTTTCCCTTTTCTTTAATTCTCTCCATGCTTCTTTTTTTATTGAGCCATCTCTTTCCTCTCTTATTTTGTTTTCATACTTCATTGCTCTTTCCAATGCTGTTTCATTCATTTCTTGTCTTCCTGTTTCCCATCGTATTAGGTAACTTGGCGTGTTTCTATCTAATCCTAATACCCACTTTATGTATTTTAGTTGTAGTCTCTCTATTTCCTCATATCTCTTCCATCCCCAGATTTCTGCTACATACATAATCTCGCTTTTCGTCAGAGCATCGAACAGGTTCATCCTTAGCTCCCAGTTTTCTCTAAATAGCTTTTCTCCTAGCCCCCATAGCTTTCCGAGTCCCATGTTTATTTTCCCTTCTACTTTCTTTATCTGCTTTTTATTTCCGTTATTTCTGCTTATGACATATCTTAAGTAGTTGTACTCTTTCACCATCTCTATCTTCTCACCTTCCCATTCGAATTCTTCTTCCTTCCCCCTTCCTCCTCCTCTCCTGCATTTTATCATCTTTGATTTTCCTACATTCAACTCTAATCCCTTTTCTTCCAGGTATCTTTTTAATTTTTTCAGCATTGCTTTCATTCCACTTTCACTCTTTGCCATCATCACTATATCATCTGCGTATCCTAATGTCCATATTTTCTTCCTTCCTATCACTACCCCTCCTTCCTGCACCTGCTTGATCTTCACTTCCAGATCGGCGAAGGCAAGATTAAATAGCGTGGTGCTCAAAGGGCACCCTTGCCTTACGCCTTTGTAAGTCTCAAACTCCCCAATTATTTCTCCTCCAACTTTTACCTTACTCCCTGTTTTCTTGTATATTTCTTCTATTCTTTTCCTAATTTTTCTATTTATCCCTTTCTCTTTCATTGTTTCCCATATTTTCTTGCTCTTTATTTTATCAAAAGCAGCCTTCATGTCTGCAAAGAATACGAACAGTTTTCCTCCTTTTTCCCTTATTTCCTTCCCTATTATTGTTTTTAATATAAATATTGCGTCCATTGTTCCTCTTTTCTTCCTAAATCCCATCTGCGCATCACTTAGCGTTTCTTTAGCTTCTAGTTCTCTTTCCAGCTTTTTTCTCAGTATTTCCGCATATATTTTATATCCCGTATCCATCAGCATTATTCCTCTATAGTTTCCTACTTCTTCTTTCCTCCCTTTCTTATATATTGGTACTATTATTCCCTTCCTCCATTCTTTCGGATATCCTTCTCCGTTCCATATTCTTTTGAAGCATTTTGTCATATCTTTTATCAAGCCTTCCGTGCCTTCCACTCACGCTTCATTTGCTATACCATTTTCTCCTGTCGCCTTTTTCATTTTCATTTTTCTTATTACCTCTTTTACTTCTCTTTCTTTGATTTCTTCACCTTCCTCTCCTTCATTGTCTTCGATTTCTTCCCCTTTGCTTTCTTCCTTTTCTTTCTCTCCCAATTGTTCCTTGAAGTGCTTCATCCATTCTTCTTTTCCTATATTTTCATCTAATCCAATTCTTTTCTTCCTATTGCCATTCACTTTATCCCAGAATTTTCTTCTCGTCTTATCTGTTCTTATTTCTTCTGCCACTCTTTTCCCTTCATCTTCTTTTGCTTTTCTTATTTCCTCTCTGTATTCTCTCTTTGCTTCTAGGTATTTGCCTCTGTCTCCTTCCCCTTTTCTTACCTTATTTAACTCTGCCATTACCCTGTCCCTTTTTGCCTTACATTCTTTTCTCCGCCAGCTTTTTTTTGATCCTTTTTTTTCCTTATCTTCTTTTTTACAACTGCGTTCTTCATTCTATTTTTTATATCTTTCTATTTATCTGTTTCCTCTATTGCGTCTATCCATCTCTGATACTCCCTTATACCTTCTTCACTCCAGTCGTCTATCATTCTTTCTTCCTCTTCTTTTCTTTCTTCCGCTATTTTGTCTCCCAGTTCCACCTCTATTAGTAAGTGGTCCGACTTTACCCTCTCATTTATTTGAACCCTTTTTATTGCCTCATCACCTTCCTCGTTACCTACTACATAATCTATCGTTGATATTCCTCTTGCTCCTATATATGTTATTTCTCCCTCTTCATCTCCTTTTCTCCCATTCGTTATCACTAAACCCATTTCTCTTAGCCATTGTATCATTTCTTCTCCCTCTGCGTTTAACACTTTATCCTTGGCCTTAATTTCTTCTAGGTTTTCTTCTGTCTCCCATTCCCTTCCTTTCGTTTCCTGTTCTTGCGTTGAAGTCTCCTCCTATAATTATTGTTTTTCCTCTGTGCTCCTCTATCTCTTCGCTTAGGTATTCATAGTTTTCCTTCTTCTCATGTTGCATATACACCGATGCTATCATGTATTTCCTTCCTCTGATCTTTATTTCTCCTACTATTACCTCACTTGTCCTTTCTTTCTTCCATTCAACCTTACTCATCCCTTTCCTCTCTCTTGCCGCCATTATTCCTCCCCCTATTTCTCTCCCCCTTCTTCCTTCCCTTCTTGAGTCCCGCCACTATATGCTGAACCCTTTCAGTTGTTTTTCCACACCAGTTCTTGCCCCTTGCCTCTTCAGCCAGGTTTCCGTTAGCCCTATTATGTCGAATTCCCTAACATATTCCCAGTCATCTTCCTTCATGCTCCTCACCCTCGCCACGTTCCAGAATAGTATTTTTACTGGCTTCCTCCCCCCTCTCTCCCTTCTCCTCTCTCTCTCTCCTTTATCCCTATTGCTTTCGAAACCCTTCCACCCCTCTTCCTACCATTTTTCCCTCTCTCTCGTTCCACCACCATTCTTCTTCCTCTGATTTCACCCCGTTATGCCACATCTTTACCTCTTTACCTTTACTTCTTTTTTCTTTCGCTTTCCTTCTTACTTCCTCTCTTATCCTTCTCTGCTTCCACGTCCAGTCCTGATCTATGTATATCTTTTTCTGTGCCAAATTCTTTTTCTTCTTCATAATTCCTTCTTTTTGTTCCCATGAAGCGCATCTAATTTGCCACATGTTTTTTTTTCTTTCTCTCCGATTATCTCTCTCCGCTGTTCCTCCTATTCTTCTCAGATTCACTATCTCTCCTTTCATTTCTAGAACCTCCCTTAACCAGACCTCTGCCTCTCCCTTCTTTTCCCATCTTAACTCACCCTCTAAGTCTGTCACTATATATTGTTTATCCTACTTTCTCTATCCATTTTTTTCTCTCATATGCTCTAATTCTTCCTTATTGCCTACTTCTGTTCCTCTTTGCTTCTTGTTTCCTCATTCTATGCTTTCTTTTAGTTTCACGCACTCCCTTTCCAACTATTCCATCCTCTCTCCCCATTTTTCCGGCAGTTTCTTTTCTCTACGTTCTGCTTTTTCCCTTTCTTCTTTTGTCTCTTTCTTTCTTTCTTCTCTCTCTCTCTCTTGTTCTTTCCTAACTTTTCCTATTTCCTTCTCCCACCTTTCTTCTCTTCTTTTCCCCTCTGCCTCCATTCTTTCCATTTGTCCCATTATTTCTTTAAACATTTCTGTCCATTCTTTCCTTTCCTCCTCCCATACCTCTCTTAATTTCCTTATGTCTGTCCGTATCTTTTCCATTATATCTTCTGCACCACTACTTTTTCTCACTTCTCTTATCGTGTTGTCCAATCCTTCTCCCCCCTCCCCATCCATCTCGCTTCCCTCGCTCTCACTTTTGCTTCTCTTTGCCTCTCTCATTTCTCCTCTATTATTCTCCCTCAGCCCCTCCCCGCTCTCTCTCCCCCTCACCACCTTTACTCTTTTCTTCTTTTCCTCCTCTGGGCCTTTCTTATCCAACCTTCCACCTTTATCTCTTAATTTTTCTGTTGTCACAAATCTTTCCATCCTGTCCCGTACGCCTTAATTCGACTCTCTATATCTACCCGTGATCCCACCTTTATTCCCTGTCTTACATTATCTGTCTCTGCCTTTACTTCTTACCGCCCCTCCTCTCTGCCTGCCTTTCCCGCTTTCTGATTTTCTCTCTTAACCTCAACCTTTATTTTTTTTCCTTATTCCTCTCTCTCTCTGCTTTTTCCTGCTCTTCTCCAGGCCTCTCTCTCTCTTCTCCACTCCTCCTCCGCCTCCACGCTCTTTTCACCTCTATTTCTCTCTTCAAACCCTTTTCCTCTTTAACTTTCTCACCAAAACTCGCGCTCACATCCAAGACACGTCCACACTCCCCTCGAGTCCAATAATACATTCTAATAGTCGTTACTATAATGAGACATTTCTCACCCCTCATATTTCAGATACGCTTCTTCTCTTCCAACTCTGGTGTCCAATTCTTACGACTTGATCGCATAGGCAAAGAAGGTGGAGGCGCTGTACTATACGTGCGTGATTTGCTGACAACCAATATTCTGTTTAAATCTGATCCGCTCTAAGATAACACAGCTCCACAAAAAAAATGAAAGTATTTTCCCCGATAAATGACTGTATGTTCTTTATGTTTTTGATGTCGCTGAATCCGAATCCGGGGTCCGTTTGACTCCATCACGTCAGGGTTAAGGGCATTTGCGGGTCAAATTGCGAATCGACCCGTTAAAAAATTTTTAAAAAATTCATAATATATTTTTGGGATTCCTGATTCCAAATCCAATCTTTTTTGAACCTCAACATGTCAGAATCAAGGTCAAACGGAGGTCAAATCATTCAAATCGGATGATACAATATTTTTGACTCCAGATTCTGAAAGAGCGGAAAATTTTACGTCCGAATACGTAGTAACTTTTTTTTTAAGCCGACTTCTGTAGGTCGCGTTGCGGTTATCCAAAATAAGACTTAGATATCTAGTTTTGGCCGGAACATTAAACGCAGATTAGAATTCTGGTTCTTTAGACAGTTGATCTTCATGTTTTTTGAGTCACTGATCACGAAGCAGTCCTTTTTACTACATCGTAATGTCCGTTTAATTTAATGTCCATTTGTGATAACGGACTTGTTTTTGTTTAAACGATCTACGTAATGGTTTTCTTTTAGGTGTTACTGGAACTGTTTCTATATCTCGTTTTAAATTCCAGCAGTAGTCTGCCATCATATTTATACCCCATGTTCCTTGATAGCGCTTTTCCATATCTTTCATGTCTTGATGACATCTCTCTCCATGCTCTTCACTGAAATCACCTAATTTTTCTGGAAAGAAATCGAGATGAGAGTCTACAAAATGCAATTTGATGCTCATATTACATCCTAAATTCTTATAGTTTTCCATCATAACACCTACTAGTTTTTTATAATTCGGACTTTTATTGTTCCCTAAAAAATACTCAGAAACTGCATGGAAGCTAGTCCATGCCGCTTTCTCTAAATTTGTCATTTGAGATGTAAAATTGGGATCATTGAAGAGCGTTCGGATCTGTGGACCATCAAAAATGCCTGCCTTTAGCTTGGCTTCACTGAGTTTGGGCATTTTTTTCACTATATATCTAAAGCAATCTCCATCTTTATCTAGAGCTCTGACAAATTGCTTCATGAAACCAAGTTTGAGATGCAGTGGAGGAATTAAAATTTTTAATGTATCTACAAGAGGCGGCTGAATGACGTTGGACGATCCAGGCTGCAGAGAATTTCTCGTTGGCCATTCCTTTTTGATGTAGTGATTTTGACGATCCCTGCTGTCAAAAAGGCACAAGAAGCAAGAGTATTTAATATTCCCGCTCTGCATCCCAAGAAGAATTCCAATGATTTTGAGGTCACCACAGATTCTCCATTGATGTTCTTTGTAATTGTTTTTTTCTAAAACAATTTTCATATTTTGGTAAGATTCTTTGAGAAGTGTAGAGTGAGCTATGGGTATTGGAGCCAGTACATTCGTATTGTGGAGCAATATCACTTTCAAACTGCGAATAGAAGAATCTATAAACAGTCTCCACTCATTCGGCTTGTAGACATTAACTTTGAAACTATTTATAAGTCCGTTGATATCATTGCAATACACCAATCCCACTGTATCATCTTTAGTAAAGAAACGTCGAAACTCTTGGTCTCTGTTCCTATAAATTGAAATCTTTACACCTTCTTCCAAAAGATTCTTTTGTTTCAGCCTTGAAGCCAAAAGTTCATGAGCTTCCTTTGAAAGTCCTAACTCTCTTCCTAAGTTACTCAATTCATTCTGCGTAAATTTTGCAGGCTCCTTATTCCTTTCATCCTGGTTTTTGTCACTTTCACTTCCTTTGTCTGTCTCTATCTCGCTGTCACTTTCCTCTGTTTGTACTTCTTCGGTACCTATTTCTTCATTGGCCAGGACGTCTACAACAGGATTCTTGGCATTACCACTATTTTTTGAAATCAAAACAGCTGGAATTACTTTATCGGTAAAAATATATTTGATTTTTGATTTATTTTTCCTATTGTATCCGTGAGTAATGGTATTGCAGAAGAAACAGTCTTGTTTTGCTTCTGGCATATTCCATGTCACTGATACAGAGTATTCCAACTTTGAAATGTCCTTTTTCATATAATATGTCAGCAACATTTTATGACAGCGCAGACAAACGACATGTGGAACCCAATTCTCATCTTGATTCAATATTTCTGATGAAAAACAATAACTGTATGCAGTACGCACAGCACGAGTGATATTTTTCCGGCTATATGGTGGTGCGTATGCAGCACAAACGTAACAAAAATAATTTGGTTTTTCCGGGTTGTCATGCTCATGTCTAGAGGTTCTGGCTATACTTGTAGCTTTATACTTTGGTAAGGCCAAGTTAGCCACCTTAACAAAGCTACGGTCGCATGATGACGACGCCTGCGGGCCCGCTTTCTCACCCTGACCAGCCGCCGATACTGGGGTTCCGACCCCCTGCATCGTAAATTTTTCCGGTGTGTTTGCCATGACGGCATGAGCATCATGACCCAGGAACTTTGCCGGATAGCGAGACAACTCCGTTGCCCGCCGTCACCACGGGGAGGTGTCCTGGATGCAAACACATGGAAAAAACCGCTGCCAACAGATTCCAAAAATAGATATCTAAGTCTTATTTTGGATAACCGCAACGCGACCTACAGAAGTCGGTTTAAAAAAAAAGTTACTACGTATTCGGACGTAAAATTTTCCGCTCTTTCAGAATCTGGAGTCAAAAATATTGTATCATCCGATTTGAATGATTTGAACTCCGTTTGACCTTGATTCTGACATGTTGAGGTTCAAAAAAGATTGGATTTGGAATCAGGAATCCCAAAAATATATTATGAATTTTTTTTAAATTTTTTAACGGGTCGATTCGCAATTTGACCTTCAAATGCCCTTAACCCTGACGTGATGGAGTCAAACGGACCCCGGATTCGGATTCAGCGACATCAAAAACATAAAGAACGTACAGTCAGATATCGGGGAAAATACTTTCATTTTTTTTTGTGGAGCTGTGTAATATTCCTGAATTTATACTCGCTGAAATAAAATTAAACTCTTTTAAAATATTAAGGGGTCATTCTGGCTCTTGCGCAAGAAAAGGCTATTTTTGTAAATTTTTTCTTTTACTATTTTTTGTTATTAAATATATCGATATAGAAGTTTTTGGGTTTGATAAATACAGTCTCGAAGTACAACAAAAATTTTTTTTTAATTATTTGAAATACTTTGTTACACCATAATGGCTGGCAAACGTGACACCTTAAAAAGTAGGTATGCTCGTGGGGTGACGCAAAACTAGATCATAGTTCGATAGATTCGGTATATCAGTGGCTATTGCACTTACTAACAGAAACTTAAAATATTAATTTAAACTACTTTTTTTGCAAAAAGAAGCGAAAAAAAACATGTTTTCTTTTTTTATCGAAAATTTGATTTGTTATACGCCATTTTGTTATATGGGAAAAAATTAATTCTATTAGTACGTGCAATAGCCATTGACATACTGAATCTAAAACGTTTCATTTTTTTGTTTCAGATGAACTGTGATCTAGTTTTGCGTCACGCTACGAGCAAACCTACTTTTTGAGGAGTAACGTTTGCCAGCTATTATGTTGTATAAAAAGTATTTCAATTAATAAAAAAAAAATTTTTTTTTGTACTACGAGACGGTATTTATCAAACCCAAAAACATTTATGTCGATATATTTAATAATAACTTCAGAAAAAATTCACAAAAATAGCCTTTTTTTGCGCAAGAGCCAGAACGACCCCTTAAGCTAACCTTGAAATAACCTTAGAGGTGAGATTGAAAGTCAGAACTAAGGTTACCATTGAGTTTCTCGATGATAATGACCTAACCTGCAAAATATTTTATTAACACATGTCATCCGAAATTTCTAGGGGTTTCCATATTTTTTTCTCCAATACTGTATAATATATATATCATATATAATACGTAAAAAATATAATATAATTAATAGTACGAGGTGTGATCAAAAAGTAAGGTGAATTTTGAAATTTAGCGGGCTACGTCCGTTCGATCTTCGACTTTTTTATTTGGTTATGTCGGTACACTCGTCTAGAACATACGTTCCAAATTTCAGCTTTGCAGTATGTTTGGTTTGTTTGTGAGAGGCATCAAGGTTAGAAGTGTTTTGCGTGCTCCACGATTTGCTGCTGTCTAAAAACATGGATCAAAGAGTTTGCATTAAATTTTGTGTGAAAAATGGAATCAAATGTTCCAAAACACTTGAAATGCTGAAAGTGGCATACGGTAGGTCTACTTTAAGCCAAAAAAATGTTTACAAGTGGTATAAACTCTTCCAAGAAGGCCGAGAAGACACCGACGACGAACCTCGTTCTGGATGCCCCAGCACATCAACAACTGATGAGAATGTTGAAGAAGTGAAGAAAATAGTGTTGGGAAATCGTCGAATTACCATTAGAGAAATTGCTGATGATATTGGCATCTCATTTGGTTCGTGTCAATCAATTTTGACGAGTGTTTTAGACATGAGACGTGTGTCAGCGAAGTTTGTTCCAAAATTGCTCAATTTCGACCAAAAGAAACGTCGCATGAGCATCGCCCAAGAGCTACTGAATGACGTCAACGATGATCCAGATTTACTCAACAGGGTTATAACAGGTGACGAAACATGGGTATACGGTTATGACGTCGAGACTAAGACTCAATCGTCCCAGTGGAGGCATTCTGGATCACCAAGACCAAAAAAAAGCACGCCAAGTTCGATCAAATGTAAAGGTTTTGCTTACAGTTTTCTTTGACTGCAGGGGCGTGGTGCATCATGAGTTCTTGCCACAGGGTAGAACAGTAAATAAGGAATATTACCTGCAAGTTATGCGCAATTTGCGCGAAGCAATCCGCCAGAAACGTCCGAATTTGTGGAAAAATAAAAATTGGCTTTTGCACCATGATAACGCCCCTGCTCACACATCGTTGCTTGTGCGCGAATTTTTGGCTAAAACCAACACAGTAACGATGCCACATGCACCGTATTCCCCAGATCTGGCCCCCTGTGACTTCTTCTTGTTCCCAAAACTGAAGAGGCCCATGAAAGGACGGCGTTTTGCCACGATTGAGGAGATAAAGACGGCTGAACTAAAACCGAAGGATGAACTAAACAAGATCACAAAAAATGATTTTTTGAAATGCTTTGAGGATTGGAAAAAGCGTTGGCACAAGTGCATTATATCCGAGGGGGATTACTTTGAAGGAGATAAAATAAAAATTGATGAATAAATAAATATTTTTTGAGAAAAATAAAAATTCACCTTACTTTTTGATCACACCTCGTATATGCAGAAGGGATGAAATAGGAGTATACTTCAATAAAAGTACTTGAGAATCCAACCACAAAACCAGCTCTAGTCAACGAGACCAAGAAAGTACTGAAAGATACAGCCATGAAAAATTGTATTACTATTATGTGACGAGAACAAGCAGTACGCTTGCTCCTCGTCTGCCCTTCTTCTCTCTCTCCCTCTTATCACTCGGCATGGCGACGTGGCGTTCGGCGCATATATTTATTGCGCCTAACCACTGGCCTTTATGTTTTTCCAGCCGCCAAAGATTGCCGAGCAAGATTGAGAGCGCCCGAAGAAGCAAGAGCGCAGCGACTATGAGGTAGAGAGAGAGAGAGAGAGAGAGAGAGAGAGAGAAAGTTAGCGAGCATGCTAGAGTGCGCGTCTATGCACGCACTATGCAGGTTTAGGCCGGCGTATGACGCGCGACCAATTAGCGCTCTTGTCGCACGCCGCCTAATGAGTGGGCTTGGTGGGAGAGTCCGGCGAGAGCGCGAATGCTGACCATGCGTCAAGTCGCGTGAGGCAGTTCCCGGAAGAAAGTTGAGGAGAGAAGTTGGAAGTAACAGCGCGATGAGAGAAGAAGAAACACACGTGCAGCAGTGACCAGACCAGGGCGAGCCGAGGCAACGTGTGGAGGCAACACCTGCAGCAGGGCATTCAGTGTCGCCCTCGCCGCCATGCACGGCATGACTTCCAGGGGGTTCACCACGGGCTACGCCGAGGAAGACGTCCAGCCAGCGGCCAGCCAACTCCCCGTTGCCGGCTCATCGCCAAGGACAAAGGTCAGGTTATCTCTCTCTCCCGGTATTTCTCTCTCTCTCATGGTGATGCGCGGCCGCGTAGGAACGATAGGTAGCCAGGCGATCACTTGCCGGCTACGCTCATCGTAATGCGGTAGAGAGGTTTCAACGTATGCTTTCCTTTGTAAGGAGGTAATTGGCCAAGGCGATTTAGTCGCCGGGCCATTCGTCCTCCCGCGTTAGTTTAAGTTGTTCTGTATATGTGCGCGTGATGTAAACGTTATTGTAACTGATTTTGTATTTGTTTGTCTGAATAGATTTAAGTTGTATGTTCCAAGTAAAGAAAATTATTTATTCGTTCGACCTATCCTCTCGTTCCCCGATTGTTAAAGAGCGAATGTGCCTCTCTTACTCTCCCCTTAATAAATTAGTGACGTCAGTGCCGAATAAGGCGCTGCCCCCGTTACAATTATATGGATACCCGGACATTCAGGATTGAGGGTATTGAAAAGGCGGACAAATTGATCAAACGGGAAGCTGAAAGAGGCTGAAGAGGCATGTGAACTGGGAGGTGGGCATGCCTACCAGGAAGAGTGTGCGAGAATAGATGCCATCATAAGGGAAGCAAAAAGGATAGCCTGGGAGAAATCCCAGAGATGTAGATGGTAAAAAATCCTGCTAAGAACACAATAATAACTTAAGGAGATGGTGTAAGAAAAAAGAGAAAATACCACTCCACTTCCTATGTGAATGCGCTGCACTGATGGCCAAAAGACAAAAATGAATGGGCAGAAGGATACTAGATTCCGAATTAGTTAAGGAGGTCGACTTGAGAAAAAGTCTGGACAGGATGGTAGAATGGTGAAAGCTAAATGTCCCTGAGCAGGAATCTGCGTCTCACCCAGATAACTGTAATAATGATAATAATAATAATAATAATAATAATAAGAATAATATATTTATCCAGGTTATTGGAAACAACTGAGCAGTAGTCAAAATGTGGGAAGATAAGGGTTTCTATAAGGTGTTTTTGTTGTTTTATCTAGTGATTTCCCGTGGAATTGGAGAGAATGAAGAAGAGAGTTTATCTTGATGATGAATGAATAGACTTGTTTATTCCATGAGAAGGATGAAGAAATGTGTATTCCAACATTTTTGATTGTGTTATACTGCAGATTGAAGATTTTGCATAGATAGGTATATTATTAACAGTGAAAAATGGTAATAAATTAAAGTCTAATAATAAAAGATTGAGAAGACTGCCTAGGATGATTATTTGTGCTTTAAGAATGTTTAAAGAGCGGCCCAATATGCTTGTCCAACGCGCTATTGAGTTTATATCTTGTTGGATGTTAGATAAACCTTGTTGGACATTATGGGAGCAATGATGGTAGATTTGAAAATCATCAGCGTACGCATGAAATTAGAGTAGTGTGTAACTGTAAATAAATTAGTAACAAAAACTACGAATAATAGTAGCCCCAGGACACTCTTGTGTAGGACACCAGAGGCATCCCGCAGCCGCTGTGATATGGAACCTCCTTCAACTATCACAGTTGTAAGTGGTCAATTAGATAACTATAGAACCATTTTAGTAGTGCGTCATCAATATGCAGTCGTTTGACTTTAGTTATGAGGATGCTGTGTGATATGGAGTTAAAAGCTTTCGAGAAATTAAAGAGTATAATAATTTCGAATTTAGTGATGGCAGAGCGAATATCTTCTAGAACTCCAGAAGAGTGGTCTGGGTACTGTGTCATCTACGAAAACCAGCTTAACGTGGGGATAAGAGTTTATTTGCCTCAAGAAAGTTCAATAGCTGAATATGTACTATGTGTTCGAATGATTTTTATGATTTAGATAGTTTAGCAATGAGTCGAGTGTCTGAGATGGATGTTGCTTGATTTTTCTTCATTAGGGGAACAATGAGGCTTCATTTCCATGCTGACGAGAATATGCTAGTAGTGAAGGATTTGTTAAACAATGAGGTGAGAGGAGATATAATAGATTCGGAAGCCAGTTTTAGCATCTTGACAGAGATGTCGTCTTGGTCACCACCTTTAAAGGTAGCCAAAGAGAAGGCAGAAACAACATCGGCTTAAGTTATAGGAGAGAAGTTGAATGAAAGAATCCAAGATAGGACAACAGGAGATGTGAAAGTAGAGATTATGAGATTAAATATATGTAGCTGTAAAAGAGATTTACAATCGATGTAAAGTGACCGTTGAGGGAGTCGCCCGAGAAGTATCGAAAGGAAAATGAAGAAGATTTTGAAAGTGAATATAACTCCTTCCATTTACCTGTCGGGGTAACCATTCCGCGTAGACCCGCCTCGATGTATTTATTCCTAGCAGTGTCAAGTTGATTTCGGACATTGAGTCTTAGGTAAAGGGCAATATTTTGTTGGTTGACTGTATTTTTGGTAAGTACATATGAGCGATCACGAGCTATCAATTGTTGGAGAATGTTTGAAGAAACTCAATGTTTATGTTTAAATGAAATTATGACAGATCGAAAGGGAGCAAGTGAGTCAAATTATTAGGTGATGGCTGCAGTGAGATAAGCTGTATGGTAATCTACGTCTATTCAGTAAAAGTTAGGGTGAATGATGATAAGAATAGGGAGGCGAGTAGTTATATCTGAGTTAAGAATATGTGACCGAAGTTTTTTTAATGATCTGGTTGATATTTGTTTTGGAGGTGGTTTTTTGGTAGTGAAATTAAAGTCAACTTCAATGAAATCATGATTTACGATGAGAGGTACACGAGATTTTGAAAAGCGAAGAATAAATGTAAGATCAGAGGTAATAAAGATGTCAAGAGTCGTATGTATTGGTGGTATTTTTTTAAGAATATAATGAGTAAGTTCGGTAGAGACAGAATGGAAAACGTGAGCAGCAACCAGATCATGTAGGATCTTGCTCTCGCTTTACGTAGGTGTTCGACTACCGATCGGCGTTGAAATCACCCATTATCAAAACAGTATTAGAATGAGGAAGATATGAAGTAAGACAATTAAAAAAGCAGCATGAGGGTTTAAGCATCTGGTCTACAGTAAACAATGGTGCACAGAGATCTAAAAGAGTTTAATTTAAAATATTAAGAACCCCTAGTTTTGAGATCGCATTCAAAATATCAGAAAACTATACGTTTAAAATAGAATATAAAGAAAAAGTAGCCTCTACTGAGTCAAATGAAAGTCAATGGATGTTGTCAGGAAAATCTTTAGTTATTTTTAATGAGAAAGTGAATAATGACCTTAGATTCTTGATTTTCATTTTTAAGATCATTTTGAGGTCAAACTAAATTCTTTCAGAAAAAAATCTCAGTTTATGATTCTAGAAATTAAGAGAAATTTATTTAGATAGATAATGTTTAAAATTCATTCTTTTACGAAAAAAGCTCTTTTTAGCTTATGAAAGTTAATTTAGAAATTGAACATTTTTATTAACGACGTTATCCTTCATTTGGCGTAACCTAGAAATAGCGACGTGAATGTAGAATGATTTCGTCCACTTTGGAGCGTTTGATTAATGTGAGTCCTCTTACCTCTCACTTGGGGTGCTTTTGTGAGGTATCCAAATTATTGAATTTACAATAGATGTTCAAATTACTCTCCATCAAACTTCTTGATAGTAACTAATCCTATTATAAAAGAATTGCACCGCATTTTGAGTAACACTTCTTGAAATGATAGCGACTTTATGAAAAATTTTATGTCTTAATTCACCTAGATTTTAAGAATTCGTTTTATAAATACAATTTTTCATCTATCATGCCTATTCTACCCGTCTTTGTTAAATATCTCGTCCAGGAATTTTATAACGTTAATTATATAATGTGATAGGGCACCATCTTACTTAAACCATATTTCTTCAAAATTGTCTCTTTCTACAGTTTGTTTTACTGGAGAAGTTTAGTTTTGTAACAGTTGTTTATCACTTTGTACATTCAAATGACCTCCGATAAAGAAGGGAAGGGAAGTTTTATCATCTACAAATCCTGTATAAACGTTTATTTTTTAGGATACTGTTCTCTTATCTAGCGAAGATTATTATCAGATCGGTATCTGCAGTCTTTTTTGTTTAAATTACCATATAATCCAAACGATGCTTCATTTGAAAAGACAATGTTTTCTAGAAATCGTGGATTGATGATATTATTTCCATCATCGTCTAACAAAATTTAACACGACGATCAGGATCATTATCATTTAAATCTTGCACGGTTTTACTTTTGTAGAGATCAAATTTGATAACCTTTAAACTTTTATGTACAGATTTGTGATCAATCTCGAGTTGTAAAGCTGCAAAACGCAGTATTTCATGTGAATTCTCCAGAAACCATTGTAAAATATTCGACAATTTTTCTTCATTTGTTGTTGTCGACGGCTTACCAGTACTAGAACGTTTTTGAACATATCTCGTTTGTTCAGAACGTCTAACAGCCTTTGAAACTGTGTGTTTTGATACATTACCATCCTTATTTCGAAATATTCTTCTGCCCAACCCAATTTCCTTAAACCTCGAGCTAGTTGCCCTGCCACGCTATAACCCGTAACTCCTACACCCCAATTTCATCAACCCTCGAGCTGGTTACCCTGCCAGGCAGTAACCAAAACTCTTAACCTCAATTTCTTTAACCCTCGAACTGGTTACCCTTTCACACTCTAACCCTGAACTCCTACACCCGAATTTCATCAATCCTCGAGCTGGTTACCCTGCCACGCTATAACCCATAACTCTTAACCCCATTTTCCGTAACCCATGAGCTGGTTATCCTGCCGCGTTGTACCCCAATCTCCTAACCCCAATATCATCAATCCTCTAGCTTGTTACCCTGCCACGCTATAATCCGTAATTTCTACACCCCAATTTCATCAACCCTCGAGCTGGCTACCCTGCCTCGCGATAACCCTGAACTCCTACAACAAATTTCATCAACCCTCGAGCTGGTTATCCTGCCACGCTGTAACCTCAAACTCTTAACCCCAATTTCCTTAACCCTCGAGCTGGTTATCCTGCCACGCTCTAACCCCAATCTCTTAACCCCAATTTCATCAATCTTCTAGCTAATTACCCTACCACTCTATAACCCCAAACTCTTAGCCCCATTTTCCGTAACCCACGAGCTGGTTATCCTGCCGCGCTGTAAACCAATCTCTTAACCCCAATTTCATCAATCATCTAGCTGGTTACCCTGCCACGCTATAACCCGTAACTCCTACACCCCAATTTCATCAACCCTCGAGCTGGTTACCCTGCCAGGCTGTAACCATAACTCTTAACCCCAATTTCCTTAACCCTCGAGCTGGTTACCCTTCCACGCTCTAACCCTAAACTCCTACACCCGAATTTCATCAACACTCGAGCTGGTTACCCTGCCACGCTGTAACCTCAAACTCTTAACCCCAATTTCCTTAACCCTCGAGCTGGTTATCCTTCCATGCTCTAACCCCAATCTCTTATCCCCAATTTCATCAATCCTCTAGCTGGTTACCCTGCAACGCTATAACCCGTAACTCCTATACCCCAATTTCATCAACCCTCGAGCTGGTTACCCTGCCACGCTGTAGCCCCGAACTCCTGCATTCCAATTTTCTGAAATCCGGAACCCAACTCCCTGTCATTTATAATCCCGATTTCGAAATATTTATAGTATCTTCAAATAAAATGACATATGCACATTTTTTGTAGAAGATAACCTTTATATAATTACGTATATTTATGTATAGGTAGGAAATAGCAAATGCAACTACGAAATCATGCAAATTTTTGAAGTTCGAAATAGCTACGGGGAATTTTATTTTTAAATCATTATGTTCAACAAATATTAATACTATCCCTGAGGAAATTCGATTATTATGTTATTACGAAATAATTCATTAGATAAACTGGTTTTACCATACTAATAGGTATATGTACGTATTTCGCGAGGCGGTTTTAGCCAATATAAAAATACTGACATGAGATAATGTTACTCTTATTTTCCACCTTAAACACACTCGAGTATGTGCGTGGCAAAACAAAATCAAACTGTGGCATGACGTGGAAACCACAATCAACGAATGCGGTTCATCTGGTTCAATTAGCAAGATTGGAACTGCAACTATTTTTTTCCTTGATTGAAACCATAATCAACGAATGCGGTTCATGTGATTCAAATAGCAAGATTGGAACTATAACTGTTTTTTTCCTTAATAGAAACCACAATCAATTTATGCGTTTCATGTGGTTCAAATAGCAAGATTGGAACTACAACTGCTTTTTTCTTTGATAGAAACCACAATCAACGAATGCGGTTCATGTGGTTCAAATAGTAAGATTGGAACTGCAACTGTTTTTTTCCTTGATAGAAATCGCAATCGTTGACGTATGTGATAAGCCAAGATCTAACAGTGGAGGATCCTCGGGCACCTTGATTTGATATCGGTTTGTGTGGTGCCAACTTCAAAACATGTTTTGTTCACTTACAGTATATATAAGCATATTCGATCAGCATACTTCAGTAAATTAGTAATAGAACTTTGCTTTACATCTACGTTTTTGAATATCAAAATTGTGTTAGAATGGCAATTGTAATTCACAACGTCATTCAAGAATTACTGAAAACATTCCACATAAGTGCGGTTCTAGAAAACATACCTATATTAAACGGTGCAGAGAAGCAGCTACTCGATTATGTTGAAGATATATTGAGAAAAAGCATTGAAACGAATTCAGGTATTGAATGTGAGACAAGTGAGAACTTATGTTTCCTGGATGATGATTTTGATATTAATCCAGAAATAATTGACGATCCATTTGAAGAAATACATGGTGTAGACTATGCCGAGGTACCTACTTGTACGGTAACAAATCGGTACTCGATGATGGATATAAAAGAAAAGCTGTTAAATACTGGGAAAATGGCAAGAAAAAGAAACTATCTTTAAGTTACGTCCAGAGTAAATATAAAAAAGTTTCAGAATATACTTTACAACAACTCAAAGATGCTTTAGATCGGAAGTTAAGAGTGCATGATTTAGATCCTAAAAGATGGGCTTTACAAAAAAAGTATGAGTTAGATATGCCTTGGTTTAAAGCTTCACCCAATTGGATATTTTTATTCAAAAAAAAAAGCATAAAATTGTGTCGCGTAAAATAACTAAATATGTGACTAAAGTATCTGTTGAAAATGAGGCTATTTTAAAGTTAGATTGTCAAAATTTTATCAACCTCATAAAAACAGAATTATCAACCAAAAGTGCAAGTAACATATACAATTCTGATCAAAGTGGATTCAATTTAGAAATGCATACTGGCAGAACATTGAGCGAAAAAGGTAAGAAGACAGTCGAATCAGTAGTACAATCAGTATCATTGACTACATATAGTTATACGATTCAACCAACAATATCTGCAGAAAGTACATTGCTATCACCCCTTTTTATGGTATAAAAAGAAACAAACGGAGAGTTTGGACCCATTGTTTCAAAAAAAACTATTCAATGAACCTAATATATTTTTGCGAGCAAGTGCATCAGGAAAACTGTCGAGTGAATTACTTCAAACATGATTGCAACACGTATTTTTTCCTAACTGTGGGAAAACAGCAGTTTTATTAATAGACTCATGGAGTGGACAGTGTGAATGAACTGGAAGACA
Source organism: Phymastichus coffea (assembly GCF_024137745.1). Lineage (NCBI taxonomy): Eukaryota > Metazoa > Arthropoda > Insecta > Hymenoptera > Eulophidae > Phymastichus > Phymastichus coffea. Next base: position 258,908 of record NW_026706846.1, read on the forward strand.
AGTCACACCAGCAGATACAAATTTTCGATTGATGACAATTCTTAAGGGTACGACAGGCAAAATTCAACCACTGGATGTATTCGGTTTTCGATTTTGGAAAAATTTTCAAGAAAAATATCTGATGCCATTATTTTATTAGGATCAGACATCAGTGTACATGAGAGGAATAATATTATAAAATTACAGTCCATCACACATAATCAATTATCTTCACCTAGATTCAAAAGCGTATTTAAATATGCTTGGTACAAAAGTGTGTACTTGGATTAAAAACCTGATTCGTTCGACAATCCTGTTGAATATTGCTTCGAAATTTCAGAACAGCCTATCTGCGAGAGTTGTGAGAAAATAGCAATTATAAAATGTGCATGGTGCAAGAAACTAATATGTCTACAGCATTTATTCATAGAGTATCATTATTGTTCACAATGTGTACAGTGATAATGAGCGCGGATCGTGTTTTTATATTCAAAAAATGTAAACTCAATATCAGATGAAATGACGAATTAATATAACGTAAATATAACATAAAAATAAAATAAATTTAACGTTATCTTCTACAATTATTTCTCTTATGTGCTTTTCTTCAGAGATATTACAAATATGTCGAAATTGGGATTATGAATAACAGTGAACCGGGTTTCGGACTACAAAATTGGAAAGGGCAGGGTAACCAGCTCGAGGGTTGATGAAATTCGGGTGTAGGAGTTCGGGGTTAGAGCGTGGCAGGGTAACCAGCTCGATGGTTGGTGAAATTGGGGTGTAGAAGTTCAGGGTTTGGCGTGGCAGGGCAACCAGCTCGAGGGTTAAGGATATTGGGGTGTAGGAGTTACGGGTTATAGCGTGGCAGTGCAACTAGCTCGAGGTTTTTGGGTTCGCAGTGGTAGGGGATCAGGGTAACAAATGAATGCTTTATTCACTCTCCAGTGAATGGGTAGCAGCCCCTGGTGACGGATACTGTATACTTTTGTCTTAGATTTTAAACGGAATTTCATAAACTTCATTTCTTCTGAAAAAATTTTGCAAGAAAATTCTTGAAAACATAGCTTTTCTTTCAGGCGATTTAGGGGGTTGGGTTGGATTGGAACCCCTGTAGACGAAATCCATGTATTTAGCTGAAATTTTTTAAAGAATTTTTTAGAGTTTGTTTCGTCGACAACTGTGCATAAAATATGAAAATTTCGCTATAAAATGGTGTTGAGGGGTAACTCTTGGGGGTAGCTTTCACCCTCTAAATAGTTTTTTCGGCAGAACAAAAGTATGCATGTGTTTGGCCTTTTCGAGCGTCATGGAACATAAAATGTCCAACATAATCTGCTATTAATAATGCTTATTTATTATATTATTATATTATAATTAATAACTGCTTATATTATATTAATAATATTAAGAGGTAGTTCACCCTCGAAATAATAGATAATAGGAAAACTCCGAAACACGTCAATTTTGTTTTATCATTTTCTACTAGAATATCATTTTAAAAATTTTTTTTAAAATAATTTTTTGATTTCGTAAAGTAAAATATACTTAAAAATACAGTTTTTCTTCTATACAACGTAGGGGTTGCAACCCCCGGCGACCAAATTAATGTGTGTCTGTTACTTTTTTTATAAGTATCTTGAGTTTTTTTGTTTCATAAAAAAATATTCATTACAACTAAAGATATTGCTATAGAACTGCTTTTAGGGCTGTTTTTGGGGGTAGGTTTCATCCCTTAGATAGCTTTCTCCGCTGATAAAAAAAATACGGATCTTTTATTTTTTTACGAACTATAACGTATCTTAATTGCAGAAAAATCGGAGGCGGAGGGTTGGGGTGGTTCTCTTGTTAGCCCAATTATTAGGCGGCGTGCGACAAAACACTAATTAATCGCGCGTCGCACGTCTGCCTAAACTTGCATTGTACGTGCATACGTGCACACTCTCCTCTTTCTTTCTAACTCTCTCTCTCTCTCTTTTCGGCTGCAGCGTTCTTCCTCTCCTTCTCTTTTTCTTCGGCCATCTCGGCTGGGCTCGGCAATCTTCGGTAAGAGGTACAGTATTAGGCGCATAAATAAAGTGCGCCCAATACTGACCACTGAGCCTGGCCGTGACTAAAGGGGAGAAGGTGAGGGACCGACAAGAAGAAGGTTAGTGCCTGCTCTCGTCACAAGTTCAAAGAGGAATTTTGAGTCTGAATAAAGTATCACATGTATTTCAGCACGGTTCAAAGCATATTGGTGAAACTAGCAAATTTAATTATCCGCATATCATTAATAGAATATTGAGAAAGTGTCTAGAGAGTATCTACAGACTTGCAAATAATATGGAGGAAATAGAGGGGTACATACATTCTTTGACACATACGCACACAGTCACGCACACACACGAAGACATATTCATATACAATAAACATGATTGATTATATCGGAAAAGTGGACAATTAAAAAAAGTAGACACTATTAAAAATTAATTTTATAATTTTTTCAACGGAGATATGGTCATTTGAAAAATGTTGGATCTGAACATTCTATTATATGCTTATAATAACACGAAACTCAATATGTACCGTATAAACTCGTTGAGCAATGCCCGACTGGGCGTTGTCTTTATGTGATTCCGACAAATATTCTGGTTTAAGTATTACTCAAGAATTGACGTGTGAATTCCTACTGGCTTAGGAAATATCGAGTTTGAAGTTATGGGATTTCAGCAGACTGAACACTGCTATTCGCGGACTTTCGTACTTCTGATGCTATTATGCGTGTGCATTTATAGACATGAGAAGTGAATATTGTATAATGGTCCTATCTATAAGCTCTTCTCTTATTTTCACTGTATTACTGCAACCCGCTAAACTCATGAATCTACATATATCAATTAGTATATTAAACGGCGCTACCTCACATATTATATGATTGTATTAGTGCTAGAATCACATTTCATGATCATATAAGGAGCCTGACGTCATTCTACTTATATATATAGATATGATTGTTTTATTATTCAATTAATATGCTTTATTGAGAGTAAATTCAATAAAACAAAGTATTTGTTATATAGATTTTAAGGCATAGATTAAGATTATAATATTTTGAAGTACTTTTAAATATTGAATGGTATTAAATTTTAATGTGCAAACTTAATTTGTTTATAACTTTGTAAATGTTAATTATTGTAATAAAGCGGATACTCTGAACTTAACCCTTTTCCTCCCAAATAACACAAATTTTTTCTTAACTTTCATCCTCATATTTTTTTTAATGAAAAAATTGTATCAAAAATTTATCAAGCATCATATCTTGTAGATTTTGACCTCCTCTTTCGAATGCCGTTGACAAAATTTACCTAAATTTTAAGCCGGAAACGTTATAGACCGGTTTTCCGGAAAATTCACAAATTTTTCGCGTTTTTTTTTCTAAAAAAAGTATATTTTAAAATGGAAAAACTTTGCACACACCATTGAAAATACTGTTATCGGTGTTATAGATATCTTTTCTTTCAAATGCCATTGGATTTTTTCCGAAATTCAAAATGGCGAACACAAAATGGCGTTCGAAAGGAAAAATTTTTTTTTTAAACTTGACGAATTTTTTCCTCCAAAACTATCAAGTTTAGTGAAAAATTTCTAAGAAAAGAAATGTCTTAAAATTAGTCAAGAAATACTCTCAAATTTTTTCAGATTTTTTAACAGCGAATTTGGAAATTTCGATTTTCCGATTTTCCACGAATTCGTAAATTAACTCGGAAAATTCTGAAAATAATTGAGAGTACTCCTTGGTAAATTTTAAGACTCTTTTGTTATTATGTATTTTTTTATTGAGTCAATAGTTTTTGAGTAAAAAATTAATCAATTTTATTCCTAGTATACATTTTTTTCAAATTGGTTTCACAAAATTTTAAAAAATTTGAAGTCTAACAATTATTTTTTTTTGCTACCCTCGCTAAAAGTCGATTTTCCTGATCGCGACGCGATAGGACTTTAGGCGAGAGAGTTAATTTTCGAATTCGTGGAAAATCGGAAAATCGAAATTTCCAAATTCGCTGTAAAAAAATTTGAAAAAATTTGAGAGTATTTCTTGACTAATTTTAAGACATTTCTTTTCTTAGAAATTTTTCACTAAACTTGATAGTTTTGTAGAAAAAAATTCGTCAAGTTTAAAAAAAAAATTTTTCCTTTCGAACGCCATTTTGTGTTCGCCATTTTGAATTTCGGAAAAAATCCAATGGCATTTGAAAGAAAAGATATCTATAACACCGATAACAGTATTTTCAATGGTGTGTGCAAAGTTTTTCCATTTCAAAATATACTTTTTTTAGAAAAAAAACGCGAAAAATTTGTGAATTTTCCGGAAAACCGGCCTATAACGTTTCCGACTTATAATTTAGGTAAATTTTGTCAACGGCATTCGAAAGAGGAGGTCAAAATCTACAAGATATGATGCTTCATAAATTTTTCATACGATTTTTTCATTAAAAGATATGAGGATGAAAGTTAAGAAAAAATTTGTGTTATTTGGGAGGAAAAGAGTTAAGATGACTGTCTTAGAAACATGAGTAAGAATTCGTTTTATTGATAACAACTTATTTATTACTGTTATCAATAAATAGACAATTACTAATTTATTGAAACAAATAAAAGTATATGACTCGAAAGCGTTAATTCTGTATACAGAGTGTCCAAAAAGTAACGATACACCTGAGAAATTTTCTAAGCCGGTTATTTTTTCAACCGGGTGAAGGTTGTTCTTGAAGTAACTTTTTACGAGGAATCCGATGGTAACCTTGGATTTGACCTTGAACCTCATTTTCAAGGTTATTTTGAGGTCAACCTCATTTTTTTAAATGGAAACCCCTATTTTTTATGGCGGAATCGGAAAGAGCGGAAAATTTTACGTCCAGATATGTATTGAGGTATGAGGTTGAGGTAACCCCTAGAGGTCAACTAGAGGTCAAAGTATGAATTCTTAAAAATCTCGCGAATTCAGTGGTTAAACAAAACAAACGAAAGGATAACCCCAGGTAACTTTCAACGGTGCTCTTTAATTTGTCCTTGAACCTCATTTTCAAGGTTATTTTGAGGTCAACCTCATTTTTTTTAATGGGTACCCCTATTTTTTATGGCGGAATCGAAAAAAGTGAAGACTCTCACGTATGGATGAGTTGAGGTTTGAGGTTAATGTGACCTCTAGGAGTCAGATGAAGGTCAAACTGTGGCTTTGTAATAGTACCGGGATTTTAGTGGTACAAGGAAGCAAATAAAGGTCATGGAAACCCCCATTTTCGACAGCGGCAATCGAAAGAGCGGAAAATTTCACATCCAAATATCTACTTAGATCATAAGTCAAGGGCGAACTTAAAGTTTAAGGTCAGTCGAAGGTCATCCAAACTTAAAGACGCCCTAAAATTTTTTAAAGTTTTTTTCAAAATGGAGAAGGGTATTTATTTAGTAATTGCCCATCGGAGATCCGTAACCTTGAATTTAACCTTCAACCTCATTATCAAGGTTTTTTCAAGATCAATTTTTTTTACTTTTAGCGTTACCCAGGAACAACGACGTGGACGTAGTAAAATCTGTCCCCTTGGGGTGCTTTATTTTCGTGAGTTCCCCTCGCCTCTCACGATCGGGGTGCTTGATTTTCGTGAGTTCCTCTGGCCTCTCACGTATGACTTATCTTACATCAGCACATCTTATTTTAAATGCTCGAATTGTTCACCGTTCACTTCTTGACAGTAAGCTAATCGGTGGTAAAAAGCATCAACAGCATTTTGGATCATTTCAGTGGGAATGAGAGCTGATTCGTCTATGATCCTTTGACGTAATTCGTCCAAGTTTTGGGGTTTAGTTTTGTATACCCGATCCTTTAGATAAACCCAATAGAAATAATCTAAAGGCGTCAAATCGGGGGACCTAGCTGGCCATTCAATTGTGCCTCTCCTTCCTATCCACCGATTATCAAACACCTCATCTAAGTAAATTCGAACGTCTCGTCCATAGTGAGCTGCAGCACCATCCTGCTGATACCATGTATTTTCGAAGTTGTCTCCGACTATTTCTCTAATTGCTGGAACTATTTGATTACGAAGCACCTCTTCATAATTTTGAGCGTTTAAGTTACCATCAATAAAGAATGGCCCTATGATTCGATTATTTACTATTCCAGCCCAAACATTCAACTTCTGCGGATATTGCGATTTATCTTCTCGCATCCAGTGTGGATTTTCCGCAGCCCAGTACCTGCAATTATGTCGATTTAATGTTCCGTCAAGTTGAAAAGTTGCTTCATCAGAGAAAACTATGTTTGATGGAAGATTTGGATTTTCAATTATGCGTGCCATCATATCTTCACAAAACTCAACACGACGATCGAAATCGTCTTCATTCAACTTGTGAACCAGGTGTACTTTAAACGGATGGAATTTTGCTGTTTTTAAAATGATATGTACGGACGATGTACTTATGTCATGCTCTTGAGCAACTCTGCGGATGGAATTATGTGGATTTTCAGTGAATGATAATAGAACATTTAATAAATTCTCTTCATTTATTGCTGAGCGTGGTCTGCCTGACTTAGGTAGATTTCTGACATGGCCAAAATTTACAAACCTTGAAATAGTATTCTGAACAGTAGACACAGCAATTGGAGTTCTATTAACCCGAAATGTCTCATTAAAAAGATTTCTCACTGCCCTGTAAGATCTTTCTACTCCACCCCAACCTCTCATCATAAGAAGTGATATTCTTTCTCGTTCAGTGAGGCGTTCCATTTTAAGTCAGCGAATCGAAATTTACTCAAAAATCAATCAGAATTAAAAACAAAAAGTTTGCAACCCAAATAAATGTTTTCAAAAAATGAAAATTATAATTTGAGTACTTTTACAAAAAAGTTCTACTACAGTCCGACTAATGCACTAATGCTTTATGGAGATTTTCGAATGGTAAAATCTTTTCAAATATGTTGCTTTTTTAAATATTAATTTTTGAAAATGCAATTGTCCCGAAGAATAAGCTCAAAACGATAAAGTTAGGCATAGTACATTTCCTAAGGATAGAACCAAGTGAAATTGTTAGTGGATTTTCAATGAATAGGTATGGGATAGTAACCTTAAAAAGTTTAACCTGCTAATCAAGTTATTAAGAAAATAACCGTAAAAAATCATTGTTGATAGGCGAGGGGAACTCACGAAAATCAAGCACCCCGATCGTGAGAGGCGAGGTGAACTCACGAAAATAAAGCACCCCAAAGGGACAGATTTTACTACGTCCACGTCTCACTATGGGCTAAAATGAAAAATGTTGTGACAAAATAAAATTGCATGCGATAGAAACACGATATGGAAATGAATCAAAGGCTGTTTTAAAGCTGAAGTGATGCTGAATACAGGAAAATTATTCCGATTCAAAAATATTCAATTTGACCCTGAAAATTTCAAGGTCAAAGTCACAACTTTCACAAAAAAAACCACTTTAACGTTTTTTAACACACTCAGCGATTTTCTTTTGAAAAAGAAAGACAGCCATTGTGTAGGCCTTGAAAAACTACATCTAAAAACGCTCTTCAAAAAATTTTTTTCAATTATTGGTCATCGAGGTACGTATCCTGAAAGGTACACATTTTTTCAAGTAGAAAAACTCGGAAACAATCTGGGAAAGCGAAAAAATGTCTCATACAAAAGTTCTTTAACATTGAAGGGGCCATATTTCTGTAACATTTATATTGACCTTGAACATGTTTCGTCAAGGTCATTTCTAGGTTAAGGGGTTTTTTCGACAGAAACACCTACTTTTTATCGTGGATTCGAATTCTGCATGATATTCTACGTATAAAAAAATGCTGTCACCCCCTACTAATCCATTAATATACCCATAATAACCCTACGGCAATGGTAATAACCCCCAAATAATAACTTCCCCCCTAATAATCCAATGGCAATACTATAAATTCCCGAAAAACCCAATGGCAGTACTAGCAACCCTCGATGACCGGATGAAAAGTACGAATTTCGCGTACTAACACACATTCACACCTATAGTGTTAGTTTTAGTAAGAGTATGTCACAATTAAAACAAAAAAAAAATAATAGAAATGAAAAGATTCTTGTTTATACAACACATACTTACAATCTAATATAATACATTTAAATGTCTATAACAATATCACAGTCTAATTCATCAATCGAATATATTTCAGTTTCTTCTTGTTCATTACATTCTTTATCCGACTGTGTATTTTGACTATCTTCGGATACATTGCTATTTGCATTTGGTCTGTAAATATTAAATGGCAATATAATATTGATTGATAATGAATCAGAATATAAAACCATTTCTAACCATTTCCGAGTTTTTCTACTTGAAAAAATGTGTACCTTTCCGGATACGTACCTCGATGACCAATAATTGAAAAAAATTTTTTGAAGAGCGTTTATAGATGTAGTTTTTCAAGGCCTACACAATGGCTGTCTTACTTTTTCAAAAGAAAATCGCTGAGTGTGTTAAAAAACGTTAAAGTGGTTTCTTTTTGTGAAAGTTGTGACTTTGACCTTGAAATTTTCAAGGTCAAATTGAATATTTTTGAATCGGAATAATTTTCCTGTATTCAGCATCACTTCAGCTTTAAAACAGCCTTTGATTCATTTCCATATCGTGTTTCTATCGCATGCAATTTTATTTTGTCACAACATTTTTCATTTTAGCCCATAGTGCGTCGTTGTTCCTGGGTAACGCTAAAAATAAAAAAAATTGATCTTGAAAAAACCTTGATAATGAGGTTGAAGGTTAAATTCAAGGTCACGGATCTCCGATGGGCAATTACTAAATAAATACCCTTCTCCATTATGAAAAAAAATTTTAGGGCGTCTTTAAGTTTGGATGACCTTCGACTGACCTTAAACTTTAAGTTCACCCTTGACTTATGATCTAAGTAGATATTTGGATGTGAAATTTTCCGCTCTTTCGATTGCCGCTGTCGAAAATGGGGGTTTCCATGACCTTTATTTGCTTCCTTGTACCACTAAAATTCCGGTACTATTACAAAGCCACAGTTCGACCTTCATCTGACCCCTAGAGGTCACATTAACCTCAAACCTCAACTCATCCATACGTGAGAGTCTTCACTTTTTTCGATTCCGCCATAAAAAATAGGGGTACCCATTAAAAAAAATGAGGTTGACCTCAAAATAACCTTGAAAATGAGGTTCGAGGACAAATTAAAGAGCACCGTTGAAAGTTACCTGGGGTTATCCTTTTGTTTGTTTTGTTTAACCACTGAATTCGCGAGATTTTTAAGAATTCATACTTTGACCTCCAGTTGACCTTTAGGGGTTACCTCAACCTCATACCTTAATACATATCTGGACGTAAAATTTTCCGCTCTTTCCGATTCCGCCATAAAAAATGGGGGTTTCCATTTTAAAAAAACGAGGTTGACCTCAAAATAACCTTGAAAATGAGGTTCAAATCCAAAGTTACCATCGGATTCCTCGTAAAAAGTTACTTCAAGAACAACCTTCACCCGGTTAAAAAAATAACCGGCTTAAAAAATTTCTCAGGTGTATCGTTACTTTTTGGACACCCTGTATAATGGCAACGTTGTTATAATTTATTAATTCTAATTAACCGATTTTATATTTACATTATCAGATTTTGCAAAAATACGAAAATTAATTATTATTTAAATATTATTAACTAGTAAAAGTAGTTCTTTTTTGGAATTTTATCTACAAGCTATAAACTATTTTTATATGTAAAAAAATTCTTATTATTTTATTGTAAATTTTGCACTATTGTATTAACGAACTTTATTAGTTGATAACTTTGTAATGTGGTTCATTACAAGGTTTTGCATGGAAGTTTGCATTATTTGCACACACTTCAGAGGAACCATCCCCGTCCCTTGCCGCACCGTAACAAGCCGAATAATTATGCCGACTCGCGCTCTAACCAACACATTGCTTTATTTTCATTTTCGCCCATCCACACCCGGGAAAACGACGCAACAAGTCAAAGAACGCATTCCGATGGATGACCGAAAAATGGAACGCACGACGAGAAAAAGAGAGCGCACGCATACACACACTTTCGACCACGTGTTGCCGGCTGGAGGAAAACACACGGCAAAACCTGACTGGAAAATGCAACAAAAATGCATGTGAGTGAAGCCCGCGGACACGTTACATATCCAGGCACTAGTACAGACACTCTGGGGAAGTTGTTACACCTAGGATGACCAGGAAATCGCCAATAAAGCGGCAGCCGGCAATTAGCTGTATCACGCTCCTGCCACCATCGACGATACCCTGAGCGCTACACACACTACTGCTGACCATTGGAAAACACCCGGAGACACATACACAATACCCGGATACACATATATAACATACAACCGAGGGAGAACGCTCCAGAAGGCGCTCCGGAGATCGGCAGCAGAGCACGAGGTCTACACACGGGAGCAAGTGTGGTCATTTTGAAGCGCCGAGATAGACTAAACGGGAGCGAGGGAGACGGAATAGACAAGAGCAAATAAGACAGACCATATGAAAGCGAGAGGACTAGAATAAGTGCAATAGTAATTTGAACACAAACTTGATGATGAGGGCACTTCGACAATGAAACCAACCTACAACTGTTGTATTATATTGCAGAACACCTAGAGATGCGATTGAAAATGTGTAAGGTACTAATGAAAAATTAGTAATACTTGTACGCGACCGCTACAATTCTCTAAGCGTACTCATAAGCGACAATTAGTCAAACAAATTAAATTAACATAATTGATTAATGAAATTTGAACCTCTGATGAATCTCGCCGATGACGTCACGACCAATAAGCGAATTGGAATAAATTTGATTTCCATCTAAACCGAAAAATAAATAGGAGTAGGGGTAAATCTTCCTCATCAATCAATGCTTACCGACTTAGTGGAGATTGATAAAGGGTAAATAGCGACGAAGTAGGAGATAAAATGAGGGCGTTGTTACTTTTCTCACTTGCATATTGACCAATGACGGAATATTTAGAGGACGCTACCGATATCTGAATGAACATATCGGCCAATAAAATGATTTCTCTCGGAAAGAGGAAAAGTAAAGGATCTTTGACCGTGAAAAGCCGTTTCTCATCCATTTTATCGATGATCGTGAGCTACGCTACATGCAAATCCGCTACTAACTGAGACGATCGGGGACTCTGGGAATTAACTGAGTGAGTCTGCAATTGGAATCTGTAAATAGGCAAATTACCACTCAGTAGTAATAGTTAAAGGTGCTGTGCGGGATTCGTCGTGTTCTTAATTCCATCGTGACGCGTGGATCCGTCTACCTCGGAAATAGAGTGCTCCGAATGAGTTGCGCTGATCAACCGCCATTTTTCCGACTAGCTTAAGTATAAGAAATGTGGAATATAGATAGCTAAGTGAAGTACTAATCGCCATCATGAATTGGGGATCGCGTGTATTTTGTCGCGTGTTTGATTCAACGGGACGTATGGATCCGTTGCTGCAACGGGTTAGGTCGTATCGAATCGCGCTGACCTTCCGCCATTCTGATCGACTCTGTATTCTAGATAACGAATAAAGAAAAGTGAATGGTAACTGATCTTTCTCATTTACGCCTCGTTGACTTTTCCCTCCCTGCATGCTGATTTTATTTTCAGCCGTTGACGGTCTGTAGCGAGAACTTTTATTCACTAGTTCCGAACGTAAGGTGACCTACGCGCTAACTCCCTCGACCCGAAACGAGGAGTTTCTTCCTGAGCTGCTGGCACTCCCAGGACGCGAGAGGACGGAGAAGATCAACTATTGGTTGGTGGAGCGGCCTGAAGAAAAGATACCGGCATGAAGCCACCAGCTTGTCTGCTTTGCGCAGTCGCACAGTGGGCAGATAAACCTACGCTCCGATTTCCGATCCTACCCCGACGATCATTGTAACCTATGAACGGCGATCTGGCGCTCTTATCACTAGTCATGGAAACGGTCCAATCAGGTCTTGTGGCGGAAGTATTTTGAGTGTGTGGCTTAACCCCCCCGAAATTCTCTGCTACAACTTTTAATTCCGATTTTTGCGATAAGTGTAAATTATACTTGAATTATCTATATCAACTTCTGTATTTTTTATATAATTTATATTTTCATTAGCGCTGTCTATTCTATTGTAAACAAGATAAAATGATTTTTCACACTTGCGTAAACAGCATGAAGAGAGCTGTCCTGCGAAAATAGGCGGGAAAATTTGTGTATAAATAGGCTGGATCTTGCACAGGCTGGTATTCTCTTCTAGCCTTGCAAAGTGAATGCTCGAGATTGAATAAACTTGACATATACCTAAGTTGTTTCTCTCTAGTGATTAGCTAAGCAATTCTTTCCTTTCCTATTGTAATGGACGCTCGACTCATAGAACACTTCGTGTCATAAAAAATTAAAGAAAAGTCCATATATATATATATATTATTGTACAATTTTTAAATTCAATACTCAAACGAATTCTTACTCATTAACGCGACAACCACGAGAACACAAAAATATAAAATAATAGGTGATATTAACATCACAATCGAATTTCATGTTATTATAAGCCTATAGTAGAATGTTCAAATCCAACATTTTTCAAATGACCATATCTTCATTGAAAAAATTATAAAATTAATTTTGAATAGTGCTTTTTGTAGCCCAAGAGCTGCTATTTTAGATCAGAATTGCGCAGAAAAAATCCTTCGTCATATTACAGGTGGTCAAATACGAGGGTCGTTTGAAAAGTCCGTGCAAAGTCAGAGAGATGGCGCTACTAGTGCGTATCAAGATTATTTTCGGCCAATTGATCAGCCAATTACTTTGCGTTTTACATTCGTTTCAATCAAAGAAATCGAGTGGTTGTAAAAAAATGAACGAAAAAGAATTTCGTGTATTGATTAAACATTACTTTTTCAAAGGCAAAACGCCTCAGGAGATTAAATAGAAGCTTGATAAACATGGACATGAAAAAGCTATCCGCTAGATGGGTGCTGCGATTGCTCACGATTGACCAAAAACGAGATCGTGTGAAGTGTTGCAAGAATGGTTTGCAGCTGTTTGAGCAAAATCCGCAAGAGTTTAAGCGTCGTTTCATCACTGTAGATGAAACATGGATACATCACTACACTCCTGAGACCAAAGAGCAGTCTAAACAATGGGTTACCAAGGGGGAATCTGCTCTGAAAAAGGTGAAGACAATTCCTTCGGCCGGGAAGGTTATGGCGACTGTCTTTTGGGATTCGCAAGGAATAATCTTCATTGACTATCTGAAAAAGGGTAAAACCATTACAGGCGAATATTATTCATCATTATTGGATCGTTTGAAAACCGAGTTGCTAGAGAAACGTCCACGATTGGCCCACAAAAAAGTCCTCTTCCATCACGACAATGGGCCAGCTCACGCTTCAGCAATTGTGGCCGCAAAACTGATGGCGATAGGGATCCAACTCGTTTCACATCCCCCCTATTCTCCAGACTTGGCTCCGTCGGACTACTATTTGTTCCCTAATATGAAAAAATGGCTGGCGGGGAAAAGATTTTATTCAAACGAGGAGGTGATTGCAGAAACGAATGCCTATTTTACAGAATTGAACAAATCCTATTATTTGGAAGCGATTAACAAACTAGAGCAGCGTTGGATGAAGTGTATAAGCCTAAAAGAAGACTATGTTGAAAAATAAAAAAGATTTATTAAAAAAAATCAAGCAGTTTTTATTTTTGCACGGAGTTTTCAAACGACCCTTGTATAGCAAAAAAGCATATTTTGTCGCTTTTAGATTAAGATATCTGGAAAACGAAGGGTGATAGAGAAATTCTAAGCCTAGATTCGGAATAAACGCACAAAAATCTATATACTATGTCTGGTTTCAGGTTCTTGACTTTTATAAAATTTTGTTGGCCTGTGCAATAAAGCGTTGTTATATTTTGATAGAGGAATGAAGGTAATCAAATTTTTATAAATTCAACGTACGCATTAAAACTTATAACGAGCGGCCAGACCCTCGTTATGTCTCTCTCTCCCCATACATAATTATAATTATTCTTATATATATAATTGTCTTATAATTATCCCACATGTATGGCAGCCAAAGGTAAGTCAGAGAGAGCGCTAATAGAGGGCGAGCTAGAGAGAGAGAATTCGGGAGGCCGGCGTGACGCGCGCGAGTAGAAGAGTTCGGAGAGGCGCGCGATAAGGACTCGCTCTTGTACCGGCGACGACGAAGCACGTGGACGTGTGACGAGCGGCTATACTTGTGCTTGCGACCTTTTGTTACTCGACTTTTCGCGACTAACTCTTGTGACTGACATTTTGGTTGCCTGCGAATACGCGAGTGTCCACTCGGTGTGAGATATCGGTGCCGAGATTGCCCCTAGTGCCTTTGGCGGGCTAGTTCCTGCGACCGCGCGTGCGAGCCTTTAAGGCCGCCCGCTTCTTGACTGCACCCGAGCTGTACACTGCGCGTCATCGCGAGCCACGTGCGAGGCTGGGGGATATCGCCTGCAGGGCTAACGCCGAGACGTTATTGTAAGTACCTTCTCGAATACATGTTTCTCTCGCTAGCTTTTCGCCGCTCTCTCTCCCGCTTACGCTGCGTATTAATTTTGTATTACTCTCCGTAGTAAACCCGACGTTATTTGTATATCTGTTTTCTTCTTTTGCGCTTCCTTTTACCTATCGTAATCAATCCCGTTCCGTCCGGCTTTCGCACCTAAACTTCGTGATTATTCCAAAGCGCCCATAGGACTACACGACGCTCTCCGCGGGCCAAGGTAACAGACGCTGCACCACGACGTTCCTGTTGCCGCTGGGCTAGGCTTTGCGCAGCCTATTACGAGGCCCACACCGAGCTGTTTATTCCCCTCGTAATTTATATAACGAGTGACCCGCGCTGGGTCAAAACCCCGTTATAAACTATAACCAAAAGACTGACGAACATGAAAAAGAGGATGTATGCAAATAATATAAAAGCAACAACAGAGTGTTTTACTACAGCTAGGCAAATGCTTATTAGATATTGGTGAGGAAAAAGATTATGGAAGTAATATAATATAAACAGAAATTTTTTCTTTTTCTTTCTTTTTTTTTCATTTAGTTTAGTATTATTTTGTTTTTTGTATCCACACCAGAGAACAGGGATTGATTTCCTCTGCTGGACTACAATATTATTGTAATGTAATACAACATATATTTTTACCTTTATTTAACCAATTTATAATTACTTTGGGATAAGTAAATATTGTTAATAACTGCATTACTAGTCTCTCCCTAGATAAAAAAAATTATACTAATTTTGCTTAACTGTGATAATGCATCTATTCTTGAATATCTCTATTTATGGGTTTGACATGTCTTCATGACTTTTTATAAAATTCTATCCAATATTCTATCCATTATTCGTATTTGTAGTCATATTGTGATAGATCATTGGCTAAATTCTATGCTATATATTATTAAAGAAAGTATTTTTAATTTTTGCCTTAGAGTAAATAACGGATTTTCTCTTTACTCGTATCTATATATCTCCGGTGTTTGGATGTATCTATTGCGTTTGTGTGGTTGAGTTATTTCGCCGGCCCTTTCGTATATCTTAATCAGCTGCTGTGTTTGAGATTGTTGGTGAAGAGTTCATAGGCATTGGGCAGTGTTGCCGTTAACCTCTCCAAGTACGGTACGAATTCACGCCGTTATGTATGTGTCGTGGGCGCCACAGTATTGTTATATACCGGTCAGTTGTTTTGTGTTATAACGAGTCGCATTCTCGTTATGTCTCTCTCTCCCTGCGGCCAGTCTGTTTATTAATCATATTTATATTTTACCATGTATTATAATAATTTGTAATTTGTAGCGCAGTTGAAATGTCAGCGAACAAGGTAAGAGTCGAGTCCTACGATCTATACTATCGATAGTCCCTAGCGCGGATGTCGCGGAGAGACCGCGATCGCGAAGGAGAGAGAGAAGGAGAGCGCGCAATGAGTTAGTTGGCATGCGAGCAGGGACAAGTACGGACGCTAGCATAGTTTGACAGTAACACATTTTCTTTTGCGTTACGAGAGATCTCGAGGGAGTAAGCGAGTACGCAGTGGCGATTATACGAGTCCAAAGATCGCCAGCGATAAGCGAAGGCGCATAGCTGATGTTGACCGGAATTCCGTCAGCTATAAGGCTAGAAAGCGAGAACGCCCGCTCGAGTGTAGGACAGGAGTAAGCGTGGTCGCGATCCACTGTTCGTGCGTTGCTGCCGTTCTAATAACCGACGACAACTACTGTAAGTACCTACTCGATTCTCTCTCTCTCTCTTAGGCTCTCTCTCTCTCCTATTGCTTGCTAACTGCATTTGTCACTTTAGTTTTTCGCCCGACTTACGCCCTCTGTCATTTTGCTCGGCATTGCGTCTTGCCTCGAGCCGCTTTAAGCGAATTCGTTGTCCGATCTTGTTCGGTTGCTGACAAGATCGGCGCACTGCGTTGCGTCGTCGCCTTGTTCGCTGCCGTTCACATTTCGCCTCCACGCCCGCTTGTATGTATTCGTAAGTGCCTGAAATACACGATTCGTTTCTACCAAAATCCGCAGCAACTTATTCCGATACACTTGCCCTATTGTATAACTACTTCGCCGCGAGACTCTTTAGGTTGTCCCTCACCAAGTAACCTGTGGCTCACGACACTCTCCGCGGGCCGAATTTCTACGTAAGGAAAGAGGCAAGCTGATGCGGCTGGACCCAAGCACTGTTCGCACTGGCGCACAGGGTTGTCTTGGATAGCGCACTTCGCTTTGTTAAAATGTTAATCCGCGAGAACTATTTATTATATAACTGATTTAGCCCGGAAAGAGCACGAGCTAAAACCCCGTTATAGTGTATAGGGTCATGTTCGAATGAAGCGCATCAATATTAAGCGAGTGTCACAATGTTTCACCCTATCACGGATCCTTATCTTGATGTTAACTTTGCGTATGATTAGTGTACATGCCTAATATACTGTTTAGTCATGTGAACGTTGGTTTCTCACGAAACCATCTCATTAAATAATTGATCATGGGATTAACATTTCAATTTTTCGGTCGCTTTTTGGTTACAAAATACTTATCAGTTTTTGGAAAAGACTATTCAGAATTTTACGTTAAAAGGAGCATACCAACATTTTTTCGTTTTAATTCAGCTGTAACTTTCATTATGTGTATGAGATGAAGTTATGAAAACTTTTTTCGTTGCGTAGAGCCCTTAATGACTTTCGTATATCAAGAGTCTGTCGTTTAGTAATGATTTAATGTGGAATTTCGCGATATATTAATTAGAAAATATGATTAAGTTCTTAATCTGTTGATGTGTACAGATTCTCTTGAACTTCGATACCTATTTTATCTTTTTATTTGTTTAATAGATAATGATCCACCCGCAAAATATAAAAATATTAATTTTATTATTTTCATTTTTCTTTCTTTCAGGAGATGATAGTTTAAACAAAAAAATCAAGGATCTTGAGATTCAGTTAGTTAACAATCAATCAGAAATTAAATCTTTGATTGATCAACTGAAAGCTGCTCGTTTCCAAGGACAGCAATATTGTGATATTGCAGAAAGTACAGAAGCTCAACTTAGAGAAATGACAGACCAATTCAGAAAATTAGAAAAAGATTATAATGTAAACATGAAAAAATCAGAAGATAAAGTAGGGGATTTAAATAATACAATAAAATTGTTAGAAGAAAAAATATCCAAACTGTCAAATGTCCGTGAAGATTCTGATTCAGAATTGAGAAAGATAATATCTGATTCTGAAGAAAAAGTTCAAGCCTTTGATGAAATAAAAATAGAACTTGATAATATAAAATTGGAATTAAAAGCAGCTGTAATTGCTGCCAGTGTAGCTGAAGATAAGTATGCAAGAGAAATGGTTTTACATTCTGCCGATTTACAAATGCTTACCAAAATAAAAGAGGAGAATCAAAAAATTACAGATAAACTAGCAGAGTTAATGCAAGAACATGATTCAGCCAAAAGTATGCTCCACCTTGAAAAATCAATGTGGCAGGAAAGAGAACAGCGATATGTTAATGAAATTGAAGAATTAAAAAAACGAATAGAAGATTTGGATGCACAAAATATCCTTTTACATAATCAAATTCAAGAATTAAGTGAACGTACTGCAATTCTTCACAGTCAAAATATCAGTACCAGTGATTTCAATAGTTCTATAAATTTAGAATTTGTAAATCGTAGTTTTGACGAGGAAGATCAAAAATCAGTAGAACAATTACTCCAAGTCATGAAGTACTTACGCCGCGAAAAAGATTTAGCACTTGCTAAATTTGATGTTCTTAAATCCGAAAATTCTAGATTAAAATCCCAAATTGATCTGTCTGAAAAGCGTTTTGAAGAATTGAAAAAATCAATTGATCGTGACCGAGAAAATAATGAAATTGATGTGCTCACTGTTTCAAAACATGCAGAGCTTTTACGTAAAGTAGAGACTTTGAATGCTATAACAGATTCCAACAGAGTCCTTCGAGAAGAAAGAGACCTTTTGAATAATAAAATTGGAGAGTTGACATGTAAAGTAAAGCAATTATCTGAAGAAGTTATACCATTGCGTGAAAAAGTTTCCGATCTGCAAGCTAAAAATGAGTCTTTGATTCAAGAAAATAATAGTTTGAAAAGTGAAGTTTTGCGATGGAGACAAAGAGCTAACACTCTTATAGAACGTTCCAGTAAAGCAACTCCCGAGGATTGGCGCAGGTTACAAACTGAAAGAGAAAACTTAAGTAAACTTTTAACTTCAGAACGTGAAGTTCACGCTAAATGTATGGATGAATTGAATATTTTAAAAAATGAGAAGTCGCGATTAGAGGATCAATTCTCTCAAATTCAAAAACAAATACAATCTAGAGAAGAAGTAATATCACGAATCACGGACGATAACCAACTATTGAATAATAACTTTAATGATGTTAACTCGAATTTAAACCAAAAGTTGAAAGAAATAGAAAATTTGAAAAAAGAAATTCTAGATAAAGAAGCACTTTTAGTTGACGTGAGAAATAAAGAAATTCAAATACGTAAAATAGCCAAAAAATATAAAACACAATACGAAGAACTATCAAAGACTTTGGAAGAAGAGAAAATGCGGATAGAAAGTCAAATTGTAAGTAACCAAGTAATAGGACAAAAGCAAATAATTGAAGATGATTCACAATTGATATCAGAACGAGAAAGTAAATTAAGAGAAGAAGGACGTTCAGAGTTTCGACAAGTCAATCAAGAATTGACTCTAAAGGTTGAAGAGCTTAATCGAAAAATTATATCTATGCAATCGGAATCCGATAATCTTAAAAAAGAAATAGAACTAATAAATAAAACTAGCCTTGAAAAAGAAGAAAAAGCAAAGCAAGTTTTGAAAGGAGCTCGAACGAAAATTATGCAGCTTACAGAATATAAAAAATATTGTGAAAAAGAAGTAAACGAACTCAAAGAGAAACTTGAATCGAGTACTTCCGAAATTGAATCAAGTACAAGTGAATACGAAACTAGACTTGCAGCGCTTAAATCTCAAATGGAAGGTAGAATCTCACGTCTAGAACATGAACGTTCGGATCTTCAAGCGGAAAAGGAGTCTCTGATACAGCGTGCTACACAGTTACAGCGACAATTAGTCGGGCAAGGTAATCCTAATACTGGGACAAGTGAGCCTCCAACGGCTAATATTAAACCAATGTCAGCTCGTGCAGAAACACCACTAGCTAGTATTCGTCCAATGAGCGTCGTAGTGCAATCTCGTACAGCTGCGGTTTTACCAACAACAGTTGGAAATCCTCTACTTTCAGCATCTCAACAGTCTTCGCAGCAATTAGTACATACTACTGAAACCAGCTCCCCCACCAGTTCTCATATTGATTATCAGCCTGTCAGTACAAGTAGACAGCATTTGATTCAAACTCAAATAAATGAATCGGCTGAATCTACTTTGCGAGAAGAACCTGAAGTTGATCAACAGCAACAGCAAGCATGTCCTCAACAAGCAGTAGCTTTAGTGAGCCCACGTATTGAACAGCAACAACAACAATCTTTACCAAGTGATCAACAGACTGTGCCAAGTAGTTCTACACAACCTGTTAGTACATCACACCCTTCGAATGGAATTAAACGTCCTAGAACATTAGATTCTACTGGATCTAATTTGAATGAAAATATGGATCTTTCTAGACAAGAGCAGCTTTCAAGTCCAAAAAACAAAAGAAGTAGACAACAAGAATTAACGTCTGCATCTGGTAATACATCAGACATTGAATATCAGGTAAATTATTTTATTTAATTTTAATAAATCTACTGTATGATAGCTTTTTATGACGAATAATAAATTAGTTATTCATCTGACCTCATTGCTAACTATATATTCAGAACATTAATATTTTATTTTTCACTTTAATCTATACATTGATAAATTAATCAAGCGAGTTTTTTCTGTGCATAAGTAAAGATTCTCTGTTTTATATTGATTAATGATTGTGTAATTTTAGAACTTGCTGTTTATCAAATAGGAAATCGTGGAATGTTGGAAAAATTCTCAGAAATTTTCAAATTTATTACAAATCTTACTGAAAAAAGTTACAAATAACTTGGACCTTGAAAGATCTTTTAAGAATAAGGATCTGAATAACATGATTTTTTATAAAGACCAGATGTACATATAAAGTTTATATACAGGTAGTACAACTTATCGTTCTTTGCAGTTCTGGAGCAAGTCGATTTGCAGGCACACAAGTGCTTGAAGTCGATGCTGTGCATTGCAGAGAGCGATGAGCAAACATACAGATTCGACTCGTGGTTGATAGATCATTGGTCAGTGACTTTTATCACAACAATGAGCGATCTACAAATGCTTCGTTGCTAAAACTAGCGGCGAGAAGCTTCGAATTGAGAAGCCACCTCCCCTACAAACGACTCCGCGGCCGCGAGATAAGTTAGATCGATAAGCGAAAAATTTCTCCTGCGCCCTTCTAGTGAGACTAAGACACCTCTAAGCGATTTGAGACACACCTGCTCTCGTGTGAAGCAACAGCAGACGGTGGACCCATCGAACGCAATCAACGGAGAATCTGTACGAGTTCAACCGCCCGTGATCAATAAGGTAGGGGTACGGCGGCGAAATTTACGCCAAATAAGAACGAACGAGATTGATCATAATAAGATGAGACGAAATTACGAATTTGAAAAAAATTTAAATTGGTACTGAGAATTGCCTATACGTAGTAGATTACATACTAAATTACGTACATGACTCGCATATTGTACCGAGGCAAACAAGTAAAATTGAGATAAAATGAAATTTTAAATAAAGCGAAATAGGAATAATAAAAATTGACCAACGAATGAGGGGATGACCGTCTAATTCCTGTAGTAAATAAATTTTATGTGATTTATTGGACTCTTTCCTCTGACTCAAGTCGCGTACCTTCTTCCTGCATGGTGTCATTTAATTTGTAGCCGCGATCGAAATGTCAGACTTGATTAGTAATTTAAGTACTCACAAGAGTTAACAGTCTGCGAATTCTTAGATAGATCTAAGATTTTCGTCAAAATCGACTCGCTACAACATAAATTCAAAAGGTAACAAACATGAATTGTTCGTTTCATTATAAATCCCACTCGCTTCCTATCCTGGAAAATAGAGTTGCCTACAAAAGCTAGCTCGGTCAACTTCGGATATACACAAGAACAAGGAATAAGAATAAGCCATTAGGAGAGGCAGCTGCCCGATTTGATGATGGAAAACCCGGTCGTTGAACAACGCAAATTCCAGCCCCTATCAAAGTCGATAGGCTTTATGTGAGGTAATCTAGCATTATTTCTGATTCCCATTCCCGACCACTACTGCAATAAAAGAACAGTCTGGCACCCGATGATAAGTCGGGAAGACGTGTTACCGACGGCTATTAGGTGGCGAGATTTTGGCTGGCGGTTTTATACTCGCAAATCTCTCGTCAAAAGCTGGTAAAATTTATGTCTTCGTATCAATTTGATCAATTTTAATTGCGAAAACCAATATCTGTTTGCTTTTAAAACAAAACAATTTCCAATCAAATTAACACGTATTATGACTATTTACAAATTTCAAGGATGAAAGTGGCCATCGACTTACGTAGAGATGTCTTTAGTTACGGATAATTATATATTGTATTTTTCGAGTTAGATCATGGATTACTATTAAAATATTTTTTGGAAATCATATGCTTGAACAAAAATCAATAATTACGTTTATATTTATAAGAAACGTTTATGAGAAAAATAAAAAATTATAAAATAAACATTCATATTATTTCTATACCGCACGTTTACCGTGAGCGAAGCGCGCATGTAGATTGCTAGTAAAAATAAATAAACAAATATGTACTAATCGACTGTATAATAGTTATTGTGCTGATACCGTAAGTGCATTACGCGAATGCAATTTACTAATGAGTGAGGTTTGTCATCAAACAATATCTGTAATGAAAATTCAATGGTACTACAAGAAATTTTATGATCGATCAGACAATGAGATATTAGTGGCCTTAGCTATCGTGTTTACTAGTATTAAGATGTCAAAGTGGTCTGACGCAAATAAGAAAAATTGGTCATTGTTTACAGATTTCATGAAATACTTTCGTTTGCAATCCAGTGCGACATTGTATCACGTAAATGTATATGACGAATTACGCAAATGTATTCTACACAGAAAATGAGTCAATAGATGACTTTATATAAAATTTTTGTATATTGCTGTAAAAAATCCTTCCGCGTCTTTTGTTCGAATTTTAACGACTCACATTTATATTGGGAACAAAAATTCGGATGACACTGTTAGAAAGATATACGCTAAAAATCGAAAGAAGTCCCGAACAAGAACAAACAAGATAAAAATAGTACGAGTAAATCGAAGGCAAGTATGCTGATCACTAGGTCAGATATCAGTCACAATATCAGATCAACTGAGTCAAAGCAAAAACTTTTAAGTGAATGTTGCACTAATTTCTGGCGAAATTGCAGGTGCGAATAAGCAGTCTCGAGCTCAACTCAACTCACCAAACTCGTGGAATGATGAATAATTTATATAGATGGGAAATGCATATTGTAAGCACGGAGAAAATATCGAAAGTAAAGCTCTTATTGTTATAAGTACTGAGGCTGCACTAAGATGCAGTCAAACAGGCTGCAATTAGACGCAACCTTTCACACGAAAATATCGAAAACACATTTATTGCCTCACCGGAAGACATCTGTCCTCAGCGTGCTTCGAAAATTCAGCGAGGAAAATATTTTATGGCATTACTTGGGTTTCTTCTTAAGCAGACTCTGAAATTATAGCAAAAATAGTAAGCTATGCTCGCTTATAGGTTTCCCAACAAAAACATTATTCATTCTTGTATTAGTGATAATTTTGATTCAGCTAAGAGAATGTTAGTGGGTGTGTTTTTCCGAAAGCCTAATTGAAGAATATTCAATCCGTTTAATGTTTACAATTGCTTTGTTTTGTGTTAGAAAGTATATGAAGTATCCATATTCCACACAGAATTGAACGTTTCTGGGTAAGCGCCTCACCATGTTCCTTTTACAAACATTATTATGTTTAATGACAGTAAGGTATTTACAACCAATTCTGCATATTCAAAAAAATTAGATTGTCAGTTATCTATTGTCCTTCACAAAAATCAGTTTGACTGTTGGAAAGGAGATTGTTTTATTCAATTTACCACTACATTCTACTTTTTATGATCTATTCAAAAAGTTTACACAAGTATGATGTAAGTAAGATAGGCTTAACGTTTTTTCCGTCAGCTTTGTTTACAAGATGAACGTAAAAGTATTTTCAACTATGTAGATAACTAGCAGTGGAGTACATTTTACTCAAAACATCTAGACTCACAATTTAAAGGAAAACTTTGTATAATGTTTGAGTCAACTTCATTCATATCAGGATTTGATTTAGTATCTTTATTTTCAAAAGCTAAATTCTATGAAGTTAAAAGGCACATTAAGAAGTCATTCGCATTCTAACCTGCTAAATAGTTGCGATCGGCCACACACCAAGGGATAATTTTTAATCAAAATGTTTCATTTTGACTTTTGTTTAAAGATATTTTGAAGTATGGTTAGGCTTTATTCTCAGCTATTCATTTTGAAGAATGTTAGTTTTGTGTTCCAGACATGGTTTTTTCTAATTTTATTTTAATTTTTTAAAATTTATTTTCATAACAAAATTGTCCAAAACTAACAGAACAACTTACTACAAATCTTTTGTGAGACAAATGTTATACGACTGTAAACGTTTTTTTAATAATTTCGTAGTTTGTGTTGTGTGGAATACTGTCTTATTATTATTATTAGTTTTGTATTTGTTTCGATTCATTATTGAATAAATGTAATCTTCTTAAGTCGCATACTGTTATACTGTAAAAATCGGGTATTGTTTGTTTAGTATTATGTCTATAAGGTTTTGTCTGTTTTGTTTATTAAAACATTTGTTTAGTAATAAAAGTTTACTATGAACCAAGATATATTTAGAAGAAATTTTTTTTATAGCAGTTAGTTAGAATTATGTTATTTTGCATAATAATAATGATATCTAGAAAATTCTTGAAAGAATTTCCTAATGAGATGACGCCTAATAATTAAAAAGATATTATCAACTACATATGTAAAATAGAATTGAGGAATACGAGAAAATCTATTTGTAAGAGTAGAAAGACAATAACTTTCTAGATTATCGAATACTACATCAGCACCTAATTTAGTTATAAAATTTGTTATTCAATGAGAAATAGGTGTTGTCATATAAAAATTTTATAATATTTATAATATCAGTAAACGGAACATTATTATGATTTCTAATAATATGAAATCTACGATCTAATCTATAAAGTATTTGGTTAAGTTGTATATACATAAAAAACGATACTAATTCTATAGAGACAAACAAATCATACGTATCCAGGCGAACCTGAAACAATTGTTCATCAAATTCAAAACTATTATTATTATTAATGTAGGATATCAGTAGTTTAATCCATTTATTTTAAATCTTAATGTAAAATTTTTGCAATATTTTATGTCGAGCTATTAATCAATAAAATATCCATAAAGGAAAAAAATAAATATAAAGGGAAAAAATTAGGGGCGGGGGGGATTGAAAGGAAAGAAGGAAATTAGGCATAATAAAATTTTGGAGGAAGGTGAGCTGGATGTAGAATTGAGGCCAAAAGATTTTAATTTTGGTATCGACCAAAAACAAGCAGATAACCAGAATTACAGGGGAAAAAGAAGTAGTATGAAATGGAAGGGTGAAATTAGGCAAAAATTCAGGTAAGGAGGAAGATGTCAGGTTTTTGTTTAAATGAGGACGTTTCTCCTTTATTTTCTCGTTTAACCAATCTAACATAGACGCATAATCGCTCTCCGGTAATTGTTTGTCCTTTTTCTAAACAGTCGACTAAGATAATTCCATGTGTATCCCAGAACACAGTGGCCATAATCTTTTCGGCCGATTTCACTGTCTTCGTCTTCTTTGGAGTTGGTTGATCTTTCAAAATCCACTGTTTTAACTATTCCTTCGTTTCAGGTGTGTAGTGGTGTATCCACGTTTCGTCTACATATGAATCAACGCAGAAAGTCGTCCGGATTACGGTGGATGCGTGCCAAGAGAGCATCAGCGGCCACCACTCGACTGCATCTGTTCTCGACTGAGAACAAACGCGGCACCCATCTTGCCGAAATTTTTCTCATGTCCAATTTCTCAAGCAAAATCAAAATGAGTGTACCTTTTGAAACCCCTGTGGTCTCAACTATTTCGCGCAATTTTATTCTTCAATCACTCAACACTATGTCGTGGATTTTATTGATCATTTCCGGAGTGCTCACGTCTACAGGACAGCGTGAACGATTTTCATCTGCAGTTGATGTACGGCCACGTTTAACTTTATTTACCCAATTGTAAACGGTTGCAAACATAGGTTCAGATACACCGCTTTGATCTAACTCAGCTTTGATTTCTTTCGATGTAATTGGAGCTTCGTAATTTTGTAAGAAATTTTCTTTCAAATTTCTGAAACTTTTCCAATCTTTTATTTCTGTGGATGTAATTTTCCATTCAAATTTATTATCTTTCATGAGCTTTTTTATATGAGAACTAACATATACTACTGTGGGCAAAAAGTAAGGTGAATTTTCAATTTAAACTTCGCGGGCTTAACATTTCGGGCTAGTTCTTTTTTTCTTGAGTTGGTAGGACTGCGAATGACATCTGGGACAAATTTCATGTCAATGTCATCATCAGTAATATATTTACGCTTGTGTTTACCAAACGACCAAGAGTGCATGTTTCGATTTTTACAATGTCTGATTTAATTGAGCAAAGAAGTGCCATCAAATTTTGTTTGCGGAATGAAATTTCGGCTGCGGAAACGTTGAGGATGTTGCGGAAGGCCTTTGGTGATTCTACCATGTCGCAGAAAAATGTTTATAAGTGGTACAAAGACTTCAAAGAGGGTCGAGAACGTGTTGATGACTTGGAGCGCTCCGGACGACCATCGACGTCAACAGATGACCAACACGTCAATAAAGTGAAGGAATTAGTGCTCGAAAATCGTCGGTTGACTGTTAGAGACCTTACTGATATGATCGGAATATCAGAAGGATCTGTGAAAACAATTTTGAAAGACCGTTTGGGCCTACGAAAAGTCAAATCTCGTTTGGTACCGAAAACGCTCAATTTCTTGCAAAAAAGTCGCCGCGTTGATGTGTGTGAAACAATGCTTTCTGACTATCAGAACAAGCTCAAATGCATGATTACGGGAGATGAGACTTGGATTTATGCTTACGACCCTGAAACAACCGACCAATCAAGCGAATATCGTGCTAAAGGCGAGGCCAGACCGAAAAGAGCACGTCAAAGTCGTTCAAAAATCAAGGTCATGATGACAGTTTTCTTCGATTTTCGTGGTGTGGTGCACTATGAATTCCTTCCACCCGGCCAAACTGTTAATAAGGAATATTATTTGAGCGTTATGCGTCGTTTGCGTGAAGCAATTCGTCTAAAAAGACCAGAATTATAGTCCAACAACTCTTGGTTTTTGCATCACGATAATGCACCATCTCACACTGCACTCGTTCTTCGTGACCATTTCGCCAAAAATTCGACGCATATCGTTCCGCAACCACCGTATTCGCCTGATTTGGCTCCGTGTGACTTCTGGCTATTCCCAAAACTCAAGAGACCACTCCGGGGAACGCGTTTCGAGTCGATTGAGGAGATAAGAGCTGAATCGAAGAAGGCGCTGATGGCTATACCGGAAAGGGACTATTTGGCATGTTTCGAGGATTGGAAAAAACGTTGGCATAAGTGTATTTTATCGGGAGGGAATTACTTCGAAGGGGATGACATTGATGTAGAAGAATAAATAAAGATTTTTCATTTTACAAACAAATTCACCTTACTTTTTGCCCACAGTAGTATATATTCTTTTAATTTGGTATCAGATAGATGAGGAAATTAGAACTGTATGTATTGGAAGCATAAGTCATCATCGTCATGAGCTTTAGTAAACTGTTTCATCAAGTTAAACTTAATGTGTAATTGAGGTAATAAAATTATGTCATTGTTACTAGGCTTTTGTTTATGATATTGTTTAAATATTCTTTCATTTCAACCCTTTTGAGCTTTATCTTCCTAATTCTATGTTCTTCTCGTACACAGCTGTTCCATAAGCATATAAAACAAATATTTTTGGTGAATTCTGACTACAAACCTATTAAAATAATCATCTCGAAGTCGCCGTATATCAGTTATTCATGTTCATCGTCGTTGACTTTTTTAAGCACTAATTGAAAGCTGTTATAAGATTTTTTCATAATGGTTGAGTGTCTAATAGGAACCGTACCATATTTATTGCCCCATTATGAATGAAAACTGTTTGAGACTTTGTACTGACGAGTCTATGAAAAGCTGCCAGTATTCGTGTTTAATGAGACCAGATAATCAATGAGACCTCTTACATCATTATAGTAAACAAGATTATCAACACAGGAAATCTATTTCCGAAACTTTTCTTTTCTATCTCTATACACGAAAATTTTAGTACCAGGAAATAAAAGATTTCTCTCTTGCACTCATGAAGCATATGTACTGACTCTTTTAAGACATTTAAATTCCGTATCAAATCATCCAATCCATTTTGGTTGATAAAATCTGGGTCTTTGTGTACAAAGGTGTATTTCCAACAACGTGATCTAACTTTTTTGCTATGTGTGGAGCTTAAACAGGGTGCTGTCATAGTTTATTTTTCCATAAAGCGCTAGTATTGCACTCCTTATTACGTATACAGAAGTAGCAGACATTATCATGGTTTGAAGGTTTCCGCCTGTTAATTCATCAACGACATCTTTATTTATGTAATTCCACTTTTAATAATTTTAATAATTTTTTTTAATAATTTGCCGACAATCGTTACATATCGAGTTAGAAACCCATGGTTTACTTAAATTTTTTATATTCACCTTATAGCAATGGAATAACTGAGTTAAATATTTTCTTCATTAATTTTCATATGAGATCGAAAAACCTCGTATTTACCACAAATAAAACAAAAGTTATCTTTTTTTTTATCTTTGTATTGACTTCTTGACGTTTTCCCTCTTATCGTTAGCCCGCCGCTGAAACACGATCTTTAACACGAAAAGATTCAAATTTCGCTTCAGTAGTTCATTCCGAAACTCACAAACGTAAAATTTTGCGATGATAGCCGCGGTTATATCTGTGGTAAATTCGCCTACTTCTGTCAGTGATAGGCATGCCTATCAGTGGTTTCGAAAACTAGGAAATACGTGTATGCTAACCTGTAGGTTCGACGAGTTTTTAGAGACATTGACAGATGGCGTACACCTATTATCTACAAAAGTAGGCGAGTTTACTACAGATATAACCTCGCTGTTGCCCTTAAAAATTGAGTTCATGAATTTAAAAGAATGCATATTACCGCTGAAATCAGATATTTCATACTTCTGAGTTACACTACCACTTTATAAAAGACTTGAAATTCTATTAGAAGTATATGTGAATTGATTGTATATGAAAGAACTACATGTTTCAGCTAAGTGAGCTGATAGTCAAAATATGTTAAAAGATTTTTCTCAACAAATGTTTTAAGGTCTTACAATCACGCAAATTAAAATATCTCAATTCCATGTATTTTAAGCGGAGAAAATGTTTTAATTTGCGCACCATTCCAGAGAAAGTACTGAAGTTAGAAGCATTTATAACAAGATTAAGTGCGTTACCAAAATCCATAGAAATAGGAAAATTTAGGTTTCTTCCTCATCAATTATATAATCAAGGTACAGCAATTAGATTAAATTATGTAATCGTAAAGAATTTTAATGACGTTCATAATGATTTTGATATTTTTACTGCGGATTTTATTTGGTTATATAAAAAAATAACTTATCCACTTGAAACAGATGGCTGGAGTGATTTTCAAGAAGAATATCATAAAAATATTGATTATGAAACTTCAAAAGTATTCCACTTCCGTTCGTGAATAATCCTCCCAGTGATTGTTATACAATATTTATAGTTCTCATCGAAGCACCGTAGAAATGCAAGGCGAGGGGTTTAAAGCGCTGTTTCGTTACATTCGACGAGCCGTTATACGTAAAACTAGCAGTGATTTCTTCCGCAAATGCGGAAAATGATCCTCATAATTTACTTTCTATTACCGTGTGACTTGAAGCTTTCCACGTGATTATAAATTTCTTAGGATGTGTAGGGTTTATAATGAATGGATCTGGATTTAAAGAAGCGATATATATTTTATATGCTGAAAAATCATCTGACAAAGCACTTGATGAACATTATTATTCACGATCCATCAGAGGACATTTACTAATACAAGCATCAATTGCTGCCATAATTTTTGGAAAAATGTCTCTAAGTGATCAAGAAATTTCTTGTTTATTAAAATATGCAGAAAATATAAATAAATCACAAGAATTTGTTGCCTACGATAATTAAGTTATTGGAATATAGAAAAATTTATTGAAAAGTTGCACGAAATTGAAAATAACGGACCGACGTGTAAACTTTGGATACAATATTTCAGAATAATAAATATTATAAAAAGTTTTATTGAAGCTGAGCGACTCTGAAATTGGAATTTACATTAAAAATGTGTCAAAATCATGTTGCCATTTTTCTATGCCAGCAGTCATTATCCTTATGCGAAAAATAGTACCATTTATCTTTAAGATATGTCAACATTAGAATTTATAATGGATATTTTTAAATTTGATAAATTTGCAAAATGTGGTTTTTCTACAATCAGAAGTTTTGAAAAAGCGTGGTCTAGCATATCTGCAACATGACCGTTGAGCAAGTTTTAATGAAGGCCATTAAACCCAGCGATGGTTTGGCTCATGGACGAGGAATAATTGACACTGTCGTTGCGAAATGGATTATGTCTATTGGAGCATTAAAGTATGTAACGAAATGAAGAATTTTTGCAAAGTGTTGTTTGACACATTGGAGTAAAATGTAGTCAGTCGGATTTCCTGTATAAAAAGAGACACGGATAATTTAGAAAAATTATTTTAGTTTTTCCATAAATCTAATCCAACTACCGATACGATATATTATGAATTTGTGGGCAATATAAAGATAAACTCTTACAATGCGCACAAAGAGGAAGTAATATTTCTAAAAGTCATGTTGGGAAAAAATTCAGTACTATAAAAGGGACCATGAAAAATAAAGTTCGCTTTCTCAGTTCTTTAATATTCCGCGTGAAAATTTAAGATAACGTCAGAATAAATTGATTACTAATTTTCCAACAAACCTTTTTAAATTTTAAAAATCAAGAAGATATAACATATTATTTACAGAATGAACTTGCACTATTTCCTCTTTCTCTAATGAAAATCGAATGCACAAAATAGAAAAATCTAGCTATTACGATAATTTCACGTCTTTACCTCAAAATTCTGGTGTAGAGGTAAGAACAAAAGAAAGCAGAGAAATGAACGAATAAGTGTTATAATACCTCGTAGAGATATCTCTTAGATCAGGTTTAAAAATGAAGAAAATGACTAGTTGAATATTTTTTAACCAAGTATTATTTATTTAAAATTTATCAAATGTATTAAACACGTTAAAGCAGCAGTTACCAAATACACCAGATTTACGTATAGCTATGGAACGGAGGTCAGAGATGCAGTCTTAAGCTGCCGAATTTCGTTAAATTTCTGATATTTGCAATCTCAAATAGGTTTTGTTTGATTCATCGCTATTTGCAGAGTAAGACTTTTTAGTTTGCCACTTGTCTGAGAATTCACGAGAGTGCAATGACTTTTGCCGATTTATACAGAATTTGAGTTTTTTTAAGAGCTGGAGTTTCGGAATTTCATAAAGTTATTTGGGAGGCGTCGTAAGACGTAACACTGTTATTATTGTCGGTGAAGATATAGACTTACTACCCCCTTTAATGCAAGTGACGTCCGTTACAAAAAAAATTGAATTTTTAAAAAAAGAGGAGGGCTAGACATAGATCGATGGTATTGCAGTGATAGCTTTAAATATTCCGAATTGAAAAATTACGTTTCATTTTTGCATGCAATATCAGGTTTCGATACAGTATCTTCATTTTATAAACATGGAAAAAATGAATTATTAAATAATTTTTTAAAAAACCTAATTACCTAAAATTTATTAACGTTTTTTTTATTAAAGTAATGTTCCTCGTGACATATTCTCAAACAATATGTACCAAATAATTTTATTGCTTTATTGCAAAAAAATGGAAGGTACAGTTAATAATTACAGTTTTCAGTATTTTAAAAGATCCTCTTCTTGAGCATCGTTTAAACTAAAAAATCTTCTTTATAAGGAGCGTCTAAACAATATACCTTCTGAATTTATTTGCAAATGCAAAAGTGGCTATAAAATGATATCAACATATCTCAGTGGGGTTGGAAAGTTTCTAAAAATATGTTGTTGCCAATTTAAACAGAAGATATATTAAAATAGATATTATGTAACTGTATCACTAGTTCCAGAAATAATACCTGTGAATGTAAAACAAATAGTGCAAAAATTTTGAACTCCTGAAATTAAATTAGATGATGAACCGGAAATCACGTTAGAAATAATTCTTCAGGAAACTGATGAATAAAACGAAGATGAAAATAATACTGAAATTAACTAAAAAGTAAATATGCATGAAGAAGAAGAAGAAACGAAGGAATCTGTGGAGTGTAATAAATGTAAAAGAATAAGTCACTAAGTAAAACTATGTTTATAATATAGGAGTATGTTATATATAATTTGTGACGGTAAACGTCTTGTTAGCGCTATTCCCTCAACCATGCGGTTGTCTGCGAGGGCAGCACCTACTGGTTGGGGAAAAATAGAAAAAGGAAACCCGGTATGAGACGGGACGGAACGCGCGCGAATATAAATGAACCAGTCGAGGATTGGTAATCCAAGCATCTAGCCGCAGTAATAATCAGAGTTTTTCCAAAGTTTCCGAGTGATAAAGCGAGCCAGCTGAATAAGAGGGACATCAACGAAAGCCGTGTTTTTGTCGTTACTATCACGAGTGTGTGCGAGTGTGTGGGTGCAGCATTTCGCCATCGAGGTAAAACCGTGTGCGA
Source organism: Phymastichus coffea (assembly GCF_024137745.1). Classification (NCBI taxonomy): domain Eukaryota; kingdom Metazoa; phylum Arthropoda; class Insecta; order Hymenoptera; family Eulophidae; genus Phymastichus; species Phymastichus coffea. Next base: position 291,564 of record NW_026706846.1, read on the forward strand.
ATTGCTTCCTCCGAAGGACTGATACACGAACTTGCTAATTGTACGACAGCTAATAAGGTAAGCTGGCCAGCTTAGTATCGCAACTTTTTGTATGACTGCGCGGAGCGAATTATTAATTTTTTGTACTCTATAAAAATCGGTAACGTGCATGTATAGACTCTGCGAATAAAGAGTACAGCCGCTCTGACATTGCATGTTATTGACGCTCGCGCTCCTCGTAAACATAAACACGCAGGCCAAGTATTTTGTAGAGAATAGATAAATAAACTAACTCACATGTGATACAGATCATAATTTCGCTGTTGTTATTTCTAACGAGTAGCAAGTTGGTTGACTGACTCCTGTCCCCTCCTGCTTTCTAATTAGCGAATTTGAATATTTCGATAATACCGCGTGCATCTCGATACGATTGCGCGTCACGTGAACAATCGGAATAAAAACGAAGTATTCACCCCGTTACAAATTTTAGTAATTTTTATATTTTTGAATTTCTCATATGATTAAAAATCGAAAAAAATTTTCAACAATTTTGTACTTAAATAAAAATGAAATTCATAAAATTAAAGTTTATTTATGTCAAACAATATTCATAACTTCAAAAATGCTGAGTAATTTTTATTACAAAATGAAAAGTTAATTTTTCCGAAATTATTTATCTTACAAGTTTAATAAAATTATTAAATTAATGTTTATCTCGTCGCATTACCCAATATTAAGTAGAAAAGGATTTTTGAACGTCCAGTAGAACCCGAATCGTTGACATTTTTGAAAGCGCGAATGATTTTGAACGCGTAATCAGTTTTCAGAGCGGTCCGACGCGGCACTATGTACGGTTTCTATATAAATAAATGTCGCGATTAAAAAGAAATATCACAATGATCCTTTTTTTATTTTGCAGGTTTTTTTATGTACTTTCAGGGAAAATTAGTTCTGAGACATGCATATAAGTGCTAAGCCATTAAAAAACACGAGAAAAACGAAAAATTTTACTATTTCCATTGGTTTTTTCCCCTAATGAAGAAAAGTGAAAAGTAAATATAAAAATATAAACTAGAAGACAAAACCAATATTTTTCTTTTTTACGATCGTTCTAGACTTATTTCCGACTTAAATATTTAGTTTTGAAAATAAAGTTTCAGTTTTTTTTTGCAAAAAATATGAGTTAAAAACCAAAAGCACATACAATGCCTGGCACGTACTTTTGCCCACTCTGAGGTGAAATATGCCAAACTTTAAAGTTTTATATCTCAGCGAAAAAGAGTTGTAGAATAAAAAACTTGACGCCTTTTTAAAGGTACTAGTAAAAGCTTTAAGTAACGTGAAGATATTATTGTTTGTAATAGAGTTCAGTTTTTTAAAAAATGAACATAAAAAATTTCTTTTTTTTTGCCCATTGTAAGGGGGTGGATTAGCTGGTACATATTGGGTTCATTAAAGAACAAACTCCCACGATGCAGAGCTAACCGCCGCTCCGTTAATCACGTATGAGTATACGTGTATTCGCCTTTACGTTTGATACTTTCGTTCCAATGTCTCCTTTTTCAACAGAGTTGAACTCACCTTAAGTCACCTGACTTGTGACACTCGATTTATCTTAAGTGTGAGTGACCTAATGTTTACTCCAACTATTCCCTAGATAAAATCGGTTTAAAAAAAACCGGTGACGAATCCGTTAAACTAAAAGGAAGCAGAATAACGAAATGCGTCGAATAAAATCAAGATCGTTTATCACTAAAAACTACATTACTCATTGGGCCCTAAGATTTGCCCACGCGGATAGGATTTATAAATTATTACACTAATATGGGAAGAGAGAGAGAGAATTTAAAATTCTACCGCGAAAACTAACGATCGGCGCGAATATAAGAACGGTCGCGATTATCAAAATACTTTCTAAAGTATTTTGTTGCGCAGAAAAAAGGAAATGCACTTACCCTGCGGTGCAATTACGATGATCGACCGTAATTGTTAATCTGCTCCTGGAGAACTTATGCTGTCTTACCTCGCACACGAAGTTCGGTTGTTGCTCCACCAAATACTGTTATTTCACTGCTGCTTTAATTGATGCTGCTGTGATTGCTGCTACCTTTTCTAGCACCTCGCTATCACTCGCGTACGTATCCAAAAAAACTAGAGAAACAATTTTTGGATAACGGCAATAACACAGTGGAAAATATTTGGCTGTACTCTGAACAACAGCTGAGGCTTAACTGAAAAATTAAACTCTCGTGCGCCTCCTTTCTCTCTTAGATGTTCGCTCTAACATCGTGACTGCTACCGAATCGCGAACGTATCGATTGATCGAATCGATTATCGTTGCACCATATATAAATTTATTTATTTGCTACGCAAATCAGCGGATCATTAAAAATCTAAGCAAAATTAAAAGGTGTCATGTTTATCTTTGAAATCAGAGCGACAGAACTCATTTTGCGATTTTGTTATACAGAGATATAGCTTTTTTATAAAAAAGATTGTTTTTTTTACATCAGATCATGTCTCGATTGCTATGCATTAAATAAAAAAACTTTAAAGACAAAAGTTGTTTCTTTTATGTTAAATAATACAAAAATAAAGTGAAAACTAAGATCTGGAACAATTTTTTTTTTATTATTATTTTTCATTTTTTCACGCCTGTCATTTTTTTATTTTTCATATTCTTTATTTTTTTTTATAATTAATTATGATCAAAAGTTTCAAACAAATTTTCAATACTAAATTTTTAGTTAAGTTTACCAATGAATAAATAAATAAATAAATAATGTAACGGGGGAAGGTTATCTGAAAAATGGGAAATTTATTTAAGAACAAACTCCCACGATGCAGAGCAAACCGCTGCTCCGTTAAACACGTATGATAGTACGTAATTTTATTGCCCTCCAGGGCCTGCATCATCGTTTGGCTACACCTGGCGCTCGATATTTCGGGTAGCGCCAGTGTGTAGCTTTCTTCGGGCACCGCTGGGAGTTGGTCACCCCAGGCTCCCCACAGATGTAGCAGCCCCTCAGCTGCGATCGAAATTGAACAGCCTCTCGATCTTGTGTAGATTGCTCAGCAGTCAGAGGGGGCTACTGGACGTTGGCTCCTTGGGAGGCGGTAATAGTGACGCCTCCCACCGTGGCGGTCGCACGACCATCTTGCGACCTGACCACGATTGTGGTATTTGGAGCCATACGCCCGTCCACATGGACCGTGAGCATTGGTCCAGCGTCAGTAGCTTCTGGGGCTCTCTTCTCCTGCTGCGGGGAACTCCTGTCTCTTGTTCACCCGCAGCAGGGCCGCTCCGTATGCTCTCTGACGCTGAGCCATCTCTGCCCACTCCCCGAGCAGTTTTTCTGCGCCCTGGCGGTTCATGAAGCGTCTCAGGTGCTCCTGCACCTGAGACTGGAGCTCTTGAGCGAACCGTCAGGCACTCTCCACCTCGTTGATCCCCAGACGTACGTGTCCGAAGTCGAGGAGGAGAGTAGGCTGCTCCGGGATGCGGGGGTGGTTGCAGACCCAGTGCGATGCCCCACAGGTTTTCTTGGGTCCTGGGTACTGGCTCGCATTGTCCGACGTCTGGCGTACGCCGGACTTGAGGGTCTGTACCCCCTGGTCCACTGTGGATTTGGGACGCTCGACACTGTCCTGGTCCTCCGTCTGTGTCGAAGCGTCCTGGGAAGCCTTCTTCGGGGCGACCCACGATGAATCCCGGAGAACGTCTGCCACCGAAGCATTGTGGCGCTCCCTTCGGGTGGTCCCCTTCAACTGGACCTTGGCGAAGTTCCGCAGATCTTCAATTAACTGAATCGCATTCGGGCCCAGTTGCAGATCTAATAGCATCTGCGTGACCACCTTGAAGGTCTCCTCTTCGACGACGATTCTCCGGTCCATCTGTAACATCCAAAACAAAAAATCTCGGATAAAACTCCCTGCGCGAAGAAAACCCCTAATATACGCCGCATCCCACCGAGTTATACGTTCCCTCGCGATTCTTTGCGGGAACGTCCTGACCCTCGTCGGTTACCGTTCGGTGGTATCGGCCCAACCGTCCTTTGCACGACGGGCACGATCTTTCGAGGCCTACCTCTTCCTCTAGTTTCTTTCATGGGAGAGTTGTTGCCTCTTACTGGACCGGTGACCGTCTCTGGGATCTTTCGAGGTCGACCTCGACCTCTGTTGGTTGGGACAGATACTGGTATATCCGACGTCTCGGTGGGATCCTTATCTACGGCCGTTGGTGCTGCTAATTCGATCCGCTCGCTATCCGATAAATCTCTCCCCGGATCTTCGCACGAGTTCGCGAAATCGTTCGCCTCCGACGGCTGTTCAACTTGCGCCTCGCGAGGATCGATGACCTCCTCGCTTTCCTCATCCTCACCTAGACCGTAGTACGGTTTAAGGTCTTTGGCACGGAAGAGCTCGGGTAGAAACTCCAGCTGATTGCCTAATCTGTACGTGTTGGAACCACAAACCACTTCAATCACGTACGGACCGGCATATTTCGGCGCCAATTTGGCTGAAATGCCTTGGGCAGCCGAAGAGAGAATCCTGTTCCTCTTCCAAACCTAATCTCCGACCTTAAACTCGGGTTGCCGACTCTTCCGGTCATAATAAGCCGCCTGACGCGCAGCTTCCTCCTTTGACTTGGAGTTGGCCCTCTCCCATAAATTAGGGAGCTTCTCCATATGTTCAGCCCAATCCACCACAGCTTGACCCTCCGAACATTCAAGGGCCTGCTGATCTTGGATTCTTCGAAACGTCAAAAGAGGTACCGGCTGACGGCCAAACATGAGCATCGCAGGACTATATCCCGTGGCGCTATGAGTTGCCGAGTTCACCGCGAAGTTGAACTCTGACAGGTGTTCATCCCAGCTCTTATGATCACGGCTTACGTAAGACGTGATCATGGTTTTGAGTGTCCTGTTTACTCGTTCTGTGGGATTCGCTAGGGATGATACACGGGAGTCAAGGCGCGCTGGATGCCGTTCATCTGGAGGTATAAATCGACCTCCTGATTCTTGAATTCGGTTCCATCATCCGACAAGAATGCCTCTGGCGCGCCAAACCTAGTGACAATTCTCTCATGTAATTCCCTTGCGATTGTTCTCCCATTGGCTTTGCATATTGCAACACACTCTACCCAGCGAGTAAACAAGTCTACAAAGACTAAGATGTACTGAAAACCTCGAGAGCTTTTGGGAAATGGACCAGTGATATCACCGACCACTACCCGCCAGGGTCGTGACACTTGTCTACGACCCATCAGCCCGCAAGGTGCTCTTTGTTCCACCTTGCATTGCTGACATACCGGGCAACTCTTTACGTACTCCCTGACCTGATCATACATCTTAGGCCAGTAGTACAAACGCCTAGCCCTGGAGAACGTACGCTCTCGTCCTTGATGTCCTGCTGTAGGAGCATCATGGACCTCCTGGAGCACCTGGTGCCTTTTCTCCCTAGGCACCGCGAGCTTCCACGCTTCATCGTTGTCGATGGATCCTTCACCGTCCTCATCAGGCTGATAATGTTACAGCCTCCCTCCCACTACCTTCCAAATAGGGCGAGAGTGTAAGTCTTGGCATACTTCCTGGTATTGTTGCAAATACCAGGCATCAGTGGTCTCCGACCGACTATTTATGGCACTCACTTCAATCCCTTCCTCCTCATAGGCCCTAGACAATGCGTCCGCCACCACATTGAGATCCCCCCTTCGATATTCAATATCGAAGACATTGCCTTGCAATGCTAGCGCCTATCGTGCTAGTCTTCCTGTGGGATTTCTCATATTGTGGAGCCATTTCAGGCAACTATGATCCGTGATGACCCTGAAGTGATGCCCTTCAATGTACCGCCAGAACTTTCCAATAGCCCATACAACTGCCAAGCACTCTTTTTCGGAAACCGTATAATTTCTCTCAGCGCTGTTGAGTGATCGACTGGCGTATTCTATCACACGCTCTTCTCCATCGATATCTTGCGTGAGGACTGCCCCGATCCCACTGTCACTGGCATCAGTTTGCAGTATAAACTGACCGTTTGGATCGGGCGATTGCGGTATTGGGGCGGAAGTCATCGCCTCCTGCAACTTCGTGAAAGCTCGCTCTTGCTCCTCCTCCCAAGAGAAACGTACATTCTTCTTTGTCAGGCGGTTTATAGGTTCAGCGATCATGGCAAAGTCGGGTATAAAACGTCTATACCACGACGTCATTCCCATGAATCGCTTCACCTGTTTGACAGTCCGGGGTTTTGGATATTCCAATATCGGTCGTATTTTCTCTGGATTTGCTCTTACTCCGTCCTGGTTCACAAGAACTCCCAAGTACCTGAATTCCGCCTTGCAGAAGTGACTTTTGGCTTTGTTGATGGTTAGGCCCGCACCTAGAATTCTCTTTAATACCATTTCTAGGTGCCGCTTATGCTCCTCAAAGGACGACGAAACCACAATTACGTCGTCAAGGTAAGCAAAAGCGAATGGATCCATATCCGGGCTTATCACCTTGTCCATCAACCTCTGGAATGTCGCTCCTGCGTATGACAGTCCGAAAGGCATTCTTTTGAATTAAAAGTGCCCTAATCCAGGTACTGTAAACGCTGATATCGGACGCGATTCTTCCTTTAGGGGAATTTGATGGTATGCACTGCTTAAGTCCAGAGTAGATATGAACTTTGCATCCCTTATCCGTCGTAGGACGTCGTTCATGTATGGTAAAGGGCTAAAGCTGCCCCTCGATTAATCAGCTGCGCTGCCTCGATCTGCCTTTGTCTGCTACAATTTGCTGCTTCTGCACCGCTACTTGTTGCTGCAATACTATCGTTGCACACACGCACGTAATTGTCCAAGGAAACTTTATTTTGGCGAAACTAAGTACAAAACAGAAATCGGCGGTAAACTCGCGTGAGCAGCTGACGCGTAACTGCTCATTCAAAAGATCGCGCGCCCCCTCTCTCTCTCTTAATTGTTAGAACTAACGTGCAAGAAGCAGAATCGCGAACGGTTCGATTAATTAAATCGACTACCGTCGCAATAAGTAAATAAATAGAAATAAATAATTTCTAGACACTTTTATAAAGTAATACATACTTATTATTTATTATCATATTATTATTATGTAAGTATAATTGAACTTTTTTTTTAATAAAACAAAATTTTACAAAAATAATATAATACTTTCAATGTAATGAAAATATAATTTTTTATAACAAATCGCTAACGTGAAATTTGTTCCAGATCTTAGTTTTCACTTTATTTTTGTATTCTTTACTAAAACAGAAACAACTTTTTTCTTTTTTTATTTAATACATAGCAATCTAGATATGAGCTAATGTAAAAAAAAACGATCTTTTTTTTAAAAAAAGTTATATGACTGTATAAAAAAATTAGAAATGAGTTTTGTCGCTCTTATTTTAAAGAGTAACATATCATCTTTTAATTTTGCTTGATTTTTTAATGATTTGGGTAGCAAATAAATACTGAGATATAAAACTTTAAAGTTTGACATATTTCACCTCAAGGTGGGTAAAAGTACATACCAGACACTGTATACAGATGCTCAAAATGTATTAAAATTAACTTGTGCAGTCATTTTCACACGTGCGCTTAATTTTAGCAAGTTTTGGGTACATTAAAATATTGATTAGTTGCTAGAAACGAATAAAAATGAGTAAATATTCTTTTATACATAGAAAACTAAACAGAACAGAATATTTTTTAATTAGGTTAAGTAAAAGTTCATTACAACTCATTATCTTAAAAACAGAAGAAGAGTCACGAGTTTAATGATATCAAAACGTTACAGTTAATATGTATAAAAGAAAATATTTTTACTGGTTTTTATTCGTTATATTTATTTTCGCCGTGAAAGTACGACTCGTAAAGAAAAAGCAAGCCTATAATCGTAACTGTAGGAACTTCCGGCGAGCAAGACAAGCTGATTTTCGAAGACACCTTTTTTTCGAAAAATTGATGTAACCAAGGGTTATATTTACATGGAATAACAATTTCCGAAGCATTAATTTGCAAAAGATACGGCGAAAACGAAAAAGTCGATTTTTGATGGTTTTTTCAATATATTTTGAAAAGAATCAAAGTTATTTAATCATACTATAATGTGGATTTAGCCCGGCTTACCCCGTGAATATATAAAGTAATAAATATGGAATGATCGAGTATACGAAGTCTGAAATTCCTGGACGTAGTTGTCCTCCCAGTTCCCTCTGGTGCTTGTCGCGCCGGCAACAGGACGGCCGGATCAGCGAAGATTCGTTGTATTGGCTAAGGAGCGCGAAAGTCGGAAATTCGAAAGCGGTTGTCGGCGCGAGAAGGTAGGGTGTTCAAATAAAGTAGCGGAATATAATTATTTTAGAACGTTTACAATACTCTTTAATTATAAATAATTAACAGGAACGGTCGAAAGGAGGGAGATAGTACGCTGAGCGAACGAGTAGAAAGAGAGAGAGCAAACCATCAAGCAGGTACTTACAAGACAGATTCCTAAATCCTATATTTGTTGACGGTTTCTATGGTCTACGTGGACGCGATGGGCCGCCGCATGCACCACACAGCTTTAGCTCCTTCGGTAGAGGTAGTCCCTTGTACAATGATAGACTTATCCTTTGCACTTCCGGCCGCAGCTCACGTGTCCCAAACTGTCCGAGGAGTCAGGCGACGTCGCAATCTGTTCCCCTAATGGAGACACTCACAACGAGAGAGAGCTCGTGCCAGATTGAACACTGAAAGTCTCTGATGTAACTTCAAAGGCGAAGAAAAAGGGCAGAAGGATACAGCTAAGGTTCGGCAGTAGAAGACAGTCAATGGGACTCCGCCTGCTCATTCGCGTGTCGTGGCTGAATATTATTGCCTTAGAGGTTATAGGGTTATAGCATTTTTGGGATTTGAGAATAGAGTCTAGCCTTTAGCGGGTTTTTTTTTCTTACAAGGAATTGTGGAATCCTTTTTGCGGATTCCCCTTAGTCTTGCTGACTAAGAGGTTATGTAGGACTCTAAAAAACAGGCCTACCCACTACACCGCCACCTCCTTGATGTCTTTCCCCCAGCCAGGAACTATGTTGATATTACTTCTGACTGGAGGTTCTGTCCGTGTTCGTCCGATCGTGTCGTTCCTCCGTATCTCGTTAAGTCGCGTCATTCCGTCTGTTCAGTCATCCATCAGGCAGTCGTCCGTATTTTTAGGTCCAGTATAGTTTCCGTATAGGATGAAGCGCCATCATTCGGGTTCATGCAGCATCATCTCCACAATGTTATCAGGGGTGATGCTGCCGTCCGTTGTTTCTAGTTCCCGTCTAAGTCTTGTCCAGCGGTCACTCGCGAAAAACATGTATTCTGCGTCGTCTCGTTCATGTTTACAGTACTTGCAGTCGGATGTTTGTACTCTGTTCATATTGTGAAGGTACCGTCGGAAGTACCCGTGACTTGTCAAGATCTGGGTGACTTAAAAATTTACATTGCCAAATTTCCTTCCGAGCCACAGCCTCAAGTCCCGTATCAGTCGTCTCATTCAGTTACCACCTCGTTCTTCTATCCATCGGCCTTGCCACATATCAATTGTCCTGTCACGTTCGGCGATTGTCGCGTTCTTTCGTCCTATGTTCGCACTGCTTCCGTTGATCTTTTTGCGTTTGACGGCCAGTAGATCCATGGGTATTACGCCAGCTTCCACCAAAACAGCCTGCGCAGAAACTGTTCGGTAGGAGCAAGCGATTCGCAGTGCGCCCTGTATCTGTACTGTCATCATCGTCTTACAGTATTTCTTTGTCTTCGGGGAGTCTGCCCATATTTCCGCACCGTATAGAAGAATCGAGTGAACTGTCGCCATTAACAGTCGTCGTTTCCCCGATCTCGGTCCCGTCGTATTTGCCATCAAGGATGCTATCCTCTCTGCCGCTTTCCGGGTTATCTTCTGAATATGAGGCCAGAAGGTCATCATCGTATATCGAGAGTTACCCCAAGGTACTTGACTTCCCTCTTGGTCTCCATCTCGTATATTACCACCCTCGTGTGTAGTATCGTCTGTATGCGTCTTCTCGTGGGAAACATCAGTTCCGTCTTTTCTGTTGCGAGTTGTACTCCGTGGTCTGTATCCATCATTCAACTCGCCTCATGGTCTGGTTCACCGTTAGCTGCGCCAGCTCGGGGGGACCTTTCCGTAATCAACTCCGCACGTCATCAGCGTAGCCGACGGGGATTACTCCGAGCAGCATCCCAAGCCGAAGCAAGATATCGTATAAACCATTCCAGAAGTCAGGTCTCAGTATCGACCCCTGTGCCACCCCAGCGGTGACCTGTCTCGTTACTTGTCCTTCGATCGTCTCGTACGTTATCCGTCTGTTTTTTAGGTAATCCTCCACACCCGATGCAGGTATGGTTGGATCCTGAAGTTGCTTTTCAGCGTCTCCAAGATATCCTTCCACCTGGCCGAATTGAAAGCATTCCTAATGTCGAGCGTCGCCAGCAACACTATAGGTCGCGTTGCGTGGCAGTGTCTGTCTAGTTCCAGGAAAGAGTTGACCACCTTTTGGATCGCTCCAATTGTCGATCGACCCCTCCTGAAACCAAACTACAAGTCAGAGAACCCCCCTCCGGTCTGTATCGTGTCCATCAGTCTCAGTCTAAGTAGTTGTTCAAAGAGTTTACCAGTCATGTGAAGTAAACTCTACGGTCGGTCGGCCGAAGGCGTGCCAGGATCGCTCCTACCTTTTGGGATAAGGACGACCCTTGCTACTTTCCGTCGGTCGCTGAACGTTCCTGTCGTCAAGCACGTGTTATATAGGTCGATGAGTATCTCCTGCCATAGACGAGCCACGACCTGGAGGATCTCGGCCGGTACTCCGTCTAGTCCCGACGCCTTGCCCGTCTTTATCGCATTCGTTGGTCTGGTGAGCTCCTCAATGGCAAAGGCGGGGGGCACCAGTCCAAGTCGTCCGTCACGTTCGTCCTAATCGGGTGCGTCGAAAACAATTCGTCAACAATTCGTCCTATTTTTCGGCATCTTTAAGTTCTGGTGGGACTCGGGCCTCTAGTTTATCGGTTACGATATTGTACCCGGTTCCACAGGGATCCTCGTTCACCTCCTCGCAGAGCTTCCTCCAGCATTGCGTCTTGCTGTGTATTGCTTTCGTCAGTTTCTTCCGTGCTATTTTGTATATGGCTTGGAGGTTTTTCCCTTTCGGGTCCACCCCCTGCCCTTGTCACACGTCTCCAATTTGCCAAGCATATCCTGCGTAGCTCGGCTATCTCGTTCGCCCACCAGTATTGTGGTTGTATTTTTGTATCTGTCGACGTTCCGGCATTGTGCTTCTGCACAAGATGTCTATTAGTTTGGCCGTCTCTTCTGTCAGTCTTTCCACTCTTCGCCGGCTCGTTAGTTCGGGGGGAATTTTCACCCCTGGAGCTGGTGCCGCCATCCACTCCTCCGAAAATTTTCGTCCGTCGAGCTTATGTAGGTTCTACCGCGGGGGTTCATCTCGTTTTCGTCCCACCATTTCGAATGCGATGTACTTATGATCGCTGGCTGTATAGTCTTCGATCACCCACCACTCTCTTAGCCGTGATAGGATTCTGTCCGACGTCAACGTAACGTCGGGGATAGAGTCTCCAACACCTGGCCATCTGTACGTCGGTGTATGTCACATATTTACTACTGCTAGGTCGAGCCTTGTGGTCATTTCCAGCAGTAATCGTCCGCGTCGATTCGTTTCGTTCATTCCCCACTCGGTTGCCCTCTCGTTGAAATCTCCCGCAACGATGAGAACCCCGGGCAGGTCCCTGTTCCCGTCTTTTAGGAGTGCCGCCATTCTGTCGAACTCCACCGCGGTGCAGTTGGTTGTCAGGTAGACGCTGAGATAAGTTACAGCACCGACTGTAGCCCAGACATAGTCGTCCCTGACGCCGCGGTTGGAGACTCTAAATTGTGTGTCTCCCCTTACCCAGATAGTAATATCTCTGTCTCTTTCGTGGTGTATGCCTGGATCGTCCTTCTCCTGTATGGATCGCACAGGATCAGGATGTCCGCGTCATATTCGTTGGCTATCTGAGATAGGAGCATGTCTGCGGTCCTACCTCGATTCAGGTTTTCCTGAATTATTCTGTCCGTTTTCCTGCCCGTCTCCTGCATTCCTCCAGCACGGCTCGGAACATGGCACACATGCCGATTTCGGCAAGGTGGGCGACTTCCTTGTGCTCAGCCTCAGAGCACAGTCGGTAGATCGGTTTGTTTTTACATTCCGTCGCGTAGTGTCCGGATGTGCCACTCTTGCAGCAGCATTTTGTCCTGTTCTTGCCTGTGTATTCAGCTTTCACATGGCCGAAGCCCAGGCATCTGTAACATTTTGTCACCATCAATCGTTTCCAAACGCGACAGTGTACCCAACCAATTCCGATCCGACCACGCCTAAGCAGCGTATCGGCTTCCCACTATTCCAATTCGCAGACTGCCACATAGTGTTCAGCGTGGTTTGGACCGAAAATGTGGACTCTGAAATCCGTGTCTCTTTCTGTCTCTCGTCTGAGCGCGTCCGTCACGTCTTCCGGAGTCGCAACGCAGTCCAAATCCATAATCTCCAATTGGAGCTTGGAGGTCACAGCCCTGACCCTACCCGTTTCCCCGATCGCATCTTGGATCTGTCTTCCAAAAACCTCGTGTCCGTCCGGATTGTCTGCGTCTACTTGTAGCTTCAGAAGGCATAAGCCGTTCTTCGTCTTCCTCAGGGTCGTCACCTGCACGTGGCTCTACTTCGGATCGATCCTCGTCCGTATTTTGCGTACTATATCGGAGTACGTCGTGTCCGTGCCCAGTTTGACCAGGAGAGTCCGTCTCTGTCAGGCCGATTCTTTGTGTCCATTTTCTTTTTTGTTTTGTCTATTTTATTTCGTGTGACCGTCTGCCAGTCCTTGATCGATTCCGTCGTCGTTGGCCTTTTTTGTAAGGGCTCCGGCGTGGTTCCGCCCAGCGAACGTTTCCGTTTCGTCCGTGGCGTCTCTTCGTTATTTTCCGCTGTCGTGCCTGTATTGTTGTTGTCTCCAGACTTCCTCTTGAAACTGCGTCCGATTGTTTGTGCAGCGCAATGTCCACAGTCTCGAGACTTATCATTCCAGTCTTCACTATCATATTCATGTTCTTTTCGACGTTTGCTGCTTTGGCCGTTTTCGTCGCCGACTCTTGTATGAGCCATAGCGGTTCAGTCACGTCTTGTGTGTTGTTTGTTGTTGTGAGTTTTCGTCCTGTCGTCTGTTCTTGACTGTCAGCGGCAGAGGCGTAGCTCACCTCGCTGCCGCCACTCGACACACTGTCTGTCCTTTGTCCTCTTGGTAGGTTTAGTAAGTTCTTGTTCGTGTCGTTGTTTCATGTCATCTTCCTCTTCTCCGTGCACAAAGTGCAGCCCATAAAAAATCCATGCAGCTGCACGTGGCCACCGGAGCTTTCACCCGATCGGACCCCAGGGTTGATTCCTCCTGAGAAGGGGTTACCACTTGAGGTAAATCAGTGTATCTTTTGTGCATTTTCATGGTTTGGTTTCGTCTCGTTGTACTAAAGGTCCTTCGTGGTCGCGACTCCACAAACCGCGCTGGAACAACGCACGGCCCTTGAGGTCCCCTCTCCTCTACCCTGTGTGTTCAGCGTTTTCCCCTGTAGAGTGTGCGTGATTGAGAGTGCCCATAGTGGCGAAACCGGGATTCATTCGCTTCATTCGCTTCATTCGCTTTCGGGCGGCTCTGATATAGGAGTCCTCGGACATTCGCTCTTTCGGTAAGACCCGTTTATAGGGTCGCCGAGCATTCAAGGTTTCTTTTTTCATTCGTCGCCGGTTTACCAAGAGGCATGTGTGTGTAAGTGTTTGTGTAGTGTGTGAATATAGGTATGTGTAAGTTATTAATGGTTGGGTAAGTCGGCAGAAAAACATTATATTTTGCGTCATTTGTGAGCCATGATAACGACAACAGATAACGTTTCATCCGGTATGGTCGTGAACGTTGGAAGCTAGCATTTGCCTAGTGAGGTGTAACCACTCACTGGACCAGTCCGGCCTAGAGGGTTTATTTCTATTGCATTTGAGGTTATAGAGTGATTATTATTATATTGTAATAGAGTTGAAAATAATAAAGCCATTCCGTCTCTAATTCATTGCTCAGAATTTATGAAGTTTGTATTGATCCAGTATATTAAATTTTCAGAATTTCATTTTTATGTTAGAAAATCTCGTGATTGGTAACTTTTGCATATATGTTTTAATTCATTCATCATTTAACGTCTATCGTGTGATAAAAATTTACCACTCCTGTTTTCTGAAAAATTCCCGCCCTCACCTTTATAATGTTGCAGTCTCTAAAATAGTAATATTTCTTTGAGAATATCTTAGTAAAAAAAAAAGATTTTTCTAAAATTGAGTAATCGTTTTGTTGGAAATGAGTTATACTTCAAGTTATATTTTATGATCCGTTTATTGAAAATAATTTTTTCCATGAGTGAAGTACCGCTGATAATAGCGAAAATCATCATTTTTTTAAATTTTAGCTTAGAATATGTCAAAAAGTTTGCGTAATAGGAGAATTGTGAGCGCGGATTCGATGTATCATGAGAAATGATTTATTATTCAATCGGTATATTATAATTTTATGTGATGATTCTGAACATCTTTTACCTATCGCAATTAAATGAACAAAAAATGAAGATTAAAAGCCATCCATAAAATAAAGTCCATAGTTGAAACATTTTCGAATACTTAAATTATCTACTAATATAAACGTGTTACCGAATGAAATTGAATTTTTTAATTTTCTTTAAGATATCGGAAATGGTATATTGAACGATAAAGATGATTATATCGATATTCCTAAACATTGTACGAGTGTTATTCAATAAGTCCGTGACTTCTCTTAATATAACGGTTTCATCGTAGCGTATACACCGTACGTTTACACTGTAAGAGAGTATTTAGTATAAGTGTGTATACAAAGTTTCAAATTAGTGCGTAAGTTTGGACATTTTTTTGTAGTTATTTGAATTTGGTTTTTCATTGTGTAAACTAAACCATGGAAAATGAGTTCCGTGTGCTTATTAAACGTTATTTCCTACGGGAAAAATCTATCAAAGAAACTGAAGAAAAGCTTAAAAAATATTATGGAGACTTTGCATGGCATGATTTGAAAGTGGTTTACTAAATTTCATTGTGGCAATAAGAACACAAGTGATGCTTAGCTTCCAAAGGAGATGACTACTCAAGACATGATCGATAAAGTTCATAATATTGTACTCGCTAATCATCGATTGAAAGTCCATGGGATAAGTGAGGCTCTTAACATTTCGGTAGGATGCCCATGGAAAATTTTACATGAATGTTTGGGCACGAACAAATAGTCTGCTAGATGGGTGCCGCGCTTGCTCACAGCTGATAACAACCAAAATTGTGTGGTTGTATCTGAGAAATGTTTTAGTATGTTTTAACGTAATCCAAAGGCATTTTCGCGGTGCTACATTACTGTTGATAAAACATGGATATATTGTTATACGCCAAAAACAAAAAATCAGTCAAAAATATGGACTTGGTCAGGTGAATCTACGCCGAAAAAAGCGAAGACGGTACGATCAGTCGGAAAAGTCATGACTAAAATTTTTGGGACTCAACAGCTTAATATTAATCGATTACTTACAGAGTGGAAGATTTATTACAGGCGAATATTATGTCTCATTATTAAGCCGATTTGATACCATATTGAAGAAAAGGCGACACCTGGCGAAAAAAAAAAGTTCTTTTCCACTACAACAATGCACCAGCTCACACGAGTTACATTGCAACGGTCAAATTATCTGATTTATGCTACAAAATACTGCCTAATCATTTTTTTTTCTAGATTTGTCCCCTTCCGATTACTTTTTGTTTCTTTACATAAAAATTTGGCTTGCGGAAAAAAGATTTTTATCCAATGAACGGATAATTACTGTGACAAATGAGCATTGTGAGAAGTTTGATAAATTACTTTTCAGAAGGCATATAAAAGTTTGAGTACTGCTGTAATAGATGTATAGAGTTAAAATGAGACTATGTTGGAAAATAAATTCGAACTATTTAAATAAATAGTTTTTTTATTCAAAGTTACAACCTTATTGAATGACCCTCGTATATTACCATGTACACAAAGCTTTGTTGATAGTATTTTTGGCAAACTCATTAATCACAAGAAATTTGATGAAATACGTAGCTGTACGATGTTATCAATTTGAAATAAAGATGTCGACTATATCATCAAACAAATTTCCAATTAGTTGGTTACACTAATGGTCGTTTATCTACTCCAATTGATAGTATAACAAATAGTAATGGTAAATTCGATAACATTATACCCGAATACTTCAATCCTCTTAATCCATCATGCTTACCACGTTATAAATTGAATGTAACAATATATTGTATTGTACTGTTAATAAAAAGCATAAGCATTAACGAAGAATTTCGGAATCGCACAAAATTGCAGATCATAGACTTATCAGATCATTTATTCAACATGTGCTAAAGTTTTTTATTATTTTCATAAATCGTAAATCTTTTTGTTGTGAAAATAAATATTCATTTGCTTTTAAGATAAGACAATTTTCAGTTGAATCAGAATGTGCTATTACTTTACAAATGTCAATGACAAATTTACAGAAAAGTCTTCATCTACTTATGTATGGATGTCTTTAGTCATGAATAATTTTATATATATATTGCATTTTTCGAATTAGATCATTCTATTAAGAGGATCAACCGGTGTTAATTAGTGAATATTCAGTTTTCTTTGTTGGCATATAACAACCGTTGTATAAATATTTTAGGATATTTATTAGAACGTTCAAAGGTATCGTCATAAAAACTTTTTCATCTTAAAGAACTTGGTAAGAGCTTTCTTTTCTTGTTTGTAAAATTTTTTTCAACCTTATATTTGAAGCGGGAGGAAATTATTTATCAATTACAAATATGCACAAAAAAGCACAAAATAACTGAACTTTTCAAATCTGTTGAGGTTTTTTGGTACGATTTTTTTTAACTTCGGTATTTGAACAATAGATTATTGTAGTTCGCAATTAGTCGCAAAATAACAGTAATGCCACTGAATACAAGGGATGAGTTTCTACGCCTTTAATTTGATTATTAGGCATTAGTTCTTGTTTCTTTGATCAAAAATGAATCATTTGAAAACCTTTTTACTAAAAGCATCAAATATTTTCACAAATTGAATAAAAAAACACCAATTGCTATGATAGATTTAAAAGCAATATTTTCATCACCGTTTGTCAGACGCCATTTTGTTAAAAAAAAAATTGTACAAAAAAACCCTCAACAGCTTTAAAAATGTCAGTTATTTTGTGCACTTTTGTGCATATTTGAAATGGTAAAAATTTTTTCTCCCTCAAATGTAAAGTTAAACAAAAATTTTTTCATAATAAAATTGTAATGTTTTTAAATTTATTAATTCAAAATTGAAAATAAAGTTTCAAATGTTTTTAAATAACACAGGCCAACAAGGTTCCAGAACCAGAGACCAGGCATAGTACACTCGAAGAATTTCAATGCGCTGAATCCAAATCCAAGCTCAGAATGACGCCAGCACGTCAGAATTTTGAGATATCCTAACCTAAATGTGCGAAAATCACGTTTTTTTTGGCTATATTCGGTGCCTTATAACATTGTGAATAAATTTTTTCATGCAAAACTGACAACGGCATCTGAAAGAGCAACTCTTGGCCGAGAAAATGCATTACCAATTTTCTTATGTCTTTTTCCAGCAGAGATACCGTCAATTGAAATGTGCCATTTATCAATTGATTTATACTGGAGTATGAAAAATCTTGATTTTTTTTATAATCTTCAGTAGTAGGAAAAACTTACACTGGCATATAAAGGTCTACCATTGTACTAATTTACGGCGAATCTAGCTGAATTTATTAGATGCACTCTAAAATGGCAGCTATAAATTTAGGGCAAGCTAAGGCAGATGGTTATGACCTAAATGCACTGAAAACTATAACTGTAGAACCAGCGACAGATTAACTTAAGTGCGCTATAACCTGCAAGCTCAAAACCATGATAGGATTGCCTAAGTGCGCATAACCTACACTCAGCTTAAAACCACGACAAGTTAACCTAAGCGCTCTATAACCCGCGAGAGGTTAAGCTAAGTGTGTTATAATACGCGGCTGGTTGACTCAAGTGCGCTATAACCTGCAAGCTCAAAATCACGGCAAGTTAACCTAAATTCGATATAACCTGCTACAGGTTAATTTAAGCGCGCTATAATCCGCAACAGGTATATTGAGTACGATATAACTTGCAAACTAGAATCCACGACAGTATAATCTATATGCGCAGTAACCTTCGAGCTCTAGACCACTACAGGTGAACTTACGTTCGCTATGATCTGCGAGCGCTAAACTCACAATAGGTTAAACTAAATGCAGTGAACAGTGAGGGTCAAGCACAGGACAAATTAATTTAAGTGGACTGTAATCCATAGCATTTCAACCTAAGCTCCAATGTAGTTAGAGAGGTTACACTAAGAAGCTGATAATCTATTGAATGTATATTCTTAAACCTATAACCGCCAATTCTGTGATGTTATGCTTTCTTTTTGTGAAAACGTTGGCGCTTCATTTCAAACGATCGTTGAAGAGATTTACGTTTGTGACTAGTAGGGTTATTATCATCCCTTTTCAATGACCAGCAGTAGTCAGCCATCATTTTTTCGTCCCACCTTTCTTGGTAGTATTGTTCCTTTTGTTTAAAGTCTTGGTGAAATCGTTCATTCATCTCCTCACTATATGCTCCAAGATTTTCTGGGAAATAGTCCAAATGAGAATGAATGAAGTGTATTTTAAGGCTCATTACACAACCCATTTTTCGGAAATTCTGTAACATGTTGGACACAATAGTTTCAAACTGCGGGACTCGATTATTGCCTAAAAATTTTTCTGTAACATCTTTGAAGCTCAACCAAGTATTCTTTTCAACGAGAGTCATGGTTTCGATAAATGTATCATCTTTCATGAGTTTTCATATATCAGGCCGAACGAAAATGCCTTCCTTAATTTTTGCATCACTTAATTTCGGAAAGTGGGTTTCAAATGATTGAAACATTTAACTTCTTTATTCAAGGCTTTCACAAACTGTTTCATTAAACCTAATTTGATGTAAAGTGGTGGCAGTAATACTCTCTCTCTATCAACAAGACCTACGTAGGCGACATTATAAGAACCTATTTTCCATTCTGATCTTGTGGGCCATTTTTTTGTTACCCAATGCTTATCTCTTGCACGGCTGTCCCAAAGCCAGAGGAAACACGGAAATTTGGTATTTCCCGACTGCAAGCCAACTATAAGGCTTTTCATCTTAAAGTCACCACAAACAAGCCAATTGTGAGACATGTAATTTATTTTTTCCAGTAGAAATTGAAAACTATTGTATGATTCTTTTAGTGCAGTTAAGTGACCTACAGGAAGTGCCGCATACTTATTTCCGTTGTGTAGTAACACAGCTTTGAGACTTTATGTGGAAGAATCAATGAAGAGACGCCAGTTTTTTGGCTTGTACAAATCTTGGATATACAAGTTAACCAATTCTTCGATGTTATTACAGTACACCATCACATCCTCCATTGTAAAGTACTTTATGAACGCCTCTTCTCGGTTTCTGTAAATTGACACTTTTGTTCCAGGTAATAATAGCTTCCTTTCTTGGACTCTTGAATCACAGAGTTCAGCTTTATCCTTTGGAAGATTGAGGTCTCGAATAAAATCATCTAACGAACTTTGGTCAAAAAGCTTGGGACTCTCGTCATCAGAACTATCTTCAAAAGAGACATCTTCAGTTGTATCAATATCCATCGGTTCAACTTTTGCCGAACCAACTTCTTTTCCGGGTTTACTTACTTTTCCTACTTTCGCTGGTGTTACACTCGCTACCGCAGGGTAGATGATTTTATTTGAATTTTGTTTATTGAAACCCGTTGTATTACATAAGCAGAAGTAACATTCAGTTTCATGGTCCTAGGGTTCACGCGAGATGGTCGGTTCAATAACAGTCATATTGCTGCTATTATCATCCCACTTCAACATAGCAAGTTTGCAAGAATTACAAATTGAAGATGGTACCCATGTCTTATCTAAATTGTCGATCGGAACCTTATAACATTTCATATTTAGAGTTTTGATTGAATCATTAATTGATCGTCGATAAGAAGTTGTTTCAAACTTCCCACAAACATAACAAAATGTATCAATTTTTCTTGCACAGGGGCTTCTGGAACTCATTTTTCTTATAATAAATAACAAAAAGGATAAAAAATGTTCTTATGATAAATATTCTTATAATAAATAAGGTAGAAGAAAATAAGATAATAGCATTTACAGGAAATTCAACCGTTAGCCTGCCACTCAAACGTGATCTCTAACACGGAAGGATTAGCATGTCACAAAATCAGTTATCTCAGCTTTCACCTATCTCAGCTTCAGCATACAATCATACATTTCAAGTTACGTAATATTCTACATCATCTATCTACAGTATTTCAAAAACGAATGAAAGATTTCACGGTTTTTGATTCCGCTGATCGTATCGGATATCAGATTTTCAAAACTTATTTTATTCAAGCAATTTGTTTAAACAGATTTTTGCACAATTGAATATTTTTGCAAGTTGTACCTCATTTCCATTGTTTTAGGGATCACTGATTACGAGTTTGATGTCAGATTTGTGAATTTAGATTTATTTAAACAATTTATTTAAGCAAATGTTGCAAGACTCAATGTTTTTGCAAGTTGCACGTACTTTTGCTGATTTTTGAGGTCTCTGGTTATGAATCTGATATCAGATTTGCAAAATAATCGAAATTCATTGCGTTGCCGTATAAACCAATTGATAAGTAGTACATTTCAATTGACGATAAAAGAAGACATAAACTAAAGATTGTTAGTGCTTTTGTACGATAAGAATTGCTTTTTAGATGCCGTTGTAAATTTTTCACGCAAAAAATTATTCGCAATGTTATAAGGTACCGTATATAGCCAAAAAAACTTGATTTTCGCACTTTTAGATTAGAATATCTCAAAATCCTGACGTACTAGCACAATTCTGAGCTCGGATTTGGATTCAGCGCACCAGAATGCTTCGGGTGTACTATGTCTGGTCACTCGTTCTGGTGTGTCGCAGTATAAACAAATTCATAGGTGTTAAATTTCAAACGACGATATCTACATTACCAAAAGATATAAAAACAAAAATCGGTAGTTGATTTTGTAGGCCAAGAGTTGCTCTTTCAGATGCCGTTGTCAGTTTTGCATGAAAAAATTTATTCGCAATGTTATAAACTACCGAATATAGCAAAAATACGTGATTTTCGCACTTTTAGGTTAGGATATCTCAAAATCCTGACGTGCTGGCGCAATTCTGAGCTCGGATATTTGGATTCAGCGCATCAAAATCCTTCGAATATATTATGTCTGGTCTCTAGTTCTGAACCTTTGTCAAATTTTGTTGGCCTGTGTAATCGTATCGTGTAGAGCATATCCAAAAATAGTAGGATAGGATATTTTGCTCAAAGGTAAGAATAAAATTCAGACATTGTCGGATTTAACGTGTTAAAGTCGCTGTTTCCAGAGCTAGGTGGGTTAGCTTGCTTGTGGTTTGGTAGGGGTGGTTTTTAGAGGTAAGGTGGGTTAAAAGATAGATGGTTAGGTCAGTTAGTTGGCTTGTGATATAAAATACAATTTTTTACAAAAATAAACCAGGGTTACCAGGGTTAGTTGGGTTAACTTGCTTGTAGTTTGGTAGGGGTAATTTTTACTTCTAAAAATGAGTTAGGACGATATAAAAAAACACACATCTAATATTATTTATTGTTCTACCTGTGACCTTCCGGGCAGATTGGAATTTTTTAGACCCGACAATAATTGCTTATCGTGAAATGTTATAAGGACAATCAATTGATTTTCCGTTGTGCGTATGAACAGCCTTGTCGCAACGCTACAGGACTTCTCAACTGATTTAAGGAAAGAAATATTTTTAGTTTCTTTTATTGGGCTCGTTTTTTCAACTGGTCAAGGAAGCTCAACGGAGCACCAATATCCTAGCTGTCTCCATTCTGGTTGAAAAGGAAATGGTTCAGGATTCTTGCATGGTTTCTCTTGTTTGAGCACAGCCAAGTAGTTGGGATTCCCCATTTTTAAACATTTGTACATGAGCAGAGATATAAAATAATCCCTGCGCATATCCGAGCGAAGCCAACCCAACCTTCTTCTATAGGAAGAAACCGACTCATCACGTGGGATAACGAAAATGTATCTCACGCATGTATTGCTCAGTTTCTACATCTTCATTCTCTGTTCCACAGAGACTCGCAGATACACCATCATACAGTATTCAATATGCGGCTAGACCAACGACTCTACCAATCTACGTCTGAGGAGCTTCGTAGTGCATGGTCTGATAATACGCAGACCATACAGAGCCCTTCTGACCTTTCCTGAGAGCCGATCCACATGGTGTCTCCACGCGAGTTTGGAATCTAACACGACTCTAAGACTGGTTACCTTCTCATTGATTAGGATAAAAATCCCATTTTGCACCTCGATGCCAGGCAATTCCAAAGGATATATGTCATTTATATCTTTTTTTGTCTTAAAAATAATTGCTTTGGTCTTGGCTGCATTGAGGCGCAGATCCCAGTCGTCTGCTCACCTGGCTACCAATTCAGCTACCTCCGTCCGTTTTTCTATCCCCCTTGTAAGATCATTCTCTGGTATATGCAGATGAATCTACAAGTCGTCAGCATAAATGAGGTAAAATATCTCATTTCGTTTCAGTACATTATTGAGGTCATTAGGCAGAATAAAAGCTGTCCCAGTTTCGAGCCCTGTAAGACTCCTAGATTTGACTCCCGTCAGCTTGAGCCCCCCCACCGTCCCAGAGATAACCTTTTACGTACGACCTCTCAGGTACTCAAGATGTAAACCAGAGAACCCAAGGACACGTAGTTTTCTGAGAAGCTTATAAGGTGCTATCGTATCAAAGGCTTTACTGAAGTCAAATAATAATAATAATGTCACCTTGTTTTTGTCCATGGCGTACGTATATTGTCAGTCAGTTTAATGAGTGCCGTCTGCGTGCTGTGATGCTGCCTTAAACCAGCCTGGAGGGGATTTCGTTTTCTTTGTTCAGATAATCCGTGATCTGATCATGAGTGAGCTTCTCAAGTACCTTAGATTAACAGAGCAGTGCTGTTGAACGAAAGTCTTAGGCTGACGATGGAATATTGCTTTTTTTAGAACTATCAACCGTGCTTTTTTCGAGACACCCAGAAAGACCTCTTGGCACATGAGGAGTTGAAGAGACCATGTGTTCATCTATTACAGGAAGAGCCTTCACCATCACCCTCGTGGGAATCCCATGCACCCCACTTGCTTACGATGAGAAATAGAACACAGCCAGGATAACATCATTTATAGTGACGGGCTTAAAATTAAATCCACCCCTGCTCATAGGTGGTCTATCTCACTATTTATATTCTCAAACGCTCAGTTATTTCGAACTTTTTTTTTCAAACCTGATCCCAGATAAGGATTGAGATAAAGTCCATAGCCTTTTTTATAAGGTTTGAGATACAAGCCTTTTCCCAAAGTAATGGTCTCCATCGTTTTGTTGTGTCTCTTGTTCTCTTCCAATTGCTGTTTTGCAGACTTTGCATCGTTCACGGCTTTTGCGATTCCCGCGGCGCCACCAGCTAGAGCGCCAGTTGCACTCAAGCCTGCAAAAAGTGGTATAAGGAAGGGCAAAGCTCCACCCATCTTACAATTAGTTGATATTGGCAGAATTCGTGTAACATTGATGTTTGCTTTTCCACCAGCTTTTTTAACGGTTGTACGAGCTTTATTCAAAGCAGAACCGATGACTTTGCGCGCACATTTACCCTTGGACCATTTGAATGTGGCCGCTTTGATCACGCTTTTCAAATTAACTAACTTTTTCGTTTTCTTGCGTCCTTTCGTTTTGGTTTTCTTTCTTTTCTTCGCGAGATCCATACCAAACTTTGATTTTAATTTCATGACGTTATTAACTAACTTTTTCGTTTTCTTGCGTCCTTTCGTCTTGATTTTCTTTCTTCTCTTCGCGAGACCCATACCAAACTTTGATTTTAATTTCATGGCGTTAGATGTAGCGTAAGCAGCTGTTTTCTCACCAAAACTAGAATCCTTAGCGAAGACTCTTTTGATCGCTTTTTCAGCTAAAATTTTGTCTGCGATATTTCTAGCCTGGATATTTTCTAGATTTTTCGAGTTCGCTATATCGTGTTGCTTGCAAGCTGCGTCGAGAGGATTGATTCATGGATGGCCGCGAGATAAACGTGTCTGTAATTTAGTTCCTGGTCCGCAATATTGATAGCCTGGAATATGGAGTTCAAATGGAAGTTTATTAATGATATAATTGACGAAACCTCGTCCTTTCTTTGCTCTTTGACGTTTGCATATGAACATCACTCGACCAAGTCCAACACACGACTAACGTTTGAAACTATAAAAACAGGTATATATATAGCCATGTGGTCAGTTATCGTTCGAACTCTGTCATCGTGTGGGAGGATAAGCAACCAAAGCGTCACGGAGATTTACTGCTGAATAGCATCAGAGCTATTTTTTGTGGTTCGTCCAACTGTGGCAAGACCAACAATCTTTTGGCGCTTATCACTCACCCCAATGGCGTTAGTTTCGAAAATGTTTACATGTACTCGAAATCGCTCGATCAGCCAAAGTATAAATTATTGGAAGAGATGTTAAAGCCGATAGACGGAGTGAAGTATTTTCCGTTCAAGGAGCACGAATCCATGATCGATCCCGAGCATGCATTGCCTAATTTAATTATGATATTCGACGACATCGCCTGTGAGAAACAGGACAATGTACGCGCTTTCTTTTGTATGGACAGACATAGGAGCGTCGACAGTTTCTATCTCTCGCAAACGTACGCGCGTATTCCTAAGCATCTCGTGAGAGATAACGTCAATTTATTGGCAATTTTTCGACAAGACGAAGCAAATATGAAACATATATACGACGATCATGTGGACTCTGATATGAATTACAATCAATTTAAAGAACTTTGTGCAAAATGCTGGTTGGATGATAAATATGGGTTTTTAGTGATCGACAAAGACAGAGCTATAAACTGTGGAAGATATCGAAAGGGCTTTGATTGTTTTGTTATAAATATATCACGATAGTAATGCGGTAGACAGTCTCTCGATGATCGTCGAAGCGTTAATATGGATGATCATCAAAGGGAAAAACATGTGCTTTCTCAACTCGTAAAAGCGCAAGACGCGATAAGACGAAAATATAGTTTATTGAAGCATAACCGAGAGTATACCGACGAAGTCTTGAATAAGACATTCAAACCAATAGTCGATCCTCTTAAAGTCATAATAAGTGAAAAGGAACAAAAAAAATCTTCCCCCCGAAACTCCCGTTACAGTTATTAAAAAGTCGAAATTTCTAAACAAAAAAGAATTAAAATACGAAGTCAATTCGGTTGATAATGTCGACAAATACGAAACCGCTCTATCGGGTGGCGGAGATAGCGATGCTACTGTCACGCACAATACTACACAGTTTTATAACAGTTTATCCAACGAGCTGAGCGAGGATGAACATTTAGCTGGCGACAAGTACACGAATGCATTGGATAAAAGTGATTCGAATTTTGTGGACTTGATTTATGGAGTACGTAAAGAACGAAATGGATCATACACGCTTTGTAAATCTACGGTGATTGTTGACAAAGATAACGTAGACGTCGATGGTTTCAAGTATCCAAAAACACAGGGTTTAATGGAGTTACTGGTTGCAAAGCAACCTGATCAAAATTTAATCGCTTCCAATGATCTCAAGAGCTACAAAGAAATCTTGGAGATTTCTAATATTCATAGGAAGATAAATAATCCAAACGAGGCTATACGAGCGCACAATAGTAATAAATTCAATAACATAATTGGTCCGTTATTAAAGGTGGCGAGGGGCTGCTACAGACGACTGGTACATCTTTACCTATCTACAAGATTGCGCGAAACAATACTTCTATAGATTATGTATACTGGGATGATCCGAATGAGCTCGTTGATCGTCTTCGAATGTTAGTGGCTGAGCAATCAACTGGTAACAATAATCACATCAACGAAATTCATTCGATAATCGAAGAATTACGCGAGGGTGGATATATATATACTAAGAGCACACCTATCGTTCAAGTATTATCAAAATGAACGTCGACATATTCGGACGCAAATATAAAGAGCAAGGAGTCTACGGTCTTCGCGGTCGGCCCGGTATTGGGTTCAAACTCACGAGCGAGTACCATTTCGATCTAGATAATAAAAGATTGGAAAATCTTGCTCCTCCGCGGCAGGCTAAAGATGCTTTAAATTGGGAAACTGCGGAAAACATCGTTCAGATGGCAATCAAATCTACGAGTTTCTAGAGTTTCTAGTAGTGTTTTTTCTCATCGGTCAAATGTTGCGGCAACACATCGTAGGACCCATTATTCAAATTTAAAAAGTACACGTTCACTGAAACGTTGTTTTGCTTTTCAAATTTCACGACTTCACGAGTAGTAGTAGTAGTAGTAGTAGTAGTATTACTATAATACTATCCTTATTGGTACCGAACTGTAAACCATCAAAGACGTTGGAGTGTTATGATGTGGTGCGAGATGGTCAATGGACACTTGATTGGTCCTTATTTTTTTTAAGGAAATGTAAATCAACATAGTTACTTACGGCTTATAAGAGATGAACTGCCTGGATTGCTGGAAGATGTTAATTTGGAAACGCGACGAAGAATGTGGTTCCAACAGGATGGCGCAACACCACATTTTGCTTGAATCGTAAGGGCTTCTTTGAATGAGCACTGTGGTGTCGGATGGTTGGGCGAGGAGTTCCGGTTAACTGGCCTACTTGCTAACCCGATCTTACATCACCAGATTTTTATTTATGGGAGTACTTAAAAAATGCTGTTTTTGAGCAACAACCCACTACAAGAGCAGATATGCAGGACATGATTCGTCGAGCATGCGCTGCTATTCCGAGGCAAACTTTGTTAAACACAGTTCGCCATTTTCAAAGGCGTTTGACAATGTGTCTTGAAGCAAATGGTCGTCATTTCGAACACTTGCTTCGAGGTTAGTGAGAGGCAAGGGCACTCACGTGAAACAAGCACCCCATCGTGAGAGGCAAGGGGACTCACGTGAAACAAGCACTCCAAAGGAAACAAACCTTACTAGGTCCACGTCGTTGTTTCTGGGTAACGCTAAAATAAGAAAAACCTTTTCAAGGTCAACATTTTCAAGCCGTTGTAATATTGGGATTGCTATTCACGAGAAAAGGCTAGCAATTAGCAATCATAGGATTTTGTAGCATTAGACCTTGAAATTCCTTTTTCGAGGCCATGAAAAAAAATTTCCTAAACACCATGTTGGACGTAAAATTTCCCACTCTATCCGAATCAGATGTCAAAAATAGGGGTTCCCATTTAAAAAAACATTTTGATCGTTAAATAACCTTAAAGGTCAAGTTCAAGGTTAAAAGTGTTAGCCCTATTGTGTTGCCCTCTTTACCCTCTATAACTTTTGTCAGAACCATTTTGTCCTATCTGGCTTAGGTTCCGAATAATCCCGCTACGGCGATTAAAATGGGTCACCGTGTGTGTGTATATACAGGGTGTCCCATTTTAAAGGAACCACCCAGAAATTTTCGACGGTTGGCGTTGTACAAAAAAATTGTTCAGACAACAGTTGTTTGGGACAATGGGGGCAACCTTTCTGTGAAATCCGATTTAACCTTGAGAATCATTTTCAAGGTCATTTAAACGTCAAAGTCATTTTTTGAATAGGATCCCATATTTTTGTTCCCAGATTCGGAAAGAGCGGAAAATTCTACGTTCGGATAACGTATTATGTGTAGGGTGCGGTTACCCCCCCCCCCCGCCTAAGGACATGTAGGGGTCAAATGATTTTCTTCATCTATGCATAGGGGTGATCGGGCAAGAGTAAGGTTAATTGTAATAACCCAATAACTCGATAACCAAATAACTTGATAACCTAACCCCAATATCCCAAAAAAATTGTAGGGTCAAACAACAGTGACCTTGAGCATAAACTTCAGGTTGATTTTCAAAGTCGACTTCATGTATTCAAAGCCTTCATGAGAAGTGTCATTTTCCATTTAGTGGGATAACATGTTATTTCCATTCTTTTTTCTGGTGTGATTCCGGACAAGCCTACAAAGTTTCAACTAAATTGTTTAATAACACTTTTTTAGTATTGTAAAAATTAATTATAATAATAACACAACATAAATATTATGCCGAACTTGAATTAAAGGGCCAACACAAACATGATATTTAACTGTCGGTAGAGCATAAGTAAACAGGCAAACAACTAAGAGCTCAGGAATAAGATCATGGTAATAACACATAAAATTGGTTCTTACAATTAATTTTCCATTTATTTAACTATGTTATGAATTACGTGATCACGCTTACACCATTCGCAATACTTTGATACAATAGAGATTCTAAATTAAACGATTATCAGAATTAGTACAACGTCATTAACCGACATGTCATTTTCACTAAACTCTTTCTATTCTCCAATAAAATTATTAGAAAAAGTGCGTCTTACATTATTATTGCTTATTATCGTGCAATAATCCACCATTAGCAGACCAATCCTTCAAATTTAAAGTGAAGTGGATGAGCTTCTCATAATTTTTTCTCAAAGTCTGTGGTTGACTTGCAGGTTCAGGTCGCTGTCAATAGTTGATAATTGTGATATATCTGCGTACACATGTGTATGCTTGTAGCCCTCGGTAGATCTCTCTTATAATCTGGTAGGCGGATAATTCTTGGCCAAAGTTAACTCACACACCACGTTGTTGTCATAGACAGCGAGTCTCAATTACTTCTGCCCAAGCGCTAGACTGTCATCTCTTTTAAAACCTCGGAGAGGGATTAAGGGGCGCTCATAAGCAATTCTGGGAAGAAATTTGGTGCGCAAGACGGCCATCAATAGGAGAGAGACCGCTCAATACCAATCAAATACGACTCAAAATCTCATTGTTACAGTATTGTTTATGACAATAGTGATTCGCGAACAGTCCTTCTCAGGATAGTTCAAGTGTAATTTTCTTAATTTACTTAAAAGGAAGGAATATGCCGGATTATTCGAGAAACGAAATTGTTGATATTCTGTTGTCTCTCGGGGCATGTCAAGGCCGATATCGTGCTGTGGCAAGGTATTACCCGCAGCACCCGGCTGGGTAATCAACACCTTGTCTTCATTGGCTGGGTAATCGATACCTTACCTACATTGACTGGGTAATCAATACCTTGCCTTCACTAGCTGGGTAATCAATACCTTATTAACCTCACCCTTGCCCCGGTGGGATGGGGGTGGGTGAACCGCTCCCCCAACATAATACTTTATCTAAACGTAGAATTTCCCGCTCTTTTCGAATCCGGGATAAAAAAT
Organism: Phymastichus coffea; assembly: GCF_024137745.1. Lineage (NCBI taxonomy): Eukaryota > Metazoa > Arthropoda > Insecta > Hymenoptera > Eulophidae > Phymastichus > Phymastichus coffea. The sequence goes on from NW_026706846.1 coordinate 321,105, forward strand.
GGGGATCCTTATTCAAAATATCTCTTGGTTTTTGGGTTATTGAGGTTATTGGGTATTGGAGTTATTAGGTTATTACAATTTACCTTACCCTTGCCCGATCATCCCTGTGCATAGAAGAAGAAAATCATAAATTTGACCACTACATGACCTTAGGCGCGGGGGGGGGGGGGGGTTAACTGCACCCCACACATAATACATTATCCGAACGTAGAATTTTCCGCTCTTTCCGAATCTGGGATCAAAAATATGGGTTCCTATTCAAAAAATGACTTTGACCTTCAAATGACCTTGAAAATAAATCTCAAGGTCAAATCGGATTTCACAGAAAGGTTGCCCCCATTGTCCCAAACAACTGTTGTCTGAACAATTTTTTTGTACAACGCCAACCGTCGAAAATTTCGGGGTGGTTCCTTTAAAATGGGACACCCTGTATATATACACACATAATATATGTCTTATATATATTTATTATGTATATATATAATTATATTATTATTATATATATGTACAGTTGCGGGCAAAAGTGTCCGGCCAAAGTTGTTTTTATGTTTTAATCATGTACAAAGGGTGCAAAGTGGCAACACAAATACATCATCGTAAAGTACTTTTATTATATACTCAAAACATGTAATTTAACAATTCATTTTAACAATCAACAAAATTTAATATCGATAATAACAATTATGGCTTATTCATAAGTATTCGGCCAACTATGAATGTGACAATTAGTAAAAAAACTATAGAACAACGAGTAGAAAAATATAGTAACATGAAACAAAACAAACTAGAAATGGTTTTAAATGTAACACAGTCATCAGAACTTCGTAGCCATACCCTTAGAAGCTATCACGGCTGCACATCGGTGAGGCATCGATTCAATAAGTGTCACAATCCTATCATGAGAGATATTGTTCCACTCTTCTTGCACTTTTTGCCATAGGGAGGCTGTATTAGCTTAGTTTTGATTTCCTAATCTTATTTTTAGCTCTTGTCATAAGTGCTCAATAGGATTTAAGTCTGGAGACTGACTCGGTCACTGTTAAAACTCGAATTTTTTTCTTACTAAAAACTTGCTGAAGGAGGTGTGACCTGTGTTTTGGATCATTATCCTGCTGAAATATCCATCCTCTGGGCATGTTTTGTCGAGCATAAGGTAGCATTTCCTCCAATATAATATCCTTGTACATGACAGAGTCCATATTGCCTTCTATTTTGAAGATTGGACCGACGCCTTTCCATGAAAATGCACCCCATAGCATTATGCTACCTCCACCATGCTTCACAGTCGGTATTTGGTATCTTGAATCATATCTACTACCTACCGGTCGCCGCACATACCTTCTACCATCATTTCCAAATAGATTGATTTTAGTTTCATCCGAAAACAGCACTTTTTTCCAGTCCTCAACAGTATAGCTTTCATATTTTTTAGCAAATTCTAGTCTGGCCTTCTTGTTTTTCTTACTAATAAAAGGTTTTTTCACACCAACATGTCCAACAAGTCCCACTTCTCTCAGTCTACGTGATACAGTACTACGACTGACGTCTGCTACATTTTCTTCCCGTAATTTGCGTGCAATAATGGCAGCATTCTTTTTAACATCTACGACAGCTTTTCTTTTGATCAATTTGTCAACACGATTAGTGGTTTTTCTTGGTCTCCCAGAACTTTTTTTATCTTTCAGAGTGTTAGTGCTATGGAATCTAATAATATATCATTCATAGTCGATTTTCCTATGCCTAGAATTTTAGATATATCACGAGAAACCTTTCCTTCATTGTGTAATTTAATTACGACTTGTCGAATATCTACAGACATGCGTTTCGTTGCGATACTGATGTCAGAGCATAACTGATAGACAGTTCCAGCGCTTACATACCTTTGTGACCGATAATGTAAATAAAGCCATGCGAATTGTATCTACGTAATAGTTGGCCGGATACTTATGAATAAGCCATATTTTCTATTATCGATATAAAATTTTGTTAAGCATTATAACAAATTGTTGGACAACATGATTTGAATGCATAATAAAAGTACTTTACTAAGATGTGTTTGTGTTGCTACTTTGCATCATTTATACATGATCAAAACATAAAAACAACTTTGGCCGGACACTTTTGCTCGCCACTGTATATATATATAATACATATATTGTTGAAGAACTCTCCAATATCTCTTTCGGTGATAGCTACTGTGATAATGTTCCATCACGTAAAAAAAATTCACGCTTGGAAAACTCGCGCAACGTATGAAAATCCTCTCCCGACAAGAGGATGCAAACGACCAATCAGCTTACGCTGTATCTTACACCCTCACACCTAAGCATCGCCCCAAGACTTCATGGGAAAGACCTCACAAAAACTGCCCAACCGACGCGCGCATACACATGCTCACACACAGAAACCCGGACCGATGCTTCCCCAGGAAATAAAGTGACAAAGAAGATTGTAACCGAAATAAGCTGATCCTTTTAGCTGGTCACACAGCGGGAGTACCACACACAATGCGTGATCACTGAGAAGTGACCATGGAGATGCAGCGGCAAGACGCGAAGTTGATGCGGGAGCCGAGCGATAGCCATGTTGTGACGCGACCGTCAACGAACGTGAGCCAGAGAGAGTGGGGAGCGAGAGGGAGGGAGAGCGTGAGTGCGAGTAAGACAACCGATAGAGAAGACACGAGAGGGGATACCGATGCACTGATAAGAACTACCGGTAGGATTAACAAGTATGAGAGAAACAAGAATGAACGATAGACAACTAACAACCAGCAGACTGATCGGCACGCGCATCTTGACTGACTGACCGACTTATTGTAGATAACATAGGAGTGGACTTACATATAGAATAATAAGGCGCCAAGTATCCGACCCGTAGCAAAATTAAGCGAGACAGAATAATAAAATAGACGGCGCTAATGATTGACATGACGCCACTTCGAACCAATGAAACAAAAGTCCGCGACTAGAAAGAAAAGGAAGCAAAAGAGACGCAATGCGACGACCGTCTAGCCGCGGTCTATTCTCCTGAAAGACGTAACCGAGGTCGGATCGAACGACAAGGAACGTTGAAGCCATTATGTCGAGTGAGTCTCAAAAGCGAAGGCGAGAAAGAAACGGAACTTCGTCGGACTAGACGAGAGTACCCGATCCGTGAGTACCGTATTACGACCATACCATGTTTGGGAGTGCGCGAATCAACATAGAAGTGTAAACTCACGATTTAGTCCTGTTGACTCGTGACTAACCAAGAGTGCAGGTTACATCATTTTGCTCTTTGTCCCATCGAGTGCTCCGACACCGAGCGATTGACTTGACCTATAGATATCGTGCGGGCTGCGATCGCGTCGCGGTGTCTTATCGGGAACAGGTTTGTAGGTTGCGTGATGACAAATGGCATTGACGTAATCAATAAGGTAGAGCGTGAATCGAATTTTAGCCCGATTACCTGGAACTTAATAGTGTGGATTAATCAAAAATAGTTTGGAAGATAACAGTGACAGGATTGACCTAGGCAGACCGTGCTTTCTGACGCAATAAACAGTGATTTTTCCAAATGAAATACTCCTTTTTTTTCTTTGTCTTAACTCGCAAGCTTATACATTCCCCGTAGCTATCGCGATCGGACTGTGAAGAGCAGGCTCGACGTCATATTGTTCGTCCGCCGCGCCGCTGCATTGTGTGCGCGTAACTAAAAATGTGACTGTTTACTGACCGAGACGACCTGAGAAGCCACTCCAATTAGCTACTTCTGAGGAGTAGGTAGTTGCAGTAGCTGGCGCCCAACAAAAATTATAAAAACTACAATAACGTTGGCTGGCTGTGAGATGACCTTCGAAAAAGAGAAAAATCGACGCATTATTTTCCCTGCTCCCTCCCCCATCACACTACACAATTATTTATATTTACCTTATAATTAAATTCATATATTCACCTTATATTTTCATTTATATATAAATATTACGATATTTATAAAAGTTATACCTCTTTTTCCACCAGCATTGAGTCTTAAATTAATATATTAATAGATTACTGCAACCGCATACAAATTTTTTAAAGAATTATATGTAGTCAACCCGATCTAAAATTTCTTCGTAATTTCATTTATTATAAATGTATCTATATACATCATAATCTATCTATGTACATCATAACATTTCGAAAAAGCAATAGAATTTCTTTAAATTATCTATGTATTTATTCAAGGTCCCAACGTCAAGTCAAAGAGACCAGGATGAAGAAGCTGAAGATCATTGTATAGTGGTAGTTGATTGTGATGAAGGAAACATTACACATCAACATGCCGAAGAAGAGTTTGAGAATGATCCTTACGAAGAAATTGAGGACGAAGAACTTCCATATGGAGTTGAAGTTGAAGGTGATAACAATGAAGTAGAAATTATTTTAGGAGAAGATTCAGCGAATGTCGAAATTCCTCAACAAATGCAATCAGAACTTTCAACACATCAACAACAACAATCGGAAACAATTAGCAGTGCGGGAGTAGGTGAATTATCAGCATTTGTCTCCCGACAATCTAGGAATAGTGGGCATAGGCAACATCCACAACAACATTTACTGCTTGTAAGTATATTTTTTTGTTCAATTTTCAGTTCATTCTATAAAAACTGATTGGTGAAAATGGTGTTTTAATTTTTTAAAAAGCAAGATGAAATTTCAGCAACCATTTCAAATTTTTTCAAATTAAGTTATTTTACACACATAACATTTTTTCCAATTTAAGGCGTAACATCTCTCTAGAACTTTAAAAAAAGGCACGATTTTGATAACTTTTTTTTAAAAAGATGGATAAAGGAATCGGATTTCTGTTTTGAGGGTTTGATTAAACATACATTGAAGTATGGAAAAAAATTTATTATTGAATTTTCACAACAAAATGGCGGCGTCAGAGTCATTTCTCAGGAATATATTCTTTTCGTATGCCTCCGCGGATGAAAACGTAACTCCAAAAGTATCAGAGCTAGAAAAAAAAAATGAATTTTTTGAAATAAATTAAGAATTGAAGCTGTTGTTATTTTTTTTTAACATATGACCAATTAGATGTTATTTTTAAAACCCTAAAGCATCATTTAAGCCAAAAAAACGATTTTATTTAATCCAACAGTGATGTTACCTTTTAAAGTAAGAGGAATAAGGTTAAACCCGTTTGATTCTAATGCATAAAATATAGTTTAAAGATTATTAACTGACGGAAATATACCTCGCTCGCCAACACTCGCTGGGTTACATACATAATTTGCACTTTTAAATATAAGCTATTTCAATAAATACATTTATGAAATTAAATCTAAAGCTTACTCACTGAGCAACTCCTGATAATAAATAATGTCATAAGAAATGCAATAACCCATATTACGTAATAGCCTAATAATCTAACAGTGGTTTCTCTCTTTTAATTTAAATAGGGCGATTAGAAAGCTTACTCGACATATGACTAGAGAATCAGGGAATAAATAACAGAGGCGGATACTTCTTAAACCAAGAGACCCTACCAGATATTTCCGAAGGTTTTTAGAGCGCTGAATTTGAATTCAAGCTTAGAATCGTTCAATCACCTTCAGTTTTCGAGATATCACGCCTCACAGCGAGTTACGGTAAGGCGTGATACTCAGTTAGTTAATGCAAGGTAGTTCGTGTACCCAGTCAGTTAAAGCAACGTTATGAGTAATATCTAGCCAGTTAAGGCAAGATGTGATACCCATTTAGTTAAGTCAAGGCGGTGTATAACACTGCGCCAATCAAGGCGAGGTATGACACCCAGTTTGTTAACGCAAGGTAGTGCGGGCACCCAATTAGTTAAGGCAAGGCATAATACCCAGCTATTTGAGGCAAGGTAGCGCGTGGTACCCAGCAAGTTAAGGCAAGGCGTGATAGCAAGCTAGGTAAGGCAAAGTAGTGTGTGGTACCCAGCTAATTAAGGCAAGGCGTGATGCCTATCTAGTGAAGTCAAGGTGGTGTGTGACATCCAGTCAATTAAGGCAAGGCAGTGTGCGTGTCCCGGCCAGTTTAGGCAAGGTGGGTTTGTATCCACTATTATTGCTATTTAATATTTCAAATATTCATCTCACGAATGTATATAATATCGTATTAACTTTATATTCTAGGTGTTTTAAAGCTCGTCTTCTTTTAAATCAATTGACTAATTCCTAACTTCTTCAGAGAAAATTCTTCATCAGATTAATAACTTTCGTTCTTAAATTACTGATAAGAGGATTTGATACCACTAAAAGACCGTGAAGAATGTCTTTATTCGTTGTTTTGCAAACAGTTACTCGACTAATGTTTAAGCAAATTATTCTGAACACTTTGTTATTGCCTTCTTGAGGCTCTTCAGATAGCCATCCAATAGGAACACTAAAATATTCAATGATATCACTGCCAGGTATAACTAAATTATGAATGGATGGTGGCATTTTATACCAATTGTAAAGCTCAATGCAGATTTTTGCTGTTTTCATACAATAGGCTCTGAATTTCCTACGATTAATTTTCTTTTTGTATATAATTACTTGTAGTTTATCGTGAAATCTGGTTATTAATTTTTTGTCTATGTTAGTAGCTTTGGGCACTTATGTAAGATTTGCAAAAAAAAACTCAAGCTACATTGTTAGTATTCGTAGACCCGTATCTCGCTTGACAATATTATGCTAGTATTCGTAGACCCGTATCTTGCTTGACAATATTAAACGATAAATTAAGCTTAGATCTTAATGATTTTTGGACAAGAGCTTTTCTCGATTTTAACAATGACTTTTCTTCCTCAGAACGTGCACAATATTGCTTGAAATCGAGTCGATATAAAACATGAAGAAGGTATTCCATACAGCGAATCCAACAATGTAAGGTGGATAAATTAAATTTATAATAATAATTGTAACAGGGTGGATCAGCTAGTACAATAAGAATTTATTGAAACACAAACTCCCACGATGCAGAGCTAACCGCCGCTCCGTTAAACACGTATGGATATACGTGTATTCGCCTTTTGTTTCAGTCTTCTTTCCAACAGAGTTGAACTCACCTTAAGTCACCTGACTTGCTACACTTGATCTATATTACGAGGGTGGTCCGATAAGTACTTAGCCTACAAAAGAAAAACGAAAATTTTGGAAAAGTGGCGTTTTATTTTTTATTTTTTTTTTTTTTTTTTTTTCATTTATTAAACGGGTAAAAACCCAAATCAAAACATGACAAATAATAAGCATACAAAATAAAAAATATGAAAGAATTAAAAAGATAGACAAAAAAAAAAATACAGTATAAAAAAAACATACATAATAAATATAAAAAGTAAAGAAAAATAGAAGTAAATAACAAAACAATAATTAAAGTAAAAATTACATAAAATAAAATAACAAAAGAAGGAAAAGGCAGCCAAAATGTGAAAAACAATATAAAAAAAACAGAGAGCACCGAACAAACGAAAAACCAGAAGACGCGTGACAAAAGAAACAAACTAGCGAAACTCCGCTATGTCCTCACGAACAAGCTTTTTAAATGTGCCAATACAAACTGCGTGCACGTCCAATGTAGATGACAAGTTATTGATGAGATGACATGAGCGATCGACAATAGACAAATGATTAAGATTACATTTACGGGGACGAATAAAAAAGGTGTGATGACGGGCCCGGAGAATACGCGGGGGCACTATATAGAGAATGCGATTAGAAAGGGCCATCGAATTGATAAAGTTATGACAAATTTTATAAATAAATAATGCTGATTGATAGTTGATGAATGAAGTGATAGTGCAAATATGAAATGAACGTGCCACTGCAGAGTAGTCATGAGAGAAGGCATCCATACGTGGGCCGAATTTATTAGCTAAAAAACGTAAAAAGCGATGCTGAACAATCTCAAGTGATTTAGATTGATGATAAAAACGCGGCGCCCAGATGACAGACGCATAAGTAAGACGAGAGCGAATATTGGCATTATAGAGTGCAATAAGAGAGCTTGCCTTTTGAATGCACGACATTGTCTGAACAACAGAAATAATGCCCGAGATGCCAAACGACATGACTAAATGATGTGTGAAGTGAAGGAAAGACTACCATCAAACAACACGCCAAGATCCTTAAACTCAATAACCCTACCAATAACAACATCAAGGAAATAATAGTTATGAATGTATGGCGCTTTACTACGAGAGAACGACAGAGCTGCACATTTATCAATATTCAATAAGAGCCCATTTGAAGAGCACCAATCACAGAATCTCTCCAGATCCAACTGTAATTCATAAACATCGTTAAAGGAGGAGATAACTTTAAATATTTTGGCATCATCGGCATAGAAGGAGATATAAGAGGACTTAATAACTGAGAAAGCATCATTTACAAAAATAATAAAAAATAGAGGACCAAGGTGCGAGCCCTGTGGCACCCCAGAAGCAGCTAAGTACGAAGAAGAGACAAACTTTTGAAGTTTTACGGAGTATGATCTATGGGATAAATAAGAGAAACACCAGGAGAGGAAAGGACCATGGACGCCATAAAATGATAATTTAGCTACTAATAATTGATGATTGACACTATCAAAGGCGCTTGTGAGATCAGTATAGATAGCATCTACTTGATGATCCTGATCAAAAGCATCAACAAGAAATTCTACAAACTCTGCAAGGTTAGTGACTGTGGAACGGTGGGGAACAAAACCATGCTGGGAGACATTAATAGAGCGAAGAAGGAAGGGTGATAGTTTGATGGACACCAGACGATCGAACAACTTGGACAGGACATTCAGCTTGGCTATCGGACGGTAACTACAAATATCTCTCTTGTCACCACGCTTCTTGTACACTGGAATAACAAAATCCTGTTTCCAGGCCGATGGAAAGGTGCCTATACGTAAAGATAAATTCATAATATAAAGAATCGGTTGAGCTAAATTATGAGCACTGTTAATAAAAAAAGTCGACGGAATCCCATCAGGTCCAGCCGCGAACGATGGTTTAAGGCCGACAAGCTCAAGCTTCACATTCTCGAGCACGAAAAAAATTTCAGACAGCGCCTGTGAGTCGAAGGAAAGCCCATTAAAGCCATCCCGAAGAGAGGTTGCAGAAAAAACCGATGAGAATCGATCCGCAAATAAATTAACAATATCCTGGCCATGATGTGCAACAACATCATTAAAATACATATTATCTGGATAACCAGAGCGACCATCCTTACAATTTGCGAACTTCCAGTATTCTCCCGGATCAGACTGCAACGACTCCTCAACGTCATCAATATACCGGCCATAATCACGTAACGCAAGGCGCTTACAAGCCGTCCTGAAGATCCTGAAGTCATGCAGTGCACCACCATCCCCCGTAGCCTTAAATGTCCGATGGGCCAACTTCTTCTGAGAGACTGCTGATCTCAATTCCGCAGACATCCAATTCGGGAATTTAGCAACAAAAGAGCCCATTAGAGGTACATTGCAGCCAATAATTTCAGACAACTTTCTGTAGAAACCACCAACCACCATGTCGACATCCTGCTGGTGGCCATCAAAAAGATCATCCCAGTCAGTAGATAACAGAGATGAATTAATATTACTATAATTGGCCTTTTTGAAATTGAAGGAGGTAAGAGCACTATGAGGTAAAGAGTCAGACGAAGTGGCTACATCGAAGTTGACATCAATGACCAAAGGCTCATGGTATCTGTCGGACGGTGCAAGCGGATCCACTGATGCACAAAGGAACGCCGGAATACTGCAAAAGGTCAAGTCAAGAGTATTTCCCGAACTATTCCGATACTGGACGAGCTGAGCACACTTAAGAGAGCCCATGCAATCCTGTAATCGTAATGCTGAATTACGAATGGCCCCACTCGCAGTAGCATCAGCCGAAAGCACACCATCAACAGCGGTCCACGAGCAACGTGGCAGATTAAAATCACCCATGACGAGAACGGCAGACCCCGGAAATCTGGCAACTGACTCCTCCAATGAACAACAATAGGAGTCCATAGATGATTCAAAAGTCACAGTTGAGAGAGAAAAAACAGGTGGCAAATAGGCAACAGACAAAATGAAGGGTGCTCCGTAATCAAGCTTGAGAATGACATGCTCCAAATTAAAGTTTACGACTTGAAGAGATTGAAAAGAGCATGCATCCTCAAGCCAAACAAGAATTCCGCCTCCTCTTGACTTGCCACTCCGAACGGCACAACGATCCAGTCTCACGAGCGAATATCCAGGAATCCTCAGCAAAGCATCCTCTACAGTGTCATCCAACCAAGATTCGGTCAGGGCAATAATGTTAACTTTCTGTGCTGAAGTAATAACGTTATGAACAAAGCAAGCAATTGATGATTTGATACTGCCGATATTTTGGTAGTAAATAGACAGTTGTTTTGAAATCTTGGCTGCATCTACGCGTTTTTTGACGAGGAAATACCGGGGATGCCATTCATAAACTTGAGTTTAAGACCATTTTCACCTGCCCGCGTTCTGGTATTTATCTCAGCAAGTGTCTCCCGTAACTGCTGTCGCTGGTGCATGGTACGATCAAGACCGCACTTCACACCAGGAACTGATTTAAAAATATCCGGAGAGTGCCGCATGATCCATTGAACGTCAGCAGCAGAACGAAGAACAATCTTTAATGGTCTAATTCTACCATCGACCTTCTTTCCAAGGCGCAAGGTAGTCATACCAGAGGTGTCAAACTTCAAGCCAACAAGAAGCGCAGACAATGCCATAGTATCCTGTGACGAGGAAACATTCTCCGGGAAATTGTAGAGAATACAATTACACTCTCTTCTTCTCTGCTCATACATTTCCGCAAGAGTGGCGTCATCGATCATGGAAGAAGAGTCATCAAGTCTACTCTCCACCGCAGAGACTCTATCCTCAATACCATCAATGCGGGCAGCCTGAATGGGGATTGATGATAACTCCTGCCGCATCAAAACAATTTGGGCCTCCATGGCATCCGACCGAGCAATCAGGCTGTCTGCAGCACGCTGCAGACCATCACATCTTTCCGTGAGCAGACCAAACATGCCCGTCAACTTGTCTTCAAAGTAATCACGGACATCATCCCAAGAGCTGCACGAAGCACGTTGATTAGACTGAGAACCATTTAGAGACTTAGACGAAGACGGATTAGCTACTAATCCGGTAAGCACAGTGCCAACAGAAGACACCGATGCCACTGATGCTCTGGTCAAAACATCCAAACCGCCACAGCATTTTTTGAAGGAGCCGTTAGAAAGCTTTACAGCCTTACTCGCACAACTCTTATGGAAGAGCGATCTGCATCCCGGACAATGCACCGCGTCATTTACATTAATCGGGCCCTTAGATGGGCAGGAAAAACATTTATTCTCCGACATAATAATGCACCAGGTACAACAGTTTGTCACACAGTTTAATAAAAGTCACAGTCACAAGCACGTTTAAACAACAATTGATTAATAATTAGACCATTAACGAAAACAAATGTCATAAATAGAAATTAACACAGAGTCAAAGATTAAACACAATGGCTTAAGCCAGACACAGACTAGAACGCAGACTAAACACGCCCAGCTCAGGCAATAGCTCAATGAACACTGATTTTTCAACATAGTCTCCTTTTAGTTCGATACACTTGGCCCAGCGATGCTCCAACTTCTTTAACCCGTCTGAAAAATACGTTTCCTCGAGGTCTGAAAAGTAGGCTTCCGTGGCAGCGATTACTTCCTCATTCGACACAAATTTCTGCCCGGCGAGTGACTTTTTCATGTTTGGAAACAAAAAAAAGTCGCACGGGGCTAAATATAGAGAATACGGTGGATGGGGCAGCAGTTCGTAGCCAAATTCGAACAATTTGGCTATGGGTACGGCGGAGGTGTGAGCCGGTGCGTTGTCATGGTGGAAAAGTACTTTTTTCTTCGCCAAATGGGGCCTTTTTTTCTGCAATTCGACGTCGAATCGGCCCAATAATTCGGCATAGTTCAGCCCTGTGACCGTTTTGCCCCTCTCCAGGTAGTCGACGTAGATCACACCTTGTGAAAACCAGAAAACGGTGGCCATCACCTTTCCGGCCGATGGGACAGTCTTCGCCTTCTTCGGAGCACTTTCGCCGGGTAAAGTCCACTGTTTCAACTGTTCCTTGGTCTCTGGGGTATACCAGTGGATCCATGTTTCGTCGACTGTCACGAAACGACGCAGAAACTCCTTCGGATTGCGCTTAAACAGCGTCAGACATTGCTCTGAAGTTGTCTTGTTGTCCGGAGTGAGCAAACGCGGCACCCATCGCGTCGACAGCTTTCTCATGCCCAAAATGTCATGCAGGACATGACCCACACGGTCTTTTGAGATGCCTACGATCTTAACTATCTCGCGCACCTTCAATCGTCGATCTGCCAATACGAGATCGTGAATTTTTGTCACGTTATCCTCCGTGGTAGCCGTTTTCGGAGCACCTGGACGTGGCTCTTCAAAAATCGACGGTGAGGCTAAGTACTTATCGGACCACCCTCGTAGGTGTGAGTGACCTAATGCTTATTCCACCTAATCCCCTAGATGAAATCGGTTTAAAATTTAATCCGTAATAGATCCGATAAACTAATAGGAAACGAAAATGATGTAATGCGACGAATAAAATTAATAACATTTATGACTAATAAAATTACAGTCTTTGATGGGCTGAAAGACTAACGCACGCGAATAGGATTTACATTATCAATAATACGGTGAGAGAGAGAGAGAGAGAGAGAGAGAGAGAGAGAGAGAGAGAATTCGAACTTTTCATACAATCGTGATCCTACGGAATAAAATCTGTAGTACCGTATTTATCATTATCAGTATTGCACTCGTCACTGTAATCATTAGATATGTCATTTTGAGACCACTTTTGTTGCGTAGTTTGTTGTCCCGAAGCACCATCCATACCCCATTTTCCTATAATAGATAACTTTTTCCTTTGCAAATCTTCGACAACCTTATTATTGAGTATAGAAAGTATCCTCTTACCTGTACGCTCAATCAATGATATAAAATGAATTTCTGCGCCAAATTCAGTAATTTTAATATTTTAAGGATAACATTTTTTTTGCATTACTAACTTGAATATGAAAAAAAAAAACGTCTTCACTTACGACTATTTTTGAATGATACTTCAACATATCGTATTTATTTTGAGAGGTAACGAAGGAGCGACTTGGCCGTGGTCGCCCTTCTCTTGGATGATCGTGAGCACTTCACCGTTGGGTTACACACTTACGAATGAAAGGAGAGAGAGAGAGAGAGAGAGAGAGAGAGAGAGAGAGAGAGAGAGAGACAACCTGATCTGAGGAAGACTGCTAGCTGAACTGATGTTGCGGCTGCTGGCAGGTCAATAGCGGGCTAATCTGAAGTCTCCGTGTCCGGGATGACAACCTGTCTTCGCTACCCCATGCCTATCGTCGTCCCTATTCCTGGACCTTGCTACGCTACAATGGGCGACTCTGGAAATCGAACGGCCACGTGAACGCGGACAAACGGCAGTTTCATGACCTACTCATTATTCCTAGCGATTCTAAAAACTCTTCACTGTCGATATCGGCTACGCTTAACTGCTCGTACCTATTTGACAGGTTATCCCAAAAGACCATTCTCAACCCGGTCTGTCCACTACATACGTCCCCAACCGCGCGCACACGATCAATTTCTTGCTTCTCTATGCTCTTTGCTCTATTGTTCACGCTTGAGCCCGTCGGGTTGCTAGCAAATGCGAACGCCGCCTCGCCTGACTCAAGCCACTCTCTCCTACGTGGGCTCACCAAAGCATGAGTCCTGCACACTATGCATCCGTTGCCCATGTGTCTGCAATGCTAGCCGTTCTCGCTCGAGCCAATTTACGCAGGGGTCGGTGAGCAAATATCGGCATCCGCCTGCGGGTTTTCTTGTGCTTTCAGACTGCCCGCACACGTGGGGAAATTTTTATACATGAAATTTGACATGCAGCAAATCTGGCATGACATCGACGCACTCGGACACGCGTCAACACAATGCTCCAGCCGGTGGTACCTAAAACATCACGGCACGTTTCCACCAACTCCGCAACTCTCCCCGGTGCCCCGGCCGGGATACTGCACACTCCGATGTCCGCTCATCACACACGCATAGCAAACGGATGACCACTCGCAACTCCGCCACTATTCCGACGCTGTTCTCCTCTTTGTTGCGGCACCAGGCTCGGCGATGTTGCGCCCTGTTGTTTCGCCTATTCTGAGTCTCTCGCATATAAACTTCCGGTGCCGTTGCCGCGCCATGACATTGCGTTCCCCTGCTACGGCTGTGAGACATTCGCTGCGACCTCTCCATCCGTCAAGGAGCTTTTCTTTCTCTTACTTCGCGCGCGCGACCGAGCATTCTCCGATCGCTCAACCTGGCTGACTTCGGCCTTCTTCTCTACTGCCGCCGAGTTCACAGATTTTTTCCCGGGCCTCGATGCACCCTTATATGCTGCGTCAGCTACGACCATGTTATCGGGGGTTGGTGGTGGCCGCCAGCGCTTCTCTTGATCGCGTTGCCGCTCATACTCTCAGCCTACTTGTTTCAATTCCCTCATAGACGCGAATAACTTCCTATACAATACTCTCGTGAATGTCGGATGCAAGTTCTCTTTGCAGATGCACACTTGCTTTTTCTCCGAAGGGGGACGGTCAAAGCACCTAATTATACACTGGAACGCGGTGATGTAGTCGCTCAAGGTGATCGGGGTATTCGCCTCTCGCCCGATGCTAATGTCTCAGCCGCGGCTTTGCTCAAATCCTCGTCCGAAAAGGATTCCTGCTCGTCCTCTTCCTTTACCTCCACTTTTTCAAAAGTAGAAGGGGGTGGCCTTTTACCCGGTGCTCGTGATTCTGGGACTCGAGCAGCCGCTGCCGCAACGGACGTCCGACGTGATTGCTTGTCGGTGTGAACTCTTATCGCGACCTTCTCCACATGATAGAGGCTATTCGCGCTACCCAACATGGCCTCTGGTATTTCCCTACGCATGACTAATCACGGCAGCTACGCAAACACGCTCCATACCTGATCCAAGATGCCATACTCATCCTTCTGTCCATAATACTGGACGCCAGGATACTGATCAAGCTCCTCGGCGGTACTTGCCGCCAGTGCTCCACTCGAGGACTGTAAATAGTCGTTCTCAACCTACTCGTCCGTTGTATCGAGTCCGGTCTTTCGGCCACGCGCAGCTCACCGCAGGCTCGGCCTGGTTCTTCGTTCGCCGGCCCACAGCCTAATCGCTACTCGATGTCTCGGTCATCGCGATTTCCCGCGATTCTTCATGGAGAATGCTCTCGGATGGTCTCGGGATAAAGCCCGACGTGAAGTCCCCAAGAGCCAGCGGCGGATTCAACTCCGCTCTCTCACGCGCGACCCTGTACCGCAACATGCGGTCCTGCAACTCCTCGTACGTGCCAACAACACTCAACTGCATCTTCTGCAATAGGGCCATGAGTTCAACCGGTGGAGTCGCAGTAATGATCTATCTATATATGTATCTATCTACGCCTTTATCTTTCAAGATTTCACGCATCACGGGATTAATTGGTCGAGGCATCGTGGCGTCACTATCGACGCGACTGATCCATCTCTGGCGCGCATCACCATCAAGATCCGTGACCCACATCTACACTAACGCGAAACAATCTTTCAATCTACAACGTACTAACCCTACACACCAAACGCTTCTTACACTTATACAGATGCAGCTTTTACGCACCTCCGGCCGGTTTGTATAAAAACCCTGTTTGAGAATGTTGCGAATTAACGCAATTTTCTCACGTACTAGTTAACCTCAAAGGATTTACGCCAAGTGTTTACCTTCGCGTCATACGGTTCTTCGATTCTAAAAATTGATCGTTCTCTACTCCAGCGCACACACTCGACCGTCACGGTTGATACTCTCTAATCGAATCCCGAACTCGATCTCTTACTCTCTGCCCGCCGCGCGCGAGCCGGCTCGAGCAACGCCGGTGATTTCGCTCTCACGAGCGGATCACCGCGGGTCGCTTGCTCTCATTCCCTCGTCTTACACGACGTATCTTCTCCTCTTTCTTCTCGCCGTTACCGGTCTCGCTCCCAATTGACTCCCATTAACGATGCCAGCCACAAGTATTGGTTCTGAAATAAAGCGTTACGAGCAACGTTAATGGTTTCTGGCTTCTATCACGTTCACCATGGCCACAGCGTAGGAGCGAGTCGTGGTAGAGAGAACGAGCTCTACAGGGCCGGCCATCTTGCCCAGGGCCCCGTCACAATTCCAATAGTATTATCCCAATCAATAAAAATAGAATGAACAATATTGTCTTTCTTGTATATAAGACATTCTTGCATCGAATTTCGATTTAGACTTGCCGTATTTAGTCTAGCGCCTATCGGAGTTGCAATTTATTTTATTACCTAAATACTGGTTGTGCGGTGAATTTGATGTCTTCTTTGAATTCAGATATTTCGTGAACAATATTCTGCGGCATAAAGCTGTCGAATACATTGGTCAGTAATTGTAAGATCACTTGTTCCGTCATTTTTATTTCAATTGATAACGGTTAACTAAATTAATAGTAAATGAAGAAATCAATAGTCTGAGTTAAAATATTACATTAAATATTACATTATAAATTGTTATAACATGCATACAAATGCGCATGGATATAAGTGTGTGTTGGAGAGGAGAGCACTCTTTCTGTACATAACCTCCCCTTTGTCCACTTTTCTTGTAACTTAAAAAATTGTAAAAATACTTAGAATTCATTAAAAATCAGGTTTTCAAATGCTGAGTGGCATATTGACCTTACAGGTCATTTTAAGGTCAACTTCGTTTTTTCCAATATAAGCTCTCATTTTTTACCTCGGATTTGGAAAGAACGGGATTAAATGAGGAACGTTTAGATAGGGTATTATATGTGGGGTCCATTGGAGCTCCAAGATCGTATGAAGATCAATTTTTCTCTTAACTAATTTTCACCCAGTTGTCAATTGATCCAAATAAGATAAGTTTAAATATCGCTTCGATTATGGATTAAGTATTTGATCTATAATTCGATTATGGTTTAAGTATTTGATGTATAATTCGATTGTGGTTTAAGTATTTGATGTATAAATATCAAAAACAAATAATCAAAAAATTCAATAGGAAGAACATTAAAAAAAGACCACCCTAAATAGTAATTTTTTTTATTATAAACTTTTATTTAATGATAAATTCGCTTATCTTACTATGATCACAATATCCACACATCAACAATATATTATACTCTACATTAACTCTATATTAACAATATAGCATAATCTCAAGGCATCAGAATATTCAGTACATCCAATGATCAATAATTTTTGCTTTATACAAAAAATCATATGGTAAAAAAATGTTTCATCCATTTTGTTTATAAGAACTTACTATAGAATGAAAGTTATATAATAAACTAGCGTACAAGATTCCGGTTGATTCTTTTTGAGAATATAACAAATAGAAGTGTTTCGCATTAACTTATTTTTAATACACACCACTATATTTCATTAAAG
Organism: Phymastichus coffea; assembly: GCF_024137745.1. Taxonomy (NCBI): domain Eukaryota; kingdom Metazoa; phylum Arthropoda; class Insecta; order Hymenoptera; family Eulophidae; genus Phymastichus; species Phymastichus coffea. The sequence continues at coordinate 338,630 of NW_026706846.1, forward strand.
AATCTTCAAACTTTAACAGTAAATTTAATGAAATAAAATTAAAATGTTTTCATATTATTTTTATGTTTGATATAGTTGCTTATCTTAGCCAACATGTGATATCTCACATGAACGTTTTTTTAAAAAGTGCAATCAAGGGTAGATATTACTACAAAGAAAGACGAATTGATCTTGAAACTATCCTTCAAGGTCAGGTGAAAGATCAACTATAAAGGCTAGAAAAAAAATTTAACCTTCATATGACCTTTGAGTTCCAATAACAAAACGTATTTCTATTATTAAGACAAAAAGATACCGCGAGAAATTCTATTTAAAGAAAGAATGATAGGCCACACCTCATATATGCGCAAATAGTAAACGCTATTATTGTATTTTCAAAATACAAGAAGAACCCAAATAAACAGATTCCACTGTCTCCGGCAAATAATAGTACAGATCAATATGAAATTTCTACAAGAATACCAGTAATGTATTCTGAAAATTTCGATAAAATGAACATGAATTCATCCTTAAAATTTGTCTATCGCGTCACACTTTTGAGATATTCTAACCTAAAAGTGCAAAAAGCACGTTTTATGGCTACATTATTAATTTAATTATTAATTTAATTAAATTACATTATTTATTAATCTTTTACTTACCTCGAGTCAACTGTTATCCTTCAAAATCCATTTTTTAATTTTAAATATCTTTTTTTTCATAGAGATATCGTCAATTGAAATTAATTATTTTAGTGCTATCTTAACATCGTATAGTTTATTGTTTTATCAAAGCCGATACAGTAGACCTTGCAGGTTATATTGTAAGCATATATATAAAGATTTTTTAGATCGCTGATCATGAATCCAAGATCGTTTGACTTATATCACGTCAACTTCAAAGTCATTTTAAGGTCGAATCGCGGTTTGTCGAGTAAAATATTCGAAAAAATTAGATATATATTTTTTGGGTCGATGAATTCGGATATATCATTTGCTTGATCCTGCAAAGTTGTATAAAGGTTATTTAAAGATCATTCAAAGGTCTGTTCGAAGTTAATTTTGATACATCGGTTTAGATACAATAATGATCTCTGCAATGTTAAGACACCGCTAAAATACTTAATTTCAATTGATCACATCTCAATGAAAACAAAAGATATTCGAAATAAAAAAAAAAGTTTTGAAGGTTAAAAGTTGCACTTTTAAATGGTCTTTTATAGAAGAAAAATGTTTTCGTGGTGTAGTAAAAGCTCAAATATAGCCAAAAAACGTCTTTTTGCGCTTTTCGGATAGGATATCTCGAAAGTGAGACATGATAAAGCAATATCAAGGCCGGATTCTTGTGCAGCGTATGAAAATCCTTTAGGATACATCGCTGGTATGCATGGAGTAAAAAGTCTTTTATTTTGCAGACCTGAGTAGTCATTTATAAACTATGATGATACAAATAATAAACAGAATAGACATAATACTTAATCTGACTACAGGGCTCATAAATTTGATTAAATAAACACAAATTAAAATAATTATTTGGAACGCACACCGATTATGATAAAGTAGTTTTTATCTAAAAACTTTGCTAATAATTAATAATATTGATATAACATTAAAATCCGAAACCTACTTAATAAACATAAATTCTTTTAATTACCGCAATATTCTATAATGAAACAAAAATCATTCTAACAATAACGCTCACGCTGAAATAACAATTTTTATTAAAAATACTAATAAATATCATGTAAACGAATATCACAAATACGGCTAATAATGTTACAATTGAAGATAAAAAAATTCAATTTTGCTGGGCCATATACCACCCTTCTGGATACTCTATCATTGAAGAACAATATAAACAATATTTCAATAGCTTAGGGCATCCATTTATCCCAGGAGGTGACTATAACGCGAAACATCCATGGTGAGGATCAAAATAAATAATTCCAAATCCAAAAGAAAATAACTTCCAATAGATTAACCTACCTATACTGGTCCATTTTAAAAAACTTACCTAACTTAATTGACTTTACAGTCATTGAAAGATTATGTTCTAAAAAACTAATAATGTCATGTCTAAACCTAAAGTCACACATTTTCTAATAATTATATAATATTTTTTAATTTAACGCTTAAAATACCACTCATAAATAATTTAGACATAGATACTAGAATAGAAAATTTAAATAAAAATATTTATAAAGCGATCAAGTGCATCTCCTAAATCTTCAGTCTACGTAATACCCAACGTATTTATGTCAAAAATGGTTTTAAAAAAAGACAATTGAGAAAACAATGCCAACAAAGTTGGTGAAAATGTGATAATACAAATTATAATAGATTAATTCAAGAACTAAGTACAATTTTCTATGAAAAAAGAACTGCGAACATAATATTTCATTTAAAAAGTTTAACCACCACGAAAACTACAAACTATTCACTTTAGAAAGCAACAACAAAAAATTGATAATAGACCTCGAACGATTTTCTTCTTCCATACGTAAACGCGACATGACATAGGTGAGAACAGATATAGAAGAAGCTACTTCATTATATATAACTTAATTTTTTATGTACTATATAATTCTAAGTCCTGAATCCTTTAAGCACTTAGAAAACGTAATCAAACCATCATCACACAATATAACAGAAATAGAAAAATTAACCATATTTAACAATACACAAGCATCTAACTAATTATATAGTCAATAATAAAAAAATAAAGAAATAAGCTATACGAGGATCGTTTGAAAAGTCCGTGCAAAGTCAGAGAGATGGCGCTACTAGTGCGTTCGGGTTAGGGTGATTTGTTCCCCCGACTAGGTATTAAGGGCGCCAGACCACTGTTCTTGGGTATGACGGTTATCGGGAATTCGAGTCCAAATCGGCGCGCAATCGGCTTTGTCCACTATGCGACTGCGCAGTGAGAACAAAAGTGTGAAATTTGCGTCTGTTTTTACTTCCAAGCTGGCTCTAACTTCCACTGGTTACCTTTTTCTTTCGAATGTCCTTCCTTGGCGCCATCATCATTCACGAGAAGCTGGTGACAGCTGATTGCTGGCCGCTCATTGCCGTCCACTGTGGCAATAGTTTCGGTGTCTGGGAGACCCTTGGTGCTAGAAGAAAGTATGTGTGATGTGTCAGTGTCCAGCGCATCAGTTTTCGCGATCTTCTTTGCTCGTTTTTTTGCCATTTACCGCGAGTATCGGTATACGTGTTGGCGTGTGTGTAAACTCGACCGTCTCGAGTTTTCGTCGCATTTTCTACTGTTTCGCTTTTTTCGGTTATTTCATCTTATAGACCTATCAGTTTACTTCCATCTATGTCAAAGGTATGTGAAAAAATAATAATTTAATGATTAAATAAAATATCAGTAGAATGAATATTAATAGAACAAAATATATTCAAGTTGGAAGTTTTAATACTTGTGTATAATCTAATTAGTTATTTCGTCATTTACTCGTAGTGAATGTTAATTTTAATTACCAAAAAAACAAAATATTATCAAAATATAAATATAGAACCAATTTCTATTTTATAATGAACATGCGACAATAGATCAAATAGAACAAATTACTATAATGAGAAAACTTCTGAAAAAGTAAATTATTGTACTGCAATATTGGTTTATGTAGCTCAAGCCTTCGACAAAGTTTGACATAAACTACTATTTAATTTCAGTAAAATCTTACCGGAAAATCTTTACTTACTCTTAGCTTAATACCTAAGTTGTAAGACTTTTTAAATAAAAAAAATGAAATCACTAAATTATATTCAAAAGAAGTAGATATCTCTCAAGGTAAAGTTCTTGGTACTTTATTATATTTAATTTACACCTGTATCCTCAAATTTTGGCAAGAATACTATCAACAATAGAAAGTTATAAAGCTACAATGATACAGTAGATCACGAAGTTTTTACTCGCACATAAACTCAAATATCAGCGACAGAAGAGAGAGAGAGAGATTAGATTAGATTAAATAATTTTTATTTAGCCATGAGGTATAACCCCGTAGGCTTTAAGAATAATTAGGTCGCTATTATAATAATAAAACAACAATAATATGATTAACAAATGAGCATTAACAATTAAACAATTAAGAATTTTCGTGGGCATATATCAGTTATAAAATAAATAAATAATTTGAAATAAACTTCGGTCGCTGGTTAAAACCTTAATATAAATAAAAATAAAACTAGGTAACATACGCAATACATTGGCAAATTAACAAAATACATAAAAGATATAAACGCAATCAAAAAAGCAATAAAAGATGAAGGAGTATGGGACAATAATATCACACTGATATAACAATAAGAGAAACACAATAAAGATACGCAGGTCGCAAAACACAAAAAAAATAAGTCACATAAAGAAAAGGGGAAAAAAAATCGTGTGAGCAGCGACGATAGGTGGGTTTCAATTAAAGACTTCAAGGAGGCTGATAAATCTAACCAGCAACGACAGATACTGCAAGTCATGTGAAAACTTCATTAGAAGGATTGAAGGAAGAGAAGAGAGATAAGAAATAATAAAAGCTGGACAGCAAACGGAGGAAAATTAAATATTGCAGCTTTTATGTATTGAAGGGAGGGAAATTATAAGAGAGGTAGGAACCAGGTGTTTGCAGATAATTTGAACTTTCAATGGAGGCTGAGACGTTGAAAGAAAGGCATACTGTGAGTAATTTTCGAAGGGATGAGAGGTTCGTTGAGGATTCGGACGTGACTCTCTGAATGAAGTGCTGATGTTCCAGGACCATGAAGAGGGAGACCAGCCATGACTTGTGCTCCATATATCTGGAAATGTCAAAGTCAGTGATGGATTTAGCAGGAACATGGAACGAATTGTAAAAGAGAGGTTCCAAGTCGAAGTACGCGAAGCTGGATATGAGAAAGCTGAAAGTGGATTGCGGGAGGAACGTTTTATATGAAGAGAGTTTGGTGATTGGAAATGGGTGGTAATGGATGTGAAAGACAAACTGTTTTGTAAGCAAGAAGGATTAATGAAATGTTTCTGCGAGATTCAAGGGAGAGCCATCTAAAACGTAGTCTATGAAAGGTGACGTGGGTTTCAATGTCAGGGGATGGGATGAAAGGGATGCAACCAGTAGCGAAACGGACATGCTCAGAAATATGAAAACTTAAAATTAACCACTTAACAATAAATTGACTGATGACGAACAAAAACAACAAAAACAAATTTAGCAAACTTAACAAATAAAATTCGTTCAGTCAAAAGAAATAACAAAACGGCTACAGGAATAGTTTAATAAAGACGCAGCCGAGTTATTGGGCGAGAATTAGCTTAATAATTAAGATTAAATAAAAAGAAAAATTAGCGATTTTGCTAGGAACTCTCTCACTGAAGCGGTGTGTAGGTAATGATGCTGTGATTGAGTAGCCGACGTTGCATAAAACCGGTTTGCAGGCGAAATCAAAATAATGCCAAATGATGCCACATGGTACCAATAATTATTGCAGTTTCACGTCCGTTGAGATTGAAGATGGATCAGGTTAGGTGACAAATGTTGATTGAGGTAATGTGTAATTCCGGGGCAAATAATGTAATATCTAACACAAGTCTAGCTGCCCCTTGGATAACATATCCCCTGGGACAAGTTGCTCGCAAAGGTGCAACAAAATAATATTAATAAAGTGTAAAAACCTGGAGCTGATGCAAAGTACGTGCGGAGCTCACCAGAGAGAGAGAGAGAGAGAGAGAGAGAGAGAGAGAGAGAGAGAGAGAGAGAGAGAGAGAGAGAGAGAGAGAGAGGGAGAGGGAGAGGGAGAGGGAGAGGGAGAGGGAGAGGGAAAGGGAGAGAGAGAGAGAGAGAGAGAGAGGGAGAGAGAGAGAGAGAGAGATTGGATAGGAAACAAGCTACGACATGCAACTAAATTGCTCTATTATGCGATTGCTGAACAGAGCACAAAATACTTATTTGCTCGATTTTAGAGGGTGTTTTTATAGGCAGCATGCGAACACAGGAAATATTTCAAATAAAACTCTGACAATGTTGACATTAAGAAGGTCACCCTCCGGTTGCCTTTACTTCTAATGATTATCTCTAGAGGAATTAGTGGTCAGCTATACACGTGATCCTTCTTTGCGCCTTTTCTATTTCCCGGTAAATCTATCTTGCTTCTTCGTAATCCTCTCTCGCTATCGTCTCGCTATCTCACTCATTCTCGCGCCTCGAAATAGCGACTAATGAGTGCACTCCTTACATAGTTTATACTAACTAGAAACATCTGCTTAAATTTGTTTTTTGAAGAGCCACGTCCAGGTGCTCCGAAAACGGCTACCACGGAGGATAACGTGACAAAAATTCACGATCTCGTATTGGCAGATCGACGATTGAAGGTGCGCGAGATAGTTAAGATCGTAGGCATCTCAAAAGACCGTGTGGGTCATGTCCTGCAGGACATTTTGGGCATGAGAAAGCTGTCGACGCGATGGGTGCCGCGTTTGCTCACTCCGGACAACAAGACAACTTCAGAGCAATGTCTGACGCTGTTTAAGCGCAATCCGAAGGAGTTTCTGCGTCGTTTCGTGACAGTCGACGAAACATGGATCCACTGGTATACCCCAGAGACCAAGGAACAGTTGAAACAGTGGACTTTACCCGGCGAAAGTGCTCCGAAGAAGGCGAAGACTGTCCCATCGGCCGGAAAGGTGATGGCCACCGTTTTCTGGTTTTCACAAGGTGTGATCTACGTCGACTACCTGGAGAGGGGCAAAACGGTCACAGGGCTGAACTATGCCGAATTATTGGGCCGATTCGACGTCGAATTGCAGAAAAAAAGGCCCCATTTGGCGAAGAAAAAAGTACTTTTCCACCATGACAACGCGCCGGCTCACACCTCCGTCGTAGCCAAATTGTTCGAATTTGGCTACGAACTGCTGCCCCATCCACCGTATTCTCCAGATTTAGCCCCGTGCGACTTCTTTTTGTTTCCAAACATGAAAAAGTCACTCGCCGGGCAGAAATTTGAGTTGAATGAGGAGGTAATCGCTGCCACGGAAGCCTACTTTTCAGACCTCGAGGAAACGTATTTTTCAGACGGGTTAAAGAAGTTGGAGCATCGCTGGGCCAAGTGTATCGAACTAAAAGGAGACTATGTTGAAAAATAAAACGCCACTTTTCCAAAATTTTCGTTTTTCTTTTGTAGGCTAAGTACTTATCGGACCATCCTCGTATATGTTCAGAAAAAAGTTGTATAATGTTTTTATTTGATATATTTATTTGGTTATGAAAACTGTTGAATATTAGTTTTCTGAGTTTTTTAACATTTCGTACTATTTTCCTTAGTTTTCTTAACTATATTTTTTTCTTTGATTTTACATAATTTTAATATTATTTTATGATTTTGACTTTCTTTGTTTTTTTAGACTCCTTTTTTTGATCTTCATTGCCGAAGATTTTGCTATCTATGACGCTATAAATACAAACAGCTTTGTCTAATACAAATAATAGTTAATGCATTCTCTCTGTCTCCTTTGGAGTTCTTCAGTGGATGAATAATACTATAATTGGTATTATAATGAACTTCTATATACTGCAAATTAAATCAAAATATTTTTAATTTTTGAAGGAATCTAAATGACTATCCTTCCTAAAAAGAGTGATGGACTTGAGAGTGAAGGCATTTTATTCGTGATTTCATTGGCTGAGAGTTGGTTACGAGGGACATGTGCATGAGTCTATTAAGTTGATGTGTGTGTGTATGTGTCTGTAGTAAAGTGAAAGTGTCACTGACCACTGTGCTGGTAAATATTTGACTGATTTTGAAAAGTTCCTTTAAAATAAAATTATAATATATAAAACACAATAATATTATTATATTATAACATATATTCTATTCTTTTTAAAATTCTTATCCTTCCTAGAAAATATATATGATATATACTTATACGGACTTATCGTCACGTTTCCATGTGTGACAGCAAAAAGTGTCGCCGTAATCAGTGATGGCCCTAATGTGTGTGTTAATCAGACTATAGTTTTATGACATCATACGCATGCATGGTTAGTTGCATTTCGACGTTGAAGCTGGAATTGCGTATCTACTGTCATCAGGTAATTTTGAATTCTTTTTAAACATATTTAAAGAAATTAAATAATTTTATTATATAATTTCTATTTAATAATGCTTATTTTTCAAATGTATGCGTTGGTGATACTTACAAAAAATATGTAATTATCAGATAGGTTACTTTGTCAAATAGGTTATATGCACACGTGTTTGATTTTTATAATTGTGCTTTTCGTTCAAGATTTATTAATTACTTTTTTTTAATTACAGTTATGCCGAACAATACCATGAATGATTATGAAGCTACTATGGATGGAGATAAGGAGAATGATGTTTTGCCATTTACAAGTGATGAAGATTTTGATGAATTGAGGGACAAGGATGAGACTACGTAAGCATTAATTGAAATATTTGTATGTATTACGCATATCTAAATTACTTTTTTTTACAGTGAATTAGTGGGATATGTTGATGAGGTCCATGCTCCTGCTGTAGTTGGCAGCAAAGCCAAATACGATCTTTTCAACGGCTGTTCAAAAAGGATAGTTTGTTTGATCTGGGGTAAAAGTCTGATACAGAAATATGTAGATGAAATTATAATTGGAAGAGTAAGTTGACGTTTATAACACATTTTTTTCTGAAAAAATTATATTAAAACTAAATATATATATATATAATATATATATATGTATATATTATTCCAGATTGTTCACATTGAAGGAGCTGTAACTAAGGCTGTTGTCTTAAATTATTACAAGGAAGCCAACAACCATGTTCCTTTTGAACTATTAATCAAAAAAGGGACAGTTATTGAATATTTTGGCCAACGCAACATTGACAATGTTCAAGAGAAAGTTCAAATACGAAATGTAACATTTAGCGAAATTGGAAAAGTTAAGGGATTAGTTTGTGAGTAAATTAAATTTTTTGTTTTTTTTTTAGAATAAATTAATAAACGCTATAAACATGTATATTTTTTTGTAGGCATAGAAGGAAATATAAAAATTAAATTTTTCAAGTCTGAATTCAAATACAAGAGTGGGGTTTATGGCTGTGGTGCTATTACTGATGGAGAATCGAAGGTCACTGTACATGTCAGCAATTATACAGAATTGAATTTTGAAAAAGGAGTGCGTGTAAAAGTGATAGGAGAGGTTGATATGTCAGGTATATATATAATGTATAACAAAAAATATTTCTTTCACCGTATAAAAATTAATAATAATTATTTGTAATTTTAAACAGGAGGACCTATTACTATAAAATGTAGAGATGCGAATTCTGTTATTGAAGTGGAAGGAGCTCCAAAAATGTCAGTTGCAGCAATTGCACGTGGAGTAAAAACCCCTAAAAGAGGACTGCAGTAATCAAAATTGATTTGATTTTTTTTTCCATTTTTTTTAAACGTTCATTCATTAGAATTCTTTTCATTTTATTATTTATGGCACATCTCAGTATTTTTAATAATATAATAACTTATTTATATTATATTTAAGTGATTAAAAGATATTATCTGTGAATAGTAAATTTAGTGTACAACTTTTATAGAAATATAAACTTTACTGATAGGAATTAATTTATCATCATTCTTATGTAACTTTTACTTAACGATACCAATGAGTAGACTGAACGTAATGTTATTTAAATACATAGTTAGATGTATAGGTTAATTAAGATTAAGACAAGTGAGATTATGATTGTAATATATAGACTGTAAAATTCTTAACAAAAGTAAACAAATTTCAAGTAACGTTTCATAATTTGTTCAAAACTTAAAATTATTTTCGGCTGCTAATTTTTTTTTTTTTAATTCAACCCACCAGGAAAATTTGATTAATACAAGATGTGCTTCGAATTAATATTTCAACATACTTTGTAATTTCTTTTTAAATTAGTACTATGCATAAAAATTGTTTTGTATAAAATATTTATTGTTATTATATTCGAATAAAAACCCTATTTTTATCACATAAATCCTATCCTATCCTGATATCACATTCTTTATCAAATATATTTCTCCTGCATGGTCCTAATTCTAATTCAATATTTAAATTCACCATCATCGGAATTAACAAGATTTGTTTTGATCAAGAGCAAACTCTATTGCCATAAATAATTCTTTTTTTATTATTTCAAATGACAAACACTTTTGAAAAAAACCAACCCACACTCATAAATGGCAATAGAAATCATAGTGAGTTATCAATTCAATAAATTATAATGTATTCATAGCGCCCTCAATCGTTTGAAAATTGAATTTTGTCATCATCAATGCAAATTCCATTTTATTAACCTATAAAAGTAGATTACATAGGCGATACACATTAGTTGTAACATACAAACATTTAATCTCATTTGCATTTGTATTGGTTATCAACTATTTAATCTCCATTGAAAGTACTGAATATTTTTATTTAAGCAGCTGTATATCTGGTAAGTATATTTATTGTAACGCACATTTTAGTTAAAATGACTTATTCAACTGTAATTGAAATCAAGTTCATTTGTAGATATTATTTAATAGTCTTTGCATTCGCATTGGTTGTTACTAATCCATACTAAATCGTTTTTCAAGTATATATTTAAATAAATGATAGAGCATATATACGTATATTTGGCAATGCATAGTGTTCGCTTTTAGTAAGCTACATTATTTAATATCTTTATGAAAGCATAAAAAAAGAAAACACATATACATATGTTCAAATTGCTGATACACTGTGTTCAATTATCATTTTTGTTTCATATGAACATTAGAAATTTTTTAAATTCTTTTGGTGCTAGAAGTTTTTATTTAATTTTATAGTAATTACAGCTAATATATGTCATTAATTTTCAATGTATTTTTAAACAGTTAAGCAAATATCATGTCTCTTTTAATTATATAATATAATATATATATACAGGGTGACCCATTTTAATCTATGGACCCGAATTGCTTCTAAACCACGACATCTGCAAAAAAATGTTTCAGACAAAAGTTGGTCAAGACAAAGGGGGCCATTTGACGGTACCATTAGTTTTGACCTTGAAGTTAATTTTGAAGGTCATTTCAAGGTCAAGATGGTTTTTTCAAATGGGAACCCCTATTTTTGAGTGCGGGTTTGGAAAGAGCGGAAAATTTTAAATCAAAATTGTCTTATGCAAAAATTTTTTTTGTGACCTTGGAAAGGTAAAAAATGAAGGTCAAATGTCTGAAAAAACTATTATTCGTACTTTTTCTAAAATGACGTGGTTTTCTTGGTAATATTACCGTTCATAATGCTTGTGAAAGATCAATAAATTCTAAGGGTGTTAATTACTTTGATTAGCTTGACCTTGGCATCAATTTTCAAGGTTATTTGAAGGTCATAACGCATTTTTTGATTGGTAAACCATATTTTTGACTGCAGTCCCTGTTTTATGATATTAGGTCCTAATAGAATGTTACTTCTTACATGACGATAGAGATTTCTTAGTTTTTTAACCTAATCTTAAGAAGGTCATATCAAGTCAGTTTTGGAATCTTTGTTTGATTGCTGATTCTTCTTCAGACATGAGTGGCTTTTTGTAATACAAGGAAAGCAAAACAAAAGTACTTTTATCTTACTTTTAGCATTATCCGGAAACAACGACGTGGACGTAGTAAGTTCTGTTTATCGTGAGCCCCCTTGCCTCTCACGTCGGGGTGCTAGATTATCGTGAGTCCCCTTGCCTCTCACGTCGGGGTGCCAGATTATCGTGAGTCCCCTTGCCTCTCGCGTTGGGGTGCTAGATTATCGTGAGTCCTCTTGCCTCTCACAATGGCTGCGGTTAACCACGGATAAATTGTTCAAAGTTTTCTCCGTTGGCTTGAAGACACATGCGTACACGTCTTTCAAAACTGTCCACAGTCCTGAGCAATGTTTCTCGAGGAATGGCTGCGCAAGCTGTATGGATTCGTTCCATCATATCCTCTCTCGAGGTTGGCCGTTGTGCAAAAACAACATTTTTCACGTACCCCCACAAGAAAAAGTCGGGTGACGTGAGATCCGGCGAAGAAGCAGGCCATTGAATTGGTCCTCCTCGTCCAATCCACCTGCCATCATAACGATTATTTAAAAAGTCCTATACAATACATGCAAAATAAGGCGCAGCACCATCTTGTTGAAGCCACATTCTTTGTCGCGTTGCCAAGTCAACATTTTCCAAGAGACCGGGTAAATGGTCCCTTATCAACGCTAAGTAGCTATGCCTGTCAACATTTTGATCAAAAAAGTAAGGTCCAATAAGATATCCGCTTACGATTCCGCACCAGATCATGAGACTCCATTGATTTTGATGGTCTACAGCTCTAAACCAATAAGGATTTTCGTGTGACCAATAGTGACAGTTATGTCTGTTCAGCTGCCCGTCGCTATAAAACTTAGCTTCGTCGGAGAAAAGTAAGTATCGAAAAAAATAGGGATCACTTTGTATAGTTTGCAAAGCCCATTGGCAGAAATTAATTCGCGCTAAAATATGACACGGCTGTAAGGCTTGCGTTAGAGTGATGTGGTAAGCGTGATAATTTAAATATCTTAAGATTCTCGAAACTGTACTTTGCGGTATACCCGTTTCTCTTTCAATCTGTCGAGTACTAATGTGCGGATCTAAGTGGACAGCTGCGAGAATTGTTAAGGTTCGAACATCATTATCTTCATAATCATGATGACGGCGTTAGCGAACAAGGTGCCCTTCGCGAGCTCTTTCAGTTAAGGTTTTTTATTGTCATATCAGAAGGGTGTCTTCTATCTGGAAAGCGTACAGCATAAAGTCTTGATGCAGCAGCGAAATTGTTGTGACATTCTCCTAAAATTAATATCATATCAACAATTTATGTTGGTGAATAATCAGCCATATTACGAAATTTCTTCCGGATCAAGTACAAGATGTGTGAATAGTGATTTAATAACGAGGTAGATTTCAAGGAATAAATAAAATATTATAAATAAATCAATGGCTAACATAAGCTCAATTTTTTTTCAATAATACAATTAAAAGTAGTTGAAAAATGATAGTACCACGATAAATTTCGCCATCTAATGAAAATCGGTCAATCTTTGAGCTTTAATATCTCGGAGACAAAAAATAAAATTTTAAGTACGTTTTAAATCTTGAGTCAGATCCTTCAATCAGTTATTATTTTAATTCGTAATTAATAAAAAGAAATTGTATCAATAAGCTAGGGCCATTCTGTGTTAGATCTTATACATATTTATTGATACAGCAATATCAAAAATAAATTTAACAGTGGTGAACGCAGTACGAGCGTCAGACTAGGGATTAAGCGATTTTCGAGTGCATTTTAAAGAAACTTGAAACAAAAATTAGCTAGACCAGGTACTGTACTCTGAAAAAAATTAAGAAAACGAAAGGGAACTTCGAACAATTAATCCGTGGCTAATCGAACGTGAGAGGAAAGGGGAATCGAGATAATCTAGCACCCCGACGTGAGAGGCAAGGGGACTCACGATAATCTAGCACCCGAAAGGAAACAGAACTTACTACGTCCACGTCGTTGTTTCCGGGTAACGCTAAAAGTAAGATAAAAGAACTTTTGTTTTGCTTTTCTTGTATTACAAAAAGCCACTCATGTCTGAAGAAGAATCAGCAATCAAACAAAGGTTCCTAAATTTACCTTGATATGATCTTCTTAAAGTTAGGTTAAAAAACTAAGAAATCTCTGTCATCATGTAAGAAGTTACATTCTTTTAGGACCTAATATCATAAAACAGGGACTGCAGGCAAAAATATGGTTTACCAATAAAAAATGCGTTATAACCTTCAAATAACCTTGAAAATTGATGCCAAGGTCAAGCTAATCAAAGTAATTAACACCCTTAGAATTTATTGATCTTTCACAAGCATTATGAACGGTAATATTACCAAGAAAACCATGTCATTTTAGAAAAAGTACGAATAATCGTTTTTTCAGACATTTGACCTTCATTTTTGACCTTCCCAAGGTCTCAAAAACAATTTTTGCATAAGACAATTTTGATTTAAAATTTTTCGCTCTTCCTAAACCCGCACTCAAAAATAGGGGTTCCCATTTGAAAAAACCATCTTGACCTTGAAATGACCTTCAAAATTAACTTCAAGGTCAAAACTAATGGTACCGTCAAATGGCCCCCTTTGTCTTGACCAACTTTTGTCTGAAACATTTTTTTGCAGATGTCGTGGTTTAGAATCAATTCGGGTCCATAGATTAAAATGGGTCACCCTGTATATATATATATATATATATAGTATATAGTATAGTATCATTCATCTTTTCAGGTTCCACAGCTGCAAATTGTGAATTGCAAATACATCATATTTTGTTTTTGAAAAGTACATTTCTTTCTAAGTAAGGAAAAAAATCTTTTTTGGATTGTAGATACTAAAAATTGTATTCCATTCTGTTGCATTGTTTCTTATGGTTCGTATCTTTATTTCGAAATACTAAAATTAATTAAATTTTTGTATTTTTCATTATTATATTTATTTTTTTCAGGTTCTACATTTATTTAAGTATTATAGTACCTGACATTAATATACTTTTTAATGTATGTATGTTATGTAATTGATTATAACTTAAAAATTTTATAGGTTTTTATTTACATCGTAATTGTTTTGTATACGTATAAATATATTTTATTTTAACTTAACCAAACTAGACCAAGATCTATACCTAATTCCCAAACCTAACGAAGCCAAATATTATACCAAATATAAAAAAATTAAAATAACATAAAAGCCAAAACGACATTGATGCTATTTTACATTACTATATTTTACATTGTTCCTTTTCTCTTTGAGATTCCTTTTTTTTTCTTCGCAAACCTTATTTTGCTGTGCAAAGTTCTCTTCAGTCATAAGCTACATCACCGATAGTCAAGTCCGAGGAGGTGTGCTTAACAATTGCAGTTTAATTGCTACCACTGATTAACCTTATCTTCATTGTCTAATATTAGATTATTTTTTATTTATTGTTCGAATAATTATTTTTCACACATAATTTTTAAAATATGGGTCGACGAAAACGCACATATGAAGAAGCAGAGATAGCTCAACGACAAAGGCGAATAAAAGAAACAGAAGGTCAACGTCGTAGACTACAAATTGATCGCCAACGTATTGCTGATGGTAATCGAATTTCAGAAGTAAATGTAGTTGAACAAGATTACTTAGGATTAATGAACATATTATGCCAACATTGTCAAGCAAAGCACTTCAAAGATGAAAAAGTTTCTAATAAAGAACTATCTTTTAATGACTGTTGTGGTCATGGATCAGTAGTATTAGATCCATTTCCTGATTTCCCATTTGAACTTATTAATTTATTTAGTGGAGAACATGAAAAATCATCGATTTTCTTTGATCGTATACGTAATTATAATAATTCTTTATCTTTCGCGTCATTCAATGCTAATTTAGTCAATTTTCAAACCCGTAGATCAGGTCCATACTGTTTCAAAATTCATGGACAAATATATTATCAAATGAATACAGCTCTTTATCCAAGCGGTGGTGAAAATCCGTCGTATGGTCAACTTTTTATAATTGATCACAACGAAGCAGTCGATTATGGAATTCATCAAAATCCACTTACAGATTATGATTTAATGTTAACTTTAGATATTATAATTCGTAATAATAGTATTTATGCGAAATCTTATGAAATGATGAAAGAAGAATTACGTTTACAACAATTACTTGCAGATATCAGAAATGATACATCGTCTTCAGAATTACAGTTGTTATTTTCAATAAAACCTGGACAAGACGTACGTAGATATAACTTTCAACGAGTGAATGAAGTTGCTGCAATATTTTCAACTACTGCTGATGGTGATATACCTGAATCATATATCACAATAAGAAATAAAAATACAAAAATCTTAGAGTTCGTTAGTTCTATGGATCCTAATGTAGAACTATGGATTTATCCTTTATTTTACCCATATGGTACGCGCGGTTGGCATCAGGACATGCATCGCCAAAATCAGAATCGTAGGATCACACGGTTAGATTATACAAAATATCGGGTAGCTATTAGAGAAAATGAATTCAATCCTATTATAAGAGGACGAAGACTATTCCAACAATGGGTCGTAGATAGTTATGTAAAAATTGAAAGAGATAAAATTGAATATTGCAAGAATCATCAAAAAGAAATACGAGCTGATACGTATAAAGGTTTACATGATCACATAAGGAATTGTGCAAATGATGTTAATGGGCGTGTGGGTAAAACTGTGATTCTTCCTTCATCATTTATAGGATCGCCTAGGTATATGCAACAATGTTACCAAGATGCTATGGCTATTGTAAATGAGACAGGAAAACCTGATATTTTTCTGACAATGACATGTAACCCAAATTGGCCAGAAATATCTGAAAACTTATTGTTAGGTCAACAAACCGCTGATAGGCCTGATTTAGTAGCCAGAGTATTTGATTTGAAAAAAGATAATTTGCTTAACATTGTTGTAAAAAAAAAATTCTTTGGAAAAGTTGCATCTTACGTACATGTAATTGAATTTCAGAAAAGAGGATTACCTCACATGCATTTATTAATTACATTAGAACAATTGATAACAGATGGGTAGTTCCATATTGTGCTGAATTATCACTTATTTTTGATTGCCATATTAACGTGGAAATCGTTTCAAGTATTACAGCTGTTAAATATTTATACAAATATATATATAAAGGTCACGACGCCGCTACAGTCGTCATTGGACAAGCAGATAATAGTAATATTATAGAACACGATGAATGCCGTAATTTTATTGAAACACGTTACGTCGGTCCTGTGGAAGCATGCTATCGAATTTTTAGTAAAACATTGCAAGATAAAAGTCACAGCGTTATAAGATTACCAGTACATTTGCCTAATGAACAAACAGTCATTATGCAGAATGAAGATGATGCATCATTATTATCAAGTTTAAATAATTCCAGTAGTATGTTACTTGATTATTTTATTTTAAATGCAAATAATGAAACAGCACGACAATATTATTATACAGAAATCCCAAAATATTATACATACAAGAAAATAAAAGTTAATAGTCAACTTACTTCATCGTGGGTAACTAGAAAAAGGCGTTTTAATTGTATAGGTCGCATGTTTTCAATAAGCCCAACACAATTAGAACTGTTCCATTTAAGATTATTATTACTACATGTAAAAGGGGCTATCAGTTTCGGTGATCTGAAAACAGTAAATAATGTTTTATATCCATCTTTTACAGCAGCATGTCTGGCGTTAGGAATTATTGAAGATGACGATGAATGGAGTAAAGCCATGAGGGAAGCAGTATCTTGGATGATGCCAAAACGTCTCAGACATTTATTTGTTCTTATACTGATTCATTGTCAACCTATTTATCCAGAAAAATTATGGGAAACATTTAAAGATTCAATGTCTGAAGATTTTTCACGTAACAACGATTTGAATATCAGCTATCAAATGGCCTACTCAGAAATAAATAATATTTTGATTATGGAAGGAAAAAGTATTGCTGACTTCCCATCAATGGACCAAAATGTAATGATTGACATTATCAATAATTATGACAATGATATTGGAAATCATCGATTACAAATTGGCAATCAACAATATGAAAAATTAAATGATGAACAAAAAAAAATAGTTGATAACATTCTGAAAGCATCACGTTCAGATAATTACATTGGCTCTACTTGCTTTTATATAGATGGACAAGGGGGATCTGGGAAAACTTTTATTTATACTACTATTTATAATCTGTTAATGTCAGAGAATATTAAATGTTCAACAATGGCATACACTGGAATTACCGCAACATTACTACCTAATGGAAAGACAGTACATAAAACTTTTGGCTTACCAGTTCCAATGTTTAATGATTCATCTTCAAATATTAAAATACAATCTAATGAAGGCATGATTTTAAAAGATACTAAAGTATTTATTTGGGATGAGGCTCCTATGACTCCCAGATATGCTTTAGAAATTGTAAATAGAACATTACAATTTATAATGAATAATGATCAACCATTTGGTGGTAAAATAATGGTTTTAGGTGGCGATTTTAGACAATTGCTTCCGATTAAAGTCAATGGAACGCGCAGTGAAATACTAAATTTATCTATTAAAAACTCACAATTATGGACATTATTTTCATTATTTCATTTGAAAACTAACATGAGAGTTTTACCACATGAAATTGATTTTGCTAAATATTTGTTAGATGTTGGTAATGGAGCATTAAATGATCATGATAATAATATTGAGCTTCCTCAACAATGTATATTACCGCCAAATGAATGTATTGTTCAAAACATTTTCGACAAGTTAATAAAAGAGAAAAAATTTGATGAAATTAGTCATTGTGCAATTTTATCTGCCAGAAATGCTGATGTAGATGAAATTAATGATAGAGTCACTAATTTGTTAGATAAAAGTACAGAGCATATTTACACGGGCATAGATAGCACTGAAAATTGTAATAATGGTGATATGGAAGAAGTACTTATACCAGAATATCTCAACACATTGAACCCTCCTAACTTCCCTCCTCATCGATTGCGTTTACGAAAATTTTGCATAGTGATGTTGATTAGAAATATTAGTCTTAGTGAAGGATTGTGTAATGGAACAAGATTACAAGTACTTGATTTTTCTAATCATTTATTAAAATGTAAAATATTGACAGGCGACAAGCGCAATAACATTGTATTTCTAAATCGAATTACGTTGTATTGTGAAAATCAATATCCATTCACGTTTAAAAGACGACAGTTTCCAATTCGATTGGCTTTTGCTATAACTATTAATAAATCTCAAGGATAAACTTTGGATAAAATTGGTATTGATCTTCGAAGAGATGTTTTTAATCATGGTCAACTTTATGTTGCCATGTCTAGAGTGAGATCGTGGGATTCATTAAAAATTTATCTAGGTAATCAAAGATATGATTCCTTAGTTAAAAATTATGTTTATAAAGAATTGTATCATTAATATTTCAATATATATTATGAATTTTTATTTTTATTATATACAAGTATATGCAATGCATTTTCATGTCATTAGGTTTGAGCGCGCGAAGCGCGCTATAATGTTCTAGTTTACGATTAAATTTTGATGGGTTCCTTCTTATTGTAACATTGATTACAGTGAACTCGCCAACTCTAGCTAAAGCCGCTAAAAATAATTCTGATAATCTGCAAATACTTCACATTCCATTGCTAAATTTGAAAATAAAATAGAAAAAAGAATGCAAGATAATACTAATTGGAAAATACTATTCTCTGGCCAACACAAATGCAAAGTTTACTTTGAAACATACTACAAGAATTATTTTCTTTCATAGTATCACAAATGGTTTCACAAACGATGTCGAGCGGATAATTTTAACACAGCAACGTCACTGGCTAAAGTCAATCCAAAATATACTTACCAAGAATTCATCACTCAAAACTTCAATTATGTCGTATGGTAATGCTCCCTCTTAAATGACAGAGAGTACAATTGATCAAAAAATTACCAAAATAGTTTATCATTTACCGATAGAAAAGGCAATGATACTTACGAAACCAAATATACTAGCGTTAAAATATATGCTTGAATGTCTAGACAAATGTAATATAAACCTATAAGTCAACTTCACAGCCCCTAATGTTGAATATTTTTACACTTTGTAAATTTATTTTTTCCATATCATTCTGCAATTCCTATGTAATAAAAATAAATGTAGATCTGAAGCAATAATAAAAAAACAGTAAAAACACTTTCATATGTGATATCGTTGAATACCCTGTAATTGTTCACATTTATTACTTTCTCCCAATTTAATATTAAAAATTATGAAATTTTTCTTCATAATAATTAACTAAAAAAAATTGATAATACATTAACATTGATGTTGTGTATTTTTCAACTTTGTTAAGAAAACTTTCAGCCGATTGAATAGTTGTCATTTCTAAACGACGTAAATTCTGCGTAGTTGCGTAATGCTTTACCAACCCATCTCCATCAACAAATTTCCATGACCGGTAACAGAAAATATTTATCTTTTACAGAAGATCGTATTTTTTTTAATTGATATAACTATAACTGGAAATAATTGTCAAAATTACTTGCAGTGTCATCAGATAGTATATTCCATTTCTAGTATGCTAATAATTTTATTATTGTTTTTTAGCATTGCTAATTTTTTTTATAACTCGAAGATTATTTACAATGCCTAATAAGTTTATGTGATTGCTAAGATAATAAGTTAACATCAAATACAGCAGGAATGCTGCAGTGAATATTCTGGATTAGTTTTTAGATTATTTATGTATTGCAACGGCAGTCGATTCAATTAATCGAACCGTTCGCGATTCTGATTTTCGCGCGTTAGTTCTAAGTATTGAGAGAGAGAGAGGGGGCGCGCGATCTTTTGAATTAGCAGTTACGTCTCAGCTGTTACTTGTGTAGTACCGCCAAAATAGTTTAGCACAGTGTTTCACCGATTTGCCAATAAAAAAAGTTTACTTGGATTTTGGATACGTGTGCAAGGGTGAGCGAGGAAGCAGCGACAGTAGCAGCATCACGGAAGCAGCAATAAAAGCAACAACTATTATACGGCAGATTTGCGAACGAGGCAGCACAGCTGATTCTGATCTGAGGAGCACCTTTAATTTGCTTCAACAATTACGGCTGATCACCGTAGTTGCACCGCAGGGTAGGTGCACCTCCCTTAATTATCGCGTGACAAAATACATTTGGTATTTTGCCCAACCGTATTAGCGTTAATTTTTTGTATTCGCGCCGAGCGTTAGATCGCGCCAATATTCGTATCTTCTCTCTCTCCCTTTCTCACCGAAAGTTATTTAATTGTAAATCCTATTCGCGTGCGTCAGTCTTTCGGCCCGACAAAGACTGTAGAGATTTTTTATTAATAAAATCTATTAAACTTATTCGCCGATTTCGTCATATAATTTTTCCTAATAGTTTAAACAATTGAAAAAGGCTTAGGTTTTAATCCGATTATAGCTAGGGGATGAAGTGGATTAGGAGCAAAGTCGATTATACTTAAAACTCATCGAGTATCACAAGGCACGTGACTTAAGGTGAGTTCAACTCTGCTTGATCGAAGTTAAGTCAGCTGACGTTAAGGCGAATACACGTATTAACATACGTGTTAACGGAGCGGCGGTTTGCTCTGCATCGTGGGAGTTTGCTCTTAAATAAATTTCTCATTTTGCAGATTTATCCCCCCGTTACAGTATCATATATTTCTTAAGTCTGGTAGTAATAATCGTTTTGTTTTTGAGAAATGTATTAAT
Organism: Phymastichus coffea; assembly: GCF_024137745.1. NCBI lineage: Eukaryota > Metazoa > Arthropoda > Insecta > Hymenoptera > Eulophidae > Phymastichus > Phymastichus coffea. The sequence continues at coordinate 359,950 of NW_026706846.1, forward strand.
GAGTTTATTTAGATGGTTTTGTGGTTGCATGTCCTATATTTCATAAAAAATTGTAATTTTTTCTTTTATTAATGGTATCTGTAGGTTATTTCGGATGATATCATTTGGTAACACGTCAGCCTTTGGTATAATTGTATTCCCAAGCACTTGATATGACCACTTTGTGGTATGTGTTATCATTGAGTTTAGTACGTGGACAGGTGTCTTTTCGAAGCGTGGACGTTGTATGTATTGATTTGCTTTCTTTTACTATAATATTCCATAAGTTGAATCAATTTTGAACATAATTATTCATATAATTTGATAATAATTCTGATGTTATTTTTCTACCGTAGCGTGATGTGACTTTTTCTCTTGAAGAAAAACTTCGTTGATGCTCCTCACTCACACTTATTAACCGCATCGATGACTAATATCGAAATAGAATGACATGTATACGCGTGAAGGTTAAAACTAATTTTTGTTGGCGATAGCACTGAAACTTGACAATTATTGAGAATGATCTCTGCTCGCCCATTTTCCGCGCTCTGTCCACACTCTTCTATATTTGCCTCTCTCTCTCTCTTTCTTTCTTTTTTTTCTCTCCGTTTTCTTCTATGCATCTTTCGCTTCTATTTAACTTGGTCGCTACATCTCAAACAGCAAAGAAAATCAAACGTGAGTACGCAATCAAATAGGCAATCGCGATTTGACAGCGGTAGACTATAACAACGGGTAAGCGTTAAATGAGGAATCGATTAACAAAGCCGATTCCTCCATTATAATTTAATTATTGCATTCAAGAGTCTATTTGTTTTTAAGATTTCTTAGCTCTTGAAATCATACTCTATTTCAATAGCAAATAACGGAATTGGCAGTTTTGAAAAACGATGAACATATTCGGATACTTAATTCATTCTACCTACATTTTTCGATGACAATTTTTAATTTTTTAATATCTACTGATATTTGCATGCTTATTAACCTGTTAACCGGGGAAATCCCTTTCTAATTACGCAACATATAACGGGCGCGTCCTTTTCCACTAAGACGTATATGAATGACGTATTACCATGATAGTAGTAAAATATACGTCCCGCCCGTTCCAGGGCGCAATATAAATATCGAGGACGTATTCATATGTCCTATCTGTACCCGATATTGTTTACTTTGGACGTATTTATACGTCCCGCTCCGTTAACAGGTTAATACTACTTTGAAATCTTTATTCTCTTTACGTTGCGTATATCGGATTACATGTTTCTTTTCCTTAACGATTGTTAGGTAATTTTCTGAAATTAACAGTTGGATTTTTATTTTCTTTTGTTGTATTACTTTTAGTTTACGAGTATAACCTTATTTTGCTATTTCTTTTAATTGTTCTTCTAGCGAAGAAGTATCTTCTACGTTGTGAACAAAAATCAGCGGGTATTTCTTTTTCAATATTTTTATCTCATAGTTCACCTTATTTTCATCCTCACATTGATTTTCTTTATAATCTTGCAGTATCTCGTACTTATTACTTGATTTGCTTATCCAGTAATCCCGTAATTAAGCTAGTCGTTTTTGTTTAGATTTTGGTTGTTTAGAATGCTTTATAATATTTCGCCACTTACAATTTTCTACGTTTTATCGTTATTTTTATTATGAGTAGACATATCTTCTGTCAAAGTGATCATTCCGGCCGTTATTAATTTTTACTATATATATTTACAATACTAATAGAAATTTAACTGTCAATTCACTTGATTGACTGATACTTTAGCTTCTCGGGTAGAGCACAGTGTTAGCACGTTTGTTCATCTCAATGATCAAACGCTGAATGTATGGCTAATAAAGCGTGAGAACAAGGATGTTTAAAATCTTTACTAGCTATTGTTAAACTTTTTGTGACATCAATTTTACATCATATTGTACTTAAAATAGAAAGTTGTTTATTGCTTGATGATTATCTTGTATAGAATTTTTGAATATCATTGACCAATTCAAATCAACCTTTCTTTCATTATTAATGACTTAAGCAGTTGTGGAAACAGCGTTATGGTTTCAAATTTCAATAGCAAATGAGCTAGACTTGTGAACAGTTCCACCTTTTCCAAGAAGGATGAGCAATTTTGAAACGCTTTTGAAAAATTATCTCTTAGTTCATGAAAAAGTTTTCTGCATTACTGGAGGATTCATCAATCAAGAAACACGTAGTTCCTGTTTTTCGGTATTACAAATTCTTTTTTTTTTAAATAATTTGCAATATTTATATTTGTAATGTTGAATTTTTCAAGTGAAGCAACAATCGATTTTTTAACTACGAAATGTCTGAATCATTAAATTCATCAATTCACATTGTAGTATCTGGTTGAAATTTACAATTGTTGCTATCTACATGCATTTCTTCATAGTTGCTTGCTTATCTCACATCGGTACCATTTGTTTCTACGGTTTTAATGATATGAACACATATTTGTTGTGAACTTTAAAATATGTTCAACATTTGGTGTTCAATTGTTTTAAACATAAAATAGTATCTATAAAAGTAAACAATAAAAGCAGTAGCCGTCTAAATAATAATTTCATTTATATAAGTTAAATAACTGACTTACCGTACAACTATATCTATGTACTATATCAAAGTTGAATTAAAAAGCTATTTTTTAATTTTTTTGTGACGTGAAAGCAGAAATTGATAATGTCATAAATATCCACCTAAAGATATTTATTCAAAGAATCTATTAAAAAATATGAGTAGAAAAACATGGACTTTTTAGAAAAGTAATTTATTTTGGAGATGCACTCTTTCGAAAAAATACATTTTCTCCGAAAACACACACTGTCGCGTTTTGTTGGTTATATAATTTTAAAGCGCTTCGTTAATTCAATCAATATAAATAAGTGTCATCAAATTAAGTCTCAAAATAAATAAAATTTACCCAATCGAAATTCATTTTTTACGTGAAAACTAGATTACTGGCAAAAATTAAAGGAGCAAAAAAAATTTCCATGTTGTATTTAAAAATTTGTCATTTTGGAGATTTAAAAAAAAAGGATTTAGTTATTGTATTATTCTAGTTTGTAGATATTATGGTCAAATATTTTTTGAAGCTGCAGCTTTCATGCAATTTTAAGAAATAGCGTAAAAATATTGTACATTTTGAGTTTAGGGAAACGTTTGTAATCTGACATTGCCATTTTACACCGTGATATCGGTATTGGAATGGAAGAAGATCCTTTTCTGTTTAACCACCGGTATCACAAAAAACATTGGTCCTACAAAGAATCTAAGGAGGGTTTTGGTTTTAACTGAAATAAATTTTCTACAACATTACAAAAATTGTTTTCTACCTACAGTATTGAATTTATGAAAGCAAAAGTGACTTTTTTCCTTATTTTAGAAAATGGAATGCACTTTTTCTAATAATAATGGGAAGATTAACATTTTCCGTCATTTTCACATTTTAATATACCCTAATAGTTCTCTCAATAATAGACTGATCCACTGACTAGTTTTATAGGACTTATTATTCAAAGTTTTGGAGAAAATTAAATGAACAAGATTTTTGTTGTTAATAAACTTAGTTACTAAATATTATGTAACCTTTTTCAAAATGGGGAAATTTATTTTTCTTTCGCTTTTCTTACAATTTTACACCTACTGTCGGTTAAGTTAAAAAAATTTCAAATAAAATTTTCACATTTTCAATTTTCTCATCAAAATATTTGAAGCAAAATAAATTGAAGTAGTATGAATTTTATTTATGTTTCTAATACTATGATAGGTGAGAGAATGTTAAATACAATATATTGATCTACAGAAAAATCAAAACTCCGATAAAAATAGTCTAAACGCCCCTTTGATAATTGAAAAAATTTAATTGTTCATTCTTTCTATACGTTATGCATAGAAATATGTCTCAATAAATATTTTAAAATATATACATTGCTACATACATCGAAATTAAGCAGTGAATTGAAGTTTTCAATATGCTTCTTGGACTATGTTGTTTTTTCTACCGTTATATCCATAAACAAATTTTACGATTCATGACATTCCAAAAGAATCATTTAACTTTTAAAATGACTGAAAAAAACTTCACCACTGAATGTCAATTTATTTCGTATGTAAGTAAATTTTCTCACTTTTTTAACTTACATAACCACCTTTTCTCTTTTCTTGAATCCCCTGTATACAGAGTGTCCCATTTTAAAGGAACCACCTCGAAATTTTCGACGGTTGGCGTTCTACAAAAAAATTGTTCAGACAAAAGTTGTTTGGAAGAATGAGGGACACTTTTCCCCCGAAATCGGATTTGACCTTGAGATTTATTTTCAAGGTCATTTGAAGGTCAAAGTAATTTTTTGAATAGAAACCTTTAATTTTGATCGCAGATAGAGAAAGAGCGAGAAATTCTACGTTCAGATAAGGTATTATGTGTATTGTGCGGTTAACCTCCCCTCCTATCCCACCGGGGCAAGGGTGAGGTTAATAATAATAATAATCCCTGGGGAACCGACTACAAGATCGTAACCGGGAAACTAGGGGCCCGAGTCTCACCGGAACTCAAAGATGCCGAAACAGCAGAACGGATTGTTGACGGATTGTTTCCGACTCACCCGATTAGGACAAACGTGATGGATGATGTGGACGCACATATGCCCCCGCCTTTACCGCTGAGGAGCTCATCAGAACAACGAATGCGATGAAGACGGGTAAGGCACCGGGACCGGACGGAGTACCATCCGAGATCCTCCGGCTTGTGGCTCGTCTACGGCCGGAGATATTCCTTGACCTGTACAACACGTGTTTGACGACAGGAACGTTCAGCGACCGGTGGAAGGTGGCAAGGCTCGTTCTTATTCCAAAAGGTAGGAGCGATCCTGGCACGCCTTCGGCTTACCGACCGTTGAGTTTACTTGACACGACTGGTAAACTCTTTGAACAACTACTGAGACCGAGACTGATGGATGCGATACAGACCGGAGGGGGTTTATCAGATTTGTAGTTCAGTTTCAGGAGGGGTCGATCGACGATTGGAGCGATCCAAAAGGTGGTCGACTCTTTACTGGAACTAGACAGACATTGCCACGCAGCGCGACCGATAGTGACGCTCGACATTAGGAATGCTTTCAATTAGGCCAGGTGGAAGGATATCTTGGAGTCGTTGAAAAGCAACTTAGGGATCCAGCCATATCTGCTTCGGGTTGTGGAGAATTATCTAAAAAACAGATGGATAACATACGAGACGATCGAAGGACAAGTAACGAGACAGGTCACCGCTGGGGTGGCACAGAGGTCGATAGTGGGACCTGACTTCTGTGATGGATTATACGATAGCTTGCTTCGACTTGGAATGCAGCTCGGAGTGACCTTCGTCGCCTACGCTGATGACGTGGCGGCGGTGATTACGGAGAGATCCCCGAGCTGGCGCAGCTGGTGTTGAACCAGACCATGAGACGAGTCGGACGATGAATGACAGACCACGGACTAAAACTCGCAACGGAAAAAACGGAAATGATGTTTCTCACGAGAAGCGCATACAGACGATACTGCTCATGAGGGTGGGGACATGCGAGATGGAGACCAAGAGGGAAGTCAAGTACCTTGGGGTAATCCTCGATATATACGAAGATAACCTTCTAGCCTCAAATACAGAAAACAACCCGGAAAGCGGCAGAGAGGATAGCATCCTTGAGTCGCTTGATAGCAAATACGACAGGACCGAGATCGGGAAAACGACGACTGTTAATGGCGACAGCTCACTCGATCCTTCTATACGGCTCGGAAATATGGGCAGACTCCATGAAGACAAAGAAATACTGTAAGTCGATAATGATGGTACAGAGACAGGGCGCACTGCGAATCGCTTGCTCCTACCGAACAGTTTCGGTGCAGGCTGTTTTGGTGGTAGCTGGCATAATACCCGTGGATCTTCTGGCCTTTGAACGCAAAAGGATCTACGGGAGCAGCGCGGACATAGGCCGAAAGAACGCGGCAATCGCTGAGCGCGACAGGACAATTGACATTTGACAAGACCGATGGACAGAGGTACGAGGTGGTAACTGGTCGAGACGATTGATACGGGACTTGAGGCTGTGGCTCGGAAGGAAATTTGGTGATGTTGTAAATTTCTACGTCACCCAGCTCTTGACGGGCCACGGGTACTTCCGGCGGTACCTCTACAATATGAACAGACTACGAACACCCGATTGTAAGTACTGTGGACATGAACGAGACGACGCGGAACACACGTTTTTCGCGTGTGACCGCTGAACAAGACTCAGCTAGGAACTGGAAGAAACGGTCGGCAGCATCACTCCCGATAACATCGTGGCTCTGATGCTGTGTGAACCCGAATGGTGGCGCTTAGTCGCTACCTATACGGAAACTATACTAAGACGTAAGAACACAGACAGCTGCCTGACAGATGATTGAGCAGACGAAGTGACGCGACGTAACGAGATACGGAGGAACGACACGAACGGACGAACACAGACAGAACCCCTAGTCTGAAGTAATATCAACATAGTCCCTGGCTGGGGGAAGGACACCAAGGAGATGGCGGTTTAGTGGGTAGGCCTATTTTTTTTTTTTTTTTCGAGGAATCCCACATAGCCCCTCAGTCAGAAAGACTAAGGGGAATCCGCAAAAAGGCTTCCGCAACTCCTTGTAAAAAAAAATAATAATAATAACCCAATACCCAAGATAAATAAAAGTTTGATTGTGAAGGTCGTTTTTGATTTAATCATTACGTGTGTTCGTGCCACATTTAGTAATGTTAACCAATCTAACCAATGTATGCAAAGAAGGAGTGTCCAGTCTATCTAGGCAAGGTGAGAATGCTGAGCCGATCAAGACAAGACGTTGGCTACCCAGCCAATAAATGCAAGATATTAATTACCCAGCCAATTAAGACAAGTGGGAATGCCCAGTCAATGAAGGCGAGGTATTGATTACCCAGCTAATTAAGATAAGGAGGGAATGCCTAGCCAATAAAAACAAGACGATACTACAGATAGAGGATGATCAAGGTTCTAACACAAACATTTGTCTCTTAAAATGTTCCAAAATACCGCCGTTCAAATTTATGCAGTGTTGAATTCTACGTTCGAAGTTTCCAACTGTGGACAACAAAACGTGACGCGGAATAGCTCTACAAGCTTGTATGATACGCTGCATCATATCTTGCCGTGTTGTTGGTTGCTGTGCATAAACAACGCTTTTCAAATAGCCCCATAAAATGTAATCTGGACTTGTTAGATCTGATGATTTTGGACACCACTCAGTAATGTCACTACCAATGCCTATCCATCGTCTTTGGTATCGTTGGTTCAAGAAGTGACGAACTATTAGTGAGCGGTGACATGGTGCACCGTCCTGTTGAAGCCATAATCGTCGTCTTGTTTCCAAGTCCACATCTTCCAATAATTCCGGTAATTCATTCTGCAGGAAATTAAGGTATGCTGCGCCGTTGACATTTCCATAAAAAAAATAAGGTCCTATCAGATAACCACTTATTATACCGCACTACACTACGAGGCTCCATCTATGCTGATTATTAACATGGCGTACCCAATGAGGGTTCTAGATAGACCAATAATGACTATTATGGCGATTCAGTTGTCCATTATTATGAAATGTAGCTTCGTCCGAAAACATTACGTATCTGAAAGATTCAGGATCTTCATGAATCCTTGCTTGTGCCCAATTACAGAATTCGAGTCTGCGGCAGAGATCATCTGGCATCAAAGCTTGAGTCAAAGTTATGTGATACGGATGAAATCTGTACAGCCGCAAAAATCTAGCGGCTGTTGTTCTTGGGATTCCAGTACGTCTCTGAATTTCACGCAAAGAGATATGATGATCCAAATCAACCATTGCCAAAACAACGAGAATTTGTGGATCATCTTGTTCTGTCTCATAATGCGACGACGATTTCTGCGTATTCGTGGTCGACGTCTCTCTCTTCGTTCAATTTTTCGGATTCTCAAGTAGTTTGGGTACCGAAGCCTCCCTGGGTAACTTTGACGGTAATACTTGCTGCAGCACGATATTGGCCTTAACATGCCCCGAGAGATAACAGAATGTCAACAATTTCGTTTCTCGAATAATCTGGCATATTTGGCCCTTTTGAGTCGCAAGACACTAAGGAATTTCCACGTGAACTATCCTGAGAACTGTTCACGAGTCACCTCTTTAATAAATAATACTAAAGAAGTGTTATTTTCTGATTTAGTTGAAACTCTATAATCTTATCCGGAATCACACCAGAAAAGAGAATAAAAATAATTTGTTTTCCTACAAAATTATTTTCAAAAATTGATTCTACGGAAAAAAAATGAAAGAAACGTATGTAACGTTTTTTTGTCAGACTTCAAATGATTACCTTTCGATAATTTGTATAAATAACTTTTGATCAATAATTGTAAATGGCAAAAGAAAAAACACGGGTATTTTTTTTCGATTTACCTACGATTGACATAGTTAGTTTGACGAAATCTTGCCCAGGTTTGGCAAGGGCCTTAATGAATTAAGACAATGTGGAAGTGACTAGTTTAACTTTCTTTCCAAATCCGAAATTAAAAAATGAGGTGTTTTGTGTAGTCGACTTGGTAGCCAGCCAAGTTAGGCAAACTTGTTAATAATATTTTCCATTTTTTTATCTATTTTTCAAGGCTTTATTCAAGGATTCATTCAAGATTTATTGAAGATTACGTACAATTTTATTTCATTTAATTAATGAAAGCTTACTTTCCATTTTTTAGCTTAGACCCCGTGTAAACTTCCTAATTGTTGACATTCTGTAATCTCTCGGGGCGTATTTGTGGTTGACGTCTCTCTCTTCGTTCAATGATTCGGATTCTCCCATGGTTTGGGACCGAAGCCTCCCTGGGTAATTTTGACGGTCAAGGCCGATATCATGCTGCAGCAAGATACTACCGTCCAGTTATTGGGCTAGGGGAGGCAAGATATTACCAGCAAGTTATTGAGTTATTACAATTAATCTTACCCTTGCCCGATCATCCCTGTGCTTAGATGAAGAAAATAATAAATTTGACCCCTACATGACCTTACGGGGGGGGGGGGGTGTTAACGGCACTCCACACATAATACCTTATCTGAACCTAGAATTTCTCGCTCTTTCCGAATCCTGGATCAAAATTATAGGTTCCTATTCAAAAAAAGACTTTGTCCTTCAAATGACCTTGAAAATAAATCTCAATGTCAAATCCGATTTCGGGGGAAAAGTATCCCTCATTGTTCCAAACAACTTTTGTCTGAACAATTTTTTTGTAGAACGCCAACCGTCGAAATTTTCGGGGTGGTTCCTTTAAAATGGGACAACCTGTATATTACGTTATTTGAAAAACAATTATTCGAAGTTTATTCAATCCAATTGTATGTTATTTCATGCATTTTTATTTCAATGTTTTTATTATTACAATTTTTTTAGCCACAACAGGGTTACGAAGACGGAGGTGATGATTGTATTGTTCCAAGTACTCCGACTTTATTTGTTCCAAGACGAAACGACGGATTCGGTGAAGCTGTTAGTTCACCTCAAGTACCCTCAAGATTTACATTTGGAGAACCGTCAAATCCTGCATTAGCATCAACGACTCAATCGCATTCAACAAATACTATGAGTGGAGCTAGAGCGATATTTAGTTCTACACCGTCTGAATTAGCACAAGTCGTTGAAGAAGGTATGGATGATACTCGCATTGATCTCACTCAACTAGATGATAATAGAACTGGTCGAAGTGTGCCTACTACCCCTCGACAAGTTTCACCTAATACAGAACAACAAGAATCGGTAAGATATAAGTGAAAAGTGGTGTTTATAATGATTTGTTATTCAAGTATTATAAAGATTGCTGAAAATAACATCTTCCTACATTGTTCCTAACATTGATCACTTTATTCAGGATAAATTCTGTTTTCATTCGATAATGTTGTACTTTATTAGTGTAAATAAGTAAGGAAAGAAAAAAACTTTTTGATGTTTCATTAACAAATTAGTTAATGTCTTCAGAAAAAACAACAATCCGCAATTACTGTGATCAAAACAAACAATAAATTCGAAAATAGAGTCACAGGCTGCATTACAAATCACAATTCTCGATTTTCCCTTTATAAAACTAATTCTTTTTTTGTCGGTCTCTATTAATTTGTGATGTGGTCGAACGCTATTTGGAGAAAAACGAGATTTCCCGCGAGCAGTGCAATGGTGCTCGGGTCCTGGCATTGTATCACTAATTATTTAAAGAGGAAAGTGTAGGAGGCGCTTTCGCTCCACTGCAAGGCCACGGTAGATCTCTCGTCAGTTGAATTAATAGGCTGCGTTAGCTGTTGAGAAAAGAGAGGAAGGATACGAGGAATAAGGAGACGAAATTTCCAAAATCAATCGCTCTTTATTCTTAAATAGTTGTCCTCAAGTGGATGCGACTTCACGCATCACACTCATCGCCGTGTGCCCTACTTGTGCATATGCACGTACAGAGAAGCAACCATAAATTGTAAATGAGAGAGATGAGAGGGGACGCCGCCGGCTCTCACTAAAGTGTCTGCAAATAAATACACAAACACACGCTTCGTCGCTGCGCGGACACTCGCGTAAGAGAGAGAATGAAAGAGCCTGATTTGAGCGAGATTTGTCTGGTGATCTGCTGGCGTGCTGGTAGCCAGATCATCACCAAGAGCCGCTGAGCCAAAGACTGATCAGGGTACCATTGGAAATCTTCCCTCGCGTTTCTTAATGCCTATGCATCTGTGACGTCGAAGTCACTCTGAGGTACGCTTGGAGTAAGCATAGACTCAGGGTTTCTCTAATTTGGCTTGTGCGTAACACTTTAGCCGGGACGAGCAATATTGTTGCTCCAGAAATTCCTAATTATGGGGATAATAATAACCAAATGTTGTTAAGAGCACACCAGACTTCTAGCTTAATGTGCTCTAAAGGGGGCTTGAATGGAAATCCACCAGACTCAGGCTTAATGGATCTCCGAAAAGTGATAACTATTACGGAAGGAAAAGATAACCAAATAAATTTTGTAACTTACTCTTTTTTATTTGTTTCGAAATAAGGAAGATTTCTTTCTTTAAAATCACTCTTGCTCTCTCTATCTTGCTCTCGCTCTCTTTAAATCCGGCTAGTTTCCTTTGGGCTGACGATGTTTCTTAAAGTAGTTTTAGCTCCTTGAACTTGAATTCGACTTTACTAAATTTCACTGGACTTCTTAAATAACTTGAACTTCTCTAATAACTTGAACTTGAAAATAATCTGACTTTATTAATTTTCACTAGACTTCTGAAATAACTTGAACTTGAATCTGAGTTTATTAATTTCCACTGAACTTCTTAAAATAATCTAACTTTATTAATTTTCACTAGACTTCTTAAAATAATCTGACTTTATTAATTTTCACTAGACTGCTTATCGCGGCCTTGTGTAGGGCTTTTTATAACCTGGGGGCGGTTGGGTGGAAATCCCCTTCTTCAGGCCCATGGAGTGACAAACTCAAAGTTTTCTGTATTGGCCGAAGGATTTTCTTAGTCGAACCGGAATACATAATTGATCGGAGGGCGTGAGTTTTCAGAGAGAGAGGGTGGTTCTTTTCTAAACTTGGGCCCTTTTCTCCAGAGATAGCTCTTAGAGTTTCATTTTTTTGAGAACAAGAGTGACGCTATTATTTTTAATTAATTAACGCAAACGAATGTTAATCAGAGTACATAATTGTAATTTTACATTATCACTTAATACTAGGGAATCGATTACAAGTTGAAATAATACTAAAAATGTAAAAATTGTATGGTTAATTATTATAAACGAATTTATAATATTTGTGAATTTGTCTCTACTTAGTGTTACGTTATTAGTTACTATAGACTATTGTTGCTTATGATACTATTATTTTACTTCAATTGTATATTTTGATGTTTGAAAATGGTGAGTCGATAAAAGAATGAGGAGAGCCACAAATAATTATTTATAATAGAAGGTGAAAGGTTAATTTTTATAATTTCAATATTTCTATTTCATTCTCTTTGAATGGTAAAAAATTTTTTTGTCTTCTTAAAATACAAGAATTCGGTGGGAAAAATTAGAACGGGAAACAGATTGCAGTTTTATGGCCCTCTTCTCTCATCAAAATCTCAGCGCTCACGTGTTCGGAAGCTGCATGCACTTCATATGTAAGTGTGAAGGTACGAAGGGCAGAATAGCGTATTGAAAAAATGAATGCACGCTTGTATAAATTTAGACTATAGATTCTATTGCTTGGAGACTATCAAGAAGAATTTCCCTGCGACACTCGGCTCGGTTCCCACAGCTCATGGGAAGCGGTTTCAACTCTGCCGTTGGTCTTAGAAAAATTATTCTTGTGAAATTTAAAAATTTTAATCATTTATGGCCCGCCGTCACATATCCCTTTCTTGGTGCGACGCCGGGGGCTACTTATAAGTGCAAGCCTATTGCTCACTCTCCCTAATTTTTCTTCAAAATTTCTCTTTCTCCAATGTTATTTCCCTCTTAAATTTGCATTCCGCGCGTGTCCCACTTCCTCCTGTCTGTCTTCAGCCTCTCCCTCCGATGATTAGCTTCCTCGTCGATGCTCCTCGACCATCGGCCATAGTTCGGTACTATTGCACTCAATGAGCTGTGACGAAGCGAGGGAAAGAAAGAGAGCCAAACAGGGTACGCTAAACACAGCCAAAACCTCTATTACAATTTTAATATAATTTTTTTAATTACCAGAATATAATTGGTAAATATGCTTAATATTGTTGATTTTAATGCTTCAAGCGCATTTAAGGGGATCAGCTGCTGATAACAATGAAAATTAGGAAGTTTCTTTACTGAGGTGAAGAAATCGTTCTAATAAAATTATCATTATTAACATTTTTTTATCGTTAAGAATTCGATAAAGGCTTTTATTTTCTTCTTTTTATGTTCCAAAATTTCAATTACATACTCTAAAAAGTACTGTCCACCGTAACACCTTATTTTTTTATAGTTTGCTATGCTTTCCCCAACGTTAGAGTAAATGAAAATCATTTTTAAACTAATCATTTTCTTTTTCTAAATCAGTAGAATTTTACCATTATACAGAAATTTTACAAATTTTTTCAAAAAATGGTAAAATTGACTACTTCGAAAAATCCTACACTTAATCTGTAGTACTGATCTAAAGAAAGAAAATGAGCCTTTAACGATGGATTTCGTTCACTCTCTCGTTTACATAAGCGTGGCAAATAAAATTAAAAAAAAAATAATGTTATGGTTTAAAGTTCATGTTAATTTCTAGAATATGTAATTGAGATTTGGGGGGCTTCAAAAGAACAAAAGGAAAGCATTAATCGAGTAGTTCACGATGAAAAATGTTCATGATGATAACTTTATTATAATGGTTTTTACACCACAATAAAAAAAATAGAGGTACGTAAGTAGGGTAAAGTGGAAATAGGGTAGAGTTGAAAATGTTACTTTCCGGATAAACTATGAAAGTTTATTTGTCATGCGCTACTGACATGAATTTATTATAACTGTAAGCAAATTTTTATGGTATACTGACGCATGCAGACGTATTTTTGTACTCTTTAAAATTTTGTAAAGTTTTTAAAAAATTTCTTACTTCACCCCACTTATTTCTACTTATAATTTTTGCTGTTAACTAACTAGCACGTATGTTTTAACTCATTGCTAGCGTCCACGTCGTCGATTATAGTCTACGTATATTTCAGCTTAAGGGGAGGGGGGATGTCTACCTTCGAGTAGCACGTAGAGTAGAAGTAGCTGAACGTTTCTTTCTTGGTGAACGTGAAAAGGATATGGTTGATAGGACGCATACTGGTCTCTCTAGGAATTGTTAAGGCGATTGCAAAGCCCTCTTTGAGTTCTATAGCTACCCTTTTGGTAATGAGGTTAGTGTTTCGTTTTTACTTATCTTGAGACAAAGACTTCTGATAACCCTCTTCGTCCATCCAACTACCCACATTCCTCAAGCACTTTAGTTAATTGTGTAGTAGTATTTTGTTTGTAATTAATAGACATTAATTTTGTCTAATACAACGGTAGTCGATTCGATTAATCTATCCGTTCACGATTCGTTTACTCGCCATATTAGTTTGAGAGAAAGAGGGCGCGCAAGGTTTTGAAAATAGGCAGTTAAGCCTCAGCTCACGAGAATACCGCCAGTATAGTATTTTGCACTGTGTTTCACCGTTAGTTTATAAATCGAAGGTTGGATTTTGATACGTGCGTGAGTGCAGCGAGCAAGCAGTAGTAGATATTTGAATCGAGGCAGCGCAGCTGAGTAATCTGAGGAGCGCCTTTAAACTTCGCTTCAACAATTACGGCTGATCACCGTAATTGCACCGCAAGGTAGATGCACCTCCCTTTATTATTGCGCGACAAAATACTTTCGAAAGTAATTTGTCAACCGCAAGCGTAAATTTTTGTATTCGCGCCGAGTATTAGATTTCGCGGCAATTTTCGAATTCTCTGTGTAAGAAATTATTTTTTCAGTCTGTAAGGATTATTCGTGAATGTATGTGTAGTTTGTGAAAGGATATGAAATAATGAATGCGTAGTTTAGGCCAATATGATCGATATATTATAGGCCTAAAAAATTGGGAATAAACTCCACAAGGTTCGGTTAGGTTTGCATGTAAGCGAGAACGGAAACCACCTAAATGGAGAAATACCCTTCGTTGATTTACATTGATAAAATACAAACGAATATTGTGATAACATGCGATCAATCGTTATGTAAAGAAATAGAAACGTGTTATGATTTTATTGATTACAATTGATACTTAAAATTATGCATATATATGTCGGATATAAAGAATTGGAATTGGTTAGTTTGTGGCTAACTGACCAAATGATATGTGAAATGAAACACGTGATGTTGTGATGTCGATTGACTAGTTGTTGTGGCTAGTTGGCCAATATAATGTACGTAATGAATTGATGGTTTTCTAGTCACTATGGACTTGATTAACTATTTTGTGGCTAGTCAACCAACGATACGTATGAGTATTTGTGTAAATTGTGGTTATGTTACCTAGTTCGAGGAGGATCTGTCTTGCGGCAATTTTTAGAATTGCACGACTCAAATAAAGAGAACTGATTGGAAGAGTTTTTTAGAAACTAGAAGAAAATGCGCGTCTATTAAATACTATTTTAATTGAAACTAATTAAGCTTAGCTATACTACGTTGACAAATTAAATAAGTTAATGAAATTCTGTTTAACGAATGTAGAATTCAAAACATGCGATTAGTTCGGACGAGTGATTTATACTGTTAGACTGATAACGCGCCGTCACCCGAAACGCATACTATCCCCTACTCTCCTTAAGCAGGAAAAGAAAGAAAAGTCATATAGTTAGATCATAGTCAGGCATGCTGAGTAAGTATATCGATAAATGAGAAGAGAAAAGAGAGAGAAAGAAATAGTACGTGGCCACTAGAAGAGAGGAGAAAGCGCGACTACGCTACAACCTTATACTTCCCTTTTTAGCTATATAGGAAATACTTTCGTCTTTCGACGAAAAACTCTCTATCTCTCTCACCAAATTATTAGTAATAATCGTAAATCCTATATCGCGTTCGTTAGTCTTTCGGCCCATAAAAGACTGTAATTTTTATTAATTAAACTTCTAACTAAAACTAACGTCATTTCGTTTCCTATTAGCTTAATAGATCTATAAAGGCTTAAGTCTTAATCCGATTTTGCCTAGGGAATTAGGCGGATTAGGCATTAAGTCATTCATACTGAAGATAGATTGAGTATCACAAGTCAGGTACCTTAAGGTGAGTTCAATTCGGTTGAAAAGAAGACACTGAAACGATGGTATCAAACGTAAAGGCGAATACACATATAATAACCATACGTGCTTAACAGAGCGGTGGTTAGCTCTATATCGTGGGAGTTTGTGCGTTAATATATTTCTCATTTTGTAGGATAACCACCCAGTTACAGTAATTATTTTTTTAATTGTACATTGACTAGAGAATATTTTTCGATAATTTTTTCTGAGTAGTTGACAGTTATTTCAGAATACTTAAATACAATATTATATAAATTATCATCGTCTTTAAACGAACTTGTTATGTTGATCCTTGTGATTAGGCTTGTTTTTTGTTTCTTCATTATCCATGTACATAATTTTTGTAATTGTAATAATTTCATCAACGCATATGAGATTAATTTCGTCTTCACAATGAAATGTGCAGGACGAAAATAGCATAGTCTTTGAAGACCACCCGTAGCATTAATTAGTAGCAATAACTATAGTCTAAAGACATAATTGGTACGTAGATTGTAGTCTTAAAATAAACTTAAAAGCAACTCGAAACTTGCAAAGTATCTTGAAGATAAATTATAATATGAAAAGTATCTTAGAGACAATATATAATTTACCAAATATTTTAGTACAAAATGACTTCTATATTATACTTTGAATTAACTGTAAAAGATTTATGGACAGTTTATTATTCATCACAAATCGTAGGTGTAGATGCAGATGATTTTATTGGATACAAAAGTCTAACAAAGTCTGATTTAGCTATTCTCTACAAAATAGTCCTTTACAAGGTTAAACTTGCTTAAATAAAAAAAAGCTGCTCTCAATGGATACTCGAAGCTTTCTAATTTATCTAGACCAATACAACAAAGATGTCAAACTTGTGCTACTTAGTTTATTTTTTTTGAAATTCTATAAAGTAATTTTATAACAGTCGATGGAAGTGATAACTTATTACAGTCAAATACTAAAGAAATTCGTGAAGATGGGATTCTTTGAAGATCAATTCATTCTCGTTTTGAAAATCACTTTAATACAATAGTTATAGCTAATCACTATTATACCTATATAAAAACATGTTTAATTGAAGCAAATCTAATAAATTAAAATTCCATAATTTCTAGCTATACGTATTGCATGAAAGATAAAATTAAAATTTCAACTCAATTGATTGTTAAAAAAATGATAATGAGGAAATTCAAATAAAATATTTTAATACTAAAACTGTTTATATTTATAAAAGTACTGATTATAATCCGTGGTATGAAAATAATATTAAAGACATTATACTTAAGAGTATAAAAGAAATTCAAGAAAGAGACTCTGGTTGGTCAATAAAAACTATTTTTAGGTGAATGGTTAATATAAACAAACACAATCCACTCATACCGTGCTTACAGATTCCATTACTGAAAAATAGAATTCTAAAAAGAGCTTGTACTAATGTTAAAACTGTAGAGAATGAATGTTTTAAATGAGCTCTGTGATCTTGTCTTTATCCTACTAATTCCAAAAGCGATAGAACTAGTAAATATGAATGCTATGTCCGCATAATTTATTTAAATAGGGATAGATTCGAGATTCACGAACTCTCTGAGGCTAAATAATATACCAAGTTGTACATTAATTGTGCTCGAAATTAAATGTAGGACAGGATTGGTGATAGGCGAAATACTGCATTACTCAATTAAATAAAACTTTCCTTAATTACAAAAAAGAAAACGAAAAAATTAAAACAAATACGTAGTTAGGCGGGATTAAGCCGGCGATGCCAATCCCGCTGTTTAGTAATCCTTTCTCCCTTTGTCCGGTGAACATGAGATAGACCGTTATAATCGATGTGAGAGTCGGCCAAACTACTCAGCCATACGCGCGTGAATGCAACAGCGGGACATGCAACAAGAGAGTGACGGAAAGAGAAAAATATAGGGACTGACCTATGTAACCCGGCAACCACCTCGTGAAAGAGATCATGTGCACCGTCCGTGCGAATGCTCTTCAAAATCTCTATATGCTTCGGTACCGGAATTCAATACTGGCTGGATGTGACCTAGCCATAAACTAATGCATTATGCGCACCTGGTGTAAATCCATAAATGTACAATTTAAAAAAGTCGATGAGATTACGTGCGAAAACTGGAAACTCATAAAATCGAAACGAGAATAAAAATTGGAGAGACACAGACGATCTTACAGTCCAGCTTGAACTCGCCATTAAATTCTCGTTCTTGACCATCCTTTCTTCGCTCCCCTCGGTTCTGCGTTCCATGTCTCTCATCCTCTTAGAAGTAGTCGGCTGCTCCTGGCTCCGTTAATCATCTCATTCACCATATCTCGGCCAGAGAAAACAAGCATGAGAGTACAAACACATAAACACTCAGCTTTCAGTAGTGAACTGACGATGGTGAGAGCCAACGGACGAATCGGTGAATCGTAATTCTCTGTTGCAACTTTAGAAAACCATATAAAAAAATCTCTATCTGCTGCTAGAATGATACTCATGCTCTAATATTTTTAAAGTAAGAATGAATAACGAAATAACTAAAATCTACTCAATATAGCCGGTATCCACCAAAAAAGTATTTTTGGTCCTATGTTGTATTTAATTTGTACTTACAATTTCCGAACTATGGAAAATATCACATTGCCACATATGCAGACGATACACCTGTATTATTTTACATAACTAATAAATAACAGCCTTTTATAATATGCAGAAGTACCTGAAAGCAGTTCTAAATTTCAAAAAATAGAGAATAATGATAAATAAAATGAAGTCAATTCAACTAACTTATGCCAAAAATAGAAATTTGTCTATCAGTACACATACGAGGGTCGTTTGAAAAGTCCGTGCAAAAATAAAAACTGCTTGATTTTTTTAAATAAATCTTTTTTATTTTTCAACAGTCTCCTTTTAGGCTTATACACTTCATCCAACGCTGCTCTAGTTTGTTAATCCCTTCCAAATAATAGGATTTGTCCAAGTCTGTAAAATAGACATTCGTTTCTGCAATCACCTCCTTGTTTGAATAAAATCTTTTCCCCGCCAGCCATTTTTTCATATTAGGGAACAAATAGTAGTCCGACGGAGCCAAGTCTGGAGAATAGGGGGGATGTCAAACGAGTTGGAACCCTATCTCCATCAGTTTTGCGGCCACAACTGCTGAGGCGTGAGCTGGCGCATTGTCGTGGTGGAAGAGGACTTTTTTGTGGGCCAATCGTGGACGTTTCTCTAGCAACTCGGTTTTCAAACGATCCAATAACGATGAATAATATTCGCCTGTAATGGTTTTACCCTTTTCCAGATAGTCGATGAAGATTATTCCTTGCGAATTCCAAAAGACAGTCGCCATAACCTTCCCGGCAGAAGGAATTGTCTTCGCCTTTTCGGAGCAGATTCCCCCTTGGTAACCCATTGTTTAAATTGTTCTTTGGTCTCAGGAGTGTAGTGATGTATCCATGTTTCATCTACAGTGATGAAACGACGCTTAAAGTCTTGCAGATTTTGCTGGAACAGCTGCAAACCATTCTTGCAACACTTCACACGATCTCGTTATTGGTCAATCGTGAGCAATCGCGGCACCCATCTAGCGGATAGCTTTTGTATGCCCAAATGTTGGTGCAAAATATTATGTACCCGTTCGCTGGAGATGCCTACAGTACTAGCAATCTCACGCACCTTCACTCTTCTGTCAGCTATCACCATATCATGGATTTTATCAATGATTTCTGAAGTGGTAACCTCAAGAGGGCGTCCAGAACGTTCAGCGTCTTTTATGCTCATATGGCCACTCCAAAAATTTTGAAACCACTTATAAACCATTCTAATCGAAGGTTCACAATCACCGTAATATTCATCAAGCTTCTGTTTAATCCATGAGGCGTTTTGCCTTTGAAAAAGTAATGTTTAATCATACACGAAATTCTTTTCCGTTCATTTTTTTACAACCACTTGATTTCTTTGATTGTAACGAATGTAAAAAGCAAAGTAATTGGCCGATCTGGCTGAAACTTAGTGTATGCTCTTCCAAGATATGCCACTAACTGAAAATAACCTTGATACGCACTAGTAGTGTCATCTCTCTGACTTTGCACGGGCTTTTCAAACGACCCTCGTAAATAATCAACTAATCCCACCAAGAGGCAAAGCCAAATAACTTGGAATGCACCTAGATCTCTGACTGATGTTGAGAGAATGGACCAAATGAAAACAAATTAATTTTTAGATGAAAATATACTACAGGCTACTAGGGAGAAAATTCAAATTTTGAATTAGAAATGTACTACTTATGTAGCAATCCATAACCAGTGTAAAGATATGGTTTACAACTGTAGGATACTGCTACAAAATCAAATATTGATATAATAGAAAAAAATACTAGAAGCATTTCAAAATAAAATACTATGATCCATCACTAATCTACCATAATTTGTCACAAACGAATCCGCAAGGGAATATGTCAGTAACAACCGTAAGAAAATAAATTGAAGTAGCTAACAAAAATTTTACTAATAAGTCATCGAAACGCCCAAATCGACTATCAAATAAGTTAATGCACACTTAGTTAATGCGCAACGTCGCCAATTTATTAAAGGAAGATAAGAGAGGCACTTTCACTTTGATCAATAGAAAAAGTGAAAATAAGACAGGTCAACAAATAATCATACACTACTATTTAAATCCAAAACTATCAATTTTATTCTACTAACAAACAAAGAAAATAAACATATATAACTTACAAACTAATTATAAAAAAGAAAAGAAACGAACGAATGAGTGACTTGCAAATTACTCTACCTATGACTTGAACAATTAGGCATGGACTACCCGATGGGTTAACGCCTTGCTATCTGTATTTTACCACCTGTAATTATACCGCAAAATGATGTCTACCATGATGTGAGAAGAGAGAATTTGCGAGAAAGAGAGAAAACCTAGTTTTCAGTCTTCAAATTGCTAGAGACACACTGTGATTTCACGGCAGTGTCGACAGATATGAAGATACTCATATGGGTAGCCAAAACTACTACGTAATTTTTCTTTCTCTTTTTTAGCTAGTCAAGCTAAACGTACGTCTCTAAATGCTCCCTGCCTCGTTCACGGCCGATGACCCTTGTTGCCTTAATCTCCACTTCCTATTCTCCCTTTCTACTCACTTTTACTTTCTCTCTTTCTCTCTCTCTTCCTTATAACTAGCAACTGACAATCAGTACAAAACTCTAATTTAAATAACACCTCAATCTGTCATCTTACATCTACCTTAAATTAAAGCTTAAAGTTAATGAGGTAGCAATCAGATCAGAACTAAGGATAAACTTTTTAACCCTTATATTGGATATTTATTTCTACAATCAAATTCTAACTAGAATTACTCAATACCAGAACAAAACCAAATACTTTTCCTTGCTGAAGAAACGATGACCATGCACGTCAATTATCGCCATTCAATAGCAAAGAAAACAAACAATAGAAAAGAATTTTACCATTACCTTTAAATAGAAAAAAAACTACGTTATTGCACCTATTCTAGCTGGTGAATTACCTTGCGCGGGGGTATGTAACACTTAATTTCAAATACATACATGTACCCGAGGCATGCAGTGTTTGCTAATCATCGCTAACTTGTAGATCTCGGGTGAAAATACCGAAATAATTTTAAATGGTCCGTCATATTTCGGAACAAGTTTGATATTTCTACCTGTCACCGCGTTCGAAAGCGTATTCACCTTGTGCCAAACCAAATTGCCTACCTGGTAAAGTACCTGACGTTTACCTTTACTAGATTTAAGTAGCGCGCTTTGCGCGCCTTTGACTATTGTCATATTGTAGAAATATATTATTATATACCGGGTGTTCCAGACCATCCGTACAGCCATTTTAAAATCGTAAATTCGTGTTTTTGTGAAAAATGTTTCAGATGAAAGTTGTTTACGACAAAGGGGGTTATCTATCTGTATAATTAGTTTTGACCTTGAACATCGTTTTCAAGGTCATTTGAAGGTCAAATTGTTTTTTTTAAATAGGAACCCCTATTTTTGACACCGGATTCGGAAATAGCGCGAAATTTTACGTCCAAAACGGTATTTTAAAATTTTTTTTCGTGGCCTTGAGAAGGTCGATTAAAGTCAAATGCTTGAAAATCTGCCTAAAAGCGTTTTTTTAATTTTTATGATATCGAAAAATGACCTCTACAAAATTTGTTCAGAACAGAGTCGGCCACCCAATGCACCAAAAACCTTTAACCTTGAACATCGTTTTCAAGGTCATTTGAAGGTAAAATTGTTTTTTTTAAATGGGAACCCCTCTTTTTGACCCCGGATTCGCACATAGCGCGAAACTCAACATAATACCTTATCCAAACGTCGGATTTCGCGCTATGTGCGAATCCGGGGTCAAAAAGAGGGGTTCCCATTTAAAAAAAACAATTTTACCTTCAAATGACCTTGAAAACGATGTTCAAGGTTAAAGGTTTTTGGTGCATTGGATGGCCGACTCTGTTCTGAACAAATTTTGTAGAGGTCATTTTTCGATATCATAAAAATTAAAAAAAAGCTTTTAGGCAGATTTTCAAGCATTTGACTTTAATCGACCTTCTCAAGGCCACGAAAAAAAATTTTAAAATACCGTTTTGGACGTAAAATTTCACGCTATTTCCGAATCCGGTGTCAAAAATAGGGGTTCCCATTTAAAAAAAACAATTTGACCTTCAAATGACCTTGAAAACGATGTTCAAGGTCAAAACTAATTATACAGATAGATAACCCCCTTTGTCGTAAACAACTTTCATCTGAAACATTTTTCACAAAAACACGAATTTTCGATTTTAGAATGGCTGTACGGATGGTCTGGAACACCTGGTATAATTATAGAAAATATATACGTGTTAAATGACAGCCAAAATAATTTTTTTTATAAATACAGCTCTTTAAAAACATAATTTTTTACTGTAAGATTGTTCCGTTGCTGATTACCGAGATAAATTTTTAGCGTATCCCATGAGCGCACTCTAGACATTGCAACATACAATTGACCGTGATTGAAAACATCTCTACGAAGATCAATAGCAATATCGAAAGTTTGACCTTGAGCTTTATTAATTGTTATAGCAAACGCTAACTTGATTGGAAATTGACGTCTTTTGAACGTAAATGGATACTCATTCGTACAAAATAATGAAATGCGATTCAAAAATACAATATTACCTGATTTGTCTTCCGTTAACACTTTACATTTCAATAAATGATTAGAAAAATCTAATACCCTTAAACGTGTACCATTGCATAAACCTTCATGGATACTTATATTTCTAATTAGCATTGTAATACAGTGTTTTCTTAATCGCAAGTCATGTGGAGGTAAACTTGAAGGATTTAATGAATTTAAGTATTTTGGTAAAAGTACTTCGTCAAACTCACCATTATCACAATTTTCAGTGCTATCAATGCTGGTATAAATATGTTCTGTAGTTATGTCTAGCAAATCGTTAACTAATTTATTTAATTCATCAACATCAACATTTACACCAGTCACCGCAAGGTCCATGAGTCATGTTTTTTACAACAATGTCATATAAAACAGGATCGTATTCTTTATTGGGAAGTTCATCTGAAATAAATTTGTTTACAGTTGCAGGTCTCGTTATTTTTATAAGCATGCTTTAAAGTTATTAGTAAGTGCATATGTGGCAAACCACGTTTTTGAAATTCAATAACATAAACATATGATACCACTTTTCCAAAAAACTTGTTTTTTATGACTACATCAAGTAAACGATTTTTTTTCAAATGAAATACACGAGTTACAATGTCAGGTCTATCACAAGCCTGTTGACCTGGTAAGATTTTCTTGAATTTCTTTCCACTTCGGGTGTCAAGTCATCGTTAGAAAAATATCTGGTTTGCCAGTTTTGCCGATTTAAAATGTTCGTTTTAAAATGTCTAGGAACGTAGTAAATCACAAAAAAACTGAAACTAAGCGTAAAAAAAAAATTAAATTCCTTTATTTTTTTAATGCGCTAAAAAACCGAAAAAAATTTTTTTCTCTATTTCTTTATTTTGACTTTATTTTCATATTTTTGGGCACAAAATGAAACTTTTTTCTCCTTGGCATTTTTTTCCAAAACGTACGCAAGTCGAAGTAATTGAGGATTGAAAAAAAAGGTTATTTTTTTACAAAAAACGCCGTAACTCGGTTCAAAAATGTCGGATAGAACCCCGCGGAGGCTAATTTTAAAGGGAAAGATATTACCCTCCGAACCCCCCCGGTCGATTTGCCCTCCACCGCCTGGTTATAAATTGGCATTGATTTAAGTCGAGGTTAAAAAAATTAAAATTTTTTTAATCAGTTTTTTTACTGTAAAAAACAAATATTTTCATTTTTAAGTCTCTGCACGTCTTAAATGGAAGCTTTTGCAATTACCTTTAAAATGCCCTGCTGTTTTTTGTGATACGATGATTTCCGACCGAGATACAAAACTTTCAAGTTTGCCTAATTTTGAGGTAAGCATGGCAAAAGTGATTGACGGGCAGTGTAAGTATCTACTACCCATTGTTGAAATAATCGGCGACCTAGCAAAAGAGGATTAAATTCATTCGGCCTTATAGCCATTTTATATTCAGTATAGGCCAATCGTGTTATTCGTCGAGTTGCATCATTATAGGTTACTTTGTTACGTTCTAAATTTCTATGCCATCCCCGTGAGCCATAAGGATAAAATAATGGATAAATCCATGATTCCACGTTTGGATCCATAGTACTAACGCACTGTAACACTTTTGTATTTTTGTTTCTAATAGTAACGTAAGACTCTGGGATTTCACCATCAGCTGTTGTTGAAAAAATAGCAGCCACCTGTTCGTTGAAAGTTAAATCTTCGCTTATCGAACCCCGGTTTTAAAGAACACAATAATTGTAGTTCAGGCTCATTGCCATCATTGATCCGCAATCTTTGATCATTTATTTCTTGCTTTATCATTGCATAAGATTGGGCAAAAATATTATTTTCTCTTATTAGTTTATCTAACATAGATAGTGTCTCTCGATCAAGTTGAGGATTTTGACTATTTCTAACATTAAGAGCTTCTTTATGATCAACAAAAAAGAGTTGTCCGTATGCAGGATTTTCATTATCACAAGGATACAGTGCTGTATTAACTTGATAATATATTTGTCCATGGATTTTGAAACAGTATGGTCCAGGACGACGTGATTGAAAATTGATTAAATTAGCATTAAAAGAAGCGAATGAAAGTGAATTATTATAATATCGAATATTTTCAAAGAAACTACTTGATTTAGTATGAGTCCTTTTAAATAAATATAAAAGTTGTTGGGGAAAATCGGGGGTACTATCTAAACTCACAGTCCCATGGGAACAACAATCATTAAAGGACAAACCTTTATTTGCTATTTTTTCACAGACGTAATGTTTTGCATTACAATGTGTGCATAATACATCCATTTTTCCTAAATAGTTTTCTACTACAGTATTTTGTTGTTCATTATCCATTACAGCATTTTGGTGTCCATTATTTACTACAGCATTACTTATTGAAGTATCACATGCGCGTTGACGTCTGATTCTCTAATTTTCAGAAATTCTCAAACGTTTTTGAATTTGATAATTTTCTTCTTCTTCAGGAGTACGTATTATTTTACGTCTACCCATTATTTTTAATTAATTTAAAAAATGAATTTTCTCGTATGTATACAAAAAAAAATGTAAATACTTGACTTATCTCACAAATATGATGTAGTAATGCTTGAATTTAAGAAAATATATTTTTTAATTTTTTTTGCATTTGCAACGATTACCGAAAATCGTTTCGACTCGCGTAGGTTAAGAAGCGGCTAAGCGTTGCAGCCGCGATCGGTTTGAGAGAGAGAGGGCTCGTAGGGGCAATGACCGGGAGGGGAGAGTTCGACAGTCAGTATGACTGTGTCACTCAGTCCGGCTACATAGAGCTATCCTTTGTGAGCTACCAACGCGAACGCGCAGCTTCTGAGAGATCCAGGGAGACGAGCGTATCACTAGTGAGTGCGGAGGTGAAAGGGTGCAGTGCGCAGAGTGTGTATTCGCAGCAGGAGTGACTGTCACGAGTGGAGTGCCGAACGCGCGCACTGTTCAACGTGCGCGAACTCGGAGGTTGCGAAGGTTCGCTCCACAGCCCTAGCAGCACCCCCAGCAGCGAGTGATCCCTGCGGCAGCACAGCAACTAGCAGTTTTGCTAGCGTAGGAGCGGTCGTCCTGCAGCTAGAGCGTCGGATACGGTTGGCCACCGTTATCCACAGCAACTCCGCGGTAGGTGCACGACATCATATTTATTGTAATTGGCGTGCGATCCCGCGCAGCGTGCGCGGTGAAGTTATAGAGCGTGCGAGCGTTTAGTCCGCGACGATCGCGAGTTTTTTTCTCTCTCTCCCCTCGTTTATATTGTCAACCAATTTCGCGTGCGTGAGTCTCGGCAAATCCCCCCCGTGTAATTGATTGAATTCAATAAAGCGTTTAACAGCTATCCGTAATCGAGTTATCGTTTCGTCTTTCCTTTGTCCGGAATGCATGTTATTGTTTACGTTCGGTTCCAATAAGCCGGTAAAAAGGCACGGATCGCGTAGACAACGAGAGAAGCGACTTGCAACCCGAGTTTCCAGCAGCGGTCGACGGAGCGCTGCTAAGCGAGCGCGACAGCGCCGCCAAGTGGCGAGTTCGGGAACCCAACTCCGCTTGGCGAGGGAACTCTGCGCAAGCGCACTCCCGGACAAGGTAGGTTGACGTGCTTACGGCACGTAGATAACAAGGCGTCGTTTGACCGAAATAACAAATAGGTTTAATAGGTTAACGGTTAAACGGCAGCCTGTTACACAGTATAAATGCTTATTTATTATATAAATTTTGATTTTATTAGTCAGATTTTAATTATATTTTTTTGTCAGTATAAAGGATTCGTTTCGTTTATAAGTTTTGATTGTTAATCAGATTTCAGTCTTTTGTTAATAAGATTTCAATTTTTATTTTGTCAGAATAAAGGCTTGATTTGTTTTATGAGTTTTAATTGTTAATCAAATTTCAGTCTTTAGTTCAAATTTCATAAATCAAGTTTAGATTTTTCAATTTGGTTCAAATATTACTGTACGTGAATTGTTTTTTATAACTCATATTTTCTCTTAGTCAATTTCCATTTAATTATAATTCAAATTTTATCTAAAAAAAGTAAATTTTCGTTTGTAAATTAAATTTCTTTTTATACAGGTTCGACTAAAAAAATAGTAAATAAATAATGACATCTGGGAAAATCTAGTTCAAATTGATTATTAGTTGATATTCTGCTATAAATGAGAGGAAATAATATAATACATAAATAATAATGTAGATAAAATTTGACTACGATGCATCTCAGCAACCTGAAACAAAAATAAAGTACATGTAACGTATACGAAGAATTATTATAAAGAAATTTTGAGAAAACGATAATGTGTATATTTTTTTAAAAGTTTTCGATTTGTGGCAATATATAAAATAAAATATAAAAATATGTAGCTAATAAAAAATAAAGTTATTTTTAAGTTTCAAGGAGGGCTAAACATTTTTTTAGTTGAGTAATCGATTTATTAAATGACGTTTTTTCATAAATTTTTCATGGAATAAAATATCTTTTTGAATTATTTCCAATTTACAGGTTTAACATTGTCTGGTCTTTTAAAGAAATCTAAAGAAGTTATATTTTGTTTGAAAGGGAGTAAAGCAACTTTATACGAATGTAATTGAAGTCTTTCCTATAAAGAATATCCATTTGTACGTTATGCTACATATTCACAATTCTTAACTGTTTAGCATTGATTTAAAAGGGATGTTTAACATTATTGATAAGGCATTTTTTAAATTGTTATTAATAAATAATAAAATGAATGTAAATATACCTTCAAAGGAATATATCTTTCTTCAGAACCCTATAATTCAATTAGCAATTGAACCAGGTGTGCGTGTAAACTTCCAAAGTTCATGCGTGTCCACACCACTAAGCAGTACTTCTTTTGTTACAATTATTGTTTAATTTCTGTAAATAGGTACATAGATCATTATCCTTTATGTGATGTATGAATAATAATCAAATAGCATATTTATATTGCAGTATAAACTGGTGACGTTATAGAGATTTTAATAACAATTAATAACTATTATTATTGACTATTATCAAATAGGATTTTGAAATGTATTGAACTGGTTATATTATAATGATTTCATTATCAATATATTATATTTTAATCACAACAGATATTTAAATTTGTATAAAAGATAGTCATTTTTCAAAAATAACGCTTATAAAAAAAAAATAATATGATTTACATATATAGCAGGTACATACCGTGAGAGTAAATTATTAAAAACTTTTCATAATAAAAAAAAGGAGTCAATCAATCTGGATTATGATATTTTTCAAAAGTAAAATTAGCTTGATTTTTACTGGTGTCTAGTTTTAAGTAAGGTTAGAATGTATTTTAAAGTGATATAAAATGTACATATGTACTTACACTTTCAAGTTTGCATAACGCTTTTATTTGTAAATAGTTATGGACTAAATCCAACAATTGGTATACTTTTATAGTACAACTGTATTGGTAATGCACAACAATCAAAGTAAAGATTACCTCAAAGATGCACTTTGCAAATTGCAAGAGCAATATGTGCATACTGCATATATCTACACATATGCAGTACACTATATGTAATAGATTCGATCACAACACGCATGCGCAAAATTGATTGAGTAGGCATGTACGTGTGTTTGTACGTTATATGTTCAGCATTTCTATATTTTTATAATATGAGTATGAGCTATATTAAACTACTATAACGGACTATTAACGTAGATATTATACTATAGTGTTAATTATGTTGATAGATCTATAACAATATCTATTAGAAATGCGTAAAAACGTTTTGCTATGTTAAACAACTAAAATTCACAATAGATTTTCAATCTAAATGAAACAAAAATGTATTTATTCAAATTTTTTTTATTGAAAATATTCATGGGAAAGGGTATTTTTTATTGAAAAATATTAATTTATCTCATCATAAAATAATATCTTTTAACGTAATATCAATCTAAATATCAGTAAAGCGTACTTATTGATCATAGTTATTTAAAACTTTTAATACTCGTTTCATATAATTATTAGCTATCGACTACATATATCTAATCAGTCCAATTAATATTTGATGGGTGACAACTCGGGCGAGGCGAGTTTGTCCCGTACGAAGGCCTTTTTAATAGCCGAGCGGCCTTAGACTCGGGCGGCAGTCAGGCTTTCGGGCACCCCGGCCTGTTCGCGCGTCAATAATGAAATCCCTAGTAATTGTAATCCGACACTTGATGTCGGATTTGTAATATAATTAATCGAACGTTTATAACAATTTTCGCTTGTTTATAAAAAAAGAAAAATGTAAGTTTTTCTTTAATATAATGGGGAGCATATGGATACACTTATAGGCGTTTATATACATAATATTTATTCTAGTCAGCTTCACAACATAAATAAGTTAAGCAAGATATATATATATATATATATATATATATATATATATATATATATATATATATATATATAATTCTCAGACGCGTAATTTTCACCTCGCGATGTCTATTATTTTTTGGTTACATAAAAAGTGTTACTCACTTCGTATTAATATTGTAAATATAAATTGGTCCGAAATATTGTTTGCTTCGTTATGTGGGCAATCACTCCTTTTTTGAATCTGGTCAGATCAACTGGTCCAATATATTTTTTTATCCAATAATGTGGCAAGACACAATAAAATAATAATTCTATGATTCTCGTTTACAAAAAATTATTGAAATGAATGTACTCGACACTTCTAATACTTAATTATAACTCGAACTCTTATATTCTCAAACTCTTATCTTAAATTATAGATTTAACTTCAGTAGGAAAAATGCAGACTTCTTAGTTGAGCGCTCACTGCTAACTGACTAATCTCTGGTCGTTGTTTTCGCCGGTTCATTATATATCCCTTGTCCCTCGCATTCCGTCTCTCTCGCGCACATATGCTTTAGACGTTTACGCTTCTCGTATCTGCTCGTCTTACCTAGCTAAGCACGCTGACTACAGCATGCTGTCGCAGCATGCTGCCGCAGTGTGAATCAGCCTCTGCCGCTCATTCCCACCGAGTCGCGCACACGAATACTGCTAGCTATACTATGTCCGAATGGAAATCTCGAGAGCGAAATATTATTCGACAAAATACAATTATAACACAATGAAACATCACGTAACAATATTAATACTCATTACTGATAATTGGTATTGATATGTACATTATACATATCATACGTTTTAAAAATTATATCTTAGCATATTTATAATAAATATTACAATGTAAGTAACGCATGTTTAATACAATCTATTACATATATAATACGTCATTGAATTTAATCTTTTATCTTATTCAACAATCAACAGTTAAGAATAATTAAATGTTATATTTGTCAGTAATAAAACTCTGAATAATATTCTTATTAAAGTTAATATTTTGTATTCAACAGTTTACAGTCTACCATTTCTTATAGAAACAGTGTTTTACGACTTAAAGATCGTTGAATATGTTAACATTAGCATATTATGTCTTGATAGTATCACAATAAATTAACTTGTAAAATAGTATTATATTATTTTTTTTAAACTTTAAAAAAATATGTATTAGGTTATTACATCACATTTTTAAAATACGAAATATTATACCTTTAGCTAGAACTTATATTGTATCGACAATAAAAAAGACATTAGACATTATGAAATACAACAGAAAACGTATAATCGAATATTTTATATCGATGGACAATTACAAAAAACTTCTTTCCAAAACTGCAATTAATGAACTAAAAATATTTACTTTTACAAAAATATGAAAACTGTTACCGTAATTATTCTTCGACCACTTTTCTCTTATTTTTAAGTTAATAGAAACATATAATACTTACATATAAGTTCACGGTCATGGTTCAATATACTCTCAAAGTCAACTACTATGGCTCTATAGGAGGTGGTACTTCGGAAGCACTGACAACACGAAAGCCTAGGTAATCGATTCTTGTACTCTCCATAATAGTTATTTCCATAGGTACCAATTTTTCATCCTTCCTGTAACATTTTTTGGACATCCCACCAGTAATATGAAGGATCTGCAAGAATAATATATAAATTAGTCACTTATTATTCTAATTTATTCAAGTAATTTTGTATTTACGTACTCACGTAGCCTACAATTTCTCTGTAACAAATAAAATCAAAAATTTATTATTAATAAAAAGCATTATATTGTCATATTTAGAAAGCTATATTAGGCAAAAAAATAATGATCCTTACGGTGTTTTGTCCCTGTCTATGAGACTATCAAACACATCATCAGGTGACATCAAGTCTTCAGCCATGATGATGAATCTAATCAGACACATATATAATTAATATTTTTAATAAGAAACAATACATTATACTAATTATTAATACAAAAAAATATACACAAATTTAGCAATCACTATATAGTAATTATTGCTGTACAAATTTACACATACGATAAAAAAATGAAAACTATTTTTTTCTTTATATTATTTTCTTTATATTATATAATAAAAAACAAAATATTTGCTCTTTACTTGGTCACACTACGTGGACATATGTAAGGTTAAAAAATTTAAGCTTTTTTTCACTTTTCCTGAAAAGCAACGAATGATTATATCTATAATAAAAAGCAAGAAATTAGCTCGTTAATTTATTTGAAATTAGACTTCTTGTAATCGTTGAAGTAATACACCACGTGGATATATTAAGGTTAAAAAATTTGAAAGATTTCACTTCAACAAAGAACGGTTTTATTTTTCATCATTCGTTGCTTTTCAGAAAAAGTAACGAACGATTATCACGTGAACAATAATATTCTAAAATACATAAAAATTTACTTACTTTTTACTGAAAATCAAAGTTTTTCAAGTGTCCTTTGCAGACCGTGCACACACTCCGGTGAAAAGTGGAGAAAGAATGAGCGGAAATTTGAAAAGAAAAAGAAAAAAAGGAAGTGCAAATCAAGCCATTTTTAATCATGCGCATTAAGACGTTAAACTCACGACACTAATCAGCTATAAGCATGGAGGCTGTATAAGCCAATTTCGACCATGCGAACAAATTTGATTAAAATAAAAAAGTATATTTTAAAACTTTGATACATGACCGAGAAATTGAAATATATTACTAATTTTATTAGTATTTATTTATTATTTTAAAATAAATTACTAATTTTTGATTATAAAATAAGCAAATAATCAACTCAATTTGGAATAAGTTTAAAAATAGATTATCCATAAGTATAAAATTTATTTAATAATTTTTAATACACACAAAAATGGTTAAACATTATTTTATGATTATATTGTAAACATAAAAGTTTAATAGACATCGTACGGTCAACAAATAAATAATTCTATTCAGAATACATTGTTTAGTAAAATTGTTTGAGTTCGTAATTTCGATTTGAAAATTTAAAGTAAATAAAGGGGATTTTTATAATTTTAGTCCGAAATTAACGTTTAAATTATATTACCAGATATTTTTTAAGATTAATACATGCAATTATGATGTCAATCATTTAAAGTTAGTTTCTATAACAAACCATATTTCAAATTCAATTAAAATTAATTTGAATTTTCGCCGTTTTTTCCGCCTCGACCAATTAGATTACAAATAAAATGCTTCAACATGGCTTCCATCACTTTTTTATAAAGGGATCGGAATACTTCTTTTGTTTTTCCTGTGCGACATCAATATGCCAGGCTACTAATTTACATAACGCATTCAAACGTAGAAATCTATTTTCTCACGCTTTCGTATTTAATTTAACAACCGACGCTTTCACCTCAATCTCTCGTTAAACTGTTCATCAGACGCGTATCCCTGTCAAAATTCAAAAATGCAGATAATACCTTTATAGACGCCTGA
Source organism: Phymastichus coffea (assembly GCF_024137745.1). Lineage (NCBI taxonomy): Eukaryota > Metazoa > Arthropoda > Insecta > Hymenoptera > Eulophidae > Phymastichus > Phymastichus coffea. The sequence goes on from NW_026706846.1 coordinate 392,737, forward strand.
GTCGAAGTGTTTATAATATGATGAAATTCATTTAGATACATATCCTAGCTTCTATCGGTGTCTACAACATATGGTATCATCGTTCTCCAAGTCCGATTAACGCGTTACCTAACCGCTTTGTTGATACGTAAGGTAAAGCAAGTGCTCAATACCATATTCTTGCAACTTATCTTAAAACACCTTGCTTCTTTACGACTTTGCGTTATCATTCAATATATATTCGGATATTTCCCATCTGAAGAGAATTAACTCTTCGAGCGCGGTAGCTAAAGTGGGTCGGTCTGCTGACCTTAGCGATTTCAGTTCGACCTATTTCGTAAATAAGTCTTGAAATACCACCATTTATTTAAACCGGTTTTTGCTCCGGGACAGCTCTAGCACGTCAATCGCTACCACTGCCCAGGGTCTTTTAACCATGCGTTTACCCATTATATCTTGCGTCACTTGATGATCTACTTTATATCGTTAACAGTGTGCACACTCAGCTACGAATGTTTTAACATCATGTACTCCTGGTCAGTAATACTCTCGAGCTATTCGATCGTAAGTCTTTTCCTGCCCGAAGTGTCCGGAAAACGGTTCTCAATGAGAATTCCTCAAAATTCTTTCACTATATTCGAGCGGCACTATTATACGCCAGCACTCTTGGCGATTAGTTACCGGGTTAAGCAAATCATTGCACACGCACCGATACAGGATTTTATTTTCTATTCTCCAAATTCTCGAATTTTTTCGGCCTTTGGAGGACGTCCTTTACATATTGCAGATACTATTTATGCTGAATTGTATTAAACGTCCATATTTCCAGCTCGTACTCATATTTTCGCGAAAATGCATCCCACACATGATGTAGTGCTCCCTTTTGTTGCATGATTTCGCAATCTAACTGCTGAAACTCTAGCACCCACCTTTCCAGACGACTTGTAAACATCTTTACCGCAAACAGTACTGCCAACAATGCTCACCATGTAATTTTACTCGTGCGCGCTTTACATTCGACTAGCGTAACATATCGGATGTTACACCAGTCGAATATCTGTACCAAATGCGCGCGAACCGCCAAAGAAGAGCCATCGAAATGCAAATAAAAGAAGCGCAAAAAATCAGGGCGCGCAAGTATCGACGCCTCTAATAATGCGCGCTTCAACTTTTCAAATGCTACCCGTTGTTCCTCTTTCCACGGATAATTCTTTTGAATGAGCTTAGTCGATGGGACTAAGTTATCACTATCGTGTTCGATAAAGTGCACATACCATCCTACCATACCTAGGAAACAGTGTAGTTGATCTACGTTACTCGGCGCAGGATAATCAACTATTGGCTTTACCTTATCATTATCCAGATGCAAGCCCTTACTGTCTAACCTATATCTTAAATACGTCACCTTGGTGCAGAAGAAATCAGACTTTTCTTAATTGATTTCTATCCCTAAAATGACCAAACACTTCAAAATCCTCTCAAACCAAATTATTTGGCTATTGAAATCTGCATTAACTACCAGCAGATCGTCTAGACATCAGAAAATGTGCTGCTCGGATTTTGAACAGAAAAGATATTCGATAGAATTTCTATAAGTCTAAACCCGGAACCGTAAACGTCTGATATCGTTTACTATTTTCGGATAACGGAATCTGCTAAAATGCCATTCGCAAGTCTATCTTGGACAGGTATATTGCTCAGCGCAACCTATCAACAATAAAGTCTATACTAAGGTATCGGTTACGCGTCTATTTTCATCATCTTGTTAACTGGCCTAAAATCAAGACAGAACCTATAACCACCGTCTTGTTTACGTACTGTCACCGACGCGTCACACCATTGACTGTCCATTGGTCTGATTATTTTCGACTTCTATAGTCGCATGGTTTCTTCCTGCGTGAATGCTAATATTGGACACGACATCCGGCGCATCAGCGTCTTTATCGAGCACGTATCACCTATATCCATGAAGAGTTCAATAATCTTTGTAACCGCCAGTGACTCACCAGGTTCCAGGACAATCCGGCAAACGAGCACCACGATTGTTTTACGTTGAGCCTCCTCATAGTTACTCAAACCTGCGTATTCTACGTAAATATCTACCGCTTTACTATCCTTTTCCGCTAACTGATACTAATTTCCTTGGTCATCTGACCGCCAAGCGCGATTCCCGTAGGTAATGTTAATATCCCATTTATTCTAGAAATCCGGGCCTAAAATCAAGTCTTATCTAAGCGTAGATACTACCATCGCAATTTGCGCTCTGCTGAGCAGCCATGACCTCTTTCACAGATTAATTTGTTCCCCGCGGTAGCTGCTGATTGGCCGTAGCCACGGCAATTTTACCTGACTGCTTTTTATCCTTTTTACCTGCTTTCTTTTTCTTATTGCGCTTTCTTTTCAGACAGCTCGATCGCCACAACTTCTTCTACCGCGTTACTCAATTTTTCAATAGTCTCTATCAATGTCTGTTTACTTAAAAACTTTATAGTCCTAGTGTATACAGATTTCGGTATAAACTTCGCATTCGCTGTTGGTGACCGCTGCCACCTTTTCCGACCGGCCATTCGATCTTCCAACACCATTTCCGCCTCCTTAAAGTTGTTTATTTCTAAAGGTTTTAGTTTCGAGGTACCGCTTATACCTCGGATATAAACCTTCAGCAATTAACGTTAGTTGTCGCCTTACTGAAACCGGCACGTCGATTCGGCGCAAATTCGTCTGACATGCCGTGATATAATCTGCGATTTTCTCGTTTTCGCCTTGCCTTCTCTGATGTGATTCGCCGTAAAGCTGCTCCTGCTTAAATCGTCGATAAAATTCGCTAGCATTTTCCAATTGCCGCGATTAACTTCATACCATGAATTCCTATTGCTATCAGCATCTCTTCATCAGAGATGTCATAATAACGTTGGCGATCGCTCAAAACCCGACGGAAAACTCAGCACATTCATACTATCTTTATCCAAAAAACGAAAAGATCATGCATTGAATGCGCTCACCCTGTCTGCAAGTAGTTGATATACTTTACTCACGGAGGGCTGATCTTTTTGCTCGATTTCTCTGTTTTTATTATGCTGTTCTTTCTCAGTTACTCACTTTTTCTAGTAACGCAACTATCGGTATCTAACGAACACGTACTCGTGTCATTTTCACCATAATATTTCGAATTTTTCGCTTTTCTTCGCTTCGGTTGCATCACGTGGCTTCACTCATCCTAATGGCTATCGAGCCCTCATCCGACAACACGGGTATATGCACTTCATCTTTGGTTGTTTCCCGCATCTTGCACTACCATTTCTCAATTCAACAGTTTACTTTAGGCGCTAGATATGTCGTGCTTACCGATCTACCGATAAACTTACTGGGCCGATAACTACGAGTACTACCGTGTTCGTCGGTGCGCTAGCATACGCCGACTGTCCTGTCGCAACCGCTGGCATGTTTACGTAGCACTGTGCTGTCGCGAGGAAACTTGGCCTAAGACGGCAATGAAACCCGCTGTTCGGCTTGAGCCGCCTTACTATGCAAAGTGTTTTTTTTTACTCTATAAACTGCATTCGCATCATCTGTAATTCCCTGCCTAACTTATAGCCTATAAATCCAAAGACGTACTGCTATGAGAGCTCCCTAGGTTTGGCTTAGCGCACCCATGCGCTCATCCTGATTACGCGTATCGAACTCATGCGCGCGCTCATTTGCACTATCCGAGGCGAGCTACCATAGACAGCGCATTGTCATTACCGGGTGCGACTGCTTCTGCGCCCGGCAGCTGGGCTTGCACGTGCAGGGCGGTAACACTCACTTTCACCGGCATTGCCAGTTGCCGTTCATGTTGCAATCCAACCGCCGATGATGCTGGAGCGATCGCAAATAAATCGTCGCGAGCAAAGCATTGCGTGTTGTCCATGTCTACTTCTTGTTGTTCGTCGCTCAGTAAAATCGTTGTAATGCAGTGATGACCGCAAATCCGATCACTCTTTCAATATCTGTTCTACAGCTCTTTTAAATTGTCGCGCAAGCTAAGTCCGCAATAGCGCATCAATTCCAATAGAACGGCCGGTTCCGTTGAGTCGATTTTGTGCGCTTAACTATTCTGTTTGTACACGCCAATGATATAATCGCGTTAATTAAAATATCTTATGCTGCACAGACATTAACGCGAACGATTAGAACAAATCGTGTTATAACCGCGAGCTACGTGACTCGATACTTCACCAAACACCATATTTACTTTTCATTATAGGCTCTGAACCGTCGAAAGAACGCCTTGCTTAAGCCTAAAGAAAGAAACTGTTATATACCAGAAATTCATTAAATTAAATTAAATTAAATTAAATAAATGGTAAAGTGAAATTCTTAATTTCTAAGTTCTTAACCGATTCCTTCACTCAGAAGAGGTCGCTGACAGACAAAAAAGAAAATCTAAAAAACAAAATTCCTTCATGAACATTCTGTGCGAGCGCGATAATTTTTCCTTAGTTTACAAGTATTATTTTTAAGCTATTCACGAAAAACTACGTAGACTTAACCATGTCTTTCTTTCTCCTTCGATTGTTTTTCCTCACAAGGGATGCTATGTAATGAATGCCTAATGCTGTTGCCTATTTATTAAAGAATAATACGGAAGGCACTTTCACTTCCGTCAATCAAAGAGAAAATTAATGAGAGTGAAAAGAAATGGGGAACCTGATCTTGTTGACTGATTTCAGGCAAAATAGGTAGATCTGGCGAAAAAGTGCTGGTGGTGCCCTTTTTCTCTTGATCTAGAGAGATCAAGAAAAATTCCGGCGAAACGTCCGACCAGGTCCTTAACCACTCGCCGTACTTTGGTCGTTGCTCTTCCTGATGGCTTCGTAAAGAATGTCGACTTTGGGTGTCGTTCGTCCTTTTGTCGACACGCAGCTCCTCTTAAGACATGAACGATTAGCGTTAACGTGAAATGGGATCATCGCTAAAGCTTCTCCATTTAGCCTACATTTTTAGGCGGCGTACAACGCGGCTCACAAAATCGAAACGTTCCACGCCTGCTCTGACCTGACTATACCCTGCTCCCCCTCTCTTTCTCTCCCCCCCCTCTCTCTCTCTCTCTCTCTCTTTCTCTCTCTCTCGCTCGTTCCCACTGCTGGAGCTCTTTGGGTCTCTTCGACCACTCCTCAGTAATCATTGGCGTTGAAACAAAGAGGCCAATAGTTAGACGCATTCTTATTGTTCGCCTAACGCTGGCTAGAATGCTTTGCCGAGGGCAGAGAGTGAGAGAGGCTAACAAGAAGCAGGTTTGTTGCCTGCTCTCGTCACAAAACATAAAATATCGTTTCTACATAATTAAATAAGCATGGTATTAAGGCTCGAGTACAGATCAATGGTGAAAAACCTTCTTGTAAATTATAACAATTTTATTTTTATTTTTTTTGTAATTAATTAATGAATATTATTTATAACATTTATTATCCCAAGACAGATTATAAATTACATTGAAAATTTAATAAAGTCTGTAAGATTTATTTTTCTATCATAATTTTCAGTTGCATTTTAATATAATTATATGCATGAAAATTTACCTGACTTTCTTCGTGCACAATCTATAATTGTACATTACTTACGTGTATGGGTATTCATAGATTACAGGTAATTGAAATAACAATATTTACCGTCTAATAGTTATAATTTTAAACTAACTGAATAAAAATTTATTTTCTAAGTACAAAAATAAAAATGTGGCACGTTATAAAAATGTTAAATTCAAAATTGCAATGCGCAATACTTTGAATTTTAACATTATAAATTTTATTTGAGATATGTATGTTTTTCTCCATCATTAATAAACTGAAGGATATATTAATGAATGAGAATGAAACAGACCAGTAAATAAATTCACTCTTTATTATTCCAGTAACGTTTCATCGACAATTTCGCTGGCCTCATCAGGCTTCATTAAACAAAAATAGACAACTCATATTGCTAAATTTGAAACACAGATTATTATCATAAAGGGTAAGTCACTTTATAGTGCAGGCAATTTAGACTCTGCCCAAAGTAAAAAGTGAATTAAAACGAATCTGACGAAAGGTCTAGGAAACCTATTTGGGATATGGAATAAAAAAATAGATTCGTTAACAGTCATTCGATTTTAGTATTTTTTTAATAGATCATCAAAATGAGTTTTTGTTTGTTTTATGTCGACAGGATATCATCGTAACAGATATTATTGGGGCAGTTTTCATTACTGAAAATCTACGTCGAATGAGACGTAGCACGTTAAAATCGATTAATGAGGTAATTTTTTATTAACAAAAAAACGTTAAAAAGCGATAATTCTTTGATTTTTTTTTCTGTTGTAATTATCAATAAAATACATTGGAATGTTACGGAAACGGTGGATATCACTGATAAAATATGCCTGATTTTTTCCGATTGAAATTTTTTTTGTTAATCAAAATATTGACTTTTATGTATATGAAAAGCTTATAAGGAAAGTACCTCAGATGCCCCTCACTGATTTCAGTTTGTTTTTAATATGTTGTAGAACATTGAAAAATAAGACACACGTGTTTTTTTTATCTGCAGAAAAAGCTTCTTAGGGGTGAGACAGCCCCTAAAAATGTTTTATTCGGCAGTCTCAGCTTCGCTCAGAGGTATTGGGTAAATCCCGCTAGCTGAAAACGAGCACGAAAGCACGAAGTCGTTTTGCCAAAATGAACGTACCGAAGAGGGAATGGACGCTATCAATGGGCTAGTCAATGATTAATCCGCACGAATTTTATTTATTATTAAGGTATTTTTCATTACGCTTGAATTCATTTATAAACTTTGGGCCTACATTGTTATAACGATTTTTGACACATGGCGTATACGGACGCCGCTATTTTATCCGCTGGCCTTAGAGAGCTTATCTCGCGAGAGCAGCTCTTGTCGATTCTTCGCTCAGGTTAATCCCGCTTTTTCGCCGGGTCTCACTCGAGAGTTTAGTCGTACGCAATTGGGGCGTCCACCGAAGTGCTCGCACACCTTGTCTCTCAGGATGCCCTCTCCTCTCGGTTAATTATCCCACGTAAAATCGTGGAACTCTTGTTGATCGCGAGGTAAAATCGCGTGTAGCAAAGGCTCCTTCCGTATACCTTAAGGATCACACTTAAACTCCACTCTTCTATCCTTCTCTCTCTTTGCTCGCCGTGCGCGCCCTCAATTCATATCCGGCAGGTGTTGCCTCTCGCGTCGTTCTGACGAGGTTAAAGCGCGCATGTAACGTTCATCTTTACAAAATAAACAATTTATTTATAAAAAATTTCATAAAAAATGACTTTAAGAAATTAATTTTGATCGAAAAAATCTGAAAAAATATACAGGGTGTCTCAGACCACCCGTCCACCCCCCAAAGTGTGCCGAAAAAGTTTTGTTTTTCAAAAATTGATAACGCAATTATATATAAATCGAGTACGCTCTATCGATTGGACGTAAAATCAACTTCCGGTTCCAACCGGAAATGGCCTAGTCAGACCGGAAGTGCATGAAAATCCATTTTTTTAAATGGAACATGCATACTTTTTTTTCAGATTCAGATTCTACGGTAAAAAATACGAAAATTTCATAAGAAGAATTTTTTGAAAAAAGTTGACATTTGACCTCTAATTGACGTCTGAAGTCTGTAATCCACCAGTTCGTACTATAACGAGTGCGTTATCACTCGTCATGTCTCTCTCTCCCCTACATAACAATAAATGTATCGTTCGGTTACACAATTTATCCCATTATCATGTGACCCTACTTTCAGCAGCCAAGAGCAGGTAAGTGGGACAGAGAGCGCGAACTAAGAAGCCCACGAGGAAGAAAGGAAGAGAGAGAGAGCTACGCGCCCCCCGCGTGTCATTGGCCAATCACGCATCACGACATCCCGCGGCACGCGCGAGGGCGCGAGAGAGCGCCGACCGGCCGAAAAGCCGGCAGAACGGAGAGCGACCTTCCGAGTGAGTGCACGTGCCTGCCTCGGTCAATAGAGGACTTCCCCGACGCGCAACCGATCGCCTCGCGACCACGCCATTACGATCTCCCCGCGACCGAAACCGGGCTTGTGCTTACACGGGTGTGTGAGTGAACGGTGACCGTGACTGTTACCGCGGGCCAGCTTTTGCTGCCCGCTTCCCGCTGTACCTCTCTCTCTCTTGTGCTCGCTGAACGCTTCTCTCTCTCTTGCTTGCGCTGCGCTGCGCCTTTGTATTCTATCACTATTCGTTTATTAAAGCTTGTATTGTTTAACGCGACGACTTTCTTTCCAGCTAAAACCTAGCCATTAGCCTTTCCCACGTACTCCCTCTGCACGCCGTAGGGAACTTTCGCGCTTCAGCCCGGTCGTGCCCACGACGCCGCCGCGGGCCCATCGGCCTTGACGCCGAGTAAGCGGCAGAAACTGCGCTATCGGGCCGGGTTTCGCACAGCCCTCAAGGAGCCCGCAACTTGCTGCTCGTTGCCGAGAGGTTATTCGCATGCCCTCTTCCTTGTTTACCGGGGAAATCGCGAAGGCGCATGCAAATCCCCGTTATAGTACTCAAGCTGCGAATATGCACGTTTTAACAATGGAATAGTTATATTAAAATAATGTGGCTCCTCTAAGAAGTTTTCGGGGTCACTGAGTCCGACTCCAAGGTGAGTTTGATCTTATCAGGTCATTTTGAGGTCAATTCAAGGTCATTTAGAGGTAAAACAAAAAAAAATATTAGATTTATCAAGAATGAAGTACTTTTAAAATTTTAGCCTTAATATTACAAAAATATGAATCTCGTCGTTTTTTCATTTATTCTTGTTATTATTAATCTATGTATTTACATAGCATACTTTTATGAAATTAGGGGAAATGAAATTCCAAAACAAATTAGTTTAGCGAGATAAAAATCTTTATTCTTAAAACATAATAGATTTCGTTGCAGTAGCAACATTTGTTTATAATAACATAAATAATGATAATTTGTTTTATTAGAACCTAACATAATGAAAATTTTTATAACATAATTAGATTTTATCTTCTATTGTTCTGTAAATAAAATTTTTTTATGAATAACGCTGAAATAACTGTGCGAAAATAGACGGTGAAGAATTGACAAAAACTTTAATGTTCAAAATGCGCTCCGCCTTGGAAATTACATGCTTGAACTCTTCTTTGGAAATTATCCACAGCTCTTCTAATTTCTGCTGCCTGCAGCGACCGAATTGCATCTGTGATTCTGCCAATCATATTGGCTCTCGTTGTCGGACGTTCTTGGTAAACTATGTCCTTTACTCCTCCCCATAAATAGTAATCCAGGACAGTCAGATCTGGGGGTCGAGGTGGATAATTGACAGGACCAAACCTTACAATCCACTTATTGGGGAACATACGATTCAAACTATTTCGGCAGATATGTGCCATATGTGCAGGACATGCATCTTGCTGAAACCACATGTCACGCCGTAACTGCAGCGGAAGGTTTTCCGGGGATTTTGTGGTGACCAATAACGAAAATTCCACGTATTAACTTCTGCATCACTCTTGAAGGTACATTCATCCGAAAATAGAACAGATCTGTGAAACTCATCTCTTTGACGGATTGACCAGTTACAAAACTCAAGTCGTTGGCGAAAATTTTCAAAGCTGCTTTTTAAGACTTATCTTGTATAACGCGATCGCAGAGTTTGAAATACATAACATTCGATAAAGTATGCTGATTTTTTAATGCCTACGTAATTTATTATCATATTTAGTACATTTTCTCTTGACATGTAGGGCGGCATACGGGCTCATCAATTAAACGCGCATTTAATATCGATTTTAAAACTAATTGTATGATCATTTTTTCACACAGAGTTAAAAGAAACAAGTTGCAAATGGTTTACTCTAATGAAGAAGCACACGACATGTTACAAGTTTACTTTGCTCATTTGCCAGGATCATTTGCCACTGCTGAACAATTGTGGCGACGACGCTACCCTGAGAAATGTCCTCATTCTCGAAAGGTTTTTAGTCGACTGTCTAGAAGAATTAGAACTGAGGGAATTGTTCAACCGCATCATAATAAAGGAAGGGTTATTCGGCGGCGAGTTCGGGATGAACGTTCAGCGGATATTATCGCATCTGCAATCATTGAACCACGAGATTCTTTAAGACGCCGGGAACTTGATTCTGGCATTTGTAAAGACACAATTCAGCGTATTCTTAATGCCGAAAAATTCCATCCTTACCGAATGGAACTGCATCAGGATCTGGACGACAATGATATTCGCCAACGACTTGAGTTTTGCAACTGGTCAATCCGCCAAAGAGATGAGTTTCACAGATTTGTTCTATTTTCGGATGAATGTACCTTCAAGAGTGATGCAGAAGTTAATACGTGGAATTGTCGTTATTGGTCACCACAAAATCCCCATTGGTTGAGAACTATAGATCACCAGTTGGAAAGTCAATGTATGGTGCGGAATTATTGATAACCAAATAGTAGGTCCAATTTTTTTTAATGAGAATCTAAATCGGTTCAGATACGTGAATTTCATTGAAAATGAGTTACCTGTTCTCTTGGAAAACCTCCCGCTGCAGTTACGGCGTGACATGTGGTTTCAGCAAGATGCATGTCCTGCACATACGGCACATATCTGCCGAAATAGTTTGAATCGTGTGTTAAATTAGCAGAGAGAGAGAGAGAGAGAGAGAGATAGAGAGAGAGAGAGCTAACGAAATAGTACTTATTTTTTTTTTTTTTATTTATAGATGGAGAAATGCATTTACGCATCTCAGCAGATGTTGTTGCTGGTATGTGGGGCTCACCTCCATGGAGGAATACCCACTAAAACTCCATCTGTCACCCGCACTGAAGATGTTGATAGTGCAGGTCGCGGCTTTATTTCCCAGTGCCGACTTAAGGTGGTGGGGTCTGGGTTATCCAAACGCTTAAGCGTGTTGACCGCAATCGCCCTATCCTACCCCTTCTCGTGGGACAGGACGGCCGGTGACACTAGTCATCCTGTTCCACCGTGTCCAGTTCGTGTGCGAACCCTGCAAAGCTCTTGTTGTAATGCTTGGCAAGAGTTTTTGGAGCCCTAAGGAGGCCAGGTCGCTAGCGGACCTCAACGACCAGATACCCTTCCATGAGAGGGTAATGGATGACCGAGATATTCTCGACCACAACCCCCAACTCACGAGCTATGTGATGTTTAAACGGAAGGGTATCATACTTCCTGCACTTGGTGTTATATGCGTCGTCGAGTTATGCTGCTCCGCTAACCACCTGTGCATCGATGATTTTGACGCTCCCATCCTTTACTGCGACGACATCGGGTTTCTATAACCCTGATGGAAGACAGTAGTGCGGATTCTCGAACACGTGGCATCCTCTTTACCTGAGCCCTGTCGCAGCTATGCGACAGATGGCATCATGCCTCAGAATTCGGCCGCCGTGAGCCCGGTGACATCCCCGCACTATGTGCGCCGTAGTCTCCGCCACGTGATATCCGGCACGACAAAGCACAGGAACACCGAACGGATGTTCGAACGTAACCTCCGTTACGGCGTCCTCTGGATATTCTAATTCTGGAGGGCAGAGCGTTTATTCGTGTCCTGTGGTATTGGATATAGTCCTGATCAGGGACTCTCGCACTACCAGCGTCCACCCAATAGCTGCTCGCGGTGACATTAGCAGCCTCACGCAACTCGCTTCCATCGCTGGACTGATGAAGCCGGGACGCCCAATAACGCCGCCGATCTTCTGAATTCGTGAGTGACTGCGCATTATATGTGAGCAGCCCCTCAGCCCATCGGATTAACTTAACGCTATAAAGATGTTGAATGGCGTCCCGCACCGCAAGCGATGTGGAATGGGCCATTGCCAGTATTCGAGCATGCATTAGCCCCGGCACAGGTGTTATGAAAGCCGGGACTCCCAATCCACCATCCCTGCATTTGGCATGGAAATACCCCAACGGGGTATCCTTAGGTAGGCGCAGCCACCTACGGACTACGATCCTCACCTGCCTATCCAACGCTCTCAAGACCCTCGCAGTGATCCGTGAAAGCACCAGACTATGATATAGGCGAGAAATGAGAAAGCAGCGAAGGATCTTAAGTCTCTGTTAAGGCTTGAGAGGAGCTCGAGAGATGTTATTCAGCTCTCTCTCTCTAAATATCCACCCGGCTTTTTGGTACCTAATGGCGAGATGTTAATGCCTAGGTATCTAAAATGTTCTGTGGACCCGAGCTGTTTAATGGGTCCACCTTGTAGCCTAAATAGCGGGTTGCTAATGACTTTATAGGTCTTAGCTTTCCCCGCTATTTGGATGGAGATGGCCTGACTCTTCGATGGATTGAATTGCAGGCCATACTTGAGGGCCTCTTCCTCTGCAGTCTTCAGTAGTGTCTCCATCCCAGCCTTAAAGGATGCAAATAACACTATGTCATCCACGTATGCCATAGCGTTGGTCCGATGTTGGTGGACTTTGAACCAGATGTTAGTGGGTAATGACCTCAGGACTCTGTCCATAACCATGGCAAACAGGATGCTTGACATGGGGTCTCCTTGCCTCACACCCCGCTTTACCACGATTGGCTGTAAACATTGTCCGACCACCTGGAGCACCGTTCCACATTTCCGGTACATTTTATCAATGTATCGGACAAGACTCGATGGTATGCCTAGTCCCCTCATTGCCGATGTAATGGCATGATGGCTGACACTGTCAAATGCCTTTGCGACATCGAGTGACACGGCATGCATTTCACGAAGTGATGTCTTCGCTACATGCAATGCCGTGTCGAGAACCATAGTGTTCTCGGCGGAGCCATCATGTAAGCCTCTTTGTCGCTCGTCGATGATCTTGGCTTTCACCAATCTCATCGCTATGATCTTATGTAGCTGACGAACGACAACAGAGGCCACACTTATGGGACGGAACTCAGATGGTAGTGAGCTCCCATCCTTCTTGGGGACAAACACCGTCCTGCTGAGTAGGAGCTCAGATGGAAATTCTCCAACAGCCAGGACGATGTTGTAGAACAGTGCCCGCAAACACATTGACACACTCCTCCATTGTCGGCTGGAAATGCCGTCTAAACCGGCAGCCGAGGCGAGCGATGTTTCACTGTCCTTGATGTCATTGGGACAAATTGTATTTGCAAGCCATTGCAAAGCCGGATCCTCACGAGCGACCATTCCCTCTTCTAGGTGTTGAGATGGAGCAGGGAGAATGGGTTTCCAAAACTCACTCAACTGCTCCACAGAGGGCGCACCTCGTCATCCAGAACTAACTTAACCGCTCGCGACATGTCCTTGGTCCACAAGCTCTGCATGGCAGCATATTCCCGCCGCCTCTTACGCCAGTTCGAGATATGTGCAGTCGGCGTGTCCCTAGGTATTCTAGGGCCACGATGTTCTGCCTTGGGTGGAGGAAAGACTTTCATCACCCATCGATGGCAGTCATCAGATGTAATTTTACTGCCATCTAGGAGGGCCTCTGCAATCTCGATTAGGTCGGGAGCCCGATGAGATGTAATCTCCCGGGCCGACCCGATCGAGTGTTTGATTGCATTGATGTAGATGTTAATATCATTGGCCTCCTCCTGTGGCAGGGGAAGTATTAGATGGTCGCCGCTATCCCCAGCCACTTGATAGGTGGTTGGGCTGATGTTCGGCCCAACTATATCTGAGGAGGGACCTGGGGAGAGGCCGTGTAGAGATGTTAGTTTTTGCATCACGAGGGCTTTGTACGTCTCCTTCTTCCGTAGACCCTTCAGCCGCTCAAGATCACACCCGAGTGACTTCAAAAGGGGCGTAGATAATAAATACTGGCGTACAAATCGGACACTGTCCTCGTGAATGGCCTTAGCCTCCTCCATGGCAACCAGTTCAACCTCCTCGTCCTTCCATCTCACCTTTCTATCAGCCAACTACACTCTCTCATTAGCATTCTCAGGATGGGCTCTCCGTAAATGGACTCCATGGCCGATCTTAGTGGCTAACTCTCTCGCACAAACTGAACACTTGTGACAGCTGTTGTTGTTGCTGTCATCTACGGGTAAGACCAGACGGTCACGGTCACTTGCCGAAGCAGGGCCGGCAATCCGAGACCCCGGTGGGGCTACCGGCGGTGAGTCACATGACTCAAGCAAATGGGTGTTACGACTCGTGCCTGCTTCTTATGAGGTATAGGGAAGGCAATCCCATACCCCAGACTATACCACCTTCCTAAAAGGGATACTGCCACTAACTAGTGGGAAGGCTGGTCACGTGAGAGAGCTGCTCTCTCACGGTATCCCTCCGCCTTGGAAACTTTAGCTGCACTTGGGCCACGCCAAGTGCATTACTAGCGGTACCACTAAGGGGTAGCTCCAAGACTTGACTCGGTTAGAGGAGACACCTCACCACCCAGCCCATTGAGCAACTACAAACTCCACACGCATTGCTTTCGGCCACGCGCATGACTTCCGATGACAAGCATTGCTAAGTCATCTTCCATCACGCGCATGACTTCAGGCCATACGCTTTAAGAGAGTCATAGGTACTCCCGCCAGTTCGTTAAGTTCGTTTCGTTAACGTACGAAGATTACACAAAGGAAAATGTCTTACAGTTCGAAATATTTTCTGATAACGCTGCTCAGTGACTCAGTCTTAGTTCGGTGCGATAATTGCGGCAAAAACAGCTTACTCCTGATTCGCTTGTAGATGCCTTTTGCTGTCACTCAGTGCGATTCATACTATCACTTTGTAACGGTCCTGTCAATGAGCTCTTCTCTTATTTTCACTGGATTCCTGCAATCCGCTAAACTAATGAATCTACATATATAAATTAGTATATTAAACGGCGCCACCTCACATATTATATGATTCTTTTAGTGCTAGAGTAAAATTCCATGACCATATAATAAGGAGCGTGACGTCACTCTACTTATAGATATAGATATGATAATTTTTTTTGTTCAATTAAAATGCGTTATTAAGATTAATTTCAATGAAACAAAATATTTTTTATATAGATTTTAGGGCATGGATTAAGATTATAATATTTTTAATTACTGTTAACTACTAAATCGTATTAAATTTTAATGTGCAAATTTATTTTGTTCATAACTTTCAAAAAGGTTAATTATTATAATAAAGTGGATACTCTGAACTCAAGATGACTATCTGAGAAGCATGAGTAAGAATTCGTTTCATTGATAACAACTTAGTTATTACTGTTATCAATAAATAAACAATTAATAATTTATTTAAACAAATAATAGTATATGAATCGAAAGCGTTAATTCTGTACATAATAACCACATTGTTATAATTTATTAATCTTAATTAACCGATTTAATATTGACATAAGATTTTACAAAAAAACGAAAATTGATTATTATTCAAATGTTATTAACTAATTCAAGTAGTTCTATTTGGAATTACTTCTACAAGCAATAAACTGCTGTTATATGTAAAATTTTCTTATTATTTTATTGTAAATATTGCGCTATGGTATTAATTAACTTCATTAGTTAAGAACTTTTAACTTTACTTTTTGCGATAAGTGTAAATTATACTTAAATATTTCATATCAACTTCTCTAAATTTTACATGATTTAGAATTTTGTTAGTGCTGTCTATTCTATTGTAAACAAGAGAAAATGATTTTGAACACTTGCGTAAACAGCTTGAAGAAGGCTGTCCTGCGAAAATACGCGGAAAAATCTGTGTATAAATACGCTGACTTTTGCACAGGCTGGTATTCTCTTCTAGCCTTGCAAAGTGAATGCTCGAGATTGAATAAACTTGGCTTATACCTAAGTTGTTTCTCTCTAGTGATTAGCTAAGCAATCCTTTCCTTTCCTATTGTGATTTACGCTCGACTCATTGAACATTTCGAGTTGTGAGAAACTTGGACTGAATTATTATTATTATTATTATTATTAACCAGAGTATAGTACAAAATATTACAACAAGTAGTAATAATTATACAATTTTACATTACAAATTTGTAACCCGGCAGAGGATAAACCTGTTCGCTGGTCTGGTATTTTAAAACTACTAAACACTTAAAGAAAATTAAGAAAAAAATAAAAAAAAACGAAGAAAATTAAGAAAAAAATAAAAAAAAAAAAAAAAAACTTAAAACTAAGAGTCGGTTTGTATAATAGATTATAATATTTCACAGATGAAGTATGGCTTAATATTGGTAGCAAGAATGCTTCCTATAAAAGCTTACTTCACCAAATATCTTCGATTTTGTTCTTCTATCTCTAATATCTGATTAACATTTGTCTGGCCGTTACGATTGTCGTCATTGATGCTTTCATTTTTCTTGCATATGATATTCTTTCGTATGTATTTAGTCTAACAAGACAAGTAAGTCCTGTAGCACACGTGACTCTATAGTGAGGGAACATTTCAGTATGCTGTCTATGTGAATCACATTTACATGTTGCTGTGAATACTATATCATCTAAGACTATCAAATCTTTATATTTAGGTTGTTGTTCAAGTGAGTACAGTGAATTAGTGAAAGTTTGATATCCTCTGATACCTCTATAAAAGTATAATAATGCTTTATTGTTTCCAAGATAATTGATGTCTCCATAGGTCATTCGAATATTATTTGTTTGTAGAATCGGTTTTCCTGTTGTATTTTTTGGTTTACTTGTTTCTATTTGCATACTATTATTGTCTGCAATGTCATCTATTTGTTTAAATACTGTTTCTATGGGTTTATATCTTACTTTATCTGTATTTGGTTCTTTGTGATCTTCTTTGTTTTCTTCTTTTATGAAATGTATATGTTTTTTACCAATTAATTGTTTGTATGTGCAATATTCACATTTATTAATGAAATTTATGTTGGTTGTATCTGTTTTTGTTAGAATGTAAGTTTCGTTTCTTTTTCCCTCTTTGAGTCCGTTTTTTGTTTTGGTATTAACCCATTAACGCTCACAGGACGGTTTTTCGAGACCTGAGTTTGAACTATTCTCATGTCATGAATTCTCGTGGAAAAAATTCAGGAACCATTGTTTCTTATGTTTTCGAGTGTCCTCTTTCCAATGATGCTGGTTAAAATTGTCGCTGAAAAACTTTTACGGTCCAAAAATCAAAAATAAATAAAAAAAACATGATTTTCTGATTTAATTTTTTTTTTAAATCGACTTTTCGTTCCCTAAGCATTTTTTTTAATGCCTAAAACCCTTATAGATCGCGGCCTCAAGGTTTTAACTACAAGTTACTATGGTTCTCCGGATATGAAAATTTTTCGATTAAACAAAATGGCGGCCGAAGTGAAAATATTTATCTAAAACTTTACAAATTTTTTTCTCGAATACTATAGATTTTCATGAAAATTTTTAAAGAACAAAAATGTCTTAGAATTAGTTATAAAATACTCTCAAATTTTTTCAGAATCATCCGAGAAAATTTTAGGATTTCGGAAAAGTCTCTGAATTGAAAATTTAAAAATTATGTCGGAAAATTTTGAAATAATTTGAGAGCGTTCTTTGTTTGTTTTTAAGACATTTCTATTCTCAGAAAAATGTTCCTAAAGAGTATACTTTTCGAGAAAAAAATGTTAAAGTTTGCTAAACAAATATTTTGTTTACCAAAAACCATGCACTTTACGAAAGTTTTTCTGATTGTTATGTTTTTGTATTGCTATTTAAAGTTTTGAGGTGAGAAGGTAGTTGATTGAAGGTGGCTAAAGCTCTTGTATAGCTATCTTTAACGCTGATTGTTAATTTTCTTTTAAGGGGCTGTATAGTTTTTTTCCTTGTTACGGAATTTTTCTTGAGGAACATATCTTGCAGGTTGACATAGTGATACACTAGAGATTCCATGGTGAATGTTTGATCTATGTTTAGTGGATTTTTTTCATTTATAAACTTGTTTTTATTTATTATTTGTAATAGTCGTATTTGTAGAGTTTGTATATATTTGAGTCTTCCAATGTATGCTCCACCCCATGCTATAATACTATATGTTATTATGCTATGGAAAAGTGCATAGTAAATCATACGTAGATTATCTGTGCTCATTATCCTAGATAATATGTAGAAAATATAAGTTAGATATTTTAGTCTATTGTATAGCATGTTTGTATGCATGTCCCATCTCATATGGCTATCGAAATGTACTCCAAGGTACTTAGTGTTATCAACTTTTCGAATGGATGCACCCTTTATATTTATATGTAGATATGTTGAGTTGATATTGCAGTTATTTCCAAATGCCATGTATACTGTTTTGTCAATGTTTAGTGACAGTTTATTCAGTGCTAGCCAAATGGATATTTTGTTTAAGTAGAAGTTCATATTTCTTTCGACTTCATGCCATGTTTCGCCTTTCACGATAATTACCGTGTCATCAGCAAAAGCCAACACATTATCATTTGGTAGCAATTGTAACATATCATTAATGTAGATTATGAAAAATAAAGGTCCCAATATTGTACCTTGTGGTACGCCAATGTTGACGTGTTGATATTGACTATATTCACCATTAATTTTAACTCTTTGTTTCCTATTACTTAGATAGCTTTTGATAAGTTCATACGCACTACCTCTAATTCCATATCTATAGAGTTTTTTGAGTAGAATTTTGTGGTCCACAGTGTCAAAAGTTTTCGCTAGATCCAAGAAAGTTGCTGCTATTGATTTACTTTTGTCTAGTTGATTGTATATTGAGTTAGTTAGGCAGTATAGGGCATTTTTAGTGCTAAGACCTTTTCTAAAACCAAATTGTTTATTAGAAAATAAATTATGTTTGTTGAAAAAACTTGTAATCCTGATTTGTATTAATTTTTCAAAAATTTTGGAGATATTTGATATTAAAGATATAGGTCAACGGATCACTTATATGGTTTATTATCATCTTTAGTACCTGAGTGTTGATGCCGTCAGATCCTCCATTTTTGTTGCCCATTTTCCTTATTGTTTGTTGAACTTCTATTCTATTTGTTAAATGTAGAAAAATACTGTTGTTGTTCATAGATGGTAGAGTAATGTTACTATTTATTGGTTGTCTAATATTATCACATATCTGTTTGCCTACTGTACTGAAAAATGTATTCATTTGTTCTGCAATGTCGTTTGAGTTTAAAATTTTATTATTACTTATTAATAGATGATTTATGTTATTGTTTTTTTTGGTTTTCTTCCCAATTTTGTTGTTGATTATTTTCCATAGTTTTCGTGGATTGTGTTGATTTGTTTTGATTTGATTTTTTTCATATTTTTCTTTAGCTAGATCTTTGGTCTTTTTTAAAGTTTCTACATAGTTTTTATATTTTTCTCTTTTTGTTGCATTATTGGGATCTTTTTTCCAATTATTATAAAGTTTTTCTTTGTGTGCACATGAATCATTATGGCTTTAGTTATCCAATTACTCCTTGGGTTCATTTTATTCTTATTGTTTTTATTGTTTTTAGATGATGCCGTAATACATGTTTGAATTTTTTCTATTAATTTGTTCGTAGCTAGATTAGGGTCTTTTATAATTTGTATGTCAGTCCAAACAGTTCTAATTACATCCTTTTTTCAAAAGAGACTTAAGCTCTACTTATGGGATACTTCGCACCATAAGAAACTAGGGTGAAGCCTATCTCTTGATAGAACAAAAATGAGAAGGGGAATAAGAATTATGGAACAGATAACATAGAGAGAATTAAGTAGAAAAGGGGGAGGGAAGAGAAGCGCACTAAGGTAGAAGTGGAAAAAATGGAAGTAAGAGAGAGTAATAACAATGATAGTTGCTTGCAAGGAATATATAAAGAAAGTAATGATTTAGATGAAACGATAAAAGAAACAGAGAAAAAGGAGGAGGTTAAAAAAGAAGGAATATCTTGAGAAAGATAGAAAGAGAATATAGAAAGTTAAATATATTAATAACAAATGTCAAAGGGGAATTCAACTAGAAGGGAAAGAAGGATGCAGAGGAGTGGCTAGAAGAGAAAATAGGAATGAAGGGATAAATAGTGTGCATCAGGAGTATGGGTGAAAGAAAAACAGATGGGTTGGAAAAAGGAAGGGAAGAAAGGGGATATAAGAGTAGGTAGTCAAATATAAAACGTGAGAGCAGAAAGAGAGAATAATGAGAGAGAAGTATAAATTGGAAGATCAGAAAATATATACGAGGTGTGTTCAAAAAGTAAGGTGACTTTGTATTTTTAAGAAAAAATATTTATTTATTTATCAATATTTATGTTGTCCCCTTCAAAGTAATCCCCCTCAGATACAATACTCTTATGCCAACGGTTTTTCCAATCCTCAAAGCACTTCTCATAAGCACTTTTCGGTATAGCCTTGAGCTCTTCCAGCGATGCAGTCTTTATCTCTTCAATCGTTGCAAATCTCCGTCCTTTCATAGGTCTCTTTAGTTTTGGGAACAAGAAAAAGTCACATGGGGCCAAATCCGGTGAATATGGTGGCTGAGGCATGATTGTGGTGTTGTTTTTGGCCAAAAAATCTCTCACAAGCAAAGATAAGTGAGCAGGGGCATTATCGTGATGCAAAAGCCATGAATTGTTTTTCCACAATTCTGGGCGTTTTCTTCGTATTGCTTCTCGCAAACGGCGCATAACTTCAAGATAATACTGTTTATTGACCGTACGTCCATATGGTAAGAACTCCTGATGCACCACGCCATGGTAATCGAAGAAAACAGTGAGCAAAACTTTGACATTCGATCGAACTTGGCGTGCTTTTTTCGGTCTTGGCTCATCTGGGCTCTTCCATTGGGACGATTGGACTTTGGTTACGATATCATAACCATATACCCATGATTCGTCACCAGTTATGACCCTTTTGAATAAATCTGGGTCGTCGTTGACGTTATTCAACAGTTCTTGAGCGATGCTCATGCGACGGTTCTTTTGGTCAAAATTTAGCAATTTCGGAACAAACTTCGCTGACACACGTCTCATGCCCAAAACGTTAGAAAAAATTTCATGGCACGAGCCAAGCGATATACCAACATCCTCAGCAACTTCTCTAATAATGATTCGACGATTTTTCAGAACAATTTTCTTCACTGCTTGATGGTTTTCATCAGTTGTTGACGTGCTTGGGCGTCCAGAGCGAGGCTCGTCATTGGCATCTTCCCGGCCATCTTGGAAGAATTTGTACCACTTGTAAACATTTTTTTTACTCAGAATAGTTTCACCGTATGCCACCGTCAACATTTCAAGTATTTCGGAGCACTTTATTTTATTTTTTACACAAAATTTGATGCAAATCCTTTGATCCATATTTTTCGATAGCAAGAAATGGCCGAGCACGCAAAACACTTATAACCTTTACGCCTCTCACAACCAAACAAAAAATGCTATACACTTGAAACTTGGTACAGATGTTCGGGAAGAGTGTACCACCATAACAAAACAAAAAAATCGATAATCGAAAGTACGTTGCCCGTGAAATTTGAAAAGTCACCTTACTTTTTGAACACACCTCGTATAGATCAAGATTGGATATGGAAGCAGAAGAATATAAAGAAAGAAATAAGGAGGAAAGCAAGAGAGCCTAAAATGAGGGGGAAACAGTTAATCAATGGCATAACGGACTTAAGACAAAGGAAGAAAAATAATGGTAAAATGAATGAAAGAAGAGGATAATAAAGAGGGTCTCAGAGAAATTTCAAAAAGTGTAAGAAAGGAAGGCAAAGGAAGGGTGAAAGAAAAAGTAATGCAAAGTAAAACGAAGGAAAAGTCAAAATACTATTTTGGAATGTGGCGGGAATGAAAAATCTGGAAGTCGAAGACTGGGAATTTATAAAAGAGCACGAGATAATAGGATGGTATAGTTAAAAAAATGTTAGGTAAGTATAATCAAGAATGAAGGGATTCAAGAAGAGAAAAAACAAGAGTGCAGAAAATAGGAGGCATGATAATAGCAATTAAAAGTGGAAAGGAAGGAATAAGGGTAAAGTAGAAAGAAGAAAACATGAAGAGATGATAACGGGGGAAATAATAATAGGCACTAAAGAATTAATAATAGAGACAGTATACATGAGGCATAAAAATATCGATAATTACGAGGAATGAAGTAAAATAGCAGAGAAGCACAAAGACAGTAGACTGATAATAGATGGAGACTTTAATGCGAGAACAGGAAATGAAGGAAGAGTATGTAAGTTTGAAGAAGAAATGGAAGAGATAAAGATGAAGGATACAATGGTAAACAGGGAAGGTGAGGAAATGCTGAAATGGCTTATGAAAAATGAAGGTATGAAGAAATAGAAAGAATAAAAATTAAATACATCAAATAAATTCTAAATCAAGCCAGGAATACTCCAAGCTACCTAGTTAAATAAAAAATAGGTAGGAAAAAATTAGCAGAGGAAACAATTGAAAGAGCAATAAAATATGCAAAGAAGGCTAGAGAAAGTTAATATAATAATATAATAGAGGAATTATAGAAAAAATATGGAAAATAGTTGGAAACATAGAAGAGATGAAGAAGAGAAAAGGAGAGAGATAAGAAAGATTAGAGAGCAACAGCAATTTAAAGGAAGGAATGAAGGAAACGAGAAAAAGGAAGAGTTTTGGGAGAGTGTAAAAGAAGAATTGAGAGATAAAGGAAGAAAAAAAAATAAAGGCAAGGCTGAACGAATCAAAGTACGTAGATGATTAGAGAAAGGTAAGATCAGAAATGGAGAAAAATAGATTAACAGAAATACAAGAGGAGGAAAGAATAAAGGACTACAAGTGAGGGAAAGATTTAGGCTTGAAAATGAAACAAGATCAAGAAGGAACTAAAAATAGAGGAAGGAAGAAAGTGCGGATTAGTAAGAATGGGGAAAAAATCTGGAAACACATTGAGGAATGTGAGCTAAATAAGAAGAAAAACGAAAAGTAGGAAGAAAACATAGTAGGGAAAAAAGAAAAAATACCATGGATGTTAGATATAATATGGAAAAGAAGAATGGAAAAAGGGATAAAAAAAGAAAGGTAAAAGGTATAAAAAAGAAAGGAAAAAGAAGGAAGAAAGAATACATCTTTAATACGCCAATTGAATTCCAGTAGATGGCAGTAGGGGGCTGGATAGCTTGAGTGAGAAAGCAACGAGAATAGCGTATGAGACATAAGGATAGAGTAGAGATAGGAGAGCGAAAACGACGGGAATTTGAAACCTAGAATACGAGTAAATAGTATAGGCAAACTAAACGTAATGACGAACAATTTTCCAGAGTCAATTTTAATTCATGAAACGGTTCCAATGTTGATGCTAAGATTGTCAATTTATCCTCGATGTTAGAGGTATGGAAGATTGTTTAAATAATGCGTTTTGATTGAAAAATTGGTTTTTTCTCAATATCTTAATCGGTTATGAATTTGGATAAAAATAATTCAAACCTTTTTTTCTACAAAAAATTCACATCGATTGAGAGGTCGCTCGTCAAAATCGGTAAATAAGATGATAAGGTATTAACAAAAAATATAAAAAATGGCATATTTTTAAATAATTTTTTTCATTTGCATTAAAAAATATAATTATACTCGAATAAGTTCATTTCTTGCATTCTTGTCATAAAAGTAAATTTAATTTTTTTATTTTTCGAAATTTTGGATATTGAATAAGCTATGACATTATTTACATAAAAAAAGCTTAATTGTAAATTGCCATAACTTTCTCTATAAATATCGTACAATGCTCATCGACGTCTCCTTTGATTCGTTTTAAGTTATAGTTCTCGAATGCTATAAGAAACATTGTCATTCCTTTTTATTTTTTATTGAAAAATTGATGTCAATTAGGCAATAACTTTAAGGGGTCATTCTGGTTCTTGGGCAAAAAAAAGACTATTATTGTGAATTTTTTCTGAAGTTATTATTAAATATATCGATATAAAAAATTTGGGGTTTGATAAATTCAGTCTCGAAGTACAAAAAAAATTTTTTTTTATTATTTGAAATACTTTTTATACACCATAATGCTGGCAAACATGACACCTCAAAAAGTAGGTATGCTCGTGGCGTGACGCAAAACTAGATCACAATTCATCTGAAACAAAAAAAATGAAACGTTTTAGATTCGGTATATCAGTGGCTATTGCACTTACTAACAGAATCTTAAAATATTAATTTAAACCATTCATTTTTTTGCAAAAAATAGTGATAAAAACGTGTTTTCTTTTTTTTTTTCGAAAATTTGCCGCCATTTTGTTATTTATGGAAAAAATTAATTCTGTTAGCAAGTGCAATAGCCACTGACATACTGAATCTAAAACGTTTCATTTTTGTTGTTTTAGATGAACTGTGATCTAGTTTTGCGTCACGCCACGAGCATACCTACTTTTTGAGGTGTGACATTTGCCAGCCATTATGGTGTATAAATAGTATTTCAAATAATAAAAAAAAATTTTTTTTTTACACTTCGAAACTGTATTTATCAAATCCCAAATCTTTTATATCGATATATTTAATAATAACTTCAGATAAAATTCACAAAAATAGTCTTTTATTTTTGCACAAGAATCAGAATTACCCCTTAAACGATGTACGAGGTCTGTCCGGAAAGTATCGGGCCTACGTCTCTATATTCGCGCCATAGTGTTCGAGCGACCTCTACCGGACAGAAACGTCAACAGTAAAGCCTCACGAATCTATTGGTTACTTGCTGACACCTGCCGGACGTATAGTTCATGCGCAGCGTGTCTTTGTTTACAGTGCCTTTTTCGCGTTCGTCGGATTTTGATATTGTCAAAAATGACTGAAAAACAAGATCAACGAATTTGCATCAAATTTTGCTTTCAACTCGGAAAAATGAGTTCGGAAACTATTGACATGATGCAAAAGGCCTTCGGAAACGAATGTATGAGCAAAACACGAATAAAAGAGTGGTATAAACGGTTCAAAAATGGTCGCACTTCTGTCGATAGTGATTCTCGTTCCGGCCGACCTTCGACGACGAAAACCACAGATAATATTGAGCGGGTGCGACTTGCAATCGAACAAGATCGTCGTATGACTGTGCGAGAACTAGAAGAAGACCTTGGGATATCAAAAACTATCATTTCAGAAATTTTAACCGAAAATTTAGGAATGAAACGCGTGTGTGCGAAATTCATCCCAAAATTGTTCACAGCAGAGCAGAAGAACATTCGCTTAGAAATCCCTCTGGACAATCTGGAAATGGTCAATAATGATGATAATGTGCTTAGAAAAATTATTACAGGTGATGAATCATGGGTTTATGGTTATGATCCTGAAACAAAACAACAATCTTCACAGTGGAACCATTCTGAATCGCACGTGAAAAAAAGCACGTCAAAGTCGGAGCAATGTTAAGTCAATGTTGATTGTTTTTTTCGATTGTGAAGGTGTTGTTATGCACCAATATGCACCAACAGGTCAGACAATCAATAAAGAATACTACGTGCAAATTTTGAAACGTTTGCGTGATGCAGTAAGAAGGAAACGGCCGTACTTTTGGGAAAGTGGTGACTGGCTTCTCCATCACGATAATGCGCCAGCGCATTCATCCAACCTTGTGCAGCAGTTTTTTAGCAAACACAATATCGCATTGCTTCGACAACCTCCATATAGTCCCGACATAGCCCCTTGTGACTTTTGGCTGTTTCCAAAACTAAAAAAACCACTCAAAGGACACTGATTCGATGACAAAACAACGGTTGAAAATAATATGACGAGTGTACTTAAGGCTATCCCTAAAAGTGATTTCGAGGACTGTTTTGAAAAGTGGAAACATCGATGGAACCGTGTTATTCAATCAAGTGGGGATTACTTTAAAGGATGCCACCCACCAGATGATAAAGAATAACGCTAGCACGAAAATATAAAGGTAGGCCCGTTACTTTCCGGACAGACCTCGTATAAAACCTCCTATCTTTGCCAGATTTTCACAGTAATTTGCAATAATATTGTTTCAATTATAGATCATTCATATTATAGTTTAAGCCCACAATGGACTCTGTACCTATATTAGGAACGAGTTACGATTTTTTTTCATGAAATCGCAGCGCCATTAATTATTAAGATTAAAAAACGAAAATACTTTTCATGTACATTTTTAATGTTAAACTTACATATCCTGTTGTGAAACTTATTCATTTTTTTTATTTATATGGAAAAATAATTGCAATATCAGGCGGTCTCCGTGCGGCCTTAAAGCCTAGTAGTGAGGGGAATGCGCTCAGAAATTAAACGCGCCACTTCAAATCGGTCGCACAGAAAAAAAATTGCTCTAACTCGAAAACTTACCATCCAATTTTAACATTTTCTTTTTTTTTTTAAAGGGGTATCAAACAAAAATATTAACAATTTGCATGCTTTTGAGATCAACTAACGTATGCTTAATTTTTTTATACATGACTTTATAATTTTTACGAATTTTTTTATCTCAGTGTGACGTATTTTTTAATGGACAATTAGTATAATGCATATTTGTGTATATTTTCAAAAATTATTTATTTTTTTCATTAATATCTATTTTATCTCCTTCAAAGTATAACGAGTGGCTAGACCCTCGTTATGTCTCTCTCTCTATACATAATTATAATTATCCTCATATGTATATGTATACTTATCATGTATTTATTTCACATGTATGGCAGCCAAAGGTGAGTCAGAGAGAGCGCTAATAGAGGGCGAGCTAGAGAGAGCGCTAATAGAGGGCGAGCTAGAGAGAGAGAGAATTCGGGAAGCCGGCGCGACGCGCGCGAAGGAGAGTGGGGCAGGAGAAAGCCCCGTGATAAGAACTCTCTCTTGTACCGGCGACTTCGAAGCACGTGGACGTGTGACGAGCGGCTATACACGTGCTTGCGATCTTTTGCTGTCCGACTTTTCGTGACTAACTTTTTGTGACTGACATTTCGATTGCCTGCGAATACGCGAGTGTCCACTCGGTGTAAGGTTTCGGTGCCGAGATTGTCCCTAGTGCCTTTGGTGGGCTAGTTCCTGCGACAACGCATGCGAGCCTTTAAGGCCGCCCGCCTCTTGACTACACCCGAGCTGCACACTGCGCGTCCTCGCGAGCCACGTGCGAGGCTGAGGATATCGCCTGCAGGGCTAACGCCGAGACATTATTGTAAGTACCATCTCTAATGCCTGTTTCTCTCGCTAGCTTTTCGCCGCTCTCTCTCCCGCTTACGCTGCGTTCTAATTCTGTACCTTGTTCTGTAGTAAACTCTATGCTTTTGTATATCTGCTCTCTTTCTCTGTGCTTTCTTTACCTATCGTAATCCCACTCCGTTCGGCTCTCGCCCCTGAATTTCGTGATCGCTCAAAAGCGCCCATAGGACCACACGACGCTCTCTGCGGGCTAAGGCGACAGACGCTGTACCACGCCGTTCCTGTTGCTGCCGGGTTAGGCTTTGCGCAGCCTATTACGAGGCCCACTCCGAGCTGTTTCTAATTCCCTCGTAAATTATGTAACGAATGACCCGCGCTGGGTCAAAACCCCGTTATAAAAGTAATCCCCCTCGGTTATAATGAAATTGTGCCAACGTTTACCTATCCTCGAAGCACTTTAAAAAATAATTTTTTGATATCTTGTTCAGCTCCTCTTTCGATGCCATCTTTATCTCCTCAATCGTGGTGTAGCGTCATCCTTTTATTTGCCTCTTCAGTTTTCTAATCTCTAGTACTATAACTGTTAATTAATTATGTGGTGACATGCTATCACTACCTAATAGAACTGCAGTGTCTATTAGTCAGATTTTTAATTGACCTCTATAAGTATTGATTTTCTACAAGTGTCTACCAGGTCTGTTCAAAAAGTATCGCGAATTTTGTATATTTTCAAAAATTATTTATTTATTCATGAATATCTATTTTATCTCCTTCAAAGTAATCCCCCTCGGATATGATGTACTTATGCCACCGTTATTTCCAATCCTCGAAGCACTTTAAAAAATAATTTTTTGAGATCTTGTTCAGCTCCTCTTTCAATGCCATCTTTATCTCCTCAATCGTGGTGTAGCGTCATCCTTTTATTTGCCTCTTCAGTTTTGGAACAGGAAAAAGTCACAGGGGACCAGGTCTGGGGAATATGGTGGCTGCGGCACCATTACTGTGTTTTTTTGACCAAATATTCGCGCACAAGCAACGATGTGTGAGCATGAGCGTTATCATGGTGCAAAATCCAGTTTTTGTTCTTCCACAAATCCGGACGTTTCTGACGGATTGCTTCGCGTAAATTGCGCATAACTTGCAGGTAATATTCCTTATTGACTGTATTACTCTGTGGCAAGAACTCATGATACACCACGCCCCTGTAATCGAAGAAAACTGTGAGCAAAACCTTCACATTCGACCGAACTCGGCGTGCTTTTTTCGGTCTTGGCTCATGCAGCAACTTCCATTGGAATGATTTAGCTTTGATTTTCACATCATAACCATAAACCCATGATTCATCACCAGTTATGATCCTCTGGAGCACATTTGGGTCCTCACGGACTAAGTCCAACATCTCTTGAGCAATGTTAACGGAATGCTGTTTTTGGTCGAAATTGAGCAGTTTTGGCACGAATTTCGCGGCGATCTGACTCATGCCCAAATTATTGGTTAAAATCGAATGGCACGAGAAATCGATATGTTTAGATCGTTAGAAACTTCTCTAACGGTGATTCGACGATTGACCAATACTATTTTTTTCACTTTATCAATGTTTTCGTCTGTTGTTGATGTACTCTAGCGTCCGGCACGTTCTTCGTCGTTCACATCTTTTCAGCCCTCTAAGAACATTTTGTACCACCGACAAACGTTGCTTTGGTTCAAGGTAGTTTCACCATATGCTGCAGTCAACATTCGGAATGCGTCCGCGCACTTTATTTTGTTTTTCACACGAAATTTGATACAGATTCTTTGATACATTTTTTAGAATAGGTTAAAATCGAAGACGAGCCAAAACACATCCAAGCAAAAGAGCTGTCAAAAATTAACTAAACATGCAAAATGGCCGACGTTGTCAGCATAAGTAAGAGACGTGAGTACCAACATAACGCTACAAAAAAATCAAATTTACGTAGTCCGCGGAAATTCAAAATTCGCGATACTTTTTGAACAGACCTCGTATTTCGAAAAAATCAATTTTTCAATCAAAACACATTATTTAAACAAACTTCCACACCTCTGCGATCAAGGATAAATTGACAATCTGTTAAGCATCAACATTGGAATCGTTTCATGAAATAAAATTGATTCTGGAAATTTGTCTGAAAATAACATTGTCCAAATCTAGATTACCTACACTAAAAGTAGGAAAAGATAGGCGAAAACACAAACGGCAGAGAAAGTGAAAGAGAAAGAAAATGGAAATAGAAGAAATAGAAATCAAATTCAATAAAAAATTAGAAAGAGAGAGAAGAGGGTTAAGAGAAAAAATTGAAGAGTGGTAAGACGAAGAAAAAAAGGAAAGAAACATACTGGAAAAAGATATAGAGGAATACAAAAGAAAATTAGAAAATGAGATAGAGGAACTACGAGTAAAATAAAAGCTAAAAAGACAATGGAAAAATCAAAAACTGGGGATTAGAATGCTAGAAAAAGGGAAAAATAAAGAGAATGATTTGGAAAAGAAAGGAAAGAATGAAAAAACATAAGAAGAGACAATTAGAGAAAAACAGAAACGCAAATGGGAAGATATTGAAGAGGAAGATAAATCAGAAAAAAGGGACAGAGGACGGAAAGATACAGTGTTATTTTTTAAAAAAAAGAGAAGAAATCGATAGTTAACATTCAAGATTGGATAGAAGAAGAATTGGGAGAAAAGGTAAGAGAAGTGAAAGAAATAAAAGAAAATAAATATTGGATCCAGTTCAAAAGCAGGAGGGATGGAAATGAAATATGGAGAAGAGAGAGAAGCTTATACGTGAAGGGGATAGTTATATTAGAGGAATGGTTAACGTTTGAGAAAATAAAAATAAAAGAAGAGATACAGGAAAAAATAAATAAGATTTACGATGAAAGCGGGATAAAAATAGATACAGTGGTAGAAAATAAAAGATTGATAATTAAAGGGGATATAAACATGAAAGAAAGAGACAAATTTAGAAGGCAAGGAGTGGAAGAAGACGTAGAAAAGGAAATAGGAAAAACGCGCACGAAATAAAGAATACAAACACGTCCGCGCAATCAAGTAAACAAGCATACAGAAGCATAAACACATGGATACAAACAAAACTAAGAATAATTACAAGTAAGAACATAAATACATTTGCACAAACAAGATAAAATGTACTCGGAACCACATACTCGTTAACACACACAAGAATATAAACCAGATAACAAACATACACAAATACAAACAAAATCAAAACATTCAATCAATAACTTGCAACAGTAGTCGATCCAATAAATCGATCCGTTCGCGATTCTGCTTTTCGCGCGTTAGTTCGAACAATTAAGAGAGAGAGGGGGCGCGCGATTATTTTTATTTTGCATTTGTGTTCGCCGATTGATAAGTTTCTCTGGGAAAAACTTTACGTGCGGGGGTGCAACTAAGTGATTGCAGTAAACAACGGCGGATTGGCAGCAGCAAAGTTGAAGCTGATAGGAGAGCGAGGTAGCGCAGCTGAATATTAAGAGGGCAGCGGCAGTTGATTATTCATCATCAACAATTATGGCTGATCACCGTAATTGCACCGTAGGGTAGGTGCACCTCCCTTCATTATTGCGTGACAAAATACATTCGGTATTTTGTCAATCGTAATAGCGATTTTTTTGTATTCGCGCTTAGCGTTAGTTCGCGGTAAAATTCGAATCTTCTCTCTTTCTCTCTCACCGAATAATATTCATTGTAAAATCCTATTCGCGTGCATTAGTCTTTCGGCCCAACAAAGACTGTAGTTATTTTTATTAATTAAAGTTAGTCAAATCTATTCGCCGATTACGTCATTTAATTTTCCCAGTAGCTTAAGCAATTTGTAAAAGACTTAGGTTTTAATCCGATTACGTTTAGGGGATTAAGTGGATTAGGCGTAAAGTCGCCCACACCTAAGATTCATCGAGTGTCACAAGGCACGTGACTTAAGGTGAGTTTAACTCCGTTCGATAGGAGACAATTAAGCGAAATCAT
Organism: Phymastichus coffea; assembly: GCF_024137745.1. Classification (NCBI taxonomy): domain Eukaryota; kingdom Metazoa; phylum Arthropoda; class Insecta; order Hymenoptera; family Eulophidae; genus Phymastichus; species Phymastichus coffea. The sequence continues at coordinate 423,719 of NW_026706846.1, forward strand.
CTGACATAAAGGCGAATACACGTACAATCATACGTGTTTAATGGAGCGGTGATTAGCTCTGCACCGTCGGAGTTTGTTCTTAAATAAATTTCTCATATTTTTAGATAACCTCCCCCGTTACAAACTAAAACATGATTTATTTGACGGGAACAGAAATTGTAATATTGAAAATGTAAAAGAAAATATGTAACGTAAAGTTGTCAATAAATAATTTATATATATTCATTTACTCATATAAAAAAGGGAGAGAAAGGACTGTAACGGTTTCACTGCTATAACACATAATTGTGTCTGTTACCATTATCACTAGCATAATAAAAAAATTGATGTAAATTTGTCGTCGATAATTGTTTTTTAAATACATATTGTTTAAATCTAAGCATTGTATATTTCTCATTTTAATAAAAAAACATTTTATAAAAAATCTTTTAAGTTTATTATCGTCAAAAGACTGTTAAAATATTATTGAATTTTTTTTGTATTGTGAATATAACTTGAAAATTCTTATGTGTAGTTTGCTAATAAACAACGATTTATTCGTTTTAATTTCTTTCAATTTAGACTTCTTTCTACATAATTGAAAAATTTACTATTTAAAGTTGTTTAAATTTTGAAAATTTCAAACAGTGACTGACAAGCGAAAAACGCGCCGTCCATATAGATGATTCGCTCGAGAGCACGCCACAGTCAAATGGTTAATCTTCATGTTAGCATTCACCAGGTTGAAAAGAAAATAGATATACCTAAAAAAATTTTCTTAGAACTTTATGAGCTCTAAATTATCATTCTTACTATATTACTCTTATGCAAGCTTTATCGCCTAATTCGTATTTGTTTGTCAATGGGCCTTATAAATAATACATGATGAGCCTAATTTTATGAGATATATGATTTTCTCAGATGAAGTGTAATTTTATAGTGACGGATAACTTAATCGACACATCTGCTATTAATAGTTAGATGTAAATACCGATTGGTATATGTCACTAGATCAATAAAATCGGTGGAATCTTATAATTTGGTGCGGCATTGAAAATGATTATTAGATAGGACCTTTGTTTTTTAAGAGAACGTCGATAGATACAGTTACTCATTGCTAAAAGATCATTTACCAGGCTTATTAGAAGATATTGACTTAGCAAACAAAGTAAGAATGTTGCTTTAACAAGATAGTACTGCATCGCATTATATATTCATTATACATGCCTATTTAAATGCTAATCACAATGACAGATGGATTGGACGAAGGCCACCAGTTCAATGGCGTCCTGGTTCACCAAATCTGTCATCACCTGATTTTGGGGGGAGGAGTGAATACTTGAAAAATATTGTTTTTACTGTATGACTAACCACAAAAACTAATTTTATGAACCGTATTGTTAAAGTTTGTGCTACCATTTCTAGAGCTACCTTATTAAGAACGGTGGTTAGTTTTTAAATGAAATTGCAGTAATACCTTGACGCCAACAGAAGTAATTGTGAACCATTATTCCATAGGTAATTCATTTAAATTAAAATGTCAATCAGAAGCAAAGGGACTCACGTTAAACAAGCATTCCGAAGGAAAAAGAACTCACTATATCCACGTCGTTGTTTCTGAATAACGCTAAAAATAAGATGGAAGTACTTTTGACCTTAATATGACTTCTAAAAGGTCAGGTCGAAAAACTAAATAATCTCTATGCTCGTGTAATAAGCGCCATTCTTTAAAAGCTTACTCTCAAGAAACATATTCTACAGTCGAAATTAGAGTTTACCAATAAGAATATGCGTTATCACCTTCAAACAACTTCGAAAATTGACCTAAATGTCAAGTTAGTAAAAGTGATTTACACTTTTAAAATTCGTTGACGTAATTCAAGCATTATACACATTTGTGTTATCTATCAAACCACATAATTGCAAGAAAAAAAAATACACCAGATCATTTTTCAGGCATTTGACCTTCAGTTTTTTATCTTTCCAAGGTAGCAGAAACAATTTTGTCATAAAACAAATTTGATGTAAAATTTTTTGCTCATTAAAAATCCGGAATAAAAAATATTAGTGTTTTATTTGAGAAAAACCTCGCTATCTTAAAATAACTCTTAAAATTGACCTCAAGATCAAAACTGATGGTACAATGAAATGATTCTTTCTGTCTTGGTTAATTTTTATCTCAACTTTTTTTTGTAGATACCGTATTTTGAAAGATATTCGGATCCGTAGATTAAACTGACTGTTGAGGTAAGGGAGAGTGAGTGTTAGTCGTGATCGTCAAATTCTGAACGGACTTGTATTTTATTCCAATTTCATGTAAACAATGCCGACTTAAATTAAGCGCAATGGTGAACTTAAGCTAAGACACTAAATTAATTTAAACAAACAATATATAATCGATTAACTAAAGATGACAAATTTAATCGCGAGAAATGTACAAAATTCTTTAATTATTTGTAATGGAGAATCTCAGCTAGGCCGATTTCGTCCGGTTGGCTGTCGCAAATGTCCGTGCGCTACGCCAAGCTGAGAGTGTGTACGTGTGATACAGACACTCATGCTTGGATTTTTGTTTACGAGGTGCTGTACACGGGCTGAGTTGACGACTGGAGCGATGGAGATGGCGCAAAAGAAAGGAAAGAAAGAGTGAGAGAGCGCTCGAATTGCGGATCGCCGCGGAAAATTTGAGAGAGTCTCTGCAAGGCTTTGGGCAGAGGAAGTCGCGCGCGCCGATCAAATCGAAGGTCACGGTTTTCCGAAGTTGGCCCCGCGACCTCGTCGACGTTTGTTCGTTTTCGGAGACACGCTCGGTGTGCTGACGAGTATTAGAGTGTTAGATATCATGTTGAAGTATTTTATTTATGTTCTAATTGGCTAAGAATGATTTATGATATACTGTTATGTAGTGACAAATAAAAAATTTTACATACAGTTTTGAGTTAAAATTTTTTAGTATCAAAAATTCAATTTTATCATTGTTGATATGGCTTATTTTGAAAATACGGAAAATAGAAAAAAATAGGCTGTAGTTTTATTATTTTACAACTCATTTTGTAAAACTAGCAGGGAGTGAATCATTTTATAAAAACAAAAGATTACGTTTTAGAATTCTTCTGATTACGTTTTGTTACTGAACGATAATACGTTTTTTAAATGGGTTAGATTAAAATAAATGTTGTAATTATGCCAACATCAAAGAACATGATAAATGTTAAATAATTTATAACATACGAGGTGTGATCAAAAAGTAAGGTGAATTTTGAAATTTAGCGGGCTACGTCCGTTCGATCTTCGACTTTTTTATTTGGTTATGTCGGTACACTCGTCTAGAATATACGTTCCAAATTTCAACTTTGTAGTATGTTTGGTTTGTTTGTGAGAGGCATCAAGGTTAGAAGTGTTTTGCGTGCTCCACGATTTGCTGCTGTCTAAAAACATGGATCAAAGAGTTTGCATTAAATTTTGTGTGAAAAATGGAATCAAATGTTCCAAAACACTTGAAATGCTGAAAGTGGCATACGGTGAGTCTACTTTAAGCCAAAAAAATGTTTACAAGTGGTATAAACTCTTCCTAGAAGGCCGAGAAGACACCGACGACGAACCTCGTTCTGGACGCCCCAGCACATCAACAACTGATGAGAATGTTGAAGAAATGAAGAAAATAGTGTTGGGAAATCGTCGAATTACCATTAGAGAAATTACTGATGATATTGGCATCTCATTTGGTTCGTGCCAATCAATTTTAACGAGTGTTTTAGACACGAGACGTGTGTCAGCAAAGTTTGTTCCGAAATTGCTCAATTTCGACCAAAAGAAACGTCGCATGAGCATCGCCCAAGAGCTACTGAATGACGTCAACGATGATCCAGATTTACTCAACAGGGTTATAACAGGTGACGAAACATGGCGTGAGACTAAGACTCAATCGTCCCTGTGGAGGCATTCTGGATCACCAAGACCAAAAAAAGCACGCCAAGTTCGATCAAATGTAAAGGTTTTGCTTACAGTTTTCTTTGACTGCAGGGGCGTGGTGCATCATGAGTTCTTGCCACAGGGTAGAACAGTAAATAAGGAATATTACCTGCAAGTTATGCGCAATTTGCGCGAAGCAATCCGCCAGAAACGTCCGAATTTGTGGAAAAATAAAAATTGGCTTTTGCACCATGATAACGCCCCTGCTCACACATCGTTGCTTGTGCGCGAATTTTTGGCTAAAACCAACACAGTAACGATGCCACAGGCACCGTATTCCCCAGATCTGGCCCCCTGTGACTTCTTCTTGTTCCCAAAACTGAAGAGGCCCATGAAAGGACGGCGTTTTGCCACGATTGAGGAGATAAAGACGGCATCGAAGGATGAACTAAACAAGATCACAAAAAATGATTTTTTGAAATGCTTTGAGGATTGGAAAAAGCGTTGGCACAAGTGTATTATATCCGAGGGGGATTACTTTGAAGGAGATAAAATAAAAATTGATGAATAAATAAATATTTTTTGAGAAAAATAAAAATTCACCTTACTTTTTGATCACACCTCGTACATAGTTTTAAAGAATTAAGAGATTATTTATAGTAGTTCTATATGATAAATAATGAATTTGGTTTATGCAAAACTGCATTACTAATACATATTTTTTCAGTGTGATACGATCTTGTAAGAAATAAATTGAAAAATCAATCTTTGAAAAAAATAATTTATGCTAAATACGTTAATTAATATGACAAGAAATGAAAATGAAAATAAAAGCACGTGAGGCGCCTCTGACGTTATTAGTTAATAAATAAGAAAGATACAACGAAAGGGAAAATAGAAAAAGGGAACTCGATACGAGACGGGACGGAACACGCGCGAATATGAAAGAACCAGTCGAGGATTAGCAATCCGAGCATACAGCTGCGTATAACAACATTACGAGTTTTCCCGAGTTTTCCGAGAGTGCTGAAGTGATCCAGCTGAGTTACCGAGACATATACTTTTGTATTTGTAGCCACCGTTACAAGTGTGTGTGAGTGGTTGAGGAGTTTCGCCATCGTAGGCGATACTGAGGGCGCGAATCGCCTCCTTCAAAAAAACTGATATACCGGAAGCGGATATACGAACTTGATTTTCCCCCTCTGATAGTGCGACCAATACTAAGGTAAGCTGGCCAGCTTAATACCGCGATTTTTAACATATGACTGCGATTAATTAATTGCTATTCCTGCGTACCGGCGACTCTGTAAAAATCGGTAGCGTGCATGTAAATTAACTTTGCGAACAAAGAACCGCAGATGATCCGGCAATGCATGTTATTGTCGCGCGCGCGCTACGTAAACATAAACACGCGGGACAAGTATTTTGTAGAGTATAGAAAAATAAACTAATTCACGTATGATCGAAACGATAATTTTACTGTTGTCATTATTAGCTAGTAGTAAATTGGTTGACTGACTTCCGCCGCTCCTGCTCTCCGATTAGTAAACGCGAATACTTCGATTTCACCGGGCGCATTCCGGTACGATTGCGCGTCAAGCGCAATAACGAAACAGAACGGATTAATCGCCTCTTACAGTGTTTATAAATTTATATTTATAATTTATAAATCCAGTGATACTTAAAGTTATATTTTTTCAATGTTAGCGAAACAATGAATTTATATATATTCCTTAAACTTTTTTTCTATTAACATCCATTTTGATATATGGCCGTATCAATCTCCAGACATCGATGGTCATGGCGCTTGGTTTGTGGATCATTCTGGTAATAGAGTATGTTGTTCTACTTGGAAAATAAACCGACACGTATTTTTGTATTTTTTGATTACATGAAAATTAACATGAAAATATTGCGTTTATCGAAATTCCGGAAAAGAAAATTGCTTTAATACCGATTTTTCACTCAATTCTCGTCCTATTTAATTCGTTCTGATGGCATTTTATAGCGTTTTGAGTAAGCTATCTATTTCTGTCGTCAAAAATATGAAAAAATAAAGGAGATATAGCTCTTTTTCGAAAAAACATATTTTTGCATTTTTCTCAAAAACACTCCATCTTTTTTTCTCTCAAAAAATTAGAGATGATAGGACTTTACATGTGCTTTAAAATAGTTTAACTCATAATATGGTTTTTTTTTTATTTTTAGCACGAAAATATAAATAAAAACCGAAAAAAATTCTAAAAAGTTGGATTTTCAAATTGTAAATTATTTTTTCTTATTAGTACTCGTTTTATTTCTTTTTATATTTTTCAAACGATTAATTTTCAGAGTTTGTTGTCTTCTTGCGGTGTTCGTTTTCTTCGTAGAAATAGACTTTCCTGTCATAGCTGATCAAGGCTTTCGTAATTTTGATTTTTGTTGTTGTCCAGACGTTTGAATTTCACACCACCTATGATCGGCCGTTCGAGTAACATAACATTTTTCTTTCTTATCGTAATTGACTTTCAAGATATGTCATTTCTGAATGCCTGGCTGCTTCTTACTTTACTACCATTCCACAAGTTTTTTCTCTAAATTTTTCGATATCATCACTTTTTAAATATACTAACTTAATAGCAGTTGTATAGGTAGACACTATTTCAACAAAGGTTTCAGCATTTTGTATATTATTCAAAAGATTTCTCAAATTGTTCATGGTAGCATAGTGCTTAACGAAACCACCAATGCCGTCAGCTGCTCCTTTACCATGTCCAGTGGCAGAGAATATTCAGTACCTATTGAATTTGCTGTTTATCAGTTCATATAGTTGAAATCTATTTTTAAATGAGCTGCTGCTCTATCTGATATAATACTTATTGAGTCCAACGGACCATGTTCACTTTTCATTGTGTCTATAATTTTATTGATTACGATTAATGCATGCACTGAATCGTTTATTCCATCATCACTTACAATTACAAAGCTTTTGGTTATTTTTCCTACATAACATACAGTGGTGAAAACTGTTATCTGTTTATTTATCCAATGGTTACCTTGAACCGCGTTATCAAGTATAACCGTCCAATTTTCAACGAAGTCTACATGCATTATTGAATGCTGAGATGTGTTTGCAAGTGAAGATTTTATAGCTTTGATTTTAGTATGCTGAATATCTCGGATGCGCATACGAACACTTGAAGACATTATGCATTTAATGAGCTCACTTCGGAAAAACGAGAAACTAACAGTCTATTGTATCAACTCTCCATTCACCCATTTGGCATAACAAATAGTATCAAAATCTTCAAATCCTTCGAATCCTAAAGATAATTTTATTATATCATCTACACCTGGACATGAGGCGCATTCTTGAAAGAAACAAGCCGTTGTTGCTTCAGAACATACTATAGCTGACAATAATTTAACGAACGAATATTATTTATTTCAAAGCAACTGCAAGCCAAAAAATTTTTCAAAGCTACTATAAATAATTCAAAGTTTTCACAATGAGTATATAAGCATGTGTTTGAACAAGGATCAATCATAACATGCTTTGGAACCAAAGAATATAATTTTGAGCTGCTCATTTTTACACTGAGACTTTGCTTCTTGAATAAACGGTAAATTACTATGATACTTCGAGTAACAAATCTTTTTACTTTTTTTACTTTTTCACCGTTTTCCTTAACTGTTATCACATAATTTTTATTGGGGATTTGAATTGTACAATCTAAATAATCATTCAAAAAGTAATCAAGTGCCAAATTCAAGCTTTCTTTATCAAGTGGATGCCCAGCGTGTATAAATCATCTGGCTGTGTATAAATAACCTTGTTACTCACAAGTTGTTTTGCTTTATTTATCATGTGCTCAGTAACGTTAGGCATCATTGATTGTATTTATGCAAAAGTATAACATTGTCGTTTGAGTGTAAGCAGTTCAATTTTAGACGAATGTGATAAGCAATAGTTAAATGCTTTACTTAGATTGATCAGCCTTTCACAACCATTACAGTCCTCTTGTTCTATTGAATTTTTCGTTACATCACAAGCTTTTCGTAAATTAGAATTCGTTACTGTGGCATACGCTTTTACCATTTCTTGTTTTTTTCTTTTAACATATGAAGGTAAATAAATATATTCATCGCTTATTTTTCATTTTTTTCTCAAAGATGACACTGCTCTAGAGAACCGGCTTATTATTACATTGTTTATTTCTTGAATAAATGCAGTTGATTCTAATTCATAATTTGCATCATATAAAATCTTTGCTTCTTCATAGGATATTTCATTTCTTTCATTATTGCACATGGGTTGATAAAAATGCTCATCATCACTTTCACTAGAACTTTCTTTTATAACGGGTTTTATAATTCCTTTGCCGTTGTAATCGAGAGGATTATTTGGTTGACTGCTCGGCAAAAGAAATCAGTTGAACGCCACATGGCAAGTGCAATGTCATGTGTATGGCCAAGCCTCGTAATTCGCACTTACAAGATATTCGCCTTGTGGCCCGCGTAGAGCGTCGTGGATTGGCGTAGCTGAAAGCGCGAAATATGTATACACGAGCTCAGTGAAACCGCAGGAAAATGGGAAAAGATTCAGACAATTGAGAAAGACGCAACAAATGCAGATAACAGCGGCTTTATACAAAAGAAAACATTTAAAGCGTACAAGGCATCATGCGTAAGCAGCGCTGCAAAGAGAGAGAAAGCGGATAAGCGGAGAGAGAGAGAGAGAGAGAGAGTCCAATTACGAGATGGTACTTACATGCTCGTCGGCCATGCCCTTGTAAATATCGCTGCCCTAGTATCTACACTAAATCGCCTCGCGAGTTAAAGAACTGGTTACAGTGGTGGCGGAGTGTAGCGGTCTTGAATTTGTTCAGACACCCCAGCACCGTCTTGGCAAAGGGAACATTCACCACTATACTAGCGAGAAAAAGGCACCGCCACAAAGTAATCTATCTACTGGTTTCTTAGCTAAGTCCATGCAAGACTGCCGTACAATAAAGAAAAAGGTTAAAAAAAAGGAGATAAAATTTGCATCGCTGAAAGAGCTCAAGACTATACATCAAAATGATTATCAAAAGTGCTTTTATGATTAAAAAAGCACTGGCATAAGTATATTATATCTAACAGAGATCACTTTGAAGGGGACAACATAAATATTGACCAATAAATAAATATTTTTTGAGAAAACCATAAAGACACCTTACTTTCGCATATCCCTCTTATTCGAAGTTAAACGTTGTAGTTTTTATTGTATTGAGATTCACCTTCACTATATGCATGACCTTAAATATTTTATTGTGGATCATCTTCAAGGTCACTATTGAGTAAATACAAAAATTACAACAGTGCCATCGATGACTTATTAATACTCGTATATAGAGTATTTGGTTAATAGAAGAGTTTCAAAAACTTTGTGCTACCTAAACGTTTTTTATAAGTGCTAACTAATAAACTGTACTTAATAGTAAGAAAGCAAACAAACTTTGAAAATTAAAAGATGAGGTTTTTGAGAAAAATGACAAAATGTGTTTTTTTTTTCGAAAAAGAGCTATATCTCCTTTATTTTTGATTTTTTTATATTTTGACAACGGAAATGGATAACTAATTCAAAACGCTACAAAATGCCGTTAGAATGAATTAAATGAGTCCAGAATTGAGTGAAAAATCGATTTTAGAGCAATATTTTTTCCGGAATATTGATAAACGCAATATTTTCATGTTCATTTTCTAAATTGCATAATTTCGATTACATGCAATTTTCATGTAATCGAAAGATACAAAAATACGTGTCGGCTTATTTTCCAAGTAGAACAACATACTCCATTACCAGAATGATCCGCATACCAAGCGCTATGACTGTCGGTGTTTGGAGATGGATTCGGTCATTTACGAACACCGAAACAATATCATCACTAATCTAGATATTGTCCTCTAACCGATATTAACGTCAATATTAGTATCGATCTAATATCTACCCAACGACCAACATCAATAGCTGTCTTCTACAACTAGGATAGTAAATACTGTATGCACTCATTCTTCACCTCAGACTTTATACTATATAACGCTGCAAACATATTCCCCTAACCATATTTCCGGACTTAATTTACTTTTAGCAATTAAAAGATTATATATTTTTTTGCGATGACATTTTAAAGTTAGGTATACGAGGTGTGTTCAAAAAGTAAGGTGACTTTTCAAATTTCACGGGCAACGTACTTTCGATTATCGATTTTTTTGTTTTGTTATGGTGGTACACTCTTCCCGAACATCTGTACCAAGTTTCAAGTGTATAGCATTTTTTGTTTGGTTGTGAGAGGCGTAAAGGTTATAAGTGTTTTGCTTGCTCGGCCATTTCTTGCTATCGAAAAATATGGATCAAAGGATTTGCATCAAATTTTGTGTAAAAAATAAAATAAAGTGCTCCGAAACACTTGAAATGTTGACGGTGGCATACGGTGAAACTATTCTGAGTAAAAAAAATGTTTACAAGTGGTACGGTCAATAAACAGTATTATCTTGAAGTTATGCGCCGTTTGCGAGAAGCAATAAGAAGAAAACGCCCAGAATTATGGAAAAACAATTCATGGCTTTTGCATCACGATAATGCCCCTGCTCACTCATCTTTGCTTGTGAGAGATTTTTTGGCCAAAAACACCACAATCATGCCTCAACCACCATATTCACCGGATTTGGCCCCATGTAACTTTTTCTTGTTCCCAAAACTAAAGAGACCTATGAAGGGACGGAGATTTGCAACGAGTGAAGAGATAAAGACTGCATCGCTGGAAGAGCTCAAGGCTATACCGAAAAGTGCTTATGAGAAGTGCTTTGAGGATTGGAAAAACCGTTGGCATAAGTATTATATCTGAGGGGGATTACTTTGAAGGGGACAATATAAATATTGATAAATAAATAAATATTTTTTCTTAAAAATACAAAGTCACCTTACTTTTTGAACACACGTCGTACAAGGTACTCAAAAAGTAAACGAGTAGAGCATAACGCTAATTTTGTTATTGTATCGCTTCGCTTTTGTGCTATTTTGATTGCTAATTTATGCCTCGTATCGTTAGCCACAAATTTGACTGAGGATGGTTCACCTTCACTGTATGGATAGGCAATACAAGTTAGTAGCCATTCTCTATATTATATCTGTAGCTGTATTGGAATTTATAGAACCGGAAGTTCTTCGCGTATACGCCACCTATTTATCAGTGAACTTAAAAATATCTATGTAAATCGTATTATTTCATAATTTAATTTGAGTTAACGTTTTTTCGCTTTCTAGGCTATATACATAAACCACTTGTACATCGTTCAACCCATTACAACTTTCAAATGAGAGTTAAGAATTTGGTGTGGCGCTATCATATCACGTAGATAAAATACCATATATTTAAAAAACCCAACGACCATCAGATATCATAGAAACAAAAGTAAAGAATCGCACACAAATTTCTGAAGTTGCCTTTGCATATTACATGTCACTTATTCTGATATACGCAATACCACTCTACAAAACAAATCGAATAATTACTACTATGAACGAGCTGTATTGGAATAGACCAGGCAAATATTTCTTTTAGGTCTACACCCGTTTTCCTGCCAGTCTTTAGTATTTCGCTTGGCATTTATTTTGATGGTTCTTCAGAATCTTTGCATTTTTTATGTTATCTTGTTACAGTACTCGTAAGACTAACAATAACACAGGCCCACAATGTGACAAAATTCTCTCGCTGTCACCAAATCTTTTTGCGGGGTCAGTGAGGCGCTTTCGCTCACGGCAATTGAGGAAGAAAAGAGAGGAAAGGTCATAAAATAAATAACACAAAGACAAAAATCAAATTAAATTTACAACCTATTATTATTAACAGTTATTCAAATTCAAATATGTACGAGCGCGAGATAATACAGAATTACCAATTAACTGATTATGAAATAAAACAAAGAAACGATTTAGCGTAATCACGAATAAATGTATCGCGATCTTTCCTAACTAAACAATTAATCACGCACTTATCCTATTTACAAACTTACTTAAAAATTACGCAAACCTATACCGGATGAGTTGTCCGGTACGTGAGCACCTTGACAACCCATCGTCCTCTAATTATACAAACTAAACGCAACAGTGAAAGGAAGCAATATAAAACTAAAATTAACATAATACACTAACGAGCGCACGTAGTAAAGTAGCTGGCATGTGAGCGCCTCGCTACCTATCTGCACGCGTTTGTCAGTCGTACCATCAGAGAGAGAGAGAGAGAGAGAGAGAGAGAGAGAGAGAGAGAGAGAGGATTTAGCGAGAGAGAGAGAGAGAGAGAGGATTTAGCGAGAGAGAGAGAGAGAGAGAGAGAGATTCAGAAAGAGCAAGGAGACAAAGCAAACTCGACCTTTCTGGGCGCTAGGCTGCTAACCAAGTGAAGGAGAGTTGTCGCTGGCGGAGCTGACGTCCTGGGCCTCTAGCGAAGGGTCATCGCGATCGACGCCGTTGCTGCAGGCGACGACAACTCTTGTTACTGGCGAGGTTCAACACTTCCTTTTGTTAAGAACTGTGACCTTGGGCTCCTTCTGCTCTCTCTCCTACTAACTGCCCAAAACTGCACTGCCTAACGAACGCACTTTTTTTCCTCGCGCTGTCCGTCTCGCGGCCGCTCAGCGGCGCTCGCTCCCATCCCTTCCTGACATATTAGTTAGGCGGCACACGCCGTTTATCGATCACGCGTCGTGCGCCTGCCTAACGCTCTCTCTCTCACTCTCTCTCTCTGTGCTCTTCAACTTCTTCTTGTGCTCAGCTCTGCTAGCGCGTCCTTGGCGCTGTAACAAAAAGGCCGAGTGTTAGGCGCATACTTTAATGCGCCGAACGTTGGCCACCACTTCTTGCTGAGAGAGAGAGAAGGAAAGAGAAACGCAAACGAGAAGCCAGCGCACGGCCTGCTCTAGTCACAACAAGAAAAAATGAACTTGTACACTACCGTCCATAAAGATTTGCCATCCCCTTGCTGAAATCATCAAAAATTTAGAGTTTTATGGCTCAGTTTCTATAAGAGCTAGAAAATCCGGCGGGGTCTCATTTGAAAGGTCTTGGCAAGACCTTTCAAATGTTGTAAAACATAATTGATTTTATTCGTTTTTTGTACAACTTGTGACGTCATAAACATATTGTTTTTTTTTAATTTTTTCACATCAACTTCGACCCCGATTTATTTATATAACGGATTCTACGATGTAAAAACTGTATAAGCCATTCGATAGAGCTTTCAAAAAGCTACAAAATCCATATCCGGAAAATTTTTTTACCTTTATTTTTTATGAGCTATATGGTGTTTTATACAAAAACAAAGATTTTCAAAAAATGGTCTGTATTTTTTTTATTTTCAACTCTAAAGAAAAAACTCTCAGAAGAAAAAATGTAGTATTTTGGAAGAGCTATCAAATACGCCACTCAGAATTAAAAAAAAAAATTTTTTTTTCACGTTTTTTAGAATTGAAATATTTCTAGAAAAAAAACTGAAATTACATAAAATTAGTAAGTAACTAGTATTTATAACTGAATGGGCTTACAAACAATGATAACAAGATACATTTATGGTATTCGACGTCTGTAACAGAGGAATTTGCATTGTTTTCATTTTTAATGACTTTCTACAGTATTGTGCTCACCGATAATCACTGTGATAATCACTGAGTGTTTACGTGGTTTGATTTACTTGACTTTCATGAATGTATACATATAGCAGAGAATACGTATGGAAATTCAGTCTCTTATCAGCTTTAATGAGTGAGATATCAATGTGTCCAATCTAGTCAGTAAATTATGCATGTATTTTTTGTTCATTAAAAATGACGAAAAAAAGATACTTAAGCATTGAAGAGCGATCTGAGATAGTAGCCTTGCATAAAGTGAATAAAAGTAATAATGAAATTTCCAAAATTTTGAATATTCCAAGAAGAACAGTTGATTTTAACATTAAAAAATTCATAACTCAAGGAAATATCAAAATCAAAAAAATTTCAGGAAGGCCTAGGAAAACTACGAGCGCTACTGATAAACACATTTGTAGTACAAGTACACATAATCTAAGACTCACGGCACCCGAACTTGCTGTTGAAATTCAAAAAGCGTATGATGTTAAACTTAGTGTTACTACGATAAAGAGACGACTTCATGAAGATGGACTATGCGGTCGAATAGCAATTAAAAAGCCTTTACTAAAACCGATTAATGTAAAGAAACGATTGGCTTGGGCCAGAAAACATAAAATTTGGATAATAATTGATGATTGGAAAAAAGTTTTGTGGTCTGATGAGAGCAAATTCGAGGTTTTTGGTAGTAAACGCAGATGTTTTGTGCGGAGAAAAAATAAGCAAAAACATTTAGAGAAAAATATGTGTGCTTCGGTTTAACATGGTGGTGGCTTAGTAATGGTATGGGGTTGTTTTGGTGGTTCTAAGGTTGGTGACCTTCTTAAAATTGATGGCAAGTTGAAAAAAGAAGGTTACAAAAAAATTCTTGAAAAAAAGGTTGTATCTTCCGGAACAAGAATAATTGGTCGCAAATTTACGTTCCAACAAGATAACGACCCAAAGCATACTTCAAAGTTATGTAAAAGTTATCTTGTTCAATTGGAGAAGAAAAAAAAATTAGTTGTAATGGAATGGCCACCGTACTCTCCTGATCTTAACCCTATCGAACTGTTGTGGGATGATTTAGATAGAGCTGTAAGGAAGGTAGGACCTACTTCCCAGAAGGATCTTTGGAATATCTTAGAAAATGAGTGGAAAAAAATAAGTGCAGAAACTTTAGAGAAACTTGTAGCACGAATGCCTCGAATTTGTAAAGTAGTATAGCAAACAAAGGTGGACATTTCGATGAAAAAAACGTTTAAATAATTAGTATTGTTTCGTTTTTGTTTACAACTGAAATTTATATTCAGATTGTGATAATATATTAATTACAAGCGTTATTAATATTATAAAAAATGAAATTATTATTGTTATGTTATTATTGAAACGTTGTAATAAATAAATTTTGTAGAAAAATTGTAACCAAATTATGTTAATCTATTCTGAGTAAGTAATAAATTATGGTTCAATAAATGTATCTTGTTATCATTGTTTGTAAGCCCATTCAGTTATAAATACTAGTTACTTACTAATTTTATTAAATAGTATGTAATTTCAGTTTTTTTTCTAGAAAAATTTCAATTCTAAAAAACGTGAAAAAAAAAATTTTTTTTTAAATTCTGAGTGGCGCATTTGATAGCTCTTGCAAAATACTACATTTTTTCTTCTGAGGGTTTTTTCTTTAGAGTTGAAAATAAAAAAAATACAGCCCATTTTTTGAAAATCTTTGTTTTTGTATAAAACACCATATAGCTCATAAAAAATAAAGGTAACAAAATTTTCCGGATATGAATTTTGTAGCTTTTTGAAAGCTCTATCGAATGGCTTATACAGTTTTTCCATCGTAGAATCCGTTATATAAATAAATCGGGGTCGAAGTTGATGTGAAAAAATTTAAAAAAAACAATATGTTTATGACGTCACAAGTTGTACAAAAAACAAATAAAATCAATTATGTTTTACAACATTTGAAAGGTCTTGTCAAGACCTTTCAAATGAGACCCTGTCGGATTTTCTAGCTCTTATAGAAACTGAGCCATAAAACTCTAAATTTTTGATGATTTCAGCAAGGGGATGGCAAATCTTTATAGACGGTAGTGTATGTCCATCGACAAAAGCTATATACCCCTATGTATTTTTGCGCGCTGAGCCCGAATCTTGTATTCGTTTAACCTCAGCACGTCAAATTTAAGGGCATTTGAAGGTCCAATTGCAGAAATCAGCAATAACCAATACAAGATATCTGTCTGTTAAGTTGTGGGGACGCTGAATCCAAATCCGGTATTTGTTCATTTCCATGAGGTAAGTTTGAAGATAAGTTCAAGGTCAAAGCTGTTTACTCTAGGAAAAATGAATTTTGTCTGCAGATTCTGAAAGAGCGGGAAATTTTATGTCAAATAGATATTCAATTTTTATTAATATAAGCCTCAAGGTCATATGAAGGTCACTTAATCTTGTTGGATGGAGGATTCGTATGACAATAAAATAATGGGTTTTCATGGTCGCTGAATCCAAATCCGGTGTCCGTTTGTCTCCATCAGGCCGGATTGGAGGTAGTTTGAAGGTCAAATCCTCGATAATTAGTGAAATCGAGTCAAATTATCATTCTGATATATGTTTTCGGCCGCTAAATCCAAGTATAAAGACCGCTTAGTACTTCAGGGTCAAAGTCAAGGTCATTCCAACGCCAAATATACATTTTTTTATTAAAAAAGGAAGTTTTAACCACAGATTCAGGAAAAATGGAAAATTTTACATGTTAATGAATGATGTATAATAAATTAGTATTTGAGAAAAATAGTGAAACTAACCAACCGTCGTATGACAAACAGCCACACACGGTGACATGGGTATCATATATTACAAATCTCATGATTTATTTTTCTTGTTCTTTTATCTTTGAACGATCGATTCCGCTTTCTTTTCTTTCCGTCGATAATAATATATTCTCTTTTCAATGTCCAACAATAGTCCGCTATCATTATGTGTCCCGCCGGCCCTGGTATCGCTGTTCAATTACTTTAATATCTTGGTGAAACCGTTCCCGTTGTTCTTCGCTATAATCTCCAAGATTTTGTGGAAAGTAGTTTAAGTGTGAATGAAGAAAGTTGTGTAATGGTCCTATCTATGAGCTAGTTTATTATATCACTGAATCACTGCAACCAGTCTAACGTATCTATCTGTTTATTTAAATCAATACATCAAGCGGCGCTACCTCACTGTTTACTC
Organism: Phymastichus coffea; assembly: GCF_024137745.1. Classification (NCBI taxonomy): domain Eukaryota; kingdom Metazoa; phylum Arthropoda; class Insecta; order Hymenoptera; family Eulophidae; genus Phymastichus; species Phymastichus coffea. Next base: position 440,462 of record NW_026706846.1, read on the forward strand.
GATTGTATTCATATAAGAGTCAAATCAAAATAAATAGCGTGACGTCACAAAGTAATAGATATAGATATAGTGATTTTTGTTATTAAGAAAAATTTGTTAATTAGAGATAATTTTAATATAACAAAGTATTTATTATATAAATTTAAGTACGTAGATTCAGAATATAATAACACAAATTGCATTTAATTATGAAATAATAATGAATTTTAATATGCAAAGTTGATTTATTTATTACTCTAACATTATGAAATATTAGAAAAATATAAATAATCCATATACAAAATGAATAAGTATAGAACATGAGTAAGAATTGGTTTCATTAATAACAGCTGAATAATAACTGTTATTAGTAAATAAACAATTAATAATTTATTTAAACAATAAGCTGTATATAAAACGAAAGTATTAATTTTATCTATTTATCTATTTATTTGCCATTAGAAAATACATATAATGTATTATCTCTTACAGAGGTACAGTAGATACCTATACGTAAGTAGACATAAAACAAAAGAAAACAAAATAAAAGATAACAATACAACAATAACATAATTTATGTACAAAATTAACTATGTGTAAATTAAAATAAGAGGACAATAAAATTAAAGCTTCTCATTTCTTATTTAATAATTCTACATTTTTCAGTAGATTATTGTTCACGAGCAGATTTGAGTTTGTCTTGATCCATTCCTTTATCATCTGTATATTACTTTTCTTGTTGATGTTTAGGCTTTTTAATCGAACTTCCAATATTCTGAACAATTTGACCGCAACGAAACAGTGGCTCCGGAGTGTCAAGGATTTATTTGCTTCAGGCATTATAATTTTATTCCTGGTTTTGCTTGTTGACGAATTGAATTCCATAGATAGCTGCATGTAGTTTTCTTTTATTGTTTCAAATAGATAAGCTTCTTTTATAGAGAGTGGTAAAACAATGCTATTGTCTTTAGTTTTTAAGATCCTTACTAATTTTAATTAAACCTTTTGCAATGAATAAAGTGCGTTACCATATGCACCACCCCAAGCAATGATTCCATACGTAGCTATGCTATGAAATAATGCATTGTATATTGTTTTGAGAATCTCCAAATCCATGGAATAACAAAATTTTGACATAACATAGACCAAATACTTAGTCCTTTTTGTGATGTAAGAGATATGATGGTTCCACTTAAGGCATGAATCCATCACTATTCCCAGATACTTGTGTAGAAAAACTCTTTTAATTGGGTTATTATTAATATATATATATATATATGGAGATCCGTCGGATTACTGGTGTAATAGCATCCAAAGGTCATATATACCGTCTTTAATACGTTTAGTGATAGTCGATTAGAAGTCAGCCAAGTATTAGCTTCTTTAAGACGCCTGTTTGTTTTTTCTTCTGCTTTTTCCCAAGTATCATCAATACTAACTATTACGGTATCATCAGCATAGGCTGCAATTGAAAACTCTGCAAAACTAGTCAGAAAGTCATTCAGATATATTATAAACAATAGCGGCCCAAGTATGGTTCCTTGTGGAACACCAAGTTTCACAGTAGCTAAGCTACTGTGATGCTCTTTAATCTTGACATATTGCCTCCTATCCGTTAAGTAACTTTTAAGTAGATCATTGGGAAGACCACGTATTCCATATCTTTCTAATTTTTGTAATAAAATTTCATGGTTTACGGTATCGAAGGCTTTAGCTAAATCAAGGAAAACTGCAATAACCTTTTTATTGTCATCGAGTCCTTCTGTTATTATGTTAGATACATAAGCCAGTGCGTCTTTGGTGCCCATTTTTCCTAAATCCATACTGTTTGACATCAATTATTTGATGTTTCTCTAAAAAATTACAAAGTCTATTATGCAATAGTTTTTCAAAAATCTTTGCTATGTTTGATATTAAAGAAATTGGCCTATAATTATTTGGCAGCGATTTCATTCCAGATTTGTATATTGGGATTACTTCAGCTGTTTTAAGTGCGATTGGCCAGCGGGCTTTGAATATACATCCATTGAAAAGATTAACCAATGGTGTGCAAATGTAAGGTTGTAGGACCTTTAGTATTTTGGTATTTATACCGTCAACTCCACCAGCTTTTAGTTTAAAAGATTGTATAATCTTAGATATCTCTGTAGTGTTTGTATATTGTATAAAAAAACAGCTTTCCATTCTATTCGGTAATTGCATACAGTGTCTATCATTTCCCTTGATTTTCTCAGCCAGTTTAATGGCCATATCTCCAAAGAAGTTATTAAAAATACCAGCAACTGTTTCCGGTTCCGTGTAAATAGTACCATCATTCTCTATCGAAAATTGCGAATCATTCGCTTTTCTATTTCTATTCAGTTTGTTGTTGATGTATTTCCATATACTCTTATTGTCTTGTCCGATCTTTTTGAATTGTTTTGCATCATGTATATTTTTAGCAACTTGTATAACTCTATGAAGTATTTTGGTATAATGTGTATACTTCTGCTTTAATTCTATCGAATTCGGTGCTCTTTTCCAGATTGAATATAAATGTTCTTTTGTTTTGCATGAGTTAATAATTCCCTTGGTAATCCAAGATTTGTGACGCCTAACTTTGTTTGACGTTTTCTTATTATGAATTGTGGCTTTGTTTACAATAATTTTAATTGAATCAATTAACCAATCACAAGCAATATCCGGGTTGTCAAAACTGTCTATGTTCCAGTTGAAGTTTTCAGCAATAGCTTTAAGGCGTTTGTAGTCAATGTAACTGCTATTGTAAATATTATTCTGTTGTTCATTCTTGCCATTTCCTATTTCTAGCATTAAAGGGTAGTGATCTGTGAAAGGAGTATTCACAGTAATTGGAAAAATTCTTGTTTCCGTTTTTGCAAAAATATTATCAACACAGGTTCCAATGTTGACATTGTCATGTCCAGGCCTAGTTATAACATTATATAGTGGAATATATTTTTGCTCAAGAGCATTCAACATAAAATCCGTCGCATCACAGTCTTGCTTTAATAGGTCAATATTGAAGTCTCCGACAACAAAGTGATTATTAATTTTACTATTATGTGTGAGATACTCGTTCAAGTTTTTAATGAAAACTTTTTTATTATAATCATGACATCTGTATATACCTGTTATTTTAATTTTTCTGTAATCATGAATAAATATCTCACAGCTTATTGCGTTTAATAGGTGATATTGCTCCTGAAAAACATGGTGATTTAAATTTTCTTTAACATATAGTACGACGCCATCTGTTTTATTTAGATTGCCGCCATTGTAATATATCTTATAATTAATAATCTTAAAAATATTATGGTATTCAATATTCCACGATTCCGTGCAGACTATGACGTGAGGCTTCTGTATTAATCTATCAACAAATATTGCTAAACTATTATGATTAGCATTCAAGCTTCTTACATTCAAGTGTAGAACACATATATTGTCACTCCTTGTTAGTCGATTAAGTTCATGAATATCACTTGCTTCGTAAACTTCAATAGTATCAAATTCAGATTTACTTACAGACATTGGTAGTTTTCTTAACTTGTAATTCCTTCTTGCCTAATCTTAGTGACTTACTCTTCGCTGCTATGTTAGTCTCATCAATGTTATTTGTAATCTGCTTAGTACTTAAATTATTTTTATCTAAGATCATTTCCTTGTTGTTTTCAATTGTTTGTTTATTGTATGTGTAGCTAGGTTCTTTTCCATTATAGCCAAGGAATTTGGGAATAATTGGTTTAATGCCATAATTGGTTTTATTAATTTTCCTGGTGATAATGTATTTTAGGTAATCACATTTGTCTGTGTCCGTTGCCAAGTGGTCAGTTGGTAGATTTTTTCCATATTTTTTGTTGTTAAATATACAATTAGCACATTGGAAAGTCACAGTCTCCTTACATTCTTTTATGCAGTGTGGCCCTGCACATTTAATACATATCTTTTCATTTCTACATTTGGCACCGCTATGTTCAGCTCTGCAACAATTGTAGCACGGTGTAACATTTAGATCATCAACCACCTTACAGCATTGATATCCAACATATAGTTTATTATTATTTTGTCTGATATAACTGTAGGCCTCTCGTGATACACTAATGATCGCAGTTTGTGTGCCTAATTTGCCATTAGTAAAAGTATGTATTACCTCATATGCATAGCGTGTATCAACGAAATTTCTATCATTAATATCTTTTTCGATTTCGTCTTTTGATAGGCTATTATTTATATTTAAAATTTTTAGTCTTGGTTCCTGTAACTCCTCTGTTAGTATCTCATACTCACTACCAATTTCACTATTTAACTGTTTGTGCACAATGTTTATATCCTCTTTATTTAAGCAATTAACAACCACCGAACCATTTTTTGTTTCAACTAGTTTATCTATTGGTACTATTATATCTTTTAGTAATTTATTCGCTACCGTTTTTAGTGTTCGTTCCTTGTGTTGTTCTTTTTTGGGTTTTATAACTATTGAGGGCTTATGGTGAACTTTAATTATTTTTGACTTGGTAACATCTGCAAACGTTGGAAAACTACTTTTAATAGGTTCCGTCTTGTTAACCATCTCCTGTTCTTGTTTAAGTTTATCTAGAATAACCTTATTTGACTCAAGCAATTCACGCAAATAGCACATTTTTCTCTTGGATTTCATTGTTTAGTTTTCTAAATAATAGAATTTCCGCTTTAAAAACGGTATTTTCATCTTCTTCTATAGTATACCTGTAATCGTTAAATTATTTCTGTCAACAGTTTCGTTAGCTACCTCCTTAGCAATGTTATTTAATATTTCTTGTTGGGCTTTATCCTGTTCTGTTAATTTAATTTGCGCTATTATTATTTTTGCATCTTTGCTAAGTTTTGTAATTTTTTCCTTATTTAATTCAATATCCTCATATTGTGGGCAAATCACTAAGGTTTCACTTAAATGTGCTATTCCTTTGGCTTTTTTCAAATCCGATTTGTAGTAAACACATTCACAAATTAAGCACACTTTAGCCTTTACTTTTGTCATTGGATAAAGTTTATAAAAGGTAGAACAATCCTCAACCGATTCCTCATTTGAGGATTCACCCATATTTCACTTTTATTATCACACATAAATTTAATTTTACAAAATTACTTTTAGAAATCAGTAAATAATAAGTCAAGTGTGCGAGTGCAATTTCTCGTGCGATTCTCGATTTAACATGATTTATACTTGTAAATTAAATTTCGATATGTATTAATTAAATAATACGTATAACAAGTTTGGATTCGGGATCAGCGTATTGAAATTAACTGAAAAAGTGCTTTTGTTCATTAAAAAAGCTTAATGTTACAAATTTTGCTTCTTATACAATAGTTTTCACATAGATATGAAGATATAAAAGAGATACTCACTCGGAAGACTTGGAATTGGTTCGCTGCCTGACCAAACCAGTTTTCAAACATCTGCATTTACATTTTAATCAAAAAATTATGTGGCGCGTGTGAGGTCCCTTTTGCAGATGGGTAATTCGCGCACGAAACCGAGGATGTAGGAGTACACGGAGCGACGGGTACGAGAGAGCGAGAGAGAAAGCAGTCGCCGCGGTTATTGGTTACGAGTGCGAGTCGAGTGGCGCGTAGGCAGCCACGATACTTGATAATGATAGCTTTATAATTTAGGAATCTTAGATAATTAATCTAATAATTGCATTATAAGATTAGGAAAAACCGTTACAAATATGAAAAATTAGTTATAATTCAAATGTTATTAACTAATTTAAATATTTATTTTTAGAAAATACTTCCAAATTTAATCAACTATAAAGTTATATAAAAATTTAATAATTTTCTATTGTAAATTAACTATATTAGTTAATAACTTTTGACGACACTATTTGTGATAATTGTATATATATGAAATCAACAAATAACAAATTTTGTAAAGTTTACACGTGTTAAAAGCTTAATGATTATTTACTTGTAAATTAAGAAAACTCATTACTCAAAATTCGCGAATGTTCGATGACATCTCTCCTGCAAAAATAAGCGGGAAAATCTGTGTATAAATAGGCCCACCTTTGCACAGGCTAGCATTCACTTCTAGCCTTGCAAGGTGAGCGCATGAGTCTGAATAAACTTGGCTAATATCTGAGTTCTTTCTCTCATTGTGATTAACTGAGCAAGACTGTTCCTTCCTTATAATTCGAGCTCGACTTATAGAACATCCCGTGCTATAAGAAACTTGGGCCGAATTATATCCTATCCAAGAAAGATTTTAGCTCTGTTTATGGGACAATTTGCACCATAAGAAACCAGGGCATTGTCTGACTTTCCTTGAAACATTGTACTACTTTATATATATTTCATTTATTTATTATTATTAGAATACATTTGATTTATCTATTTATTTTATTGACAAGTAGAGTAAGATTATTGGAAACAAATTCTTACTCATTAGCTAGATACGAGAGTTCGAATTATTATTATTTATAAGTGATATAAACATCACAGTTGATATGCAATACATAATTGATATGCAATAGCTGTAGGGGGTGATATTTAGCCGGTACAAAAAGAACAAAACTCCATTAAAACTTGTCAAACCTATGGTTTGGAGTGAGCCAGAAAATGTAGAAAATTGTTATTTTTATATGACAATAACTAAAAGTTTTAACTCATCTAATGTCCACAAAATTGTGTACGCGAGTGTATGTCAGTGTAGTGAAGCCGTTTATAGCTCCAACAGAAGAAAGATACAGATGTAGAAAGTGACCTTTCTTTTGCATTTACTGAATTAGAGGTTTCCAGTTATGATGAAGCAGAGAGTGAAATCAGCGCCGATCAAATCAGCAACCGATAAGTTATTACTTCGAATGTCATTTATGCGAATGTTTAAATTTCGCAGTTCTTCGAATTACGGCTTGTTCTTAATAATCGGTATGTTATCGTAAATGACCTTTTTGTCTAAAGCGATGAAGTTACAACGGTAATCATCGTTATAGCTGCTCAAATCAATTCGATATTTCTTGTGTCTGATTATGTCGATCTTTTCGCCTGCAAAGAGCATCTGACTCATTAACTTTTCCGCGATCGGGCTGCAGCCTAAACTGTGTGCGGCTTCTTGAGTAACGTAAGACCTCTGTGATCTCGTGTTAATTATACCGCGAACTGTTATTTCTTTTTCTCCACTACGCAATTGTATGCAAAGCGTTGACATAAAAACTTCAGAGTCACTGCAAAAACTAGTTAGAGTTTCATTCTGCTTCATAGTGACTTTCACTGCGGAATCCCTTTTGCTTTCGGTATCAAGGCGCATCAAAGTCATATGTTGAGGAGTACACCGTTCACACTGTACTTTAACACGACATTTCTTGACACCGTGTCCGGTCATCACACAATAGTAACAATCCTTACCATTTCTTACACGTTCCCATCTTTCTGATAAACTTATTTTCTTAGCACTTTCACAATTAAAACTTTTGAGTTGATCTGAATTACAAAACACACTATTTTTACTATTCTCATTGTTCGTGGCAAGCAAGTTTGTTGCACTTGGAATGTCCCTATTATCAGCGCGAGATTTTTATTATCAGCTGTCTCATTCTTCAAATTGAATTCCTTCTCGGTCATTGATATGCGTAGCTAATTCTGCAATTTTTCTAAAAATTGGATAAGCTGTGTCAAGCGATCTTTAATCTGTACGTCGGAGTATCCATTACTCGCTATGCTGCCGGCTACGTAGCTACTTTTTTACGACGTGCATAATATTTCTTCCGGCAGCGACGATTCCACGAGCAAGAACAACATTGATGCACATTTATCCGTAGTCACGCTGAGAGATTCGAGCGCTCTGAGATGTAACTCAATTTTATCGTACAAAGTGGAAATTGGTATACTCTTCGATTTTGTAGCATTTTGTAAAACAAAATGCAAAAGATTCCGTACACAGACTTCAATTTGAAGATCCTCATGGCCGAAACGATTTTTTAAACTATCAATTACCTTAGAGTAGTTTTCACCTCTCTAAGGGTAACTCTTCACGAATTTAGCGACGCGTAATTTGGCTACAGTTGCTTGAATCAAATACTGAAACTTGTCTTCATTCGTAATGGTTTAATCTTTGATTGTCTTGAACAAGCTCCAAATTGTAACCACTCAAATAATTTTCCGTTGAAAATATACAACTCGATTTCTGGCAATCTGTGTGTCTTCTTATTTTTAGCTTGTGCGACAACTTGCGGCACAACGATTAGCGATGGTGTCGGGGTTCTTTTCTTTTTCAGAAAATCAGTAACTTTCAGTTCCGCTTCGATGAAGTTCTTTTCATATGGAGTGCTTAATCATATTCGTGCCGCATATCTTCGTGTGTCGAGTCTTTCTCTTGTACAACAAAATCAATTACTTCTCACGTACTCGTTTCCAATTCTTCATTATTTTTCTTAAGAAGAGAAAATGCCACCGAAATTTGGAAATTCCTGGAAGCGTCTGCGTTTGCGCCCGCACTTCCCACAAGTAAATCATTAAGTGCATAGTAGGCTTTCGTAAACGCTGCTCGGTTCACTGTCCTTTTCCTTATTGTTGTTTCTCTGTCACCCATGATTGAATCATCACACAATTATCTTATAATTTTCATGCAAAAAGTTTCACCTCGTCCTGTCACGGTCGTCAAATGTTTAATAAAAAAGAAGTAGGAACAGGTCACACAATAAACACTTTTCACAGAAAATTAATAATTGATTCAATCAAGTTAAGGCAAAAAATACGTAACCTAAATCTATAGTGAGATTGAACGGCACGTGCTTGCCCTATTGAGTAACAGAGACAACTGGCTAAGAAGAAAAACGCAAGCTACCGAGTTACTCATTATACTCTCGATAACTGTCGTATTATACCTCTCTCCCACCACTCTTTCTCTACACATCGATGACATACAGATAAGTACGGGTACAGATTCTCATAGCATATTCCTATAATTCAATATTGATGGTTCTGGTTAGCGCGTTTTATCGCTCTTTTCCACTCTCACTGGTGTGAATGTCCAGAGATTTAGGCACATATTTGTGGTTACATAATCTGCGTACCACTGTGTGGGCTTTCCGCGAGATTTGTCTCCAGTGGTTACGAGCGCGGATTTAAAGGGGTGCAACGGTTGCCGCACAGAGTACCGGCAACCGAATATTTTTAGAACGCGCTGTGCGTAAGGCACCATCGTTGGTGTATAATTTTCTTTTCTTTTCTTGCATTTTCTTTTTCGAGATTAATTTACAATAAGCTTTTTCTGTTACTATTTTTGTAATTTTATTATCTTTATTTTCGGTATCTTATGATTTTGTAATTTTATTTCTTTATTTTATAATTTTGTAACTTTTATTTTCATTTCATTTTTTTTTGTTTTTGATTTATTGTAAATAAATAACGAGTTTTATAAAGTAAATGTTACTGTAATTGTCCTTGTTCTCGATTCTCATCCGCCTGTTAGTTCGCACATGATTAGTTTATACGTCCGATAAGCCATTTAGCCGTGGTAGCATTCGTGCCTCCCGAATTCATTCCTTTAAATAAAATTGTGTGGACAGCCACGGGTATAACCGTAATTGGTTACGGACCATATCTATTCGTTACAAATTATACCAAAAATTTAATGATATAAATCAAATCGCATAATTTTATTTTACTAAACTAAACGCAACTTAAAAACTAATAAATGAATTAATCATAGAAAATGCACAAAGAAAGAAACGGTAATTAATAAGGGTATCATGTCGTAGCGTATCGTTGGCCCAAGATCGATGGCTAAGACAATTTTACGTACAACGTTGACAGTCTTCAGGACGATTGGCTAGATATGATCTCAGGGTTCTTTTAGGAGTTGCAGCGGGTCAAAAACGCCCAAAAAGACACTGGGATATTTCTATCTTAAAAGATTTAATGATACACGATTTTCTCTTTTTTGACTTCGTCCCAGACCTTTGGCTTAGACGCAGTCAAAGAGATATAATACACTTGTGCCAACGTTTTTTCCAATCCTTGAAACACTTCTGGTAAGCACTTTCTGGTATAGCCTTGAGTTCTTCCAGTGATTTCTGAACAGGAAAAAGTCGCAGGGGGCCATATCCGGTGAATATGGTGCCTGAGACATGATTGTGATTTTGTTGTTGACCAAAAAGTTGGACACCAACAACGATGAGTGAGCAGGTTTCGTGATGCAAAATCCATGAATTATTTTTCCACAATTCCGGATGTTTTTTTCATATTGCTTCTCGCAAACGGCGCATTACTTCAAAGTAATCTCTTTATTGACCGTACGATATTGTGGTAAGAACTCTTTAAGTTTCACTTATCACACTTCTGAATGGCGTCTCTTCCACGATTTTTTTAAAAGGAGTTTGAAAGTTAATCTCCTTTACAATAGAAACAAACATGCTTCAAACCCGTTCCCCATTGAGTGCAACTAAAAAAATCTTAGAATCAGATATGATCAACGTAAATGGTTTATACGTGGTGGTTTCAAGATAAAAACTATAGTTCTTTGACAGCAATCAGGGTATATAAAATTTCCTTGTGACATTTACGAGGGTGGTCCGATAAGTACTTAGCCTACAAAAGAAAAACAAAAATTTTGGAAAAGTGGCGTTTTATTTTTCAACATAGTCTCCTTTTAGTTCGATACACTTGGCCCAGCGATGCTCCAATTTCTTTAACCCGTCTGAAAAATACGTTTCCTCGAGGTCTGAAAAGTAGGCTTCCGTGGCAGCGATTACCTCCTCATTCGACTCCAATTTCTGCCCGGCGAGTGACTTTTTCAAGTTTGGAAACAAAAAGAAGTCGCACGGGGCTAAATCTGGAGAATACGGTGGATGTGGCAGCAGTTCATAGCCTAATTCGACCAATTGGGCCATGGCGACGGCGGAGATGTGAGCCGGTGCGTTGTCACGGTGGAAGAGCACTTTTTCCTTCGCCAAATGGGGCCGTTTTTTCTGCTATTCGACGTCGAATCGGCCCAATAATTCGGCATAGTACAGCCCTGTGACCATTTTGCCCCTCTCCAGGTAGTCGATGTAGATCACACCTTGTGAATCCCAGAAAACGGTGGCCATCACCTTTCCGGCTGATGGGGCAGTCTTCGCCTTCTTCGGAGCACTTTTGCCGGGTAAAGTCCACTGTTTCGACTGTTCCTTGGTCTCTGGTGTACACCAGTGGATCCATGTTTCGCCGACTGTCACGAAACGACGCAGAAACTCCTTCGGATTGCGCTTAAACAGCGTCAGACATTGCTCTGCAGTTGTCTCACGGTTGCGCTTGTTGTCCGGAGTGAGCAAACGCGGTACCAATCGCGCCGACAGCTTTCTCATGCCCAAAATTTCATGCAGGACATGACCCACGCGGTCTTTTGAGATGCCTACGATCTTAGCTATCTTGCCCACCTTCAATCGTTGATCTGCCAATACTGGATCGTGAATTTTTGTCACGTTATCCTCCGTGGTAGTCGTTTTCGGAGCACCTGGACATGGCTCTTCAAAAATCGACGTGCGACCACGTTGAAACTCGTTAAACCAATTTTTGACGGTGGCCATCGAAGGAGAAGAGTCACCGTACACAGCATCCAAGCGCTTTTTGATTTCGATGTGCGATTTCCTTTACAATAAGAAGAATCGAATCACCGACCGATACTGCTCTTTTTCCATTTTTCAGAAATCAACGGACGCACTTGCTTTCACACGCTCTCAAAAATAAACTACAACTCCGATCCGGCTAAAATCTTGACAGTAACCATCGAGAAGGTCGTACTACGTGATAGAATATTTCTTTTGCGAGAGTCGCGCCATCGGGCGGTGAGGCTAAGTACTTATCGGACTACCCTCGTATTTAACGAATAGTAAAGCTATTAAGTGTCATTAGGAAATGTCTAATTGACCAATGCGCAAATCTCTGGATCCAGGATCTTTCAATGTTCTTAATAAACCATTATGTGATTCAAAGAAGATACTTTTACCTTCCTTGTACATAAAATTAGAATTAAATATATACGTTAAATTAAATTAAATTTATTATAAGATTAAATACAGAGACATAAACAAGCTGATGCAATCGGAAGATTTTGAATGTATAATGACGAAAATAGAGTGAACTACATGAATTAATTTTAAAGCGAATCTAAAGAGGTTTTTACGTATTACCTCTTGCAACGTATTATTGGCTGAAGTTTTATCTTAAACATTCCAGATATAATTCTGAAATTCAATCTCTTAAAAAATATCAAAATTATGCGAGCATTGGCAACAATAGTCAGACTTTCCTAAAACTTATGTCACGAACACTTTTCAGAATAACATGGTAATGTAGCAATTGCTACTTCAGCGTGATACTAATCCCAACTTTGTTTTCATTAGCTTAGCTACTGCGTAATGTCAGAGGCGCTTTCATAATTCGTCCGAATTTTCGAAATTAATAATGGTATGGGCAGTTTCGCTGTGGTAGGTTTAGTTATTCAATTTCTTCATTGCAGTTTATTCTAATTTTCCAGTATACAGGGTGTCCATAAAGTTCCGGGATACCCCAGTAAGTCCTGAGATATAACTATTTCCGAGGAGATTAAGGTCATTCCTGTAGTAACTTTGAACGAGGAATCCAGTGGTGACCTTGGTTTTGACCTTGAGCTTGACCTTCAAGGTCATTTCAAGGTCAACTTTTTTTTTCAAATGGGATCCTCTATTTTTGATAACGGCAATCGAAAGAGCGGGAAATTTTACGTCCAAAACGGTATTTTTTAATTTTTTTTCATGGCCTTGAGAAGGTCGATTTAAGGTCAAATTCTTGAAAAACTGCCTAAAAGCGTTTTTTTAATTTTTAAGATATCGAAAAATGACCTCTACAAAATTTGTTCAGAACAGAGTGGGACACTCAATGCACCAAAAACCTTTGACCTTTAACCTCATTTTAGAGGTCATTTCAAAGTCGAAGTGATTTTTGTAATGGAAACCCCACTTTTTGACCCCGGATTCGCACATAGCGCGAAATTCGACGTTTGGATAAGGTATTATGTTGAGTTTTGATTGATCCACGACGTTCATCGCTAAGGTCATGTGAAATTTAGATCCAATATTATTCGCGAAACATTTACGAAATGTTTCGGGCTAAATTTATTAAATTCTACTGGGAGCATGTTACAGTGACCTTATCTTTGACCATAGATCATTTTAAGGTTATTTCAATGTCACCTTTGATTGTTTGAATAATAAAGTAACGGGTTATCCAAACCGAAAGTCAAGTTGTTTTAAATGAGGAGCAAGCAGAGACATAGGTACAGTTTTTTTGCCGGATAAGTTTTTTCCACTCACTGCGTTTTGAATATTTCTTTCTGATTTCGCGCTATATGCGAATCCGGGGTTAAAAATAGGGGTTTCCATTACAAAAAACACTTCGACCTTGAAATGACCTTCAAAATGAGGTTAAAGGTCAAAGGTTTTTGGTGCATTGAGTGGCCCACTCTGTTCTGAACAAATTTTGTAGAGGTCATTTTTCGATATCTTAAAAATTAAAAAAACGCTTTTAGGCAGTTTTTCAAGCATTTGACCTTAAATCGACCTTCTCAAGGCCATGGAAAAAAAATTTAAAAATACCGTATTGGACGTAAAATCTCCCGCTCTTTCGATTACCGTTGTCAAAAATAGGGGTTCCCATTTGAAAAAAAAGTTGACCTTGAGGGTCAAGCTCAAGGTCAAAACCAAGGTTACCACTGGATTCCTCGTTCAAAGTTACTACAGGAATGACCTTAATCTCCTCGGAAATAGTTATATCTTAGGACTTACTAGGATGTCCCGGAACTTTTGGACACCCTTTATATGACCCTTTCTATGTCCAATCGTCGCATACATACAGGGTGTTCCAGACCACCCGTACACCCCCTCTAGAATCCAAAATAATGGATTAATCAAAAACTGCTTCAGACAAAAGTTGCTGGGCTTCGAGGGGGACATATCCGTACGACCTTGGCTTTGACCTTGGAGGTCATGTTCAAGGTCATTTCAAGGTCAACTTTGTTTTTTTAAATAGGAACCCCCATTTATGACCCCGGATTCGGAAAGAGCGGGAAATTTTACGTCCAAAACGGTATTTTAAAATTTTTTTTCATGGCCTTGAGAAGGTCGATTTAAGGTCAAATGCTTGAAAAACTGCCAAAAAGCGTTTTTTTAATTTTTAAGATATCGAAAAATGACCTCTACAAAATTTGTTCAGAATAGAGTGGGCCACCCAATGCACCAAAAACCTTTGACCTTTAACCTCATTTTGAAGGTCATTTCAAGGTCGAAGTGTTTATGTAATGGAAACCCCTCTTTTTGACCCCGGATTCGCACATAGCGCGAAACTCAATACAATACCCTATCCAAACGTCGGATTTCGCGCTATGTGCGTATCCGGGGTTAAAAAGAGGGATTTCCATTACAAAAAACACTTCGACCTTGAAATGACCTTCAAAATGAGGTTAAAGGTCAAAGGTTTTTGGTGCATTGGGTGGCCCACTCTATTCTGCACAAATTTTGTAGAGGTCATTTTTCGATATCTTAAAAATTAAAAAAACGCTTTTAGGCAGTTTTTCAAGCATTTGACCTTATATCGACCTTCTCAAGGCCATGAAAAAAAATTTAAAAATATCGTTTTGGACGTAAAATTTCCCGCTCTTTCCGAATCCGGGGTCAAAAATGGGGGTTCCTATTTAAAAAAACAAAGTTGACCTTGAAATGACCTTGAACATGACCTCCAAGGTCAAAGCCAAAGTCGTACGGATATGTCCCCCTCGAAGCCCAGCAACTTTTGTCTGAAGTAGTTTTTGATTAATCCATTATTTTGGATTCTAGAGGGCGTGTACGGGTGGTCTGGAACACCCTGTATAATTATAATTCACTCATTTTTTTTATTCGCTGCTGCTTTATAATTATGTACATTTCATAATTATTCGTTGGTCAATTTTTGTTATTTCTATTTAAATTCGCTTTATTTCAAATTTAATTCTATCTAATGCGTACTTGTTCACCTCGATCCAATATGTAAGTCATGTATGTTATTTAGTGTGCATCTACTACGTAAGGTAGTAGATGCGGCAATTTCAATTGATTTCCAAATTCGCAATTTCGTCTCATCTTATCGTATCGGTCTTGCTCGCTCTCATTTGATCTACGAGGTGTGTTCAAAAAGTAAGGTGACTTTGTATTTTTAAGAAAAAATATTTATTTATTTATCAATATTTATGTTGTCCCCTTCAAAGTAATCCCCCTCAAATACAATACACTTATGCCAACGGTTTTTCCAATCCTCAAAGCACTTCTCATAAGCACTTTTCGATATAGCCTTGAGCTCTTCCAGCGATGCAGTCTTTATCTCTTCAATCGTTGCAAATCTCCGTCCTTTCATAGGTCTCTTTAGTTTTGGGAACAAGAAAAAGTCACATGGGGCCAAATCCGGTGAATATGGTGGCTGAGGCATGATTGTGGTGTTGTTTTTGGCCAAAAAATCTCTCACAAGCAAAGATGAGTGAGCAGGGGCATTATCGTGATGCAAAAGCCATGAATTGTTTTTCCATAATTCTGGGCGTTTTCTTCGTATTGCTTCTCGCAAACGGCGCATTACTTCAAGATAATACTGTTTATTGACCGTACGTCCATATGGTAAGAACTCCTGATGCACCACGCCATGGTATTCGAAGAAAACAGTGAGCAAAACTTTGACATTTGATCGAACTTGGCGTGCTTTTTTCGGACTTGGCTCATCTGGGCTCTTCCATTGGGACGATTGGACTTTGGTTTCGATATCATAACCATATACCCATGATTCGTCACCAGTTATGACCCTTTTGAGTAAATCTGGGTCGTCGTTGATGTCATTCAACAGTTCTTGAGCGATGCTCATGCGACGGTTCTTTTGGTCAAAATTTAGCAATTTCGGAACAAACTTCGCTGACACACGTCTCATGCCCAAAACGTTAGAAAAAATTTCATTGCACGAGCCAAGCGATATACTAACATCCTCAGCAACTTCTCTGATAGTGATTCGACGATTTTCCAGAACAATTTTCTTCACTGCTTGAACATTTTCATCAGTTGTTGACGTGCTTGGGCGTCAATGTTAAACCTACAGTTATGCATCGTTACAGAAACTTCTCAAAATTATTACGAAAAAACCTATAAATAGCCTCAGAGTCTACCACACGATTGCGTTTATTCTCCAATGTGACCAAACGTAGCACTCATCTTACCGAAATGTTTCTCATATCCAATTTATCATGCAAAATAGAAATAACAGTACTTTTTGAAACCATCATTTAAATTATTTCATGCAATTTTATTCTCCGATCACTCGATCCATGTTATGGATTTTGTCGACTGTTTAGGTATACTCACTTTTACAGAATGTCCTGAACGATATTCATCTTTTGTTGATGTAGGGTATAACGTGTGATAAATCACTCATTATGTCTCTCTTTCTCATACGACTATATTTATTTATGTACCTATATGCTTACACATATCTATATTCTTTATTTGATATAGTATTAATTTATGTACGATGTCTAGAAGTAGCAGCAGCAGCGGGCAATAGAGTATAAGGTAAGAGAAAGAGAGAATACATACAATGCAACGCGAATTAGCGAGAGAGAGGATAGACTCACGTAGACTCAAACTGAAGGTAAGAACCGATATATGCTCGGCAGAGAAGGAGAGAGAGTGGGGAGCTCTTCCGCGGCACTAGCTTGTTGATCGTGTCCGAAAGCGCACGTGTTCTCGCCGGCCGGCTTCCGCACTGTAAATTAACGACTTCTTTTCGACTCTCAACTTGGCCTTGTGGCAGCTTGAAGGAGAAACAACCGGTAGTAATTTGTGCATCGAGAGTGCTGTGTGAGAGAGTGCGTGGGATTAAGCGAGTGGAAGGTTGTTGTCAGTTCCACTGTATTTGAGCGTCAAATAGGGCTCATCCGTGGTTCAGTCGTCCTATGTAAGTACCTTCTCGTATGCCTTGTTTCTCTCTCGCTAGCTTGTTATTCTCTCTCTCTCTTTATCGCTGCACTGCACTCCTTATAAACCCTTATATTATATAAACGCCGTTTTGTCTTATATGTACCTTTCTCTTATTCACACCTAACTCTACTGCCTCCCACGTTCCCCCGTCGATAAATTAATGCGAAGACTAGCTGCTTGATCCACGACGCTCCCGCGGGCCTTAAGGCATAACTAGGCATCGGGGCATAGCCTCGTCCGGTTATTGTATGCCCGCAAAGAGCTGAACATAATATTCTCCGTTCTCTCGCGAAATAACGCGGGCAAGTAACAACCCCGTTATAAGGGTCACGTTTAAATTCATTTAAAAAATTGTAAACAGTTGCAAATATAGGAGCTATCCAGCACCGACGTATAATACTCTCCAGTGATTGTTTGTCGTTTTTCTAAATAGTCGACGAAGATATTTCCACGTGCATCCCAAAAAACAGTGGTAATAACCTTGTCGGCCGATTGCATTGTCTTCGCCTTCTTTGGAGCGTTAACCTTTCACAATCCACTGCTTTGACTATTCCTTTGTCTCAAGAGTGTAGTGGTGTATCCACGTTTCGTCTACAGTTATGAATCGACACAGAAAGTCGTCCGGATTACGGTGCATGCGCGTCAAGAGGGCCTCAGCGATCACCACTCGACTGCGTCTGTTCTCGACTGAGAGCTAACGCGGCACTCATCCTGCTGAAATTTTTCTCATGTCCAATTTATTCTGCAAAATCGAAATGACTGTGCCTTTTGGAAATCCCTGTGGCCCCAACTATTTCGCGCAATTTTATTCTTCAGTCACTCAAAGTCATGTCATGGATTTTAATGATTATTTCCGGAGTGCTCACGTCTACAGGACGACCTGAACGATGTTCATCTGCAGTCGATGTACGGCCACGTTTAAATTCATTTACCCAATTGTAAACAGTTGCAAACAAAGGAGCTCATACGACATGAACTGCATCTAACTCAGCTTTGATTTCTTTCGATGTAAAGCGTTTTAAATATAAATGTGTTTTCATTGCTCGGAATTTACTTTTTTCCATTGTTAACAAGAAACAAAAGTTGCTCACTTTGATTAACGATAAAAACGGATTTCTAAGGACTTATTGACCCACGCTCGTAGATAAATTACAAGAACAATTAGTATTCTTTTTAGCAAAAACCAAAAACTAAATGTAATAGCAAAGGAAATGAACGGAGAAGTAACCTCAGGTGGTATATTCACTAAAAATACTTTAAGAAATATTTCTAATAGTATCTAGGATCTAATAATCGAAAAATGAACGATACAGAAGTTGTTCTCGTTCAAAAATGGATATTTGACACAGTAATCAGAGGACATACACTACATAGAGTGTATGTCTGGTCTATCAACTTACTAGAAGCATTCTATAATTCTATCACACATTTATTAGCGACAATCAAGGGCACAGCAAAAGATACTCAAAAGAAGCAAACACAAAACAAATACAATGAAACCGAACTTAACGAAATGAAAACAATATCAAAACACCTACGAAACCATCCCCTCTCCTTTACTAAATAGACCACTAGCTCTTTCAATTTGGTAGGAATCGATAATATTATTTAATCTGAAATAATTTTTATTATATTTTCATTTTCTCGTACAATGATCGTTTGGACCCCGAGGGATGACATTCCAAGATGTAACATAAAGTAAGATCATAATTAAGATAGGACAGGCCGTAAAAATAATTCATTACTATTACTTATATTTTATTATTATTACTTGCATTATTATTTATTTAGTGAAATACATTACTATTAGATTTAGCTACAATTACAACTATATCTATGAACGAAACTCGGACCAATAAATACATTATAAAAATCGCTAAACACCTCTATATACACCCTGCGAAACTCATTACTATATATGCACAATTCGTAAATGAATAAGCTACAAAGATTCCGAGTGTCTTCATCTTGGACCATACTCTCCAAGATAATATAAACTGCGAGTCAAGCGATCACACTTCCGCAGTGTTCATATGGTTGCCTATTTCTGCAACTAAAGGAACAAATATAGATTACAAACAGAATAAGTTCAAATATAAATATATTCAAATTTTGTACTTACCATATCTTGAAGTACTTCCTGGTTCTCAGCTTAGGTGCAGCAGGTATTGGAAAATCATTCTGAATGGCACGCTTGACAGCCTGGGAATGCTGCCAACCTTAAGACAAAAAGGACAAGAAGAAGTGTGTTAATAGTTATAGGATTAATTATAGGAAACTTAATACGTAATACAATAGCAAATGATTACTTACACAAATCATCGAATAACGCTTTCAGAAGAACCGAAACATTGTACAAACGAACTGTTATAAACAACAGAGTAGAACTATATATAATCGACCCGATACACCTTTTATATACCAAAAATATGTTTATAAAGAAAAATTAAAACAGAAAAATCAATAAAACAAGAAGTGTAATTAACTCAAATTTTGCTGAATCATAAATTCTTTGAAAACTTAAATATCAGAAATATTTCAATATCACAATAATAATTTCATTGTCAAACCAAATTTTAACTTTACAATTAATGCATATTAATCGCAATATCTTAAGCTCCGAGATATTTCATCTTGCAACGTATTCTTCGCAAAAGTTTTAAGCATTGCATATACAATTCCACAATTCAATCTGTTAAAAAAGACTAAAATTCTGCGAACGTTTGCAACGATAGCCAGACTTGCCTAATATCTATGTCACGAACATTTTTTGCAATAACATGGCAACGTAGCAAGTAATTGCTACTTCAGCTTTATATTAATCCCAAATTTCGAAGATGATTGATCTAAAAAAGACGATATAAAAAGCCTCGCATACGCTTTGCAGGTAGTTTAAAATTAACATTCCGTGCACTCACTAGTTTGTCAATTCGGTGACTTATATATTACTTTTACGTATTACTTTTACTTACATTATTCACTTTTGCTGTAAACGTGTGTAAACCATTTATTATTTTTAATAAATATTACTTAGTAATTATGAAGTGAGAATAATTTATTCCAATATCACTTATCTGGTTTGTAGACGTATTCAACGACAATCTCCAAGGTTTTGTAATAAACTATTATTTATTACATTAATTTTTATTCGCATTTACAAGTCAAAATTTATTGATCATTGCATTTAGAAATAAATTGAGTCTTACCCCATTAGATTTATACTGGTACGCGTTGATTATTATTAATTTAATGACCAACCTGTAACATGGGTAATAAGAAAGCGAAATATTATGAGGTAACTAATAGGAAAATGCTTACCAATTTTAAAAAGTTAGATTGAAACATGGTTTAATGATATACTTTCTAAACTCTTATTTAGATTCTTTTCCTAAAAACCATGGAGACCTGAGTGAAGAGCAAGGAAAAAGATTTTATCAAGATATCCAGGGGTTGGAAAGAAGTTATCAAGGTCGATGGAATGTGAAACCTGAAGATGACGGCGTAGAGCAAAAGAGGAAGTCAGGAACGAGAAGCTTAAATATAAAGAGGAAAGGGTTTCATAAATCCGAAAATTAATGATAAGACGAAATAAGACATTTGAAAATACTATGGACTTAGCCACCACAGGTTGCAATGTAGTTAGGTTAACCTGTCGTAAGTTTAGCCCTCACAAGTTACAGCGAACTTACATTAACTTATCTGAAATTCAATGTTAGTGAGTTACTGCACACTCACGTTAACCTGTCTCGGGTTTAACGTTTGTAGGTTAGAGTGAACTTAGGTTACCCTGTTGAAGGTTTAAAAATACTAAGTTTCAATTATCGATATTTCTGATGAAAATAAAGATTTTTAAAATATTAAAAATTAATATTGAAGGATAAGGGAGATATTTTCAAGAGGCATAACCCGTTTTTAATAAAAATAATTAATTCGCAATGTAATATAAACTCTCGCTCTTATGTTAGAATACCTCAAAATCTAACGTGATGGAAGATATCTAAAATCGAATTAGGATCCAGGGCATAAAAAATCTTCAAGATACATTGCTATTATTCTTACGGAAAATCCTTGTTGACTTGTGTTATTTTTTCCCACGCTATCTGTCACAGCTTACGTAAATGATTTTAATTTGGAAGCTTATCCATGTTTTGCTACTTGGTGAAACTGTACTGTTAAATGACAGATAATATGCACAAATCGCTCTGACGTTTGTTAAAAAAACAGACATAAACGTAATGAAGCAATACGTGATCGTCGGATTAATAGCTAGAGTGTACTCGTCTCATTAAAAATGTGTTTATTCACGCTTCGTCCTGGGCAAATAAGCCAGTAGTTACACAAAATTTAATGATTTCAATAGTCATAAGATCGTTTGTTTGTAGTTTTATGTTGCAAACAACAAAACGTCTGTAAAAGAATGATCTTATTATTTCTTTATTATATATATAAAAACCCCAAGATTTGCAAATCTGATGTTTAGATTCATAAACCATGGCCGCCACAGTACTGCTATTCTAATCACTAGACGTTATTGTAATTGAAGCTCCTTCGAATAGGCGTCTGTCATATACTATACTTATGTTAAGTCACCATGTCTTACAATACACGCATGTGCTACAAATTATTTATTTAAATGATCTTGAATTTCAAGTTAATACTTTTTCAGTTGACAATTTTGAGGTTTAGTCACGAAGTGATGAGCTATTATTAGAATTTTTTTATAATTACATTTTCCTTAAGAAAATATTTTTTGTCATACATTAACTGAAATGTTCAAATTACAATAAAGATTACAACTTTTACCTTTTTTTCAGACAAATACTGGATCATCTGATGATCATAGTGTTTTAGTTAACGTTTGTTTGGAAACCGAGAATACTGAAAATTTGATTAATATTAAAGATTCTTCTGTTAATCCAAGTGCCGATGAAGAACCAGAACATCCTACTGAAGTTATTGAACATGGATCGAATGAAAACGGTAATGTCCATTTTTTTAATGATTGTTTTCAAATGTTTTCAAAATGATTATTCGAAGCAGTTAGTTTTGTAATAAAATCAGAAATATTTTTAAAACATAAGTAGCTTATTTCAGTAACTTTTTCATTTCGTCTATGTAGGAGAGTCAGCGGATCATGCCGACGCTTATAAATTATTGAACGTTTTAAATGTGAGGCTTCAACTTATCCCTGGGAAATAAAATTCTCTTTTATAAGCCCTATGGGATTTGAATACCTGCGGACCAGAATACTGTTTGTTTATTGTTGTATTAATGTATCTCGAAAAAAAAAAAAAAATTGATAAAGTAAAACGTTACATGAAAACCTTTTCTATTTCTATTACTCTTTTAAAATACCACTTTTTGATACATAGTTAAAACTGTAAAAACGACCTGGTCTCTACAGGGTGACTCTAAAACATTAAATGAAACTTATATCACTAGTTTCATCTCAAAAAATTATTTAAGATAAAATTATTCAAAACATTTTTTAATAATTAGATAATAAAACAATTAATTTTAAAGAGCAGCTAATCAGCGGGCGTCTACAGAAAGTAGTACGCGGCGCGGTAAGCTGGGTGCTGCTGAAGAACTGACATGCACGCGCTACAGTCGACTGAAAACTGTTTTTAACTACATTGATGCATGTTATAAATTAAATAAATTAATTTCATCAATCAAATCTGCAGATAAAAATCATTAAGATTACATTTTACTAGCAATATGAAAATAGTACAAATTTGCACTTATACTTTATTCGCTTATACGAAGCGTTTGTGTGTAGAAAATTCTATTAAAAAAGAGTCGGTTTGAGTTTACTATAAGAAAAAAAGCCGAATGAAATAAATATGAATGTTATAACAATGAACGTTATATTCGCGCACTCGTCTCCTCGGTGAGACTGCCCTCGGGGACAGCACCTGCCGGCTATAAAAAGTGAGGGCACGCGTCTCATACACGTTGATACAAGAAAGAGATACATAGATAAGAATAGTGCAGAGACTGCTCTCGTATACACACGTTCTTTTCGAGTTCTAGACCCTCGAGGTTCGACGTTGAATGAACACGGAAGTCACTGTGTGCGCTATTTCTCTAATAGAAAAAAGGCATCCTGAGCGAGCTCCAAAGGACACTTTGGATTTTACTTTTAATTATTACAGCTGCACAGACCTCAATTTGCAACCGAACCATTGATTAATAAAAGATACCGTCGTGATAATTAAGAACAACTAATCTAATCATTGACTGACTCTTCAGAAGTGCTTATTCCTATACTCGCATATTCATTTCTGTCATATGCCTTCGTGCGTATACGTCCCTTTTTAGCTAGCAGGATTTATCAATACTTCCGAGCGAGGTTAAAGCTGCTCAGTAAAAGTAACGACAGCAATTAACGGGAACTTCACCCGGAAGCAAGAGCACACGCCGAAGGTAAGGTCTCGGTGCAAGGTTCGGCGCAAAGGAAGCGCATGCGATTGCCAACGAGGCCAGCCCACGGTAAACGCACAGAGCGCCGCTAAAGTGAGCGCCATTGCGTACGGCAGAGCGATACTCGCGCAGCTTGTGCTGATCCTTGCACAAATAAAGAGGCTTGCCCGCAAACCTTTGCACCGCGTAGCCCACCAAACATCGTACCCCGTTATAATATAGTATAATAAGTAAATACGATGTAAAAGACTAACAAATTGCAAGCAACGATAACTTCACATTATTTATCGAACCTAATTGTCAAAACGAAGACTAATGGTTAGTGTATTGCATTCGCTTGCATCGAAATGTTTTTCTTGGTGCTCTGAAAATTATGTAACACTGGATAGCATAGTGTTGTGGCGTCAAAGAATGTGATATGCATAGGTGAGAGGTGCGAAATTCGGGCGGAAACGGCTGAGCGTCGATCAGGTGGCATCGAACGGTAAGTAAATACTAACACACACGCACAACGCATAGGACACACACGCTTGTAAGCTCGTAATCAGCCACGTACTCGCTTATGCTAACACGCGCATGGATCATAAACATACAAACTTTCATTTGAGCTTTTTATTTAGATAACGAGGGTTATTTGCACAATTTGGAGGTTTCAACTGATGGGAAAGTGATTCATCCAGATGAGAGCAATAACGGTCATTTAACTAAAAAATTAATTGATAATTGATAATAATAAATATGATTTTTTGTCAGAGTCAGAAGATACTGATGAAAAGATATCCTTAAAAAGAATTTTAAGAAAAGTGTTTTCCGAAGTGGAAGCCGGGAACGGCATGATACTATGGCGCAAACACATACATAAAAAAATATACATACATATCTCTAATAGACGTGGAGGCTCGCCCACTCATTTTCACACGCTTGCAGACTTATACAAACAACGAGTTTATTTCTAAGCTCGTTACGTTTCTCTGTATCTTCATATCATCCATATCATTTATATAAATTATGTTAATATCCTTTATATGCAATTACATAGGTATTCGACGTAGCAGCAGCCGACACAGCCAGAAGGTAAAAGAGAGAGAGAGAGAGCAACAGAGAGTCGCGTTAGAGAAAAGAGAGAGAGAGAGCAATATGCCCTAACATATACGTCGCGCTGAGAACGTTTTGACAGGTCAGGACGCGCACGACTGAGACTGAGGTGAGAGAAGGGATACCGCGAGCGACAATTAGCCGTTCGACTCGAAGCTGCGAAAAAGTGTTGATTGACGCGCTGCATTTAAAGCCTTGCCGCTTTCGTGTGGCTTTTCTATTAAGAAGGACAGCGATTTTGGTTTTGCCATCGATACCGGCTTCCGACAGCCTCTAGGTGGATAGAGTGTGCGTGTGCGGTGTGCCGAGAGTACAATTAACGCCGGTTTAACGCGAGGAATACGAGTCGTTGTTGCACCAACGAATTTCGATGTTTGAGCGTTCAAAAAAGGCATGGCCGAGGAAAATGTAAGTAGCTCCTCGTACTTTGTCTCTCTCGGTTTGCTTGCTTTCTCTCTCTTACTCTGCGCTGCTTCATTAAATCGCATTGTGATTATTCTACATTTGTATCATTTATAATTTTATTTATATAAATAGCAATTATACTAGTTACGCGTTCTTTTGTCTCGCTTGACTCTTGTCCGTTTCCTGTGCTGATTCCCTTCGTATTTATTATTCGCAATTTCTCTTACATTTACCCACGACGCTCTACGCGGGCTACGAGGTAGTTTTAATGCAGATAACCAAGCTCGGCCGAGTACGAGCCATTGCATAAACCCGGTTGCAAATCGAGCATAGTATCACCAAGACTAATATCTTATAATAATTCATAATAGTTTCTTCTCTATAACGTATTGAAATTTATAAACCGTTATAACATTCGTACACAACCACGTACTCAGGCACTCTTGCAAACTCGTGTACATGCGCACACACACCACCACGCACACTCGCACATACACACAGCAAACATACATTCATACACAGACGTTTACACATTTAACTGATATTTACAAAATATTAATATTTATTATTGTTGTAGGTGCGACTTTGTAATGGTTCCGCGATTTATGTTGTTAAAATTAAGTTGGACACACGGAACGCATTATACGAGGTCTGTCCGGAAAGTATCGGGCCTACCTTTATATTTTCGTGCTAGCGTTATTCTTTATCATATGGTGGGTGGCATCCTTCAAAGTAATCCCCACTTGATTGAATAACACGGTTCCATCAATGTTTCCACTTTTCAAAACAGTCCTGGAACTCACTTTTAGGGATAGCCTTAAGTGCACTCGTCGCATTGTTTTCAACCGTTGTTTTGTCATTGATTCGGTGTCCTTTGAGTGGTTTTTTTAGTTTTGGGAACAGCCAAAAGTCACAAGGGGTTATGTCGGGACTGTATGGAGGTTGTCGAAGCAATGCGATATTGTGTTTGCTCAAAAACTGCTGCACAAGATTGGAAGAATGCGCTGGCGCATTATCGTGATGGAGAAGCCAGTCACCACTTTCCCAAATGTGCGGCCGTTTTCTTCTTACTGCATCACGCAAACGTCGCAAAATTTGAACGTAGTATTCTTTATTGATTGTCTCACCTGTTGGTGCATATTCGTGATGTACAATACCTTCACAATCGAAGAAAACAATCAACATTGACTTAACATTGCTCCGACTTTGACGTGCTTTTTTTGGTCTTGGCGATTCAGAATGCTTCCACTGTGAAGATTGTTGTTTTATTTCAGGATCATAACCATAAACCCATGATTCATCACCTATAATAACTTTTCTAAGCACATTATCATCATTATTGACCATTTCCAGATTGCAGAGGGATTTCTAAGCGAATGTTCTTCTGCTCTGCTGTGAGCAATTTTGGGATGAATTTCGCACACACGCGTTTCATTCCTAAATTTTCGGTTAAAATTTCTGAAATGATAGTTTTTGGTATCCCAAGGTCTTTTTCTAGTTCTCGCACAGTCATACGACGATCTTGTTCGATTGTAAGTCGCACCCGTTCAATATTGTCTGCGGTTTTTGTCGTCGAAGGTCGGCCGGAACGAGAATCACTATCGACAGAAGTGCGACCATCCTTGAACCGTTTATACCACTCTTTTATTCGTGTTTTACTCATACATTCGTTTCCGAAGGCCTTTTGCATCATGTCAATAGTTTCCGAACTCATTTTTCGGAGTTGAAAGCAAAATTTGATGCAAATTCGTTGATCTTGTTTTTCAGTCATTTTTGACAATATCAAAATCCGACGAACGCGAAAAAGGCACTGTAAACAAAGACACGCTGCGCATGAACTATACGTCCGGCAGGTGTCAGCAAGTAACCAATAGATTCGTGAGGCTTTACTGTTGGCGTTTCTGTCCGGTAGAGGTCGCTCGAACACTATGGCGCGAATATAGAGACGTAGGCCCGATACTTTCCGGACAGACCTCGTATGAGCTGAGTGACGCGAATTTTGTTCCAATTGAGACATGTTATACTTTATAAAAAATTAAGACAGGTATTTTTTATCGACGGAAAAAGTTGTTTACGGATGAAAACCACCCTCAAAAGTCACCCCTAAAAACAGTTAAACAGCAGTAACTTTGGTTGTAATGAATCTATTTTGATGAACAAAATGTAAAAAATTTCTTACTTAAAAAACAACAAAACCGCATAGTTTTGGACTCAGGGGTTGTAACCCTTTCGATGTACAGGGGAAAAACTACATTTTTTAATGGATTTTTCTTGTACAAAATCATAAAATTATTATAAAAAAAATTGAAAAATAAATTTTCATCCAGGAAATGATAATATAAAATTGACGTGTTTCGGTGTTTTTTCATTTTTATGTATTTCGAGGGTGACTTACCCCTAAACCCTATTAATACTATATAAATAGTTGCCGATCACCAATTTTGCTGATTTTCTATATACTATGACTTTTAAAAGTGGACTAGACAATAGCACTGTTAGTCTGTAAGAAAATAAATGTAAGATCTGAAGACCACACTCAAAAACTATCCCTAAAACATTATTACAGCAATATCTTCGGTTTATATCAATATTTTTTGACAATAAAAAATTAAAAAATTCGTTATAAAAAAATGAATGTAACTATATAGGTTTTGTCTCTGGGGTACAATCCCTACGATGTAAAGGGAAAAAACAACCTTTTTGATTGGATTTTTCGCGTAAAAAAATCACGAAATTACCATGAAAATTGACAAATAAATTTTCATTTAGAAAATGATAAAATAATGTTGATCAGCTTCGAAGTTTTTTCGTTATTTAATATTTCGAGGCTGAACTACCCCTAAACCCTACTATTGCTATATGAATAGTAGCCAATCACCAATTTTGGTGATTTTTCATTTGCTATGACGCTTAAAAATTGATGAGAGAATTATACAGTTGTTGTGCTACAAAAGGAATTTAGGATCTGGAAGCCACCCTCATAAACCACCCTCAAAACTCTGTTACAGCAATATCTCCGGTATTTATGACTATTTTTCGACAAAAAAAATTTGAAAAAATCTATATAAAAGAGAAACGTAACCATACAAGTTTTGTCACTGGGGTTTGCCAGCTCTACGTTGTACAGGGATGAAACTGTATTTAGCGTATATATTTTTACCGTCCGAATTCAAAAACGGATCATAAAACAATTAAAAAAACGATCTATCTTGTGAAAAATAATACGAATAAACCTAAAGCGTTCCAGTATATCTTCTAAAAATTATGTACTAGATAGGCAAAATTGAGGCCTGCAATGGCTCGGTCGGTAGGGCGACGGACTCGCACCCGGTAGACCCGGGTTCGATTCCCAGTCCCTGCTGATTGATACAAGCACCACTGAAAAAAGTTTCATGTGCTTTGTTCTCAAACACATTGCAAGCCTCCATCGCTGATTAGCACTGATGGAGCATAAATAGAGCGACGTTAAATAAAAAAAAAAAATAAAAAAAAAAATAGGCAAAAATATGGAGTGCCGCTCCAAGACGTTCTCTATCACATAGTGGAACGATTATTTGAATTTAGTGATTTGAATTTCGATGAAAATGCAACAACATGATTATTTTTAATCTGTAAATATGAATACGACGAAACAATTGCAAAAATATGTAACAAGAATTATTTAACAATGAAGCGGCGAACACTGGGATTATTTGTTATTTTATGGTTGCTATTAAATATCCTGCAATTAGAAAACTTTCTTATTTACTTCACTTATAATATGACTATAGACTTAAATAAGCAATTTAACATTATATTGTAGAAAGACTGTTGTATTAAACTTTTTTAAATTACTGTTTTTTATTAATCTCTAAATAGGTGAACAATAATTTGTTATGATGTATCTACATGCCCATTATCTAGTAAATTTGCCGATAAAAATATTTTTACGTCAAAAACAAAAGTTAAAAAATTAAATTCTGTAACCCCTTCCTTCCAGAATTAAAAATCTGCTCAAATACTCATCTTTTCATAAGAAATAAACAGGCCTTAATTTTTTAAGAAAAACTCCTACCAAATTTTGTCGTATTAAAAAATTCCTTTCGAAGGTGAACTTCAAGGGTTTTGATTCTCACCCACTATATAAGTGGATCCCTAAATTCTTCTTGTAAACTCATTTTTTTATAAGAAAGAAACAGACGTTGATTTCATCAAGAAATTCCGATCCAATCTCGAATTTATTAAAAAAATTGCTTTTGGAGGTGAGTATTAAGGGTGGTTCTCACCGCCTGAACATATTTTGATCACTAATTTCTGCTTGAATACTCATTTTTTTATAAAATAAAAGGGGCATAGATTTTATCCTGAAGAATCCGATCAAATCTCGAGATATTAAAAAAACCTGTTTCGGGGGTGAGTTTTAAGGGTAGTTTTTTCCCCTAGACATTCTTACTAATGAGCGTTCAAGCTCCTAAACTGTACCCAAATACTTGTCTTTTTAGAATAGTTAAGTAGACGTTGGATTTCGTAAAAAATGTTGATTCAACCTTGAGAAATTGAATAAAAACGGGATTAGGGGTGAAGTTGGATTGGTGGTTTTCACCCTTTAAATGTGAATTTCCACAGATAAAAAAAAATACGTGTCAAATATTTTTCAAAACTCTACCCCTCTGTCAAGTTTCAGAAAAATCGGGACGGATGGTAAGTATCTCTCCCTTGTTAGTTCGAATACTTCTTCGACCTAGTTTTGCTGAAACTCCGACTTTATAAGAATCTTGGCTTGCTCGCATTTACGAGTATTTAAATAACTTTTTTGGTATTTTTCTTCTACCCACAGATTAATTTTTACAATAAGGAGGTTGTTTGGATCCCAACTACTGGTTCCGAGCCGATGAATCTCTCTTTTGTTCTTAACTTTGCTAGTCTATCCGCAATAACATTACCTCTGATCTTCCAATAGCATACCTAGTTTAGATAAGAGTTAGCAAATACCTTTCCAGAGTTATAAGTGCAGCTCTGCTGTCGGAAAAAATACTAATATATGTATTTCCCTCAATCTAAGACCATCTAGGTACAGTTTATAAGACCCATTTGCTTAGTTTGGTTTTATAATCGGCTAAGTACGACTCAGCCACCGAACACAAACAAAACTCGTACACCGAGCGTCTATCCATCAAAATCCAATGTCATCGGCGAAGTTGTGTACAAAAAAAAATTGAAAGAACAAAATATTGTTAAACGATACATATGGCTCGATGCTTTAACCGATACTACCGATTTTCGTAACTTGTGTTTGTATGCGAAACTTACATCTTTCCATATCAGTCTCGCTGTCCCGTTTTTCGTAATCGTCGTCCACTTCTTTTTCTTGTCAATCGCTCGTGGTTTAACTAACTTTATTTGCCACATCTCATACAAAGAGAGAACACTTTATTTTATTTTTCATACAAAATTTCATACAGATTCTTTGATCCATTTTTTAGAATAGGCAAAAATCGAAGACGAGCCAAAAACACATCCAAGTAAAAGAGCTGTCAAAAATTAACTAAACTTCAAAAATGGCCGACTTTGTCAGCATAAGTAAGAAACATGAGTACCAGTACAACGCTACAAAAAAATTAAAAATCAAATTTACGTAGCCCGTGGAAGTTCAAAATTTGCGATACTTTTTGAACAGATTTCGTATACGTGAATGAATGATAATTTAAATTTTGATCCAGAGCAATAAGTATTCCTGCTTCTATTTAATATGGAATTAAACCGCCATAGTGGTCAAGAGAGTTTAGTTCGTGCATGATAAAACTGTATATGTATGTATTTTATTGAATTTGTCGAGACTTCTCCTGGAATATCACAAACACCTTTCGAGCTTCAACAATCTAGGATAGTCCTGAACAATTTGACACAAGATCTGATTTTAAAAACATTTGTATTGGATGAGTATATGATGAAAATTAGTTACAAATTATAGGAACGATTAATAGAATATCATTTAATTTTATAAAAATTGCGAAGTAAGTGAAAAAAATTATTTGACATTAAAAAATAAAAAATAAGAAAAAGACAATTATCAATGGATTAGCAGTCTCGGAATATCTCAATTATACTCGATGTTAATTATACTCGATGTATAAAGTTCAAAATAAGAGCCTCATTCGAAACACGAAACGTCTCTCAAAGGGTCTCTTAGATATTTGTTTATTGATTGAGAGGTATTCTTGAAACTTTTTTCGTTCGATAAAATATGTCAGAGCTATTTATTACTAATTGAGTAAATTATTGGAAAGTTTATTTTTCTTTGTTGCATTAAAATATAGATTTTTACGGTTGTGTACAATATCGATTATTAATAAACTCATGTAGCGCACTATTCGATATTTTTTCCTTAGAATTATTATGTGTGATAACACGTGTATGTTTTTGCACAAACTTGAAATATTAATAATAGTTGCCTTTTTATACTATGAACTTTTTTACCTATACAGAAAAGTCATCGTAGTCCTAACATTTACGCTAAAAACACAAAAATCACGTATGCGATGAAAAAAATTAATGAAATAGAAAGTAAAGTTGATTGTTTCTCAAAATTTCTATATTCGGCTGAAATTACTGGGATTATAGTGTTGTAATGGAGAATTACGACTTTATCCATTCTTCCGTTAGCTTTCACAAGTATCAGTTCACCGTTTTAAGGCTAAGAATACATACGTATACACATTCATGATTATTTTTTTATTTGAGGTGCGGTAGATAAGCTGATTGGTGGAACCAGGAGAAACCAACGGAGAAAAGAGGAGCTGGGATGGCGATCACGAAAAGTGAAGAGAAGATTGAGAGAGAAAGAGATAGACATAAGTTGCACGTGTAACCCCAGCTCAAGAAAATCAATCGCGTCACGAAATCGTTTTATAGGATTTTCCTGTTTCATTTTCATTTGTTTTTGGCCGCGGCTTCACCGGATTTTTTCAGGAAGATACACAACGGGTATGCGGATCATGTGGGTGTAACTGTTGATTCGGTCGCGCGGAACCAGTGTCACAGCTCTGTATCTGTGTGAGTACGCATCCCGGTAAGGATTCGCGCTAACAGCACTGGCTCCAATTTGAGTAGCAACGACGAACTGCCAGAACAATACCGAACTTTAGCAACAGATTGCCAGTAACCAAGTTGGTGCGTATTGAGCGCATTCATAACACCTTCCTTTTTTCATATTCGGGTATTGTGACTTTATCAAGCGCACTCATATGTACATATGTTCTGTAAATAAAGTAAATTAAGCGAGTGTCACCGTATTTTGAGCTGCCAGTGATCCTCATCCTGACGTTAGTTTTGTATACGATTAGTATGTACGTCCAGAATACTATTTAGCCGTGAGCGCGTTCACACCTCGTGAAGCCATCCTCTTAACCTCTTTTAACCGGTCCACGAACACAGAAATAAAAAAAAACTTTTTTATAAATCTATTGTTCCTTATTCCTAAAAACATAAAATATAAAGGAATGTATCATTTATTGAATATATATGGGTTATTCTTGGCTATTTCGATTGACTTATAAGCCCTAGGTCACGGATTTTTTTTAATTTGGCACAATTCTTGTACACATGAAAGTGAGATATTTCCCAAATTTTGATGATGATATATTAATTATATCAAAAGTTATCAACAATTAAAGAAAAATGATAAAAAATTTTCAAACGGCTATATTTTAATAACTAATAAAGATATCGAAGTTGGATTTTTTTCAAAATACTTATAATACCTTGAACTTTCGAAATAATTACAACAATAAACAATAGAAATTTTTTTTCGAAAGTTATTAACTTTTTGTTTAAACAATTGCTAATATCTCAAAAAGTATATTTTTTTTGAAAAATTCTTGCTCCTGCGTGTTCCTGAGAATTTTTGCTATCGAAATCAATTATAAAATTCAAGAGCCCGACATATCGGAAGGCGTAGCCCCATTTAGAAGAAAACGTCTCAGCGCAAGACCACGAAGACGTCCCGGTGTCGTTGCGACGTACACCGTGGCATCTTCTTTTAATTAGGGCTACGCCTTCCGATATGTCGGGCCCTTGAATTTTATAATTGATTTCGATAGCAAAAATTCTCAGGAACACGCAGGAGCAAGAATTTTTCAAAAAAAATATACTTTTGGAGATATTAGCAATTGTTTAAACAGAAAGTTAATAACTTTCGAAAGAAAATTTCTATTGTTTATTGTTGTAATTATTTCGAAAGTTCAAAGTATTATAAGTATTTTGAAAAAAATCCAACTTCGATATCTTTATTATTTTTTAAAATATTTATTGCTATCTGCGAATTGATTAATTCAGACTTGTTTTCAAATATAAATTAATATAATAATTATCATGCAAAATATATAAAATTATTTTTCATATGTTATTAACGTTCATATTCTAGATGACTCGAAAGTTCCGGAAAGCAGGATATCTGAGTTAATTGTACTTGATATAAATAACACAAATACAGAGCAATCAGATGAAATTCGTGTTGATTTGACTAATACTGAATCAAAAGATGAAAACAGAGAGGCAGAAGCTTCTCCATCTGATAATGCAAAACAAGGAAGTACAACAATGGGTACATCAAACGTACCATTATTACGTGGAGCAACAGCTAGAAGATCAACTAGAACATCTTTTAGAACTATTCATGGAACGCGACCTACACCAATTGTTTGGGACAATCAATCTTCTTCACGTGGTAAGCAAATTTCATTATTAATAGTACCTATAATTTCCTATTGATATTATATAAAATTTCTACTGCAAAAATTATACTTTAAAGTTTACAATAAGAACTTTGCCACCATTACAGTGGTTACAAATGATACAGTCTTACCAAACGACAGAAAAAAACCCTGCGGTGTACTCGGAGAACGTTCAGCTGCCACAAGCTGACACAAATTCATGCCCACGTAGCAGTTCATACTTTCTGTCGTAACTTTGAGTACCGCAATTGCACAACCGTGTAGTGATGTACACGGTCGGCTAACCGAAACTTGGGTTGACAGCATCCGCAGAATATGCGCGCGCACGAATTAAAGAAGAGAGAGGGAGGGAGAGAGAAACCTTATACTGCAGTTGCTGCTGATGGTGTTTTTGGAGGCATCGGTAATAGCTGACAATACGCCCGCAGATCTGCTGTGTAGACTGCGAATTGGATCATCAAAATCAAGCGAAAGAAAGTCCAAAAAAATTGCAGTGATCCGTGGCATTGAGTGAAGGTGTTTCCGTCAGATCGGCGTTCCACGCTGAAGAGAGCGAGCGCACAGCCAGATACTCGCACGTACGCTACGCTGACCTCCTCGTAATCACCTGCGGTTGTGTGCGCAATGCATTTCTCATGTGTGCTCACTCGCTCCTATATTATGCTACACTATCTTTCTCTTATACCTTCTTTCTCTCCTTCTTTACGCGCATCTTCATTTTCACGTCAAACCAAATCTACGCCGCTCCTTTCCTGGCTCTATCTAATCTGTATCTTTAATTTGATGGACTGAGCATGAGTGATACGCTTACGCATATCTACTGTAACGGGTGGTTCGGTCGCTCAAAAATTGACCGCTGACTACCGCTGATTGTTCTCTCAGTGCGGAGTTCTGCTCAAGATTGCGCGTCGGTATTTGGGAGATTTTGTATTCTGATATGCTAATTTTTTTTATTTTTCGACAACCTCAGAACATGGGAGCAAGTGACACAAACAAATCTACACTTGCTATCAACCTCTTGATGACAACATCGATCAAGGTTATTGTTGACCTCACACCAACCCAACACACATACTCACAATCATACCTGTGCGTCATCATCTATTTAAATTTATGCAAATGAGTAAGAAAAGAGTCAAAACGAGCCGGAAAAGGAGCAACGAATTGGGAAGAGAGTTATCAGCCGCGATAACGACCGGACGTCTTATCCGCGAAGGGAATCTAAACCGCGATTAGCGCTGAATCTCCGTTTCGATATTACGCTCGTTCAGCCAAGTCTTAGCGAGGTGTTGCCTTATTGTTTGTCGCTACCTAATCGATTCATTGATCCTGGATTTTGAGTAAATTTCAGATTGTTGATTGCCGATACTTAAGCCGAGGCTGATTGTTGAGCGATCCAGCACGTGCGCCCAAGTAAATGACGACGATAATTCATATTAAGCGATTATATTCGTTGTTCATTATTCATATACATTGGATTTGCTGATTGTCACGCTTTTGGTTGTGGGTCCACTCCGCTGCTTTGCCTTTAATTTACCGGTTAATTTAAAATTGGTCCTGTCGCATTTGCCGCACATTCACTGGTTGTTACTACGAGCCGCTGATCCCGTTTTGTTGTTTGTCGTGCCAAACACTGCGATCAATCGATTAATTCTTTTTTCTTTTCCTATTGTTAATCTTACATAATGTTTGCCGATTGCAACCGGACGCTGTAATAAGCTCGTGAATTGCGTGTACGATTTTTTATAATTCTATTTTGTAAATTTTCCTTAGTAAATTATTGTTTTGTAATTGCGCCATACACCCTCCAAATTTACTACAGCGTGTGTGTTCGTTTTGCTGCGTTAATTTTGTTAAATGGATTTTGATAATAAATTCTGTTTTATTGTTTATCTTAATCTCAACGCGCTATCAATTGCATTAATTGTCTACGCGTTTCCTTTGTTTCTTCCCCTTCTTTTCTGACCCACTTTTTTACAAACAGGAATCCACTCTCTGCCCTGGGAAAACAAGTAGATATAGAGTTCAATAAAGTTCGGAGAAGTATTGCTCTGCGACACCCGAAAAATTTAACAAATAATTTTTGTTAATGCCTGGCACCTAGTTATATATTTAATTTCCGTTATGTGCGTTGTTTAAGTTCTCAAACACAACGTTACAATACATATGTCCGGATCAACGTCGGCACGCGGACATACCAAAAAGTAATGGATAGAGGGGTAATCGCGAATAAAGGGGTTTTCGAGATCACAGTCTTTCTTATTTAGAAGCTCGCTCAATATTACAAATTATAATAGGGTTTTATTCCATAACGACATGCGTTTAAATTACTGTCGCTCTTTTCTGTAACGGTCCAGTCTGATTAGCCTTTTCCTTCATCTTCCACTACAAAACAGCAACCCGTCATATACAAGAAAACTAAAAAAAGGCGGTATCAGAGCTAAGGCGCTCTTCTCACATACGCGTAAATGTGTTAGGGTAATTCGGCGAAAACAAAACCATATAAGGAGCGTGACGTCACAAGCGTGGGAAATTTATTGTATACAATGCAAAATCGATAATTGCAAAGTTTTTTTTTACGAACAAAAGCATTATTTAGTCAATTTTGATGCGCTAATCTCGAATCTCAAGTTATTATAGTCATTCAATATGTATTTGTTAGTTTAATTTAATTTAGAAGTAAATATCGCTAGTAATTTTACAACAAATAAATATGATGCAAATTCGAATATACAATAACGATCCTAGACCTTAAGAAAGAGAAGCAAGAATTTAACACTTTGATAACTGATTTTCGACTGAGCTATGAATAAATAAAAAAATTTATAATTTATTTAAACATTTAAAATTGCGTTGCGAGATAGCGATTCAACTGTACATACCTATAAAATTACTGATAATGATTGTTACCCGTTAGTTGATTTTATAATAGCTAAAAGAGGAATTTCCGAATTCGTTATTTAATTATTATTCAAAAATGGATTGTTAAGTTAGTGGATTTTATTTTGAGTAATGTTCCACTTATCACGAGTAACTTTTTGATGTGAAAATCTTCCGTAAATTTATTGTAAATTCCGTGTTATTTAAATATTTAACTTAAATCGCTTATAATTTTAAGAGGCCATTTTTCCTTGAAAAACGATTTATATTAAAAAAATTCATTATTTTCTATTTGATTTTTTAAGTCACTAATTTTCAATTTCGAGCGAGCCATTTTGCGACAAAACCTGTACAAAGTTTATGCGAATATCAAAAATAGCGTTGTAGGGGCTACCAAGCGTAGGAAGGAGCCGCTTTCGCAAGTATCAATTCGCTCGTCGCTGCGGCAAGAGGACTTATAATTCTATCTTGCCTAGCAGCGCGTGCATTGATCGAAATAAAGACTCAGCTATTTCCTGAGACTGATTTCATTATTCAGTGGTTAGCCTGCTATTCCTTTCATACGCGATAATCCAAGTGCTCAACTCATAAGACTTTTTCTCTTATGAGAAAAAGCAGCCTTAGATTATCTCCTCTCTAAAATTCATATTGCCTAGAAATTAGATTGAGTATTCGTTGCGGCGCTGTCGGGCCTCTCCTCGATAGATGCAACAGTACTCAATTGTATTTTAAACGGTTCATCGAAGCGGCGACCTACGTGGATAACACTGTGTTCGCTATTCGTTGATTGTAGTAATATCAAAACTTGAAGAACTTTCACGAGTCAACTTCTTGCTTACTCTCGGAAACGCGATTATGAATATATCTTAGAGGCCGAACTATTTATTTTAACAACGTAAGGTAAAGATCAAACGTTACATTTCTATACCTATCATTTATTTCATAATCAATAATTATGCTCGTAGAAACAGAAACAGAATTTTCTACAATCGAACAAAGATAAAGTTCACAGAATAATTAAGTAACGTATACCACAACGTGAGCTACCAAAAAAGAGGTCGAAGGTCTACATTTGTACAGAATGGAAAGATTTTTATTGATTCTCGTGAATATTTTCCATCTGATTTGTCTTGAGATTAGGTGCAAGCTGTTAACTTGAGGATTTTCATTCCACTACATCCTTTTCATTCAACTATAAATGGAATATCACTCATTATTTAAATGTGTGCTTGCGAAACCCGAAGCTAACCGACATTTATAATGATTCATGGGTGTTGTATATGTGTGATCTACAGGATGGGACTGAAAAATATCACTTTTTACCTTTTACTATCATGGAAATTGAAGAAGTAAACTGTATCACTTAATTCAGATTAGATAATTATCTATTTTAATATACTTACGTAAATAATAAGTAAAAATTATATAAAAAAACTTTAATAGAACAAATCAACATATAAAATAATTGTATTAGGTAAGTCAGTTTACTCAATCAATTTGCGAGATTTACTAAAAAGAATAACAACAATATATTACTAAGCGTTGTCCTTGGTAACTAACTAAACAATGTTGAGAAGAACGACGAAATCTATATTCTACATTATTCCCTACTCATTTAGATTGTCATCCCGACAATCCGAAGAAAAAAAAAGAAAAATAACAAAATTAGAGAAAGTAGTACACTAAGCGGAGTAATCTTTTGCAAATAGCTAAAGGGTCCGTTTCTTAATGATAATTCAAATTCTTCAAATAACATATTAGTGTCAAATATTATCAAACGGGTTAAATTTTCTGTAAAAGCCAAAAGACTCGTCTCTTGGTGTGATCTATTTTATCATAATCAGATATCTTGATAATGTCTTTAATCATCAAAACCGAAGAAACTAGTATACTAAGCGAGCTAATCCTTTGGTAATCGACCAGAGGGCCCGTTTATTGATGACAATCAAATTTCTTCAAACAACACAGTCGTCTTAAATGAATTATCTTGAAAATCTCTGTTAATCATGTATGGTAATCATCCATGGTCGAGAGTGGGGAGTTGACATGTTATGGTACCTAGCCTATGTCCTTGCTCCAGCATTTGCTCGACGGTTTACGGGAAAAACCACGGCTCAAAAAAGCCGTCAACAGAGCAGAAAGATTACCTATCGTGATAAGTTGCTAATCTGTCAATATGGATATTTTGCTTCTTGTATCTTGTTAATTATTGGATACAGTAAACAACGTCGTTGATCTTCTGTATAACAGTGTATGATCCATCTTAGTTGCACTGAAGTTCGGGTGTTTTTTCTTTAGTTTTTCGGGAATTTAAAAACCATACTTTTGTTCATCCGAAAAATGAATATTCCTAGCGTTCTTATCGTAGTAGTTTTTGTGTCGTTGAAAAGATAATTTAACATTGTGTCGTGCCAAACTGTAAATCTTATTTAATGTAGTTTTTGGTTTGAGGATGTAGTTGATAGATGTTGTCGATTCATTTAAGGTAGGAGGTAATTCACGTATCAGATCTAAAGGTAATCTTAAATCAGCACCAGTGTAAATATCAGCTGGAGTGACTCATGTTGTCGAATGTTCATCAGATCTGTAAGCTAATAAGTAAAAGGGAATCCAACAATCGTAATCTGTTTGATTATCTTGTATGAATTTGGATAAATATTACAATTGTGTTCTGTTTTGTCTCTTAACTTGACCGTTTGATTGTGGATGTAAAGTTGTTGTTCTAGTTTTTTTAATTCCTAATAAGAATGCTAATTCTTTAATTAATTTAGAATCAAAATCTTGATCAGTATGAATTTCGAGAGGGACTCCATATCTACATACAATTTCTCCAACAAAGACATCAGCGATAGTTTTAGTTTATCTATTTATTTCCTGATGAAGAAATGGGAAAAGACTCTAAAATATCTATCTAAACTATAAAAAAGTGATCCCACGTTATAGATTTACATCGGATTGTGAACCTTGTCTGAAGAAACTTTTTTTTTGCAATACATGTTAAACAAGATTTACACCAATGTTCAACATGTTTCTTACAACATGCCCAACAGAATCGTTTCCGAATTTTGTCTAGTGTTTTATTCATACCAAAATGTCCACCAAGAGGATAATCATGAGCTTCTTTTAGGATAGTATCGATGGAAATTTGGGGTACGATTAACTGAAGAATTTTATTTTTTTAATTAGGTGAAATCCATTCTCTGTATATTAGTTCATCGTAAACAACTAGTGAATCCCATTAAGATAGATATACCTTTGTATATTCATCTTTAGAAGATATATCCTGTCATAAAAATTTAATCCCACTTCTTTTACTAGTTAAAATAGCGCGGAGAAATTCGTCCTGTTATTGTCGGTCTTGCGCTATAATTTTTGATGTTTGGTCAAAAACAATACGTCCAACAGAAGAATTTTCGCAAGGGCGTCAAGAAAGGCCATCTGCATTTCCATGAGAAGTACCTTTACGATGTAGAATTTTAGTTATATTGATCTAATTTTATTATCCATCCAGCTAATCAACCGCTAAGCTTTTAAATGAAAGAAGCCACGTTAATGCTGAATGATTAATATGAATGAAAAATGAATATAGATAATTGTGAAAATTTTGTAGTCTAAAAGCCATAACAATGAATTACCATAATCCGTTTCCAACGGAAAAAGCGGTTTTTCTCGATCTTATGAACTAATTTATACTTGCCAATAACCATTTTTAAGATCTAAAGTTGAGAACTAGGATTCATTAGCTAATTTATCTAGAGTTTGATCAATTCTAGGTAGTTGATAAGAATCTTTAATGGTTTTATCATTAAGTTTACGGAAATTGACCTAGAATCTTAGAGTACGATCCTTTTTCTGTTTCAACACTATTGGAGAACACCAAAAACTAGAAGATTCTTCTATTACATCCTGATTCTGCATATTCTTAATAATTTTATTAACTTCTTCTAGCACATAAAAAGGAAGGGGACACTAGTGTTTGGAACGTTATACTCGTAACTAATTCAGTAAGCGTTCAAAAAATTTTCCTAAATAGTTCACGAATTTTTCACTTGAAAATTATCAACTTTTCGGGAAAGTGCCAAGAGATAAACAGTTCTTAGAATCGATCGAAAAATGTGCCTGAATTTTTTCGGAGAGTTAGAAAGAAATTTTTTATTTTATAAATAGCAAATTATTGCAAAATTGAAAAATAGCTCGAAATACTTCCAAAAAATTCTCACGTACTCCTTGGCATATTCTAAGATTATTTTATTCTTTATAATTTTCTCATAAAGTTGATTGTTTTCCAACAAAAAAATCTTGAATCTGTAAATAACATCTTTTTTTCCGTTTCCGCAATTCCGTCTCGTAGCGAGTTCCAAAGTTTGCAGTTTTAGAATATTTTTTATTTAAAATTCTGAAATGATTGAGACTCCTCTAATTTTACTGAAAAACAGTTCAGTCATCTGTTTGGCAATCTGTTTGACTTTTACAGCTTCGTGTCCGGGGGCAGACACTTGACCGAGAAAATCATCGGTGTACTATTGTAAATAAATCTTTACGTGCATTTTTCTATACGTGTGTATACTAGCGGACTATTCACTTTTATACCAAATTGAAATGCAAAATAGTTGAGGAAGTACCCAAGCGATTATCCATAATGACAATGGATAAGAATTTGCGACTATTTTCAAAATTCAGCATTTTTTGGATGGCAAACAACCAACTTTATAAGGAAATTGTAAAGAATAAAGTGATCTTAGAATATGCCAAGGAGTACGTGAGAATTTTTTGGAAGCATTTCGAGCAATTTTTAATTTTACAAAAATTTGCTATTTATAAAAACAAAAAATTTCCGTCTAAAAAATTCAGGTCATTCTTCGATCGATTCTAAGAACTTTTAATCTCTTGGAAATTTTCCGATAAGTTCATAATTTTCGAGTAAAAGATTCGAGAATTATTTGGAAAAATTTCGCGGTTCGGACGCCATTTTGAAAATACTAGCGCCAAAAATTGAACTCTGAACTACGGATTATTAATGTTCAGACATTTATTCCACTGGTTGGAAAGGTTCCAAGTCGGTTCTCAATGCTGAAGATTTCAAAAATTGGATTTGGATAAAAAAAAATAGCTGAAAATCCCTATTTTTTTGGTTTAAACGCAATTTTTTCGTGAATAATGATGGTTAAGATCAACTGTGAGTACATCATCAGAAAGGGCTTGCTTTAAGCTTCTAAAATATATCCTTCTTAAGTTTTTGAACGCTTACTGAATTAGTTATAACGTTCCAAACACTAGTGTCTCGCGAGTGGCAGTTCGGCCGAAACGGGTTAAGGAGGTGGGGATCATGTAACTCAATCTTGTGTTCAACTAAATTACAACTTCATGCAACGTTATCGTTATAAAAAATTTCTTCGGAATCTATTAAGAGTTTTAAAAATTGCTTTTTTTTGAAGAGTTTAAATTGCAGGAGTAGTTATTAAAAACATCTGTTAATAAATTAGGTATTTCTTAAGTATATTCTAAAACTCTACAACATCGTTGTTCATCGGAGTTATTGATGATTATATATATAGTATTGTGTTTATTAAGTCGGGAATGCCTATTTTGTTTAAGAAATCACAACCTAATATTAAATTATCAATAATATCAGCTATGAAAACTATTATTTTGGTTGAATGTTGACCTAAATTTATCCAAACTTCAGCTTAAGATTTAATCGGAACAATTTCTCCAGTAAGAGATTTCAATGTATCCCCATTCAGAGGTAATAAATTGATAAATTGATCAATAAACCTTGAACTCAAAATAGTCATATCTGAGCCCGAGTCAATTTTAAAATACAAGAAATCCCATTAACAAGTCCTTCAAAATGAAAAGATTTCAAATTACTAAGAATCCTACAAATATATAGTTGTGAAGAATTATTAACATAAGGAGCTTGTTTATTTGATGTTAAAATCACTCCTGAAGATTGAACATAACCTAGTTTCCCGGTTCTGGACATCGGTCACGAGTGTGACCTATTTTGTGGCATTTTCAACATTCAAGATTTATTAACCATTCTTGAGAGACAAATGGTTTATTTTGATTTGCTGTAATCTTGGTCATTTGATTTTGTGTTACAGAAATTGAATTATTTTGAGAAATTCTATCACTTTGTGAAGTTGAATCCCTATTTTGATCTTTAATCGATTTAACTTTAACCGAAGCACGAGCTAAAGCTATTTTTGAAGAAGTTATTGTTTCTAATTGAAGAATTTCCCTAATCCCTGAATGATAGATACCCATGATGAATTGGGCACATGCTATCTTATCCCGAATTTCTGTTGAGCAT
Organism: Phymastichus coffea; assembly: GCF_024137745.1. Classification (NCBI taxonomy): domain Eukaryota; kingdom Metazoa; phylum Arthropoda; class Insecta; order Hymenoptera; family Eulophidae; genus Phymastichus; species Phymastichus coffea. Next base: position 483,256 of record NW_026706846.1, read on the forward strand.
TCATGGTAAGCGAAAGCTGCTAATTGTTTTATTGCATTTGCTAAAGTTGGGAGATCTTCACCCGGACGTTGTCGTCTAGTTTGAAATAACGAGTAGCTATTAGATTTAAAATGTATACCGAAACATGATTCAAGTTTATCTAATAAAGCTCTAAGATCTAGAGTTTCTGTGTCGGTTTAACGCACTTTTTGCCTTGCCTCTCAATAGAGCAGCTAATGCTTTTCTTATTAACTAATCTGTTTTCGCGATCGAATCAAGTTGATTTAAATATTCTGTAAAAGGAGTTTCACCATCACAAGTATCAGGTTTTAGGTCATAACCTAACCCTAAATCTATATGAGTGACCGCGGTAGATACAGTAGTTGGTGTGGTACCCTCTCTTGGATCATTATTATTTCGAATTTGGCTTGTATTTGGGATATGTGTATATATTATTGGTATTGTAGGTGATTGAGAAACAGAAATCGAACTCATCTATAATATTTGTTGTCGAAAATGACCCAGTTTCTGTGGAAGAGAACGTTGTTGTGAACGTATATCTTCGATAATACGTTGGCTTTCAATGGCTGCAGAGTTATAATGTTATAGGGTGGCTTCTAAATGATCTCGATGTCTTTGTTCGGTTGTACATGTAGCTCGAAGAACTTCCAATTCGTTTCTGGCTTCGTTCAGTGATAATAACGTCTTACGTAGTATAGATTGGGGTACAGAAGCTGCTTGAAACGACATTTTTGGCGGGTCAGGTAGTATCGATACAACATGACGTATTATAGATGTGTCATGAACATCTACTTGACACTCATCAACGGTCGCAGTTGAGTTGTGAAGTCATGTCGCCGAGCCGTCAGATAAACCGTCAGATGAATGAAGTTTATGACCGTGTCGTTGTTTGAAATGGCACGCGAGAAGGTGTGCAGGGTGTTTTACCAGACATCTTGTGTAAATAATATTTTATACTGTGTAACGGGCTGTTTTGATTATTTAAAAATTTATTGACTAATAAATTAATTATTAAATTAATTTAAACTACTCAGAAAGCCAACGATTACTCTCCGTACTCCGCATTGCATAGGCGTGAAAAATTAGAAAATTATTAACAATACTAAAATAATTTTATTTTTACTTTTTTCATATGCTGTAACACGATGAGCACAAGCATTACTAATAATTAATAAAAACTAATACTGTCGACCATTCCTCGAATTATCACTGCCTTATGCCAACAGCAACATCATCTATGCAGAAAATGGATAAATTCAACAACATGAAGTCTTGGCGAAATGCGAAGAAAATAATTATCGCATAAAATAAGCGAAAATAAAAATTACACGATATTCAAAATATGAATCGAAATATTTCATAGCTAACTTATTCATATGCAAGCGTATGCTGCGCTAGCCACGCCCACCTGTATAGTATAATGTAAACAAATTAAAAAGAGATAGTTCAATAAATTAGATAAGGAGGGCGCATCGCATTTACGAGGTGTGATCAAAAAGTAAGGTGAATTTTGAAATTTAGCGGGCTACGTCCGTTCGATCTTCGACTTTTTTATTTGGTTATGTCGGTACACTCGTCTAGAACATACGTTCCAAATTTCAACTTTGTAGTATGTTTGGTTTGTTTGTGAGAGGCATCAAGGTTAGAAGTGTTTTGCGTGCTCCACGATTTGCTGCTGTCTAAAAACATGGATCAAAGAGTTTGCATTAAATTTTGTGTGAAAAATTGAATCAAATGTTCCAAAACACTTGAAATGCTGAAAGTGGCATACGGTGAGTCTACTTTAAGCCAAAAAAATGTTTACAAGTGGTATAAACTCTTCCAAGAAGGCCGAGAAGACACCGACGACGAACCTCGTTCTGGACGCCCCAGCACATCAACAACTGATGAGAATGTTGAAGAAGTGAAGAAAATAGTGTTGGGAAATCATCGAATTACCATTAGAGAAATTGCTGATGATATTGGCATCTCATTTGGTTCGTGCCAATCAATTTTGACGAGTGTTTTAGACATGAGACGTGTGTCAGCGAAGTTTGTTCCGAAATTGCTCAATTTCGACCAAAAGAAACGTCGCATGAGCATCGCCCAAGAGCTACTGAATGACGTGAACGATGATCCAGATTTACTCAACAGGGTTATAACAGGTGACGAAACATGGGTATACGGTTATGACGTCGAGACTAAGACTCAATCGTCCCAGTGGAGGCATTCTGGATCACCAAGACCAAAAAAAGCACGCCAAGTTCGATCAAATGTAAAGGTTTTGCTTACAGTTTTCTTTGACTGCAGGGGCGTGGTGCATCATGAGTTCTTGCCACAGGGTAGAACAGTAAATAAGGAATATTACCTGCAAGTTATGCGCAATTTGCGCGAAGCAATCCGCCAGAAACGTCCGAATTTGTGGAAAAATAAAAATTGGCTTTTGCACCATGATAACGCCCCTGCTCACACATCGTTGCTTGTGCGCGAATTTTTGGCTAAAACCAACACAGTAACGATGCCACAGGCACCGTATTCCCCAGATCTGGCCCCCTGTGACTTCTTCTTGTTCCCAAAACTGAAGAGGCCCATGAAAGGACGGCGTTTTGCCACGATTGAGGAGATAAAGACGGCATCGAAGGATGAACTAAACAAGATCACAAAAAATGATTTTTTGAAATGCTTTGAGGATTGGAAAAAGCGTTGGCACAAGTGCATTATATCCGAGGAGGATTACTTTGAAGGAGATAAAATAAAAATTGATGAATAAATAAATATTTTTTGAGAAAAATAAAAATTCACCTTACTTTTTGATCACACCTCGTACTTTGACGAGGCCTAGTGAGAGATAGACTAATAGCCAAATCATATGAGAAAAGGACAGCGCTAATTAATAAAATCTCGCTACTTCGAATTAATACTGCTGAGATCTACGGCTAGGAGAAAATGATAAGAGAGGGAAGGTCGAGAGTGTGCCGATGGCTTTATGATAGACTGGACGTCTGGTTCCAGCTATCAATTTTCTGAGTTTTTATAATTAATTTATTGTTGTAATTTTGTAGATTAAAATTAAATTGTTAGCATCATAGCTCGCTCGTGCTCATTGTAATTAATTTGTATAAATTGTAAAACAACTATCCAGGATTTATTGTCAGAATAATTTTCATAATTAATAATTGCCTGTGGAATTGCCGGGACATTTGTAGAAAATTATATTTAATTACTGGAAGCCCTGGAAGACAGAGATTTTATTATAAACTCGGAATTACACCTCCATTACCGTAGAGTGAGTACCACAAGATTTGTAATTCAGCCAGCCTTAATTTTTAAGCAATTCCTCTCACTATTTAACGGAAGGTATTGCGTGCCGGTTCTCAATTGAATATCAATGTTAACGTAAAAGCAATATGGAGTACTGATTAGCGCTCACGCGATTCTAGTATTAATTTTATTACGTTATAACGTGTGATAAATCGCTCGTTATGTCTCTCTTTCTCAGACGACTATATTTATTTATGTACCTATATGCTTACACATAATTCTTTATTTGATATTGCATTAATTTACGTACGATGTCTAGAAGTCGCAGCAGCAGCGGGCAATAGAGTATAAGGTAGGAGAGAGAGAGTACATACAATACAACGCGAACTAGCGAGAGGGAGTATAGACTTGCGTAGGCTCAAACGGAAGGTATTTTCATGTGCGAAAGCAGAGACTGTGGAGCGATTAGAACCAACATATGCTCGGCAGAGAAGGAGAGAGAGAGTGGGGGGCTCTTCCGCGACACTAGCTTATTGACCGCGTCCGAAAGTACACGTGTTCTCGCCGGCCGACTTTCGTATTGAAGACTGACAACTACTTTTTCCGACCCTCTACTTGGCCTTGTGGCAGATCAGAGGAGAAACTATCAATCGTAATTTGCGTATCGAGAGTGTAGTGTGAGAGAGTGTGTGTGGGAGTAAGCGGGTACTAGGCAGTCGCCAGATTCGCAGTGATTGAGCGTCAAGTAGGACTAGTCTGTGGTACTATCGTCCTATGTAAGTACCTTCTCGTGTCTTCTGTCTCTCTCTCGCTGGCTTGTTATTCTCTCTCTCTTTATCGCTACGCGGCATTCCTTGTAAACCCTTGTATTATATAAACGTCGTTTTATCTTATGTACGCCTTCCTCTTATTTACACCTATCTCTACAACCTTCCACGTTTCCCCGTCGACGAATTAATACGAAGATTAGCTGCTGGATCCACGACGCTCCCGCGGGCCTTAAGGCATAACTGAGTATCCAGGCATAGCCTCGAGCGGTTATTGTATGCCCAGAACGAGCTGCATTTAATATTTTCTGTTCTCTCGCGAAATAACGCGGGCTAGTAACAACCCCGTTATAACGTATTTTAAATTATCAGTTTCTTTGTAATTTCTCATTAGCGTATTATAAATAACTTCGCAACTTATCATTGTTATTAATTTTAAGTACCGAGCCAACACACTCATACAACACGCTACACTTTACATAATTTTTATTTTGTAAATTCCACACTAACAATTACACGTTTTGAATTGGTCAGTAAAAGGCTCAACTTTTATATCAAAATTTATCAGCCGTGTAAATATCATAGTTTCCTACTCTTCACCTCCCGCTCTTATATTTACCCTATTAAGCGCGTCATAATCCCTGCGAAAAACAATAGACTAAGGAAAGTAGAAGAAAATAAGTTAATCCGACTATTTGCTATCGGAGTAACCGCGACCTTGATTACGCTCAACTCAATCATTCAAAGCCGGTCTTGACCTTAGCACTTCGCGTCCGCCAAATTTATTATCTAGAATTAAATTATTTGATCTGAATAACTATACAGAGTGGCACCCCTCCGGGGTCTAGGTAATTCGAGTAATACTGATACCTAGACATAGAAGTGCCTGGCGCCCTCATTTCCTTTCAATCGCCTAAACCGCCAGTACCATGGTGACCTGTTAATCGGCAGAAACCACCGTTTTACAACTGCAACGGTAGTCGATTTGATTAATCGATCCATTCGCGATTCGTCTACTCGCGATGTTAGTTCGAACAACTAAGAGAGAAAGAGAGAGGGCGCGCGAGGTTTTGAAAATAGGCAGTTAAGCCTCAGCTGATTTCGTGAGAGTACCGCCAATTAGTTTACACAGTTATTCACCGTTATTTATTATAAAGTTTCTGGAATTTTGATACGTGCGTGAGTGTAGCGAGGAAGCAGCCGCATTACCGCAGCAGCAAGCAGCAGCAGATTTTTGAACGAGGCAGCACAACTGATATTTGAGGAGCATCGACCGTTGATTTTCTACAACAATTAAGGCTGATCACCGTAATTGCACCGCAGGGTAGGTGTATCTCCCTTTATTATTGCGCGACGAAATACTTTCGAAAGTATTTTGTCAATCGCGAGCGAATTTTTGGTATTCGCGCCGAGCGTTAGATTTCGCGGCAATTTTCGAATTCTCTCTCTCTCTTTCTCTCTCTCACCAACTTATTAGTAATAATTATAAATCCTATATCACGTACGTTAGTCTTTCGGCCCATAAAAGACTATAATTTTATATTAATTAGACTTTGTTAATTTTATTCGCCGCTTACGTTATTTCGTTCCCTAATAGTTAATAAGTCTACGAGGGTGGTCCGATAAATACTTAGCCTCACCGCCCGATTGCGCCACTCTCGCAAAAGAAATATTCTATCACGTAGTACAACCTTCTCGATGGTTACTGTCAAGATTTTAGCTGGATCGAAGTTGTAGTTTAATTTTGAGAGCGTGTGAAAGCAAGTGTGTCTGTTGATTTTTTAAAAATGGAAAAAGGGCAGTATCGGTCGGTGATTCGATTCTTGTTTTTGGAAGGGAAATCGCGCAGCGAAATCAAAAAGCGCTTCGATGCTGTGTACGGTGACTCTTCTCCTTCGATGGGGACCGTCAAAAATTCGTTTAACGAGTTTCAACGTGGTCGCACGTCGACTTTTGAAGAGCCACGTCCAGGTGCTCCGAAAACGGCTACCACGGAGGATAATGTGACAAAAATTCACGATCTCGTATTGGCAGATCGACGATTGAAGGTGCGCGAGATAGCTATGATCGTAGGCATCTCAAAAGACCGCATGGGTCATGTTCTGCATGAAATTTTGGGCATGAGAAAGCTGTCGACGCGATGGGGGCCGTGTTTGCTCACTCCGGACAACAAGCGCAACCGTGAGACAACTTCAGAGCAATGTCTGACGCTGTTTAAGCGCAATCCGAAGGAGTTTCTGCGTCGTTTCGTGACAGTCGGCGAAACATGGATCCACTGGTGTACACCAGAGACCAAGGAACAGTCGAAACAGTGGACTTTACCCGGCGAAAGTGCTCCGAAGAAGGCGAAGACTGCCCCATCAGCCGGAAAGGTGATGGCCACCGTTTTCTGGGATTCGCAAGGTGTGATCTACATCGACTACCTGGAGAGGGGCAAAATGGTCACAGGGCTGTACTATGCCGAATTATTGGGTCGATTCGACGTCGAATAGAAGAAAAAACGGCCCCATTTGGCGAAGAAAAAAGTGCTCTTCCACCGTGACAACGCACCAGCTCACATCTCCGCCGTCGCCATGGCCCAATTGGTCGAATTAGGCTATGAACTGCTGCCACATCCACCGTATTCTCCAGATTTAGCCCCGTGCGACTTCTTTTTGTTTCCAAACTTGAAAAAGTCACTCGCCGGGCAGAAATTGGAGTCGAATGAGGAGGTAATCGCTGCCACGGAAGCCTACTTTTCAGACCTCGGGGAAACGTATTTTTCAGACGGGTTAAAGAAGTTGGAGCATCGCTGGGCCAAGTGTATCGAACTAAACGGAGACTATGTTGAAAAATAAAACGCCACTTTTCCAAAATTTTCGTTTTTCTTTTGTAGGCTAAGTACTTATCGAACCACCCTCGTATAAAGGCTTAAGTCTTAATCCGATTTCGTTCAAGGGATTAGGCGGATTAGGCATTAAGTCATTCATACTGAAGATAGTTCGAGTGTCAAAAGTCAAGTCACTTAAGATGAGTTCAACTCGGTTGAAAAGAGGACACTGAAACGAAAGTATCAAACGTCAAGGCGAATACACGTATGACCATACGTGTTTAATGGAGCGGCGGTTAGCTCTGCATCGTGGGAGTTTGCGCTTTAATATATCCTATTGTACTAGCTAATCCACCCCGTTACAATTTCTAAAATATTACGGAAAAGGTTTCGTGAAACAAAAAATAATATTTTATAGAAAATATTTCTCAAAAACCTTTCAGAAATATTTTCTGTGCTGTGGGTTGTTTCACATTGTTTGGTTTTCTTTCAGTTGTTGCTGAATGTGTCCAATCTATTCTCGAAGTCGATAGTTTCGACCACTCACACTTTCCACATTCGCGTACAATTCCGGGAGTCTCCCTTCATATGAGTATTCTTTTGCCTTATTGGATAGTTAAGGTTTAGTGCATTGCCTCTAGTCACCAAAGTATCGCCCAATCGTCCCTTCAGAGTGTCGAATAACCGGATGTAATTAGCCAGCCGTTAATGGTTAAACAATCTCTGTCCTTAAACTCTTGCCACAGGAAAATCTAAACTTTTGCAGCCTGACAAACATGTTTAAACCCAACCTCTCTGACAAAATACGATTCCATTTTTAAATATAAATATCTTTTAAGTCTATATACCGTTAAATTGATATATTCGCAATACTTAAGCTGAAAACAGACCTAAGACGTCCGCTTTTTAACGGATGCACATTATTAATGAAGTCGCTTAGACTAGAAATCGGCATTAATTATGATAATATAATCGACCTATCGGTTAAAATAAACAACGTAAACTAAATACATTTATATAATTTATGTACATTCTCTCTGGTCAATAAATAAAATAAAAATATATAAAAATGTTCCCATAACATTAGAAATGATATATTTGTATTTTCGTAAGGTCCATATTTTATCTGATGTTTGCATATTTTTATGTGCAGTAGATTCAAAGGTTTAAGCATGCATTATAAAGAAGTGAACATAAAAAATGTTTAATTCTGATATATATGTATAAATATATATATATTGTGGCATTCAAATAATACAGAATAATATTTTATATTGTAGGTTCAAGTACTAATCGAGGACATTCATCTAGAGGTTCTACCAATGAAAATATACGAGCTCGAGGATCAAGAGGTCGACGTTTGCGTTCAAAATATCCTTACAATTATTAAAAGGCTATTGTTCTTTATTTAGTAGTACTTCATAGTTCGATCGTTGAAATTGAAGAATTTCTAAATTACTCTGTTTACTTCCTATACTATTTCCTATTATTTTATTTTTTGTATTTTTATTTAATCGAAATGTTTTTTATCGATACAGGTATGTTGTATAAGGGTAGGAAATATAATAGAAAGATTATATCTATTAAATAAGTAATTTTATAATATATATTGAACTATGAAATGTAAACGGCTTATTTTCATTGTCAAATGCATTCAATCGTTGTTTACCTTTATTTTTGAACAGTAAATAGCATAAACAATTTTCAGTAAAGTAGTTTTACAAATGGTGAGTATTTTATGATAGTTTTTAAACAACACGAGGACGGAACTACATAAAACAAAAAACTCTTTCTAGAAGAGATTAGACACAATATTTTTCAATATGATGGACGGTTTCCATACCGTGTATCAAAAAGATTATTTTTAAGCTTGTACGCTACTGAGAATTCTTTAAATTGAGGAGTTAACTGATATTGAATAGTGTAAATTATACATTTTTTTAATATGGTGGAAAAATAAGTCTAATAAAGAAAGTTATGATAATGAACGTTTTAAATGGTTTCATTTTTTTTCTTTTCAAGTTACAAATCTTACATTATATTAAAGTGACAAACCTAATTATGCCCGTCAATCTGTTCTTTCGTACGCTTACATATTGGGAAAATTGCAATGAGAGCTGCATATCCCGGTGATACAATATCTGAAAAATCATCCCAATGCCTGCATTTTGCAACGTGGGTGTCACCCTGCCACCAGAACATCGTCTCCTGAATGAGTCGAGATTTTTTGATGGAAACATTATGTACCTAGTGCACATTTTCGGAGATGGTGTTTCATTGACCTGGATGGTCACCCTAATACCAAGACATCGTTTCCTTGGTAAGTAGACGTTTTTCGACGGAAAAACCATATAACTGGTGCATGTTCTCGAAGATAGTGTCTCGTCGAACTTGGGGGTCACCCAGACGCCTGAACATCATGTCCTATGCTTATCTCGTTATTTCGTTTCGAGCGTTTCGTCTGGGCCTATCATATATGTGATAGCTTCCTTAGACGTCTTTTTCCAAATTTTTTTGTCAGATAAGACTCACCAGTAAGGATGAAATGTGCATATTATGCAAAAAGTTAAATTTTGACTGCATATTTTGAAAGTACAAAAAATTTTATTCAAGTATAATATTTTTCATTTTTTTTATCGTGACATTCTATGTCATTTCAAGGTCATTAAATGATAATATATTGAGAATCAGTATGACGATTTCAAAAATAAAAAATGCCCTTGAACCTACGTGCTATGGTGAAACAGAGCGCAGATTCGGATTCAACGACCATCAAAACATTTGAAAATATTTACCTGATTTCATAAAGGCATACTTTTGTATTTTTAAAATCGCCATACTGATTCTCAAGAACGTACTAGTTGCGATAAAAAAAAATGAAAAATATACCTAAAAACTTGTGGTGGGGTCAAATTGACTGGGGATTCGAATTCAAGTGACAAAATACATGGAAAAATTTAGAAAGCAAGTAAAAAATAACCGTTGGCTTATTATTGATTTTGATGTCGTTATAACTATTCATTATAAACGCTGAAATGTATGAAAAAAGAAAAAAGTTATCTATAAAAAATAAATCGTCTGTTATTTTATTCAGTCAAAAATAAACGGTCGGTTATTGGCTTTACTTTGTCCTCATCCGGACACAAACCCTCGCTATCTAACCTGTATCCTAAACAAGTTACCTCGGTACAGAAGAAATCAGAATTTTCTAAGTTGATTTCTAGACCGACACTTACTAAATGCTTTAAAACCTTCTCTAACCAAGTCACGTGGCTATCGAAATCCGCGCTAACTACCAGCAAATCGTCGAGATACCAAAAAACTTGCTTTCTACATTTTTTCAACAACGCAAGTATAAAATCGGTAACTTTACGAGCTCAAAACTTTGCTATAAATTGACGATACATTTTTTTTTAAATAGTTTCAAATAGCATTTTTCAAACCCTTTCAGAATCTTTTTTTAGAAGTATTCTTTCTTCAACATTAAAAAAACCACTGCTGATTGAATAAAACTTAAAAAGAGCATAAATTTCTGAAGTTTCTTACTCGTTTTAATATTTGTAAAAGCACCCCTGAAAAAGTTAAGGAAATAGGAAAGAAAGCTTTTAGAGAGAACTTCAAAATGATTGTGTTAAAATTATTGGCCGGCACTGTATATCGTTTTTGAAACAAATCACTACTTCTTTGTGTGCCAGTGTTTTTGAAGAGATCATTTTAGTTTTATTTCGAATCAAAACAGTGAATTTCACCATTTTTATGACAGCTTTTTCAAATGTATTGGTAACAGTCCTATTTTTAAGCTCTTCTTTTATTTTCACTGAATTACTGCAACCCGCTAAACTCGTGAATCTACTTACATCAATTAGTATATTAAACGGCGTCACTTCATATATGAGGTCTGTTAAAAAAGTATCGCGAATTTTGAATTTCCGCGGGCTACGTAAATTTGATTTTTTTGTAGCGTTATGTTGGTACTCATGTCCCTTATTTATACTGACAAGGTCGGCCATTTTGCATGTTTAGTTAATTTTTTACAGCTGCTTTGCTTGGATGTGTTTTGGCTCGTCTTCGATTTTTGCCTATTCTAAAAAATGGATCAAAGAATCTGTATCAAATTTTCTATGAAAAACAAAATAAAGTGCGCGGACGTATTCGGAATGTTGACTGTAGTATATGGTGAAGCTACTTTGGACCAAAGCAACATTTATCGGTGGTACACAATGTTCTCAGAGGGCCAAGAAGATGTGAACGACGAACAACATGCTGGACGCCTGAGCACGTCAACAACAGACGAAAACATTGATAAAGTGAAAAAAAAATAGTATTGGCCAATCGTCGAACCAACGTTAGAGAATTTTCTAAGGATTTAAACATATCAATTGGCTCATGCCATTCGATTTTAACCAATGATTTGGGCATGAATCTGGTCACCGTAAAATTCGTGCCTAAACTGCTCAATTTCGATCAAAAACAACATCGTGTTAACATTGCTCAAAAGATCTTGGACTCGGTCCATGATGATCCAAATGTTCTCCAGAGGATTATAACTAGTGATGAATCATGAGTTTATGCTCATGATGTTGAAAGCAAAGCTCAATCATCCCAATGGAAGGTGCCGCATGAGCCAAGACCGAAAAAAGCACGCCAAGTTCGGTCGAACATGAAGGCAGAGATTAGTTGAGAGATTGCTAACCGCAATGCTTTAGAGAGTGCCAGATTTGGGCGACTGGTTCGAGCGCCCCGTATTGGCCAAGCGTCGAACTGGACGCACGTTTCCCTCTCAGCTGTGGAAGGGATATACAAACGTGCGTCTTCCGAGTGAGGGGAACGTGCGTCTGGCTACAGTTGACTAAAAGGGGTAGAGCAACGGTGTGCGCTTACTCGCTCGCTCGGAAGCATTTTAGACTTTCGAACCCCGCTCGAGTTTACGCTTAGCTTAAGTAAAATTATCGGTAATTATGTAGATTTCAGATCAATGCCGGAATAATGAAGCTTTTTACTATTGACTAAGCACAAGTATTTAATCTTAAAACCCTATGCTCCTTTATGAACATAAGTAACTCTCATGACTAAAATACTTAATGCGCCAATAGCCGATATAGCTAAGGCGCACGCCTTATGCTTTCGTTTACCCTACCGCGGGTTCGATTCCCGTTCGATTCAATTTTTTTTCATTTCAATCGTATATCTTCATTTGATCTCTTCTTTTACTTTTTTATGATTGTAACATATTGAAATTTAGCATAAATTTTATGTATTTTTTTTTATACATATAATAGTAATAAATATATTTCTTATATTACGTTTACTAATAATAGCATGTTTTTTTATATATGTTTCTAAATTGTTCCGCTTTCAGTAAATGACGTATACATTTTTTTTAATTGGACTCTATCAATTATATATCAATCTACATATTATAACTCATTACGCGCGTATATTTACCAACTTCATTCGGAAATAAAGTCAATGGTGCGTGCTACCGGGTAATAACTAAGTTAAATTTTATGATAGTAAAACATAATTAACAACGTGATAGGATGTTAGTAAAAACATCTTTTGCCTGTGCAATGTACAATAAAATTCGAAGAGTAAGCAATACTAACAATAATAGAAGCGTTAAAAATACAGGGTGTCCCATTTTAAAGGAACTACCCCGAAATTTTCGACGGTTGGTGTTGTACAAAAAAATTGTTCAGACAACAGTTGTTTGGGACAATGGGGGCAACCTTTCTGTGAAATCCGATTTGACCTTGAGATTTATTTTCAAGGTCATTTGAAGGTCAAAGTAATTTTTTGAATATGAACCTATATTTTTGATCCCGGATTCGGAAAGAGCGGAAAATTCTACGTTCAGATAACGTATTAAGTGTGGGGTGCGGTTACCCCCCCCCCCCCCTCGCCTAAAGTCATGTAGAGGTCAAATTTATGATTTTCTTCTTCTATGCACAGGAATGACCGGGCAAGAGTAAGGTTAATTGTAATAACCCAATAACTCCAATACCCAATAACTCGATAACCCCAATAACCCCAATAACCCAATAACCAAGAGATATTTTGAATAGGGACCACCATTTTTTATCCCGGATTCGAAAAATTTCAGGATGCTATAACTTGAAAACTATGAGCTTTTCTGAAAAAATGCTTAGAATGAAAAGTTCTTAGAATTCATCAAGAAATACACTGGAATTTTTTCAGATTTTTTTTCATGAAATTTTGAAAATTTTTTTTTTTTGGATTTTTGAAAATATTTCAAAATTTATAAAAAATTCTGGAAAAATTCCAGTGTATTTTTTGATGAATTCTAAGTATTTTTTGTTCTTTCTAATTTTTTCCAAAAGTTGATAGTTTTCGAGAAAAAAAATCATAAACATGTTATATATAGTATATACATGCATATATATAACATGTTTATGATTTTTTTTCTCGAAAACTATCAACTTTTGGAAAAAATTAGAAAGAACAAAAAATACTTAGAATTCATCAAAAAATACACTGGAATTTTTCCAGAATTTTTTATAAATTTTTAAATATTTTCAAAAATCCAAAAAAAAAAAATTTTCAAAATTTCATGAAAAAAAATCTGAAAAAATTCCAGTGTATTTCTTGATGAATTCTAAGAACTTTTCATTCTAAGCATTTTTTCAGAAAAGCTCATAGTTTTCAAGTTATAGCATCCTGAAATTTTTCAAAAAAATTATCACTTCGGACGCCATTTTGAGAACCGCCATGTTGGATTTTTTATTTTGTACCCCATATGTCTTAAAATTTAGGACTCGAGGACACGTTTCTAGCTGTAAAAAGATGTGCATCTTTATCAATTTCTTAAAAAAATTTTGAATAAAAAATCTTTTTAAGTTGAAAAAATCGCTTTCTTTTGCAAATATTTAATTATAACTTTTTTAGCAGTGACTTTAGACAAATTCTGAAGCCATATTCTGAAAGAACATCAAATTTTACGTCGGATATGATGTGTTGGAAATTTTTTTGGTGCAGATAATATGAAAAATAACTGCATGAAGATTCGTTGAAAATTTAGGACATTTGGGCCTTAATGGGTTAAAATGGGACACCCTGTATATGGCAAGCAGCACAATACCCTAATTAATTCACCGCTTTTACAAAAAAATATTGAATAACGATGTGGTAAAATTTTAAGCTATACGTACTTTTAATCTTATGATAATCTTCGTTCAACCAGGTGCGCTCATCAAGTATGACATAATTTTAATGACAGCTTAGTTATTACTGTTATTAATAAATAAACAATTAATAATTTATTTAAAGAAATAATTATACAGGGTGTCCAAAAAGTTCCGGGACACCCCAGTAAGTCCTGAGATATAACTATTTCCGAGGAGATTAACGTCATTCCTGTAGTAACTTTGAACGAGGAATCCAGTGGTGACCTTGGTTTTGACCTTGAGCTTGACCTTCAAGGTCATTTCAAGGTCAACTTTTTTTTTTTCAAATGGGAACCCCTATTTATGATAACGGAAATCGAAAGAGCGGGAAATTTTACGTCCAAAACGGTATTGTAAAATTTTTTTTCATGGCCTTGAGAAGTTCGATTTAAGATCAAATGCTTGAAAAACTGCCTAAAAGCGTTTTTTTAATTTTTAAGATATCGAAAAATGACCTCTACAAAATTTGTTCAGAACAGAGTGGGCCACTCAATGCACCAAAAACTTTTGACCTTTAACCTCATTATAAAGGTCATTTCAAGGTCGAAGTGTTTTTTGTAATGGAAACCCCTCGTTTTGACCCCGGATTCGCACATAGCGCGAAATCCGACGTTTGAATAAGGTATTATGTTGAGTTTCGATTGATCCACGACGTTCATCGCTAAGGTCATGTGAAATTTAGACCAATATTATTCGCGAAACATTTACAAAATGTTTCGGACTAAATTTATTAAATTCTACTGGGAGCATGTCGTGTCAAAAATAGGGGTTCCCATTTGAAAAAAAAGTTTACCTTGAAATGACCTTGAAGGTCAAGCTCAAGGTCAAAACCAAGGTCACCACTGGATTTCTCGTTCAAAGATACTACAGGAATGACCTTAATCTCCTCGGAAATAGTTATATCTCAGGACTTACTAGGGTGTCCCGGAACTTTTTGGACACCCTGTATATGAATCGAAAGCGTTAATTTTGTACTTAACAACGACATTTTTATAATTTATTATTTTTAATTGACTGATTTAATATTTACATTATAAGATACTTTGTAAAAATACGAAATTTGATTATAATTCAAATGTTATCAACTATGTAACAGTATTGACGCGTTGCTACCTATTTTTAAAGGCGAAGGTAAGAGAGGCGCTTTCGCTCTAGATGTAATCAGAAGAGTAGGTGGGAAAATAAACCAATTTTATTTATTACCAAATCACAAACCTTTTATTATCTTATAACTAAAACAAACGTTTAAACTAATCAGCTATGAATATCTTAATCATATGTCTATAATATACGAGGTCTGTCCGGAAAATATCGGGCCTACGTTTATATCTTTGCGCCGTAGTATTCGAGCGACCTCTACCGGACAGAAACGTCAACAGTAAAGCCTCGTGAATCTATTGGTTACTTACTGACACCTGCCGGACGTATAGTTCATGCGCAGCGTGTCTTTGTTTACAGTGCCTTTTTCGCGTTCGTCGGATTTTGATATTGTCAAAAATGACTGAAAAATAAGATCAACAAATTTGCATCAAATTTTGCTTTCAACTCAGAAAAACGAGTTCGGAAACTATTGAAATGATACAAAAGGCCTTCGGAAGCGAGTGTATGAGCAAAACACGAATAAAAGAGTGGTATAAATGTTTCAAGGATGGTCGCACTTCAGTCGATAGTGATTTTCGTTCCGGCCGACCTTCGACGACGATAACCACAGATAATATTGAGCGGGTGCGACTTGCAATCGAACAAGATCGTCGTATGACTCTGCGAGAACTAGAAGAAGACCTTGGGATATCGGCGAGTGATCGCCTGGCTACCTAATAATTCGTGCGGCCTGACATCACTGCGAGAGAAAGAATAACCGGGAGAGAGAGATAACCTGACCTTTGTTTTCTCCTCCCTGGGAAGCGAAGGTGGCAACTGTAGGGCAGACCGTCAGTCCGGCTTCTCATCTTTGTTGCTTCTGCAGGTGGTGCGCGCTTTGATGAAAGGCCAAGTTGTGGGGCCACTCAGGATGGAAGGCAGCCAACCTCTTCTTCGCAGGAAACAATGGCAGATGATGGCAGGACGAGCTAATTCTTTGGTCGACTGACTTCGATTGATGGCTGACATTGAGTAAATAAGGCCACGCAATACTTCTGCGAGCGAAGTAACCGCTTTATTGCTAACTATCCCTACTTACTCCATTTTTAGGCGGCGTGCGACGAAGCGCTAATTGGTCGCGCGTCGCCCGTCTGCCTAATAACCACTTAGCGTGCGCTCACGTGAACGCTCTTTCCCTCTTTCTCTCTCTCTTAAATAATCCATATCTATTTATGTAAAGTTTAAAATTTCATGTTTTAAAATTTCATTATTACTGTTTATTCTGTTGTAAATTTGGAAAAATTATTTCGCACAATTGCGTAAACAACTCGAAGAGAGCTGTCCTGCGAAAATATGCCGGAAAATCTGTCTATAAATACGCTGATTTTTGCACAGGCTAGCATTCACTCCTAGCCTTGCAAAGTGAGCGCATGAGATTGACTAAATTTGGCTAATACCTAAGTTCTTTCTCTTAAGTGATTAACTAAGCAATTTTTTCTTTTCCTATTGAAATTTACGCTTGACTCATAGAACATTTCACACTATGAAAAACTTGGGCTGAATGACATCCTTTTTATAAAAGAGATTTAAGCTCTGCTTATGGGACACTTCACATCATAAGAAACTAGGGTAGAGTCTATCTTTCCTTAAGCCTAATTCAAATAATCATAAATATTTCATTTATAATTTTATTTCAAACTCAATATTCATAAATATCTTAAAAATTAAAACGAATTCTTACTCATTAACGTGATAGACCACGAGAGTACGAACAAAATAATAAATAATAGGTGATATTAACATCACATATTCAAAATGAATCCTGAAAAAATATATAGAAGTTTTCATAACATTTATAAAATTTGAAAATATTTAACATCACAGTAAAGATAATTAATAATTTTCACTGTTTAACACATGATAGCCCGCTTAATATTTTCTGAGACGCACGTATAAATTTACACTTCTTCAGCCTGCAGCCAATGAATGCAATAGCAATTAACAAGCAACGAGGCGACGATTATCCATACAACGAAATTGATGACTGTAAATAATTAAATATTATTCCTTCTATTCCTTCTCGATAGACTTCTAATAGACACCATTTCTTTTGATCCACTGTCAGGACCAATCAAACTTTGGCGATCGAAAGGGCGGTCAGACTAGGTCGACTACTTTCCCGGGAGGCCAGCAGCCGACCCCTTTTTTATATGACCTATCCTTTTATTACTGCGTGTTGGTCCTAAAGCAATTTGGGGTTTCCCCAAATGTGCTGAGAACGGACATCTGTTTTTAACAATAAGGAAATACAGATATGCCACAGTAGGCATGCACCAGTCGAGAAGTATTATAAATTATCACGCGTTTCACTTCGATCGCTTTCGCTAAGACCTTTGCAGTCATAATGCAGACCGTTTTTTTCTCTCCATGCCAGAGCGGAAATAGCGCAAACACCATTACCAGAATGATCCATAAACCAAGCGCCATGATCGTTGGTGTCTGGAGATGGATTCGGCCATATACTGTTCCATTGAGGGTAGCTTTTTGATCATTTTCCCTGTACTTTTATCACAATCGGTAGTTTTCTTGTAATTAATATTATTATTAATTATTTGCAGTACTTTCTTTAATATCAGTGTCTTTATTAGTATATCATCTTAACTATCAAGCTTTTCTAATAGGGTTTCTTCTTCCAGTAGATTGATTATTCTTTGAAGAGGTTTCAAGAGTGTTTCAAGAGGTTGAAGAGGGTTCAAGATGATTTGCGATTTTTTTTCCTTGTTGGATTTGACCTAATTACCGTAGTTTTTCTTTATAGGTTGTATAAATGAGATTGGTCTCTTAAGTCATTTAGTAACTTTCCATAGCGAGTAATCAGTTATTTCTGTTGGATTGAGTGCTCGTAGGCTTTTTTGTATTCGTATGTTTTTTTTCTTCGTATAACATTTTCTTTAAATCTTTAGTTGCTTTGTTTAATTTATTTTTGTATAGAGTCAATCTCGTTACTTGATATCTTTTTCGGAGTGATTTTTTTTCTTTTTATCTCTGTGATATTTTTCGGTATGATTTGCCGAACTTTTTTACTATTTACAGTAGTGGAGTACTTTAAAATAGCTTGAGTCAGGAGTGAATTTAGATTTTTAATGCTGTTTTCTAAGTCAGTCGCTGATTTTAGTGGAACATTGCATGTTATATATTCCGCGATGAAGAGAGTGTATTTTATCCAGTCAATTATTGTGATGTTTATATTTATGAGTACTTGTGAATGTAGTAATATAATTATGAATTAATACTACCGAAAGATCAGACGTTAAATATAAGCATGAAGATGTTTCAAAATATTTTTTATTTATACCTTTTACTATTGCAAAGTCCAGTAACTTATTTATGTTAGTTGACCAGTATGTTAGTTCACCAGTGGATATTGGAAATCAATTGGTTTTTTGTATGATATCAAAATACAAAGCGATTTCCTAACGTCTTGAAGGCGAAGTTTGTCCAGTTTTCTTTTGTTATTGTTTTATTACGAGAAGAGTAAACAGCTGATACTGTTAGGGGGCCGTTGTTATCGTTTATGATGACACTAGTTGCTTGTAGGTAAATTTCACTGAGTATCTTATGAACAGTGTATCCAAATTACAAATTATATGTAGGTAGTTTTTGTTCGTAAAGTGAATTTCTAATATTAACATGATGTCAATGTCTTCGTAAATTAGCAATGCTTTTAATTACATGAGTCTCTTCATTAGTCCATTTGCGTTCCAGATACATATTTTCAATGTGTTCAATGTATTCACTATGTATTCACTATGCTATTTTGTTCACTAATGCCGTTAGCAGCTTTAGCATAGTGTCTATTCTTTGCATTAGTTTTTACATCATATGTTCAAGTTTGTTTGTACTTGCTTCATTTATGTGACTAATTATTTCTGGTTGTTTGTTTGTTTGTTTTGATAATTCTGTCATAATCTGTTCATTTTGATTAGCCATTGCTTGGGCATATAATGTATTTGGTCTAACTCTGTTTACATTTGTATTTATATGAGGCTGAACTTGGTTGTTGTTTTGAGTGACTGATTTTATTCTTAATCTAGATAATAATTTTTATTGCAACTCCTTATGAAATGGACATTCTTTATAGCTTGCAGTGTGGTTACCTTTACAATTTACACATGTTACTTCTTTGATTTGTCTTATAATTAGACATTCCTTAGTTTTATTGTTTTGTACACATTTTACACATACTTTTATAGCAGTAATTCGTAGTGTGTCCGAATTCTTGGCAATTTTGACAATGAGAGATGTCTTTTTTCATTTGGCGGTTTAAATTTAATTACTCTGTTCAGTAGTCTGTTAATTTTATAAATATCTTGGCTCTTATGGTCATGTTTAATTTTAACTGTAAATTATAGGATTGGAAGTTTTGTGATTTGGTGTAACATATTGCGAATACTTATCACCTTATGTCTGTACTGGGTGTATACTTCACAAGATGACTTGAAAGCTTTGTCCTCTTTGCGCTAATAAGTATAGAATTGAATGTTTTTTTTCTTTTAGTGCGCTTACAATTAGCAGGTATTTTCCAGAAGTTGTCGGCTGGATTTTCACTTTGTTATAAGCTAGGACTGTCTTTGGCTACTGTGTTTAAAATATTTTCCAGTGGGCATATGTACTCGACGTAATAAACTAATTTTGTAACGGTTCTATCTATGAGCTAGTTTATTATATCACTGAATCACCGTAACCCGTCAAACGCATCTATCTGTTTACTCAAATCAGCACATTAAACAGCGCCACCTCACCGATTATTTGATTGTATTATTACAAGAGTTTAGTTTCATAACCAAAATAAGGAACGTGACGTTACGAAGTAATAGATATAGCTATAATGATTTTTGTTATTTAAGAAAAATATGTTAATTAGAGGTAATTTAGATATAACAAAGTATTTCTTATATAGATTTTAGTACGTAGATTTAGAATATAGTCATAAGAATTGCGTTTAATTATTAAATAATAATGAATTTTAATATGCAAAGTTAATTTATTTATTACGCTAAAAATATGAATTATTAGAAAAATGTAAATAGTCCAAATGCAAAATAAATAAGAAATGAACATGAGTAAGAATTGGTTTCATTGATAATAGTTAAATAATAACTGTTATTAATAAATAAACAATTAATAATTTATTTAAACAATAAGTTGTATATAGAACGAAAGCGTTAATTTTATACTTAATAATGACAACTTTATAATTTATAAATCTTAGATAATTAATCTAATAATTGCGTTATAAGATTATAGAAAAAACCGTTAAAAATATGAAAATTTATTATAATTCAAATGTTATTAACTAATTTGAATATTTCTTTTTAAAAAAATACTTCTAAAATTAATAAACTATAAGGTTATGTACAAATTTAATAATTTTCCATTGTAAATATGGTAATATTACATTAATTAACTTTATTAGTTAATAACTTTTGACGACACTATTTTCGATAATTGTAAATTACACTAAATCAACAAATAACGAATTCTGTAAAGTTCACATGTGTTGAAAGCTCACTATTAATGTTTATTTACTTGTAAATTAAGAAAACTCATTTCTTAAAATTCGCGAATGTTTCTCGAATATTCGAAAACTTCTCAAAGAAAACGCTCCTGCGAAAATAGGCGGGAAAATTTGTGTATAAATACGCCCACTACTGCACAGGCAGTCATTCACTTCTAGCCTTGCAAAGTGAGCACATGAGTCTGAATAAACTTAGCTAATACCTAAATTCTTTCTCTCATTGTGATTAACTGAACAAGACCTTTCCTCTCCTATAATTTGAACTCAACTTATAGAACATCTCGCGCTATAAGAAACTTGGGCCGAATTATATCCAATCCCAAAAAGACTTTAGCTCTGCTTATGGGACAATTCCATAAGAAACTAGGGCATAGTCTGACTGTCCTTAAAACCTTGGCCATATTCGCATATATTTGATATTTCAATTTATTTGACAAGTAGAGTAGATTTATTAGAAACGAATTCTTACTTATAAGCGCAACTAGATACGAGAGTTTGAATTATTTCTAAGTCATACGAACATCATATATTGGAGGTACTTTGTTTTGTATGATGTTTGCTTCCTTGGGTTGGGTTCATGGCTTTGAGTTTCGCTGTCATCTTGTTGCAGTACGGTAAATCTATTAACATATTGGCTTAGCCAGTATTCCATTAGTTGCGTTTGCTTTTTACTAGGAGTTTGATCTCCTTGGATAGTACGCAGCCTATTGTAACTTGTGCGTTTCCACTTTTCATCGCTGTTTGTTATTGGGATGGACATATAGTCCCCTGATTGTGTGGCCGTTTCTCGCTGTTACTTTTTCAATAAGCCTCTTCATTATGAAGTTTGAGCTAAGGACACTTAACTTGATTTGCAAACTGTAACTACACTTGATTGGATTAGTATTGGCTACTGAAAGAACCGAGCGCAAATAACACGCCTAGCTTCCTTGAGTGTCAAACATAAACTGTTTACGTATTTAACATTCCTTTCTTCGTGAAGATACTTTCGTCAGTAAATAAAACCTTTCGGAGTAAATCATTGTCATTATCCCATTAAGTTGTGATGAATTGTACATAGATCAAACGCAACGAAAAATTTCTTGCTCTTGGCAATAATGACTGGACTTTCTGAGTTGTGTAGGGGTATCTCATTTTTCGAACCAACTTTCTAACAACTTCTTTATCTGCATCTTTATCTGTATTCCAACGGTAGTCGATTCGATTAATCGATCAGTTCGCGATTCAGTAATACTTTCGACGTTAGAGCGAACGACTAAGAGAGAGAGATAGAGAGGGCGCGCGAAAGTTTAAACGTTTCAGTTAAGCCTCAACTGTTACTTGAGAGAGTACCGCCAAATTAGTTTCCCTGTGTTTTCGCCGTTTTTCTACAAAAAGTTTAATTGGAATTTTTGATACGTGCGAGTGTTAACGAGGAAGCATCACAGCAGCAACATTACAGCAGCAGCAACTAAAGCAGTAGATATTTTAGAGCGAGGGAGCGCAGCTGATTTCTGAGGTACACCTTTAATTTGCTTCAACAATTACGGCTGATTACCGTAATTGCACCGCGGAGTAGGTGCACCTTCCTTTTTATGCGCGACAAAATACTAGCGAGAGTATTTTATCTATCGCGACTGATATTTTGTATTCGCGCCGAGCGTTATTTTTCGCGGCAACGTTTCGAGTTCTATCTCTCTCTCTCCCCGTATTATTGTTAAATCATTGTAAAATCCTATTCGCGTGCGTTAGTCTTTCGGCCCATCAAAGACTGTAATTTTTCTAGTCATAAACGTTATTAATTTTATTCACTGCATTACGTCATTTCGTTTCTTATTAGTTTAACGGATCTATTACGGATTAAATTTTAAGCTGATTTCATCTAGGGGATTAGGTGGAATAAGCATTAGGTCACTCACACCTGAGATACATCGAGTGTCACAAGTCAGGTGAGTTTCACTCGGTTGGAAAGAAGACACTGTAACGAAAGTATCAAAGGCGAATACACGTATAACTTTACGCGTTTAACGGAGAGGCGGTTAGCTCTGCATCGTTGGAGTTTATGCGATAATAAATTCCTATTGTACTAGTTATCCTCCCCGTTACATGGCGCCCAACTAGTATTAAGAAACGTTTCGTGCTAATAGGATTGTGCGTCGAAGGTAATCGACGCACGGGAAAGAGAGACGTTTGCGCGAGCACTGAGGAAGGTTTGAGCGGGTGTTAGCGTGAGATCGTGAGCGGTGCGCCATCTACAGAGAAAAAATGGATTCACTGCGATCATTTTTCTTACAAATTGGTAAATTTACTGTGAAAAGGGCCGAAAGCGATAATAATTAGTAGGTCAAAGAGATTCTAAGTCGTTGTAGTTGAGTAACAGGTGCTAGCCCATTTGAGCCACAGTTGGTGGATAAAGGGGGGCTGCAAGCACCTGAATAACGTTAAGAGCAGAGAGCGCTACCCAAGCGTGCAGTCCAGAAAATATTAGCCAGGCGAAGCAAGTACACAGCAGGCTCGGATCTTAGGTAGGATATTTATTTTATTATTAGATAGTTTGCGGAGACTGTACGCGCTCATAATCTCACGAGTTTGTGCCTTATAAAAAGGAGGCATTAAGGGTAGTTGCACTAAGTAGTGTATACCCGGCTTATACCTTGGGTGATAGGAAGAGCTAGTGGTCGATTAAGCCGATATTTTAAGCCTCGACCGCATCGTACACCCGTGCGGATGCAAGATGGCTCTATTGTTAGTTCAGATCGACACATGGGCATTAGAGCGGACCTCCGCACAGCGCGAACACTACCTGGTGGATTTAGAGCTGCGCAAGGATAGAAGTCTCATCCAGATGGCGGCTAGGCTAGGCAGGTGGTTGCTGGGTGAGTACAGCGTCACAGATTTCGAAGAGACCACGCCCAGTAAAGATGTGGCAAGGCGCAGGAGGCGTACCCGACAAGCGTGGCTCGATACAATCTGCGACGAATTGGAAAACCTCAGTGAGAGGAGTACAACGACCATCCCCTGAGACTCATCAACAGGAAGGGAATAACCTTGACAAGTATGCAAGGACATTCGCTTGCCTGGATCAGGTCTTGGAGGTCGAAGCCAGCCGCCAAGATGAGGATATCATCCAGAAGGTACTCCTCACCCAGGAACAGGAAGAGAGGGACGGGAGACGAAGCAAACCGGATCTGAGGTCACAGGAATCCTGGACTCGGAAGGAGCCTCATGGAGAATTACCCTTGAGCGAAGCCTTCTGGGAAATAGAGTACTTGAAGGAGGGAGTCAACCGTAACCGCAAGCTGGTCGGTCGGATCCTAGAGACCCTTCAGACTCTCCAGGGCATACAGGTGTGTGCGGAGCGCGAGGCGAAGGACATGCGCGAAGGAATACGAGAGCTGGAGGACGGAATACATAAAATGGCCGATGCTGTCCATTCATCCCAGCGCGACTCGATTCAATCGCGCTCCAGACGTAATGTGGACTTTCAGGATACATTCACCTGTTACTACGACTCTGGGATTCTGGGAAGCACACCGGCTTCTCCCCAGGAGAAGAGATTTCACTCCACCGGTAGTTCTCCAAAGAAGAGGAGGTGAAGAGGATCGAGAGGAGTACGGAAGATCCGCACCAGTTCGACAGAGGAGTCGAAACGGATCGTCTGGCACCGGTCCTTATTTATCCTCAGGACTCTCCATAACCTAAGATGTTAGGAAAATTGTTCGCGGATAGAAATTGAGGTTTGCGGGCAGTAGGACATAGAGCGTGGACACGTTTCTGTTAAGGTTGGAAGACCTGCTCGTGGGCGCAGGACTAACCGATGATGAAGTACTTTATTCCGTATCAGAGTTCCTCGTATGTAACGCAAGGACCTGGTACGATAACAATAAGTATCAGTGGCTCATTTACGCTGAATTCGTCGCCGACGCCCGAGAATAGTTCAGCACAAGTACGCAACAGCAACAAAGACTGTTGCAGGAAGCACAGAACCGATTCCTGGGCGAAGACGAATTGGTGAGAGACTACTTGTTCAACCTGGTGGCTCTTGTGAAGAAATTGGAACCACCAATGCTCTTGGAGAGGTTATTAGACCTTTTCCATGCAAACCTCGAAGGGAAGGCACGTGCAAAGAAGAAGAGGGATCCGCAGCGCGGACAGAACGTGGAGAACCCTGCCAGGAGGCCTACCGAGCAAGCAACGGTATCGGCTGGGCAAACCTCCACTTCTAATAAGAAGATGGAGGAGCATCTGGAAGGCATCGAGAGTATCCTGCGCAAAATGGCCAAGGAAATGTAGGACATCCTTCTAGAACAGTGCAAAAGTCGATGGCGTGGGAGAAGGAGGAATTCTCCTCCTCCCGGCAAGGAGAGCGAAGGGAAGAGGTCATCTTCCCGCCTCCAGTAAATTCGATCTCTCGCCGCGGGTCGTCGACGGGAAAGAGCAAGTTGTCGGTGACCCAGGGATTCAAACAGGTCCTTGTAGAGCATCAAGAGAGCCCGGGATCTAGCGGTACATCGGAGCAGAAAGCGATCGTGCCCGATACCAGCCCTCGGCAAAGTAAGGGTGTGGTCATCCTGGAAGGACTAGGTGGCCACATACAAATTGTGGAGGAGGGAGAAGATTCGTTAGATATAAGGATCGAGCAACCCGAAGACCTGAAAAGTTCGGGCCCCTCCACACAAAAAGCTTCACTGGTGAAAGAATTCAGCAGTACGAGTAAGCCTATCGTCGTAGCAGCAGCGGAAGGAAATAAACCGCTGAGAAGCGCGATAAATGGAGGGAAGGATGAGACTCATGTATACGACCCAGAGGATGATACCAGATGGTGGTTGCGGTTAGACATAGGTGACTTTAAGATTAGAGCACTCTGTGATACCAGTGCCTCATGGTCATGTGTCAGTTAGGGCTGAGATTGGCATCGGTGATGGGACTCGGATTTAATTTGATCAGACCGGGCGATGCCAGACTCGTCGACAAGCGCCCATGCTCCATCATTGGTGACGTGATGTTTCCCTTCAAGGTAGGGAGAATCACAAGGAAGATAAGAGTCGCCATTACACAACTGCTCACGGACGACTGCTATGTAGGCGCGAACTTTATAAGAGAGTTCCGTGCAGTTTTGGATCCCGATGAGGATGAATTATGGTTGAACGACGCCCAGGTAAAAGTATCTATGGAAGTGGCGGAATTGATGATACGGCATTTCTTGCACCGGTAGGACTGTGGAAGACTACGGAAACAGCTTGAGGAAATAGAAGACCTCGTCAGAAGATTGATTCCTGACAGAGGAGATGTTTTAGGCTGTGCCGTGGGGGTTGAGAACGAAATAGATTTTGGAAATTCTCGACCCATCAAACAGAAGTACTACCCAGATTCTGACAGAGTACGAGAGGAAATGCACGCGCTGGTCAAGGATATGCTGAAAAAGATGTAATCGAACCAGCAGCCAGCGGATGGTCAAGTCCAGTGGTAATGGTAAAGAAGGCTGATGGAAAGTATAGGTTTTGTGTGAATTACCAAAAGGTAAACGCAATCACCAAACCTGATGCCTATCCTTTGCCATATATGAACGACGTCCCAAGACGGATAAGGGATGCCAAGTTCATATCCACGCTGGACAGGCGTAGTGCGTACCATCAAATTCCTCTAAAGGAAGAATCGCGTCCGATATCGGCTTTTACAGTATCTGGATTAGGGCACTTTCAATTGAAGTGTCCCTTGAAGCGGCCCTTCTGACTGTCATACGCAGGAGCGACCTTTCAGAGGTTGATGGATAAGGTGATAGGATCTATTCGCTTTTGCTTACCTCGACGACGTAATTGGGGCTTTGTCGTCATTTGAGGTGCATAAACGAAATCTCTAAATGGTATTAAAGAGAATTCTAAATTCGGGTCTAACCATCAACAAAGCCAAAAGCCACTTGTGTAAGAGGGAAGTTAGTTACTTGGGAGTTCTTGCGTACCAGGACGGTGTGAGATCCGATCCCGATAAGATACGGCCGAATAATAAGTATTCAACACCCCGGACTGTCAAACAGGTTAAGCGATTCATGAGAATGACGTCGTGGTATAGACGTTTTTTACTCGACTTCGCCATGATCCCTGAATCTATAAACCGCTCTTGGGAGGAGGAGCAAGAGCGAGTTTTTACGGGGTTGCAAGAGGCGATGACTTCCGCCCCAATACTGCAGTCACCCGATCCTAGCGGTCAGTTTATACTATAAACTGACACCAGTGACAGTGGGATCGGATTAGTCCACACGCAAGATGTCGATGGAGAGGAGCGTGTGACAGAATACGCCAGCTGATCACTCGACAGCGCTGAGAGGAATTACACAGTCTTCGAGAAAGAGTGTTTAGCAGTGGTATGAGCCATTGGAAACTTCCGGCATTGAAGAGCATCACTTCAAGGTTATCACTGATCATAGTTGCCTGAAATGGCTCCGCAGTATTAGAAATCCCACAGGAAGACTTGCGCGTTGGGCGCTAGCATTGCAAGACAATGTCTTCGATATTGAATATCGAAGGGGGGATCTCAATGTGGTGCCAGACGCATTGTCTAGGGCCTATGAGGAGGAGGGGATTGAAGTGAGTGCCATAAATAGTCGGCCGGAGACCACTGACGCCTGGTATTTGTAACAATACCAGGAAGTATGCCAAGACCCACACTCGCACCCCACATGGAAGGTAGTGGGGGGAAGGCTGTATCACTATCAGCCTGATGAGGACGGCGAAGGATCCATCGACAATGATGAAGCGTAAAAGCTTGGGGTGTCTTGGGAGAAAAGGCACTAAGTTCTCCAGGAGGTCCATGATACTCCGACAACAGGGTATCAAGGATGAAATCGTACATTCTCCAGGGCTAGGTACTTTTACTACTCGTCTAAGATGTATGATCAGGTCAGAGAGTACGTGAAGAGTTTCACGATAAGTCAGCATTGCAAAGTGGAACAAAAGGCAACTTGCGAGCTGATGGGTCGTAGACAAGTGTCACGACCCTGGTAGGTGGTAGCCGGTAATATCACTGGTCCATTTCCCAAAAGCTCTCGAGGTTTTGAGTATGTCTTAGTCTTTGTAGACCTTTTTACTCGTTGGGTGGAGTGTGTGGCGATACGCAAAGCCAATGAGAATACAATCGCCTGGTAATCACGTGAGCGGATTGTCACTAGGTTTGGCGCACCAGAAGTATTCTTGTCGGATAACGGAACCGAATTCAAGAATCAGGAAATCGAATCATACCTTCAGATGAACGATATCCAGCGCGCCTTGACTCCCGTGCATCATCCCCAAGCGAATCCCACAGAGCGAGTAAATAGGACGCTCAAAACCATGATCACGTCGTACGTAAGCCGTGATCATAAGACGAACACCTGTCAGAGTTCTACTTCGCGTTAAACTCGACAACTCATAGCGCCACTGGGTATATATATAAGTCAGCCATTACCTCTTTTGACGTTCAGAAGATCCCAAAATCAGCAGGCCCTTGAGTGTTCGGAGGGTCAACCTGTGATACTCGTAGATTGGGCTGAACATATGGAGAAGCTCCCTAATCTATGGAAGCGTACCAACTCCAAGTCAAAGGAGGAAGCGGTGCGTCAGGCGGGTTACTACGACCGGAAAAGACGGCAAGGATTTTCTCCTCGGCTGCCCAAGGCATATAAGCTAAATTGGTGCCGAAATACGCCGGTCCATACGTGATTGAAGAGGTTTGCGGTTCCAACACGTACAGACTGAGTAATCAGCTGGAGATCCTGCCCGAGCTCTTCCATGCCAAAGACCTTAAGCCGTACTATGGTCTGGGCGAAGAGGAAATCGTGGAAGCGACCGATAACGAACCTCGCGAACAGTGCGAAGAAAAACCGTTGGGGGCAAACGATTCTGCGAAAGCATGCGAAAATTCGGCGAGGGAT
The DNA here is from genome assembly GCF_024137745.1 of Phymastichus coffea. Classification (NCBI taxonomy): domain Eukaryota; kingdom Metazoa; phylum Arthropoda; class Insecta; order Hymenoptera; family Eulophidae; genus Phymastichus; species Phymastichus coffea. The sequence continues at coordinate 511,799 of NW_026706846.1, forward strand.
TTATCGAGCCAGCGAATCGAATTAGCAATCCCCACGATCGTAGATAACGATCCCACCGAGGCGTCGGATTTAGCTGTGTTAAAATATATGAATTAATATTTCAAGAGTATAAGATGTATGTAGTAGCGCACGCGCAAAAGCGCTTAAGTACGCAGAGAGATGTATCTGTACATAACTATAAGTACAGTCGTAAGAGAGCGTTTGCTTGAGGCAGACCGTGTCTCTAACTATGAGACCAACCTTGTACATATTGCATGACATTACATTTTATTTTAAAACAAACTCAATAGTTTTAACTTATCCCAGTCATTTTTAACATGGTAGCAGAGGTCCGTGGTTAATAGTGTGATCGATTAAAAGTGAGGTTGATTCAGTGTATGGTTGACATAGTTAATGAAGAAGATAGGAATGAATGTTGTCTGAAATTTGTTTTTAAAGTTGAAAAATAAGTGAATGATCAAGAAGATGCAAGTGAATACGATTGTGAATTTTGCCGTCATGCGGTGCTTGGCAGGAACACATGGAAATTTGAGGATATACGACTAAATGAGTAGAAACAAGATAATATAGTACTCAACGTAATGAAACACCGAGGATATTGATAAGTATACTGTAAATATCAAGGTAATAAATCCTTTTATCGGAGAATGAAGTCGTTTGAAACAATAATAAACAATTAGAAACAAAAATTAAATTGAAACATTGAAACTTAAAAACAGATCAACAAGTAGTAATAAATATTTTATTAGATATATAAAGATATATAAAGATAGATACACGTGCATGAACGAGAACGTTGAGTAAAGTTGTGAAAAATTGTGTTTGAAAGTTGTAGAGTATAGAATGGCTTCTGATACGGATATGAAAATTCCTATCTTTGATGGCAAAGATTACAACCTTTGGAAAAAAAGATTATTACTTTTACTGAAATTTAGAACGTGTGATGAGGTGGTCACACACGAAAAACAATTGAAAGATACTGATTGGGAAAAGCAGAATTGTAAAGCTATGAACTTAATATATTCAAGTATTTCAAATGATCAATTACAATTTGTATGTGATGAAAATGCAGCAATTGATATATTGAATAAGTTTGATGAAATCTACTTAAAAAAATCAACTTCTTTACAAATAGTTTTAAGAAATAGACTGGATAAATTAAAACTGAAAGATTTTGAAAATGCCGATAGTTTCTTTAGTGAATTTGAGAAATTAATTAATGAATTGAAAAGTGCTGGAGCAGATATAAAAGAACAAGAAAAATTAGATTATATATTAAAAACTCTACCTGATTCACTCGCATACATTGGAGACTTAGTCGATACTTTACAAGATAAAGATAAAAATTGCAGTTATATAAAAAACAAAATTAAAATGTATGAAATTCAACATAGCCAAGATAATAATAAAAAGTCAAATTTATTTAAAGTCGAAAAGAAAGATATTGAATGCTTCATTTGCCACAAAAAAGGGCATACAAAAAAGGATTGTAAAACTAATGCTTTTCTGAATTTCCGAGCAAGTTGGCGAGGAGGTGCTATAACCCGAGGCAGCTGGCGAGGCAACAACTCTCGTGGAAGCGGTCAAAGGGGCAGCTACAATCAAGAAGAAAATTACCAAAACAACAACTACAGAGGTTATACTAATAACAACAATAGAGGCTACGGCAACTACAGAGGCTACAGCAATAACAGAGGATATAATAACAACAACAATCGAGGTTACGGTCAACGAGGAGGTCACCGAGAGTTCAACAATCAACGAAGTTTTCAACAAGAAGGTCAACACGACGCACGCTATAGTTATAATAATAGGTATTACGATAATACACCACAGACGTTTTATTTGCACGCAAATATTGATGTTAAAAATTTTAATAGTAGAGTCAATTCCATAAATCAGAGTCAAAGTACTCAAATAAATTGGATCTTAGATAGTGGTTGTACAGACCATATAATAAACGATGATTCTTATTTCTCAAATTTTAAAAGATTAGAAAAACCAATTTATGTAACTATTGCAGATGGTAGAAAAATAAAGTGCGAAAAAGTTGGAAATATTATAACATCATTTTATCAAAAAAGTTTTAAAACAGAAATAATTATGAAAAATGTTTTTTATGTAAAAGAATTGGATAGAAATCTAATAAGTCTAGCTAGAATTACAAATAATAAAAATTTTAAAATCTTATCTCAAGGAAATCGATCTGAAATTTACGATAGAAACAATAATATAATTTGTACTGCGTATAACGAAAATGGTCTATATAAAATTTCGTCATATGTTGATAAAAGAAATATTAGCGTAAATAATTCTGGAATAATAAGTCAAAAAGAAAAATTACATAGGATTCTTGGCCATGTAAATTTTAATTATTTAGAAAAACTTTGCAAATATGAATTAATTGAAGGACTTCCAAAAAACTTAGAAAAAGAATATATGAAATGTGGAATTTGTATCAAAAACAAAATGCATAATTTACGTTTTGAAAACAATAGAACAAAAGCAACAGAAATCCTTCAATTAGTTCATACTGACTTAAATGGCCCACATAGAAATACCGGGTACGAAGGTTCAAAATATTTTCTCACATTTATTGACGACTTTAGCAAATGTACATTGATTTATTTGATGAATTTAATAAAAGAAAAAAATCTAGCCCAAATTCAAGTGGAAATGATAATGAAAAGGAAAACTTAAAGTTTGAAAAGAGAGAGTCCACGCGAGAGAAAAGAAAACCTAATTGGTACGGTCAACCAGTGACAAGTTTTATTTATGTAAACACTGTTAGTGCTGATTCACCTAAGACTTATAATGACGCAGTAAATTGTAATGATTCTGCTTTGTGGAATGATGCTATGGCAAAAGAAATCCAAAGTATAGAAAAAAATAAAACTTGGACAAAAGTTGACAAACCAATAGATAAGAAAATTTTAGATTTAAAATGGGTTTACACAAATAAATCTGATGGTAGAAAAAAAGCGAGACTTGTGGTACGTGGATATCAACAAGATCAAATAATTGAAGACATATATTCACCAGTAGCTAGACTGCAAACTTTAAAATTACTTTTAGCTTACTGTAACCAAAATGAATTTTATATCGAACAAATGGATGTTGAAACAGCGTTTTTGAATGGAAAAGTTAAATCTGAAATTTATGTGAAAATACCACAAGGTTATGAAAATGTTAATGAGAATTCTGATAAAGTTTTAAAGTTAGAAAAAGCTTTGTATGGCTTAAGAGAAAGTCCTAGAGCTTGGTACGAATGTTTTGATAATTTTATTAATAGTATGAATTTCAAAAGAAGCGAAAGCGACTATTTTTTTTATTATAAAACTGAGAATGGAAAAAAAATTTATATATTATTATTTGTTGATGATTTGCTAGTTTGTTCAAAAAATCAAACTGTCATTGATAAAATTAAAAAGAAATTAATGAAAAGATTTGCTATGAAAGATCTAGGTAAAATAAAAACGTATTTAGGAATTAATGTTGAATATGATCTTGAAAAAGGAAAATTGAGCCTTGATCAAACTGATTATATAAACTCATTAGGAAATGTCTATAATTTAGAAAATACTAAACTGTACTTAACACCTATGGAGGAAAGGTTACATATACCTCCAGCACAATCAGCATGTAATGAAATCAAATATAGAAATTTAATTGGAGCACTTTTGTATATCAGTACATGTACTCGACCAGATATAAGCTATAGTGTAAATTATTTGAGTAGGTTTCAAAATTGTTATGATAAAACTCATTATAAATATGCTTTAAGAGTACTGAAATATTTGTATTTAACCAGAGAAAAAAAATTGAATTTTATAAGAAGATCAAATAATAAAAATATTATAGATTGTTACGTTGATGCTGATTGGGCAGGTGACAAAAATAATAGACAGTCTACGACAGGTTTTGTTATACGTTATTATGGGAATACGATTTTTTGGAAAGCAAAGAAACAAAGTAGTGTAGCTAAATCCTCTACAGCTGCAGAATATGTGGCTTTATCGGATGCTGTTAGTGAGATAAAAGTAATTAAAAATTTATTAAAAGATTTAGACGTAAATATTATTAAGACTATAAAGATCTATGAAGATAATTCTGGTGCAATTGCTATTGCCAAATATGGAAATCTCACAAAGAAATCTAAATACATAGAAACACATTTTCATTTTATTAACGAAAGCTACGTAAGGAATGAAATTGATATTGTGAAAGTTGAGAGCGAAAAGAATATTGCGGATATATTTACAAAAGCACTAGGTAAAAATAAGTTCGAAATGTTCAGGAAAGATTTAAATATTGTATAATGAATTGTAAGAGAAACAATGTAAGATTTTTTTGAAACCTGTGAATATTTTTTTGAAAATGTTTACTGTTAAGAAATATAAATTCAAGGAGGTGTGTTAAAATATATGAATTAATATTTCAAGAGTATAAGATGTATGTAGTAGCGCACGCGCAAAAGCGCTTAAGTACGCAGAGAGATGTATCTGTACATAACTATAAGTACAGTCGTAAGAGAGCGTTTGCTTGAGGTAGACCGTGTCTCTAACTATGAGACCAACCTTGTACATATTGCATGACATTACATTTTATTTTAAAACAAACTCAATAGTTTTAACTTATCCCAGTCATTTTTAACAAGCTGTACCCCTCCCAACCAAGAGAGGTCGAGGTCGTCCTCGGAAGGTCCCAGAGATGGTCACCGGTCATGCAAGAGGTGACAACTCTCCCGTAAAGGAATCTAGAGGGAAAGGTAGACCTCAAAAGACCGGGCCCGTCGTGCAAAGAACAGTTAAGCCGATAATCCCGAACACGAGACGGGAAGGGAGCGGTAACCTACTAGGGCCAGGGCGTTCACGCAAGAAATAGCGAGAGAACGCATAACTCGGTGGATTTAATGGAATTTTTCTTCGAACAAGGAGTTTCATCCAAAAAATTTTGTTTTGGATGTTACAGATGGACCGGAGAATCGTCGTGGAAGAGGAGACCTTCGTGGTGGTCACCCAGATACTCTTAGATCTGCGTTGCTTCGCCAGGGTCCAGTTGGAAGGGGCCACCCGAAGGGAGCGCCACAACACATAGGTGGTGGACGTTCTCCGGGACGCATCGTGGGTCGCCCCAAAGAAGGCTTCCAGGGACGATTCGACTCAGACAGAGGACCAGGATAATGTCGAGCGTCCCAAGTTCACCGTGGACTAGGGGATGCAGACCCTCAAGTCCGGCGTACCCCAGATGTCGGACAGTGCGAGCCAGTGCCCAGGACCCAGGGAAACCTGTGGGGCATCGCACTGGGTCTGCAATCATCCCCGTATCCCGGAGCAGCCGATTCTCCGTCTCGACTTCAGACATGTGCGTCTGGGGCTCAACGAGGTGGAAAGTGCCTGGCGGTTCGCAACAGATCTCCAGTCTCATGTGCAGGAGCACCTGATAGTGCTGGGCCAATGCTCACGGTCCACGTGGAGGGGCGTGCGGCTCCCGACGCCACAATCGTTGCCAGGTCGCAAGATGGACGTGCGACCGCCACGGTGGAAGGCGTGACGATCACCGCCTCCCAGGGAGTCAGCGCTCAGCAGTCCCCTCGGTCTGCTGAGTAGACCCAAAACGATCGGGAGGCTCCTCAATCCCGATCGCAGCTGATGGACTGCTTCATCTGTGGGGAGCCAGGGGTGACCAACTCCCAGTGGTGCCCGAAGAACTCTACACACTGGCGCTACCCGTGCCACGTCTAGCCAAAAAGTGATGTAGGCCCTGGAGGGCAAATAATAAAGTAGCCCTAAATAAAGGAGGAAAGCTTTTATTTCATTTGATTCCTTTCCTCCCTTTCTTTTTCAGGTCCCTAATGATGGCGAATCGCGGGTATTCGTCCTGCCCGGGTAGTCAGGACTTGGAGGGGGCTGCAACGGTAGTCGATTCGATTAATCGATCCGTTCGCGATTCGGCAATACTCGCGGCGTTAGAGCAAATTACTAAGAGAGAGAGAGAGGGGGGGGGGGGGGTGGAAAGTTTAAAAGTTTCAGTTGAGCCTCAACTGTTACTTGTGAGAGTACCGCCAAATTAGTTTCACTGCGTTTTCGCGGTTTTTCTACGAAAAGTTTAATTGGGATTTTTAATGCGTGCGAGTATTAGCGAGGAAGCATCACAGCAGCAGCATTACAGCAGCAACAACTAAAGCAGCAGATATTTTCGAGCGAGACAGCGCAGCTGATTTCTGAGGACCACCTTTAATTTGCTTCACCAATTACGGCTGATCACCATAATTGCACCGCAGAATAGGTGCATGTCCCTTTTTATGCGCGATAAAATACTAGCGAGAGTAATTTGTCTATCGCGACTGATATTTTGTATTCGCGCCGAGCGTTATTTTTACCGTATTATTATTAAATCATCTAATCAACTGATTTTTTCTAGGGGATTAGGTGGAATAATCATTAGGTCACTCAGACCTAAGATAGATCGAGTGTCGGCCTAGGAGACTAAAAGTAAGTTCAACTCTGTTGGAAAGAATTCACGGAAACGAAAGTATCAAACATAAAGGTGAATACACGTATACTCATACGTATTCAACGAAGTGGCGGTTAGCTCTGCATCGTGGGAGTTTGTGCTTTAATAAATTCCCTTTGTGAGTCAAGCTTTCTCAAGTGAGCCAGTAAAAATCAACTGTTCGAATTCCTCATATGTTTTGACAGATTGTTGAAGCCTTGTATGTGAAAATTAATGCCCTGAAGTATCATTTGAAAATATCAACTTTTTGAAAAGTTATAAACAAATGAATTTTCTATCTACTTTTTTTTTTAATTTTCATATCTCCGAAAGTATTTTATGAAAATCAACGAAATTTTAATGGTAGGTTTGGAAAGAGTTGCACAATCGGAAAAAAATTATTCACACCAAAAAAATTTATTTTACTAATAAATAATTGATTTTACAATAAACAATCGCTAATTTAATTAACTTCTCCTTCCGTTAAATAACATTTTCTTATACGCTCTCATTCTGTGAAATATACTTTAATCGTTCGTGCAAAAATATTTTAGTGCTCTCGGTCTGACAAAAAAATACAAATATTTAAACATTACTGTGAACGCGCGAAACTGCAGCCGAGGCGCGAGGCCAGAGCACACAGCGCCGATCAAACGCGCGCTCTCACCGTAACTAGAGTTTTTATGATTTCAGTTACGTACTAATTTTTATTTATTTTGCAGCGACGACTTTTGTTATTACTTTTACGATTGTAGATTCTGAGTCCTTTGAGAAAATTTTACATTCTAATGTATTCAAATCAAATGGTTTGTAGCAATGAAACTTGCGTGTTCCAACGATAGTCTTGGCTGTAGCAAAACGTTTCTCCAGTACTTTTTCGTGATTCTTGTATTCAGCTAACGTACAAAAATCAAAATCAATTTTCTTGAAGAAATCTTTTGCCCACTTAAACAGTTGTTGTGTCGAGACTATAGTTTTATCCTGTAAACTAGCACGGTAAGCATTTCTTTTTACACAACCACCAATGCCATCACAAGCTCCTTTTCCATGAGCAGTACAAAAGAAGTGCCATTTTGCCTTGATTTTAAAGTCTTTTAGGTGGTTTAACAGATTCCAAAAATTGAATCTATTTTTGTACTGCGATCCCGCTCCGTCAGAAAAATAAATGAGCTTTTTCACGTTTCGCTTGCCAAATTTTCTTATCAAAAAATTTATCATTTTGGAATTGTAAAGATTTACCCCAGTGGCATCATGATTTTCATACTCCGAAAAAACAACGAAATTAAGATGGTGCACAACGTTATTTTTCTTGTAATATATTACATACACGTGCAGTGATGCTTGATCCTTGGACCAATGTTGAGATTGGATGGCATTTTGTACATGAAAAGAATAATTCTCAGAAAAATCGAGAGTGACTAAAAATTCGCCATGGGCGAGTGACTCTTTTACTTCATTCAAATATTTTGCTTGTGCTCCAGCAATAAAATCATGTTTCAAAATATCTGGTAATTCTGTAGCCATGTTTTTTATAAAACTATCGACACTTTCAGTTTGACGAAGTGATTGACACCTGTGTAAAACAGATTTGATTTAAATAAATTATAAAAAATAAGCGAGAATTTCATACGTTAATTGAAGTACACAATACCTATCAGTTGTAAGCCACTGATTGAAAGAAATATTTGTAATATTGTATCTACTTAGAGTTTCTTTCAATTCATCAAAAATTCTGTCTGTGCCAGGACAACTTTGACACTTTGATAAATAGCAATCTGCAGTTGGATTTGAACAAATCATAGCTTTCAAGTAATCTCGATAGGTAGTTTGAAAATTAAACTTTTTACGAGCAAATTCTTCTTTAAGACCCCTCAGCTTAAGACGGATGTTCCCATGCACTTTACATACACACACGTTATGTGTACCTTTCGCACCAACGGGAATGCATTGCTGAGGCCTCAAAGCTTTAAAAACAGCCAGAGAAATTTTCAGATTTGGGTACTTTTGTAAAAAATCATTATGTAAACTACAAAGATCCCCCAGCAGCAATCGTTTCTATTAAAGAAAATGTATTTACTTAGCTCAAATATTAAATTATAATTTATTAAATGATTTTTATCGATAGAATTATTAATAATAATTTTATCAACACGATTAAAAAAAATACGGTGTTATAGTAAAAAAAATATCAACAAATGCTTACAGTTTCGTGCGTACGTTTTCCATCGATTTTGACAGACTTGAAATCTTTTACTCCCGGCATAACTCGACTAACTTCGTCAGATAAATAAAATTCTTCAACTTTTTTTATCAGGTCAGGATTCACAGCTCGTCCTTTTTTTTGAATGGGCTGTGCACAGTATCCTCCTTCATTACGTAACTTTTTCGATGAGCTTACCATACGCCTACTTAGGCCAAATTCTCTTGCTATTTTTCGAATTGGCCAATCCACTGGCATCGTTGTTAAGAGAATAATTTTCTCTTTTCGCGTTGGTGCACGCGACAATGCTAATTTTAAATCACTAATCCAACGATTGCAATTGACATCAGCATGAGTACTCAAAGTGTTTGTACCAATAGACTTGCGCAGAATATCACTGTCACAATCACATAAATTCAAGTGCATTTTTTTTGCAGGAGGAGCTGTAATCACTTCATGAATAGCAGCTGCAAGCCTTAGTTTTTGGTTTTCATTGTCAACTTGTTTACAAACATAGTCTGGATCTTTAGCAGGATTATTTGATACCACTTCTCCTTCACTTTCATTATTCTCGTCTATTTGCTCAGTCTCCTTTTCTTTTTCTGCTTGAGCTTGATTTTGAGAAATTTCGTTTTCTTTTGTAAACTGAAAAAAACCTAGATTTTTATACAACCGCCTTTTACACGAAACGCAAACAAATAATCCAAATAAACCACTGAGTTTCTTATCATGCTTATCTGATAGAAAAAATAATTTATTTTTCACACTATTATGTCCTGCTTTATTAAAAGGATTACAACACTTTGGTGGTGGTGTCATGATGATTACGAGCAGACTGAGCGAAACAATGAGTGCAAGGTTCACGCCTGTTATACGCGATGCTCAGTTGTTTACGCGAGCGTCATTTCTCCTCGAGGCAAGAATTAGAAATCTTAAGAATTCAAAAAAACCGTTTGGTCGTTGCAATTCGGATAATACATTGCCCCAAAGTTATTTGAAATAAGAAATATTCGCGTATATAAGTTGAATTGTTTTTCTATTGAATTGAAACGTTAATATTGACATAAATTATTTGATTCGTCACTTTAAGAATTTAGATTTTTTTTGGCGTGAAAATAATAAAAAAATTGTTTTAAAATAATAATAGTCAATAAGATTAATAATTTAGACGTTGTGTAGAACATTCATAAAATATGTATTTGAGAACGTAAGCTTATAAAATATAGGGAAGAGCGCGCGTTTCATCGGCTCTGTGCTCTGGCCTCGCGCCTCGGCTGCAGTTTCGCGCGTTCACGGTAATGTTTAAGTATTCGTATTTCTTTGTCAGACGGAGAGCACTAAAATATTTTTGCACAAACGATTAGAGTATATTTTACAGAATGAGAGCGTATAAGAAAATGTTGTTTAACGGAAGGAGAAGTTTATTAAATTAGCGATTGTTTATTGTAAAATCAATTATTTATTAGTAAAATAAATTTTTTTGGTGTGAATAATTTTTTTTCCAATTATGCAACTCTTTCCAAACCTATCATTAAAATTTCGTTGATTTTCATAAAATACTTTCGGAGATATGAAAATTATAAAAAAAAGTAGATAGAAAATTCATTTGTTTATAACTTTTCGAAAAGTTGATATTTTCAAATGATACTTCAAGACATTAATTTTCACATACAAGGCTTCAACAATCTGCCAAAACATATGAGGAATTCGAACAGTTGATTTTTACTGGCTCACTTGAGAAAGCTTGACTCTGTACTAGTTAATCTACCCCGTTACAGTATACATTACAATTGTTAATATGAAAAAGAAACAATATATATATAAATAGATAATTGATAAAGTTTCACAAGTCGTTAAAGTAATATTATTTCGAAAAACAGTTTAATAGTCCGGGGAACATTAGATATTAATATAAAATATTTCTTATTAAAAATTTTATTTTTTTGAATGAAAGTATATTATCAATCCCTTATCGAAGCTGCATCCGAAATAGCTTTACAATTGATTCACAAATCTAAAAAAGTGATCTTGATATACTTTGATTTATTTTGCATTTAAAATTTACTAAGATAATAATCAGTTAATATATTTTATATTTAAAACATAAAATTCTGTATATCGGATACATTTGATGTTTATCGGATTGTATAACATATCTTCTTGCAATGTAAATTTAAAACTATTTACCCTTGCATTCTATTCCTTACTTCTATTTTTACAAATTTTCTATTTTTTGTGCCAACTTTTGTTGTGCCAAAGTACTTCGGGACTGTCGAGGGATTAAGGGAGAGCAATAACTTCAGAAGCATTCAAGGACCCTTTATACTTAAAAAATTAAATTTCATTCCGTTTTCTACTAGAAACCATTGCCAATATGCGGATCAATAAAATTAATATCATCGCTTTTTAAAAATAGTAAGATAGATATGCACCAATATGAATGAATATTATGGCCAAGTTCTGCCTGATGGTAATGTGGCAAGATTTATTATTTTAAACTAAATATTTTTATGGATTATTGGAATAATTATATTTATTATAAAATAATATCTATTTTTAAAATATCTAAGAAAAACAAGAATTCGTGCTCTAATTTTTTTCATCTTTTTAAGTAACGATAGACTGACTTTTTCGTTAACTTTTTTTGAGTGATTTTAATAGGTGAAAATGTAAATACAGGCTTTTCAAGTACTAAAAAATAATTTTCTATATTTAAAATCTTATCCGAGACAGATTTTTATTTATTTTTTTATTAAAATAATAATTTTGTTAAAACTGTCTTTAATAAGCACGGTAAACTGGAGGCCTGTATGACTCCTCGAAACAGAAAACTGAGATTCTTGATTGTATCACACCGTAAAGAAGGAACGCCACTCTTCGATATCGGCTGAGTGCTTATTGCGCTAGGAAAAGCGGAGAACACAGATATCGATAGGATTTGGCAATATTGTTGTCCTTTGTCACGTCATTTTTTGTGGTATTCCCTAACATCTTCCTGAAATTGTAAAAATATAACTGATCAATGGTTTAGCATATCGGCATAAGCATTGACATTGACCCTAATAGTTTTTTTTATTTTCAGCACGTCGTATTTAACGATAATTTAGATAGTGCAGCGAAACTTCAATCACATGAGGCTTTGTAGATATGAGAAACACCACTTTCACCGATGAGCGTATCTTTTATCTCATCAGTATATTCAATCTCTCAGTACATTTAATCCAGAATATGCATTATTCGCAAATAAGTATGCAATAAAACTTTCAGAACACGTAATTTTCATCACATTCACTTTCTGAACATTTATCATATGGGCACAAAACACTCTACGCAATTTATTTAAAAAATAATCATTACAATTATATTATGTGAAAAATTTTAATTAAAAAATTTTAATTATGATAAGTTACACCTTCACAGATAAGCTTCCATTCTATCTGGAGTTTATTTTTGACAGAATAGTTTTCAAACTATTATATAACAGCGTGCAACCATTTTCAAGGTCTTGTGAAATTTCTACTTTCTCTTCCTCCGTAACTTTTCTTAAAAGTGAACCATTAATTAAAAACGAGATATAACGTCTAATTACTCCTGGAAGAAATAGAAAGCGATTCCTTTACCCTTATAGTCCAGTAAAAATAGGCCTGAAATGTTTTTGTCACACAAGTGGATGCATTTTTGATATATGGTAAATTGAGGTCGAAAAAGACGATTCTGAAATTTGCAGAGTTCTAGGTCCAGGGGTTCTAAGAGAAAATCACGTTCGAAATTTTTTTTCGCCTGTATCTCGCGAACGGCTGAACGTACGACAAAATAACATGCACCAATCGAAAGAGCGTGAAATTTTACATCAGAAACAATGTTTAATCCGACATCGATGAGTGTAAAATGTTGAGATAAAAAATAAATAAGAAACTTTACGTGAATAAGGAGAAGGGGAAGGCTGGGGAAGGCGCGGTATAGTTTCGCTCTCCTCCGCCGCCCCTCCAAGCGTGCGCAGACAGTCGACGACACTCGGCAATCTTCGGCCTATAGCAGCCGAAGAGGGGAAACGTGCATGTACGCGCGCTTGAATTCATTTTCGATATTTGGTGGCCGGCGATGGAGCGGTGGTCGGAAACAAGTCTTATTATGATCTTTTAGGATTCTCTCTTTGCAACTAATCTAAAAAATACTCTCATCACTAGTACTTAAACGAATTAATTTAACGTAAGCCCCACCTCTTCTTAATAAACATATGTAACATCCATAACATTTAAATAACATGTGACGATAGCCGAGGTAGCTAAAGCACACCATCACTTTTTGAACCCATTGAACATACTTTTTTTAAGCATTTTTTTTCTGTACATCCCTTTGATGGTATACTTATATTTTATGTTTTAATTTTTGAAAAAAAATTACTTAAAAAGTTGTATTTCTATATTTAGCTGACTTGTACCTGAAAATTACTACAAAATTACATTTGCAATGTTTACTAAATTATCGTATATAAAATTTTCAGTCCTTGCAATGAGATAAGCATTGTTATTTGAACATGGATAAATATTTAACATATAAATATGTATTTGAAGCTTTTTTTATCAGTTTGATCAACTTTTAAAGAACAAAATGTGCATCGATATTAATCCTTTTTAATTTGAGAATAATTCATAAATAAATAATTTTGTACAAGGCTTTACATATTTTGGCTTTTTAACAATTAAAATGACGTTTCATTTCCAGCACGAGAAAAGCCAAAGGCCGGAGGCGGTGGTGGGGGGCCTCCCTCGCGCGCTTGGAAATACTGAAAGTCCGCGTTCAAATCGACGCGCTTCGCAAAAATCAGGCTTATCTCGCGAACTATTGCATCAAATTCGATCATTTTTTTTTTAATTTGGGGTAGCTTCAAAATTTATTGAGATTGGTTTAGTTGTAATTACTATATTTAGTGCCAATCGTTTATTATTAACTTAATTGAATTCATACATATCAGTGTATGTATAAATTCCAATTAATTATTACTTGCTATCCGTAAATATGGATAAGGATAAATAATAATCAATATATTTTCAATTATTAATAACAATATTTTAATTTATATGCATACGTAGGCTATAGTTTACATGATTTCTTATTTTCTAATCATGCCTAGTTCTTTTCGGCGCAGACTCATTTATTTCGTTTTCATTGCATTCTTCATTCAACATTCCTTCTACAAGACTACTTAAATTATACTCTTCGTTGTCAATATCTTTTACGTTCGTACAGCAAAATACACACAAGCGAGAACATTTGAGGCCATGTTTGCTCACAAAGCTTTACAGCCTTTTTGGAATATATATATATGTAATCTTTATTTTCCGTATTTTCTAAGTTTGTACTTAACTGAAATCGCAAGGCGTGCAGCTGCCGCAAACATGGCCTCAAATGTTCTCGCTTGTATGGATTTTGCTACGGGGATAATTGTACGAACGTAGAAGAAATACATGAATATGATCATATTGATAACGAGGAGTATAATTTAAGTAGTCTTGTAGAAGGAATGTTGAATGAAGAATGCAATGAAAACGAAATAAATGAGTCTGCGCCGAAAAGAACTAGGCATGATTAGAAAATAAGAAATCATGTAAACTATAGCCTACGTATGCATATAAATTAAAATATTGTTATTAATAATTGAAAATATATTGATTATTATTTATCCTTATCCATATTTACGGATAGCAAGTAATAATTAATTGGAATTTATACATACACTGATATGTATGAATTCAATTAAGTTAATAATAAACGATTGGCACTAAATATAGTAATTACAACTAAACCAATCTCAATAAATTTTGAAGCTACCCCAAATTAAAAAAAAAATGATCGAATTTGATGCAATAGTTCGCGAGATAAGCCTGATTTTTGCGAAGCGCGTCGATTTGAACGCGGACTTTCAGTATTTCCAAGCGCGCGAGGGAGGCCCCCCACCACCGCCTCCGGCCTTTGGCTTTTCTCGTGCTGGAAATGAAACGTCATTTTAATTGTTAAAAAGCCAAAATATGTAAAGCCTTGTACAAAATTATTTATTTATGAATTATTCTCAAATTAAAAAGGATTAATATCGATGCACATTTTGTTCTTTAAAAGTTGATCAAACTGATAAAAAAAGCTTCAAATACATATTTATATGTTAAATATTTATCCATGTTCAAATAACAATGCTTATCTCATTGCAAGGACTGAAAATTTTATATACGATAATTTAGTAAACATTGCAAATGTAATTTTGTAGTAATTTTCAGGTACAAGTCAGCTAAATATAGAAATACAACTTTTTAAGTAATTTTTTTTCAAAAATTAAAACATAAAATATAAGTATACCATCAAAGGGATGTACAGAAAAAAAATGCTTAAAAAAAGTATGTTCAATGGGTTCAAAAAGTGATGGTGTGCTTTAGCTACCTCGGCTATCGTCACATGTTATTTAAATGTTATGGATGTTACATATGTTTATTAAGAAGAGGTGGGGCTTACGTTAAATTAATTCGTTTAAGTACTAGTGATGAGAGTATTTTTTAGATTAGTTGCAAAGAGAGAATCCTAAAAGATCATAATAAGACTTGTTTCCGACCACCGCTCCATCGCCGGCCACCAAATATCGAAAATGAATTCAAGCGCGCGTACATGCACGTTTCCCCTCTTCGGCTGCTATAGGCCGAAGATTGCCGAGTGTCGTCGACTGTCTGCGCACGCTTGGAGGGGCGGCGGAGGAGAGCGAAACTATACCGCGCCTTCCCCAGCCTTCCCCTTCTCCTTATTCACGTAAAGTTTCTTATTTATTTTTTATCTCAACATTTTACACTCATCGATGTCGGATTAAACATTGTTTCTGATGTAAAATTTCACGCTCTTTCGATTGGTGCATGTTATTTTGTCGTACGTTCAGCCGTTCGCGAGATACAGGCGAAAAAAAATTTCGAACGTGATTTTCTCTTAGAACCCCTGGACCTAGAACTCTGCAAATTTCAGAATCGTCTTTTTCGACCTCAATTTACCATATATCAAAAATGCATCCACTTGTGTGACAAAAACATTTCAGGCCTATTTTTACTGGACTATATACTTCCATTCTACGAGGGTGGTCCGATAAGTACTTAGCCTTACCGTCCGATGGCGCCACTCTCGCAAAAGAAATATTCTATCACGTAGTACAACCTTTTCGATGGTTACTGTCAAGATTTCAGCCGGATCGGAGTTGTAGTTTATTTTTGAGAGCGTGTGAAAGCAAGTGTGTCCGTTGATTTTTGAAAAATGGAAAAAGAGCAGTATCGATCAGTGATTCGATTCTTGTTTTTGGAAGGGAAATCGCGCAGCGAAATCAAAAAGCGCTTGAATGCTGTGTATGGTGACTCTTCTCCTTCGATGGCGACCGTCAAAAATTGGTTTAATGAGTTTCAACGTGGTCGCACGTTGATTTTTGAAGAGCCACATCCAGGTGCTCCTGGAATTTCTGCTAATGTTTTCCGCGTAACATTCCTTAACAGAGAAACGTTAATTGGAAACCAATTATTAAATAGAATATATCCTAGGAGAAATGAAATCCAACACTTTTACCGATAAGCTTCTCTTCTGTCTTGAGTACAATTAATCCAGAATAATTTTATAATACATCAATCCGAAATATGTTCTGTCGATGTTTGAATCTTTCACTATTTTTTCCACATTGCAGTCATTAATCCAATGCATTACTCAGTTGTAGCTAAAAAATGACCTAGTGAATCGGTATAAGCATTTAGTATAGCTCAAATAAATTTTCATTTTCAATACATCGTATCTAATAATATTGTGAAAAATGCAACGAAACTAGAAACAAATGAGAAACAAATTGGACATATGAGAAGCACTATTTTCACCGATAATTTTCTGTTCTGTCTAGAGTATATTTAAACCAGAATATTTTCAAACTATAATAATCCAAAATCACTTCTGACGACTTTTGAAATTTCCACTAACTCGTTCCACGTATTTAGTGTAGTCCACATAAGTGTATTGCGTCTACATAAGTTAACATTCACAGACAAAATGTCACAAAAATTTATGCTGACATCTGCATAAGTAGATGTCTAAACTCCTAAACTCCTAACAACTAAACTCCTCTTAAGTGTCATTTGATGGTAATTAGTATGTGCACAAGTGTACATGAATTCAATATGTTAAAAGTGGCTATTTCAAAAGTTTTTCGCATTTTTTGCAATAAATAATTAACAAAATTAATCACGCCAAGAATAGAAGATAGCTTTACGAATTCTGTATATTTCTTTATTTGAAATTTTTCATGTAAAATCAATATTGTGTATAGATTTTATAAAATATTTGCACGAAAATTTTTTTCTTGATTTGCTTACTATGCAAGCTATAGCATGAAAAAAAAAGTTTGTTCAATAACTTTCATGGTATCGCTGAAAAAAAATCACCAAGGATAATCAATTTTTATGTTTCAAAAGGTTGACGAACCCTAAAAAAGATTAACTCCTCGAAGGATCAAACCTATACCCTCGTTGAGTCCAATCCGTAACCGGAATTTTATTACCTGCTTTTTAAAAAGAACCCATAGGTGTAACATAAAAACTAATTTTTTTAAGTAGCAGTTTTTGCTACAATAAATATTACAGAAAAATCATAGGCTATAAAATAACATCATTTTATTTTTTGAATTATGGAAATTGGACCATTCTAGATAATTTTATTCCAGTCTGGATGATCCAGAAAGTCATGAAACTAAAAAACCAAACCAGCTAAGCGTTCATTTTTTTGCCGCTTTCACCCTCATTTTTCCCCTGAACACTTTCACTTTTAACTTCTTTCACTAACTAAAAGTTTTTTTGACGCATCCGTGCGCCATCTAATGTTTTCTAAAATGCCCATGCTTACCCGGTTGTAAACAATCACGTGATTATTCATATGATCCGTCACGTGAGAAATTACATATGTGATTGATCAAATGAAAATATCGACTAAATTGTCATATGATAGATCACGTGATGCATCATGTGATGACCAAACTTATTTTTAATTAGAAAAAATTTACTTGATGAGCAAATTTTTTTTTATTAGTAACCAATCATGTTTTAAATCATATGCAGAATTTGAATTTTCTATCAAAGATGCAGGTTCCAATTGAAAACACAACATTGACCTTGAAATTACCTGGAGGGGGGGAGCGGTTATTTTGAAGATCATCCGTACTCCACACATGTAGCTTTATCTGAACGTATATTTTGACTAGGAACCTTAATCCGTGAAAAAAATAGGGGTTTCCATTGAAAAAACAACATTGATTTGGAAATAACATTTTAAGGGGGAGGCTAATTGGGACCCCACACATATAACATGATCTAACCGGAGAATTTCACGAGGAATTCGAAACTGTCGTCGAAAATATGGGTTC
The DNA here is from genome assembly GCF_024137745.1 of Phymastichus coffea. Lineage (NCBI taxonomy): Eukaryota > Metazoa > Arthropoda > Insecta > Hymenoptera > Eulophidae > Phymastichus > Phymastichus coffea. The sequence continues at coordinate 529,912 of NW_026706846.1, forward strand.
CTATTCAAAAATAACAGTGACCTTGAAATGACCTTGACGGGTTGCGTTCAATGTCAAATTCAAGTTCATCAACACATGGCCCCCTCAATCCTGAACAACTTTAATATGAATCATTTTTTAGCTTTCCAGGCTTATTTTGAGATATTCAGCTGTCAAAGTTAAAATGGGACACCCTGTATATAAGACATAAGATATAAAGTATTGAAACCTATTCAAGAGTATACATTCACGCGCCAGCCCAAAATAGGGGCTAGGCAATTATTGTCAAGCGTCCATTCGTTCAAACAAAACTGAGCGAAATAGTCGACTCAGATAACCGAAAGAGAACAGACGGGTTGCCTAATTGCTCGACAATTGTAAAAGTAGGTATCGAATGTTTTTAGAATGTCACTGGCAATCTAGTAACTTGAGTTGCAATTTTAATTAATTTGTATCATTTTTTCAATGAATATATATTATTTTTTAATTTTTATATATTATATGATTCAAAGAGTATTTGAACTAACATGGGCTATGCTAATTTCTTTGCTCATTCCGAAGCGCTAAGCTAAGCCGGTGTCTAGGGAGCGTTTGCGAGTACGGCAAATCATTATAACATAATAAATCAGTACTATTAGCTTAGAAATGACTATTTTGCATAATTAATTATCGTTGAAAAAGCTGTTTTTTTTCATTATAGATCATTATATCTCTCTTCGGAATTTAAAGCGCGGGATAGAATTCAATAATATTTCTCGTAGGAATGTAATAACACTTGATGGAGTAACTTTTATAAAATATTCTATGTAATAAAGAAATTTTGTTTCTCATTTTCTCACGAATCAAAAGTTCTTAATTTTTCCATCTCAAAAAAAAAGAGGTTATAATTCATTCATAGTAGTTGGAAGAAATATATATACGAGTATACGATATCATTGTTTTTAGGCGTCCTATATGAGAAATCCTAAAAAATTCCTATATAGGATCCTATATGCAAACCTGTATATGGAAGCCAATATAAAAACCCATACAAGAGCCCACGTGAGATTTTTTCTGGGATTCCATATGAGAATTGTCAAGAGATTATAACAATTGATCAATCACATATATATGTACGCTAAAAAAGCAATGTTATGCCTAACATAAAAAAAAATTATTTATACATAAAAACCACAAAAACTACAACTTTTTTACTTTATTTACATACTCGAATAAGAAAAATACTTTCAAGTATTGTATCTCTTTTACCTTGAGCTATTTATTATTAATTTCACTTTGCAACTATTTAATTGAAAGCTATTTCTATGTGATTGACACATGTTGTCACATGTTAATTAATATTTATATAACAGTTATAGTAATTTGCGCATATTAGTTTTATAAGAAATACTTTATTTTACTCGTAAATATTATTAAATTCATGACACAATAATTCATTGGAAAGCTGCTTTCGCAGTCTTAAAAAAAATCGTCATACGTTGTGATGATGCGTCATCACGGTAAACTTGATCCATTAACTAGCGCGAAATCCTCTCCCGATAAGAGGATGCGATCCGATCAGCTGATGCCGTCTAGCTCACACACGCGTATATCTGAGACCTCGCAAAAAAACACTTCTCAGGATCTACCAAATTGACGCGCATGACCCTTACGCCCACTCACAGCCACTCGCGCACTCATAACCCGGACAGACACTTCCCCCGAAAGCCAGATCACGAAAAAGGTTGCAGCCGAGATCAACTGATCCGAGACGCCGGCAGCAGGTACTATAACGCACTTGTTAGCAAGCTTGAGCTAGACCGAGAGAGGGGCAACCGAGCGTGTAAGTCTGAGCGAGACAACCGATAGAAGAGCGATCGGACGCGAGCGAGAGGAAATCGGTAGTGCTAACGAGCGCGTGCGGGAAAGATTAGGCGTCAAAATGGGCCAGTAGTAAAATTGCGCGGGCTAGAACATTAAAATAAACGGCGCTGATGACCAGGTTAGTAACAACCTCGACCAATCAGATAAAAATCCACGATAAGAAGGGGAAGTAATTGAGGAGAAGCGACGTGATACCGCGGAACGTTGTGGCAGTAGCAGTGGAACCGTTGTGAGAGACAGTGCGCAGCTTAGCAGCGTAAAATTAACAAAGGACCGGACAAAGCAGCAATAGTGAAAAGCAGCAGCAGTGAAAAGCAGTAGCAGTGAAAAACAGTAGCAATGAACGGAGCAAAGTAGTGACAGCATTAATAGCAGTCGTATTTTAAAGGGTTGACCGAAAATAAGAGTAAGTACTCTCCTTTGTTCGTTCTTTTCTTTTGGTTCGCACCCACCCGTAACCGAGACCGCTGTTGACCGATCCTAGTGCCGCTTAACCATTCGTGATCGCTAACCGAACTGTGAATTGTCGAGATTGCCGCCTGACCTTCGCGATCACTAACCGAACCGTGAATTATCAGAAGTGCCGCCTGACCTTCGCGCAATCACCGTAACAGTCCGCGCATTAATCAGTGTCGCCAGACCTTTGTGCGATTCCCGAAATTGTCCACGCATTAGCCTGCGCCGCTTGACCTTCGCGCGATCGCGTCGCGGTGCGCCATCCGGGAACCTTTTAGGGGAATTCGGACGAGATAGACCGCCGTGGATAGATTTCTTGCGCCGAACAAAAGGGAGCCCGACCAGATGCCATTAGTACCCCCCCCCCCCTTCAACCGATGAGATGACCAACCTTGGGCTGACTCGAGTAAAACGGACTATTATTTATCAATAAATAAGAATTCTCGCCTAAATTCTTTGTAGTCATTGACTCAACCTCAATCAATTTTCCGTATCCCCCGTAGCTATCGCGATCGGGTGCGCGAAGCCGGCTAACGCGTCGACGCTTCGACGCCATTTTGTTCGCGCGATTGATTTGTCCGAACTATTCACTACCCCTGGATTGCTGACTTGGCGCCCTGAGACGCCGCCCCGACGACCCGCTGCTGAGAGAAGAGCCCTTGCCCCCAACATATTAACTAGCCATTGCCCGTATTTTTACTTGCACGTTGGGTAGGACTTCGCGCTCCTCTTTTACATCTCTTAGTGCCCAGCGAGGCCAGCGTGTGGAGGAAGCAGCGAAGCACCCGACTCTTCAGTGACCAGAACTGCAGCAAAAGCCGCCCTCCTAACGCGAGGACGGTAGCTGGCGCCCAATAAATAATAAAAGCTGCAATTATTGGCTGACTGTGCCGCTGGTGGCAGCTGAGACCGTGAAAAATTTGAATAAATCATTTTTCCCCTGTTCTCTCCCGTCACAACGTAAAAATATTTATTCTTGTTCAAATATTATAGTAATTTGCGTATAATACTTTTATATGAACCATGTAGCCCACTTCAATAATTTTGTTAAAAAAATACTATAAATATTTTTCTAATCGATAAATCTGCTTAAAAACTATTTGTCTATAAAACACATTCATTTATGCATATTATAGCAATTTTGATTTGGCCAAATCAATTATTGCTTTGGGAAAAATTTTTCAACGATTTTGTCCTTGTATTATAAAAAAAATCTTTTTTTCGGAATAAAAATTCAACGTCATCTCCAAAACATTGTTATTTAGAAAATTACGAGGGTTTTGAAAAATATTTCATCGTAATTATTGTAGATTTTTAGTGCTGTTAAAGCTTTATTTATGCTGAAATGAATATTTATAGGTATATAAGAACCGATTTTGGAAAAAAATACACATCACGTTAGTTTCGAAGCCTATCATCTCCGAAACCAAACTATGATAAATTTTTTTTTAAGGCATCATTAGTATTATTTTATGGTGTTTTTTTCATAAGTTAATGTTGCGCAAAATCTCAATTAGCTGATCTTAACCGTAAAACATGTTATTTAAAAAAAAAAAATTAATACTATTTTCTACACGTTGGAGAAATCAAAAATTATGTTTGAAAAACTAGTTTTCTTATTTTACATCAGCACTTTAGATTAAGTAAAGATCATTTCGGAAACTGACAATTTTATCATTTTGTATCGTTACTTTTACATATTTCTTTCAAAATTCTTTATAGTAAAATTTATAAAATTTCTCCTAAAAATGGTAAAAGAAACTATTTTGAAAAATGCTTTATATATATGGAGTATTGATTTATTGGAAGAAAATAAGCCCTTAAAAAATGATTTTCAAGCATTCTAATGTTCACGGTGCTCTAGAAGCAAGCTCTTCTTCGAGAGTTGATTCTAACTTTTCTAAGACGTTTCGCACGAACATGTTGAACTGTGACCAGCAGTTCTATTGACGAATGAGCTAGTTGACACTACGACGTCTCACTGACAAGTAGCTTCTTTTTTATTCTCGCTCACCTTTCATACCAGGAGGTTGATCAATAATCTCGCCATAAAAATTTTACTTTCAGTCTTTTCCTATTACTAGATAACTTTATACGTATGACTAGCTAATTTATTCGTGAACCATGTTTTCAGCTTAGCGCTGCCCCCGACAACTGTTTTCACACGAGTTTTACCGGTTAGTTGCAGCAATTAATTAATTAATAAAGAATCCACAGCAATTTAAGTGAAAATGATAGTTAATATATATATATATATATTTTTTTTTTATTTACTACATATGTGTGCTACCGTTTACCCAGTAAACTCGTTCACCTCCCTACTCCTTGCCTCGATTAAGTCAGTGCCACCTTGATGAAAGACGCATATTTTGTCCTCATGTTCCAGCCATTTTCGATGTTCCACAAAGGGACACGTTATACAGTGCCGGTCAGCCACTTTTACCTCCCCACGGGCAAAATCAGTCTAACTTTAAAGTTTTATATTTCTGGTAGAAATTAACGTACAGAGACGCGCATGGGTGCGTTTGAAAGGTCTTTCGGAGAGCTTTCAAATGATATGACTCACGGTTGCCATCGATTGTTTTTTTAAATTTTGCAACAATTATGCAAAATTGAAAATTCTGAAATTTTTTTATTATTTTTGACAATTAGCCAATTTTGGAAAAAAAATTGTACGAAAATTTGAAGTACACCATTTTTTAGCTATTACCAAGCCCTATCTGAATCACTCATCAAAAATTTATTTTCGTCAAATATGACGCGCGCACGGGCATTTTTTCCTGGGAGTGACAGTTTTTTTCAACATTTTTTATCTCCGTCAAATTATAACAATCGAAAAAAATTTATAGGAAAAAAAATGTTTGTTTTTTCACGTAGAATATTGCAATAATTTTTTTTTCGGTTTTTCGAAAAATTTTTTTTTTCGGTTTAAATTATTTTTCAAGGTCGAAAAAAAAAAGATTTTTTTTTATGTAATTTACGATACTTGTTATGTAGTATTGTTGAATGGGTGGAAAAAAATTTTTTTTTGTGGTTTCTCATCTTTTTAGCGTACCGACTGTGAGAAAAAAAAATTGAAAAAAACCGAAAAAAAAAATTTTTCGAAAAACCGAAAAAAAAATTATTGCAGTATTCTACGTGAAAAAACAAACATTTTTTCTCCTATAAAATTTTTTTCGATTGTTACAATTTGACGGAGATAAAAAATGTTGAAAAAAACTGTCACTCCCAGGAAAAAATGCCCGTGCGCGCGTCATATTTGACGAAAATAAATTTTTGATGAGTGATTCAGATAGGGCTTGGTAATAGCTAAAAAATGGTGTACTTCAAATTTTCGTACGATTTTTTTTCCAAAATTGGCTAATTGTCAAAAATAATAAAAAAATTTCGGAATTTTCAATTTTGCATAATTGTTGCAAAATTTAAAAAAACAATCGATGGCAACCGTGAGTCATATCATTTGAAAGCTCTCCGAAAGACCTTTCAAACGCACCAACGCGCGTCTTTGTACGTTAATTTCTACCAGAGATATAAAACTTTGAAGTTAGACTGATTTTGCCCGTGGGGGGGTAAAAGTGGCTGACCGGCACTGTAAATCGAACTAACACGTCTTGGTATTGATTACTTAAATGCAACACTTTGCAATAACGACACTCACGTACTGTCAGTAACGGCACCTAGCATACGGCGCAGTATCCAAAAGTGTTTCGATCATCCCGATTAAAGCTTCCGAGGTCAATCTTGAGCAGATCCAGAATGAATGTGTTAGTACGTTCTGTGACTGCTTGAGGCCGATAGTAAAGTGAATCTTAGTTCCAGTGCTCCCTTTCTATCTTTCACTCTTCTCGATTCCTGTATGTACTCCTTTTAGGTGCTGTGGTGTACTCTGGATGTTGCGAAAGCTTGTTATTACTTCTTAACACGAAGCGTCTTCCTCTGACTCGTTGTTGCGTCACTGTAAGTCAGGGTATTACTGGACCTAGCAGGCGGTAACCTATCTTCATTGTACCCTTTTCGGACAGTTCTCGGAATTCTGCCGAATTGGTGTACAGGAGTTCCCCGATCATTTTATAACTATTGGTCAGCTGGAACAGTTGTATTTTATACCCATATTTACTAATGGTTTCGTTCAGCCAGCAGCGAATACCCCAGCGATAGATATGGAACGGCTCAGGTGTCTAGCAGAAGTTTTCACTGGTCTCCAACAATCCTAGAGGGTCTCGTTGCTCAACGCATTCTTCGTTAAAGAGAAAACCGTGGCAATATCCTCTTTCACTTATCAACTTGCTGCTCACAAACTTTGCGTACATCTTTCTCACTGAACTATTTCAAATTGCTTGCTCTGCTGTTTTATATAAACTAACGAATTCTTTTTATCTCCGTTTGTTTTAGCACTTATCTTTTCCAATTCCCTACTCCCCTTTTCTTGCTTTTAAATTCCTAGATAATTAACATTTTACAATCGACGACCTACTCTAGTCACACTAGAAAAACTTTTATGACACGCACCTGGCCTAATACTACAGGCGACGTTTCCTACTCTATAATATGCAGAATTAAAAATTTCTCCGCGTTAGCCAAGTTTAATAATATTAAGCTTATATTAAATGCTAATCATTAATACTATAACAAAAACTGCAGCTAGTCAGTAGACTCCTTTGACAACAAACATACCTATTTGTTTAAGATAGTACTTATTCTTTGTGACGGAGAATCTCGGCTAGGCCGATCTCGTCCGTTTAGCTCTCGCAAATGTCCGTGCGCTGCGCCAGGCTGAGAGTGTGTACATTTGGCACACACACTCATGCTTGGACCTTTTGTTTGCGAGGTGCTGAACACGGGCTGAGCTGACGACTGGAGCGATAGAGATGGCGCAGAAGAAGAGGAAAAGAGAGAAAGAGAGAGAGAGAGAGGGAGCGCTCGAATTGCGGATCGCCGCGGAAAATTCGAGGAGTCTCTGCTAGCCTTTGGGCAGAGAAAGTCGTGCGCGCGGATTAACCGAAAGGTCGCGGTTTTTCCAAGTTGGCCCCGCGACCTCGTCGACGTCTCGTTCGCTTTCGGGAACATGCCCGGTGCACGGACGAGCATTTTTACGTGTGAGGCTGGGTCGCGCCCAGCCGTGTTTTGAAGGATACCCGGCACCGGTGCGAGTGGGTAATCGGCGAGGCGCGTGGGTGCACGCGCGAGCAATTTGGACGTACTACAGCACCGAGCAACAGGGAGGAGGCGGAGACAACAGCAGCAGCAATCAACGAACGAGTTCCGGATTGAGAGAGCAGCATTGTAGAGCAAGCGAGAGAACGAGCGAGGAGACGAATAGCGACGACAACAAACATCAGCGAGACGGTCAGCGAGGAGCGCACCAGTGACGTCACGCGGTGGAGCGTTCTAGCCGTCAGAAAGGCTGAAGGTCGAGGTCGGTGCCGTGTCTTCCTCTTATCTCTCTCTCTTGCATGTTTGGGCGCCAGCTTATAGGTGGTAGCACGGCAGACCTGCTGGCTATCCCGTTGGTAGTATAACAGCGGAAAGTATTTTGTCGGGCATTATTGTAGTGATTTAATTTATAAAGAGAATCGGCAGGCTGATCAGCCACCGATTCACCTTTCGCGTTCGGATTCATTGTTGTGCCGCTCGTAGTGTATAAGCGCGAGATCGCTGTCTTGTAACTCATTGTTGACGATTAAAGGATTAGTGTTAATCCGCTGTTGTGTTTATTCGCCGCTGTATCACTCCTCATCCCGACTTCGGATCTGTGCGTTTAGCGTGTTTATGCTCGACGCGTTATTCAGTCGTGGGAACGTCTTTTGCTTTCCGAATCCCCGAATAAATAATTTGTGCGGACGGCCGCGAGCAACCCAGACGGGTACGGCCGGAATTCTCCGTTACATCTTTGCTAATTATCAATTCAGAACTTTCAATAGATAATTGTTCTGTTGAATCTTCAGTCACTTCTACTTTCTTGGCTGTTTCTAATAGAGTTGGTAACATATTTTCGTAAACATGGACGCTTCTTAGCAGGCATTCAAGGTATCTCGTAAAACGATGGTCCTGAAAAATCGTATCTAAATCCGGTATCTAATCTTGACATTGGTATATATGTTTCAATCATCGCAGTGCTTTTTTCACTTCGTTTTTTGTTGAAATAACGGTATATAATCAATACAATTAGAGAGTTTGTAATTAAACATAAACTTGCAACGCCGACACATATAAAGTTCCAAGGTGATAAGTCAATTATTTTTCTTTCTACCTTTGTTGCTAAGGTACTGATTGATTTTACGTCAACCTTGGTGGTACTCGTTAACAACTAGTCTACTTTTAAAAGAATTAGTCGAATCGGTGGAATAATTAGATTTTTTATTACTTTATTACCTACCGCGCCTCTATAAATTTTTCCGTTCGACCATACTATATGTTGCATGACCTTGGGAGTTCAACTATGCCAGAAGGAAGCTTTGGAATTGATACTAATTTGTTGGTGCATTTAATTTTTAATGAATCATATTCTCACGTGTAAAATAACCAGAGATGTCTGCTAACAGTCATCTAAGCATAATCTTCATCTTGACTGAATTTAACATTACATTCATATAAAGTTTTGACTTTTGGCTTTATTAGCATGTTGAACTCGCAAGATGCTTTAGTATTTTCTATTAGCTCGAAGCTACATATTCTATAATACTTTACAATATTACATGATTCAAAAGCCATTTCGTTCATAAAGAAATGTAAACTGTTTTTTTCTAACACTATAGTGTAATCGTTCTGTGGTTCAATGTATGCAATTGACTTATTTGTCTCGAATTGTTGTAATACAGGAAAAAACATCATTTTGTACACAACAAACTGTTCCGCATCTATGAAGGGTAGCACTATTTCGACTATTAACACTTTTTCATACATCATAAAATGTAGTTGTGCTATGTCGGCAATATTTGCTGTATTAATACTAGTTGGCTTATCTATGGACTTTAAAAGTAACGACTGTTCAATTTCATGCACTACTGCTCCCATCGTGTGCATAGCCAATAAATATCTATTATATCTAAACATTTCGACTATTAAAAACATAATTTCCTTGTCTTCATGTTGTATTTCTTTGATAAGTGAAATTTCTTTGTGGAAATTAAAAGTATAATTTTTTCTGTTATATTTGTAATATAGTAATTGCACACACCTTATCAGGTAATCGGTTTTTAAGTTTACCGATTTAATTTGTTCTTTTAAACCATTGTCAAAGAAATAAGTATTCGAGTCTTCGCTTATTACATAAGATAGATCAATTATACACATATTAATTACTCTTTTTATAACTTTCTTACTCTTACTTAATGCGTAACTATTTTGAAAAGATAAAGCTTTTCCTCCCCCTTTAATTTTGTCAACGTGCAACATATTGACAAGACGGTTCAGGGAATTGTCCACGCATTTAATATCTTTCATTTGTTCTTTAACATGTATTATCGAACTTGCTTCTACATAAGAAATATTATCTTGTACGATAATGCTATTTAGACTAGTCATTTGATTTGTAAGCACTTCGTTCCATGTAAATATGTGCTGCAGGTCAATGGTTCTTAACAAACTCCAATTTTCGCAAGTAAAAGCTATATGATCAATTTTATGAAACGCAATACCTGGATTGTCTTCGATCAGATATACAACGGGGTTTTCTTCTCGTCCCCTGACTGCCATAAATTCGATAAAAAAACACAGGCAAATTGCGGCTTTTTTCATCTTAAACGGTTTTTTTATTGTACTAAAGCCTGTAATACCATATAAATTGCAATTATTATTGAATAACTTATACTATCGCTACAAGACTGTAGGATCACTAAGATCAATTACACCATCGTTAATCCCTGTTTGACTTAGATCCTGCATTGCTGCGAAACATTTTTCACACTTATTACAATTTTCGTAAGTAAACAATACTCTTTTATAAATTTTACATAATGGATCTAAAAACATCTTATTTACAGTTAATAATATGTAAATTTCTTTTCTTTATGTAAACGATTAAAAGAATAGACAAAATATATTGATATAACACGACACACACATTACATATTTATAGCCTTTTTCTATAAATATAATATCGTTTGGTTTACTTTTGACACATTTCACTACTTGTAGTATTTTTTCATAGGTATTCATGATTTCAAGCCCCTCTTTTATTTTTTTTATTATTACATAAGAAATTTTTTTTTTTTAAGAAAAAGATGCAACGGGTTGAAAATTTATCTTGATTGATTAATCGTTAACTGTGTTATTTTTGCCAAATTTTCTAATTCTCTTAGATTATTACTAACTATAAAATTTGTATTGACACATATCTCTTAACGTCATTGTTCAGGTATTCTACCAAACACATTGTTGCTAACTATTCTCTTTCTTCCATAGTGTCTGTTAATTTGTCTAATTGTAACTGAGGTAAATGGCCTGCAGCCTTGTATAATTTTAATAAGCTTTTCTCAAATTTATAAGTTGATTCCTTACTCCTTTGAGCTGTACTCATTAATTTTGTCTTTATGCAAAATAAATTCTCTAATAATTCGATTTTTTCTGTATTATTCATAATGAAATGTGTTCACGCAATAAGCTGGATATAATTATTTATTAACATGTATACGCTTGTTATAAGATTGAGAAAAAAAATTATCTAATTTTTATAATAATCTTTACTCTTCCCTATCTAAACGAGCGCGTTTTTTCCGCGGTGAAATTGATCGAATGCAAGGCTCTTGTAATCAAAATAAATAATCCGTTGTATATAAATTATTTTATTATATATTAAACATATATTTTTCTTTACAAATTTAATTGCAATGTTATAGAATTTTTATGAACTGTAACGCGATGGATTAGCTGGTACAAAATGGGTTTATTAAAGAACAAACTCCGACGATGCAGAGCTAACCGCCGCTCCGTTAAACACGTATGTATATACTTTACGTTTGATACTTTCGTTCCAATGTCTTTTTTTCACCTTAAGTCACCAGACTTGTGACACTCGATCTATCTTAGGTGTGAGTGACTTAATGTTTATTCCAACTAATCCCCTAGATAAAATCGATTTAAAATCTAACCGGTGACGGATCCGTTAAACTAAAAGGAAACGAAATAACGTAATGCGGCGAATGAAATCAAAATCGTTTATCTCTAATAAACTATAGTCTTTGATGGGCCGAAAGACTTTCGCACGCGAATAGGATTTACAATGTGTAACAATAATACGGGGAGAGAAAAAGAGAGAATTCAAAATTCGATCGGGAAAACTAACGCTCGGCGCGAACACACAAACAGTCGCGATAGACAAAATATTCTAGTAAATATTTTGTCTCGCAGGAAAAGGGAGGTTCATCTACCCTGCGGTGCAATTCTTCAACAATTACGGTGATCAACTCGCCCCCTCTCTCTCTCTCTCTTAGACGTTCGCTCTACCGTATCGCAACCGAATCGCGAACGTATCGATTGATCGAATCGACTACCGTTGCAGAACCTTAAAGTATAAAATGTACCCATCAGTTTTAAGCATCGCGTTAGTGTAGTTAGTTAGCCGTCAGCGAGTTGCTCCGTACGATCGGGGTTTGATTCCCGTAACGAGCGAAATTTTTCTGCGACAATAAATGTTTAATCAAATTGTAAAAGTTTTGTAAGTATGAAATGAACAATAACATACTGAAACATATAATAGAAAATTGTCAAATAAAAATAAGACAAAATGTAAAATTTCATGAAATATTTTGGTAACTTTCACAAAACGTCTCGAGAATATTTCATGAAATATAATTGAAATATTTCGGAAACATTTCATGTTCTTTGGGTATGGATACAGAAAAATTGCGAGAAACGTTGTTGCAGGTTTCTTGAAATGTAAAAGTAAGATTGCATCAAAACCTTGCAGAAATATTTCTATGTCCGTACAGCTATAACCTCAAAAATATTGCGAGAAAAGTTTCTCCAATATTCATTGAAAAAGTTTAGAAAATATTCCTGAAAATATTTCTAAAGTATTTCACTGCTGTGACGTCAGGCCGAAATTTAGTTTTTTTTTAATCCTAATTAATTAATAGAAATCAATATTAAGAACAGAATAAGAACATTCAAGATATATTAAATGAGCAGGATTGAGAGTCGCTACTAATAAAATTTCCCATGAGAAAAGCACATCTGGAATAAGGTCTTACAATCGCTGCCTTATCCTACTTTATCCCACTCGCATGTGTTAACAGGAGCCTACGATCATCGCATATATATCTTGAAGCATTATTCCACCAATAAGAAAAGGAGCCATAAAAATACAATCTATCTTTTTTCCCACCGAGTTTTCTCTTTGTATGAAACTTTGCAATTTACCATTGAAATCGAATAAAATAAAATTTTTGAGATCCGGAAATTTTTCTTATTAATAAATAATTATGGCTTCCTGAAACCTATAATCGAGTTCTCATTCTGAAAATCATTTTAGTCCGAAAATAAAAAAAACATTAAGAGAATATCCGTAATATTAAATGTGTTTTAATCAATTCTGTAAGTTACTATCAAATAGTGATTGTTCTAATAACCATTGTACCATAATGCGTATCTTTTTAAAGATATGGGCAAATCCCAGAAACTTTTGATTTTTGTGTTACTCGCTTCTACAGCTGCGTAGACATGAGTTTGGTCAAGTTGTAATGGCTTAAATTGAAAGGTCTGCAACGTGCGTATCAGGAAAAAAAAATATTATTTGTTCAATAATAACGTTTGCATGCAATTCTGAAGGTCAAAAATCCAAAAAGTCGGAATATTGATGAATTTTGCATGTTACTTTGCAAAAAAAGAAATTTCGAATTGCTGTAAAACGTGGAGCATTGTTTGAATTCTATTGAAACTTTTAGAAGTTGTTCTATGTACTATGCCCTTGAAGAAATATCTTCATTTTTTCATGTGCCCTTAATAAAAAATAAATGGGAGTAGCTACAAGTTTTGTTACTGGTTTTTTGCCGAATGTGATAATGGTCGATTTTCGCTTATAGCGATTGGAGCATTGAATGAATCATAATATAACAAATTTTTATGTTTAATTGATGCTTAAGTAAAGCTATTTATGTGCCAAAAAAGTGTGTGCTCGTTAAAACTAGCTTTTTAATCGATGTCAAAGATCGAAATATCTCGCGAAACTTTTTTCCACTATCGTCATATTTTAGTAGCACAAAAATAGTAACATGTTAAAACCGTCGACGATCACTGTGCTCTATTTAATATCACCAGTGGAAGCTTATAACAAAATGCTAACTTGATCACTCTTTTTATTAAAAGAATAGGGCTATTATAAATTTTAATGTCAAAAATCATGGGTATCAACTTTTTTATATTAGTGATTAGAACATTGTAGATTAATTTTACATGTTTTAAATATCTATATTTTGTGTTCTATAATGAAAAATAAGTATAAATAATTAAATTAATAAATTGATAATAATGAACATAATAAATTATTATTAATAGTTAAAATAATTAATTATACATGAATAAATGAAAAGTTCATATCTTCATTGTTGAAAATATTATGTCGATGAGAAGACTATTCTATTTAAAAGTTTAGTAGATTCGAATTTGTAAATATAGTCTGTTTATCAACACGAATACAAATCTGATTTCGGGCGCCAAATATTCGTCTATTAGTCGGGAGTGAGAAATCAAAGTTGAATGAATGAATGAATATGAAACAGTGAATAATAGCATTTAAGAATTATTATTATTATTATTTAAGAATCATTTCCAACATTATTGTTAATGAGTGGTGTGTGCGTGTGTGTATATGTGTAAGTGTAAGCATGTGTTTGTGTACAAATAGGTATGTATTATATGTCGAGAAATACAGAGATATATGTAATATTTTGAGTACTATTATATTGTTAATGGAGAAAGGGTTGCAGCTGGTGGAGCATTGTATAAAAAATTAAGCACAACTATTCTATCAATTCTTACACTAGTTCCTGTGATCCTGACCAAATTTCACAGGTGTGCTCCAAAAATTGGCCAATTCTACTTTTTTTGACCAAAAATCAAAAGTTTTTGGGATTTGCCCATATATTATTTATTCAGTTCAACCCTTGCAAGAACAAAATAACTAATAAATAATTACATGTTTTAAACGAAAACAACAATAGAACCGTAATACATTTTATAATAACTCTTAGAAGTTTTTAGATTTTTCTAAATGTTTATAATAGTAAATTATTGAATTATTGTAATTTATAGTTATTATAATACTCTCACTACTAAATAATCACTATATAACGTTAAAGTTAACTAAGTCTACTACGATTTTGTGTAAGTAATTATAAACTATAGCGTCCAAGAGCCATCTCTGGAGAAAAAGGCCCAAGATAAGAAAGGATCGCCCTATCTCTCTCTGCAAACTCACGCCCTCCGACCAATTACAAATATTAAATCGGATAAGAAAATTTTCCCATCAATACAGAAAATTTTAATCGTCATAATGTCATGGGCCGGAAGAAGGGGATTTTCACGCAATCACCCGCTGCTTATAAAAAAAAGCTAATTATAAAAAATACAATATATACATTATATACTATATATATTAGTATATACATTATCATAAAAAAAACTTTTACAATTGAAAGCTTTACATGCAATGAATAATGAAAAAGAAGTAAACGATAGCAAATTTAATGATACAACGGTCTGATAAGGACACTAGAAGTATTATGCACTCTATCAAATTAAAAGTATTTATGGTAAATAAAAAATCGAACATTTTGGGCAGAAAAACAGGTCAGCAATGATTTGGAAATCAGTACAAGCAGATCAGCATCTTTCGTGACTATACCTTTTACATATTACATAATAAATTTTAGGATTATCATTTCTCATGCAAAATGTACATGTGTCTCTCATTGAGTTCAATCTTGGTAATAGAAATTCAGATATAAAACTTCTGTATTCGTTTGGATCAAAGTTAAGATTTATTTCTATGTTATTGTCGATGCAAATTATGTAGTATAAAACGTACGAGTATATACCGCAACTATATGCATCGGCTTGCATGGGCCGTTCCTTACTAAAACGTGTCTTTCTTCAGCGTATTTTATTTAATAATTAAAGACATTTATTATTACAATCTGTAATATATTTATCAAAGCAAGTGTGGGCCCATGCAATCCGCACTGATTCAATAGGATAATTTTTTTGCAGAGGATTGATATGGGTTCTAGTTTTTTGTCTATATTTAGAATGCACAATGTCCAGAGACTATCACACAATAACGGCATAAAAACTATGCCTTTTAAATTTACGTTAAGATGGTTCATACGCCAAGTGTCAGGCTTCATTTCCCAGACTCGTGCAAGCAAATATTGCGCAGTAGCTGTATGTATTATACTTACATTTAATTCCTTTAATAGACAATCATACTCTATGACTGCAGAAACTGAGTCTATTAAATCGCCGTCAATGTAACCATCAGGCGCTGATCTTGGTTTCAAAGTACGGTTCTCATTGAAGAAGAGCATCGATTCTTCATCAGACGCAGATTGTACAAAAGGCGTAACAATACGTTTATAACGCCCAACAGTGTGAATTCTCTTACATACAGTATAATAATAGTTATAGTTTTTTTTTTTTTAGTTTATTTATTTACAACTTATATGTTACATTACTTTACATCTCTTATATTACTATTTGTGTCTCGTATCCAGTTTGTGTAGTTGATTATGTATGTGTGTGTGTGTGTGCGCGCGCGCGCGTGCGTGTGTGTGTGTATATGCTGTGTAAATATGTGCCTTTGTAGGTGTGTCTGCAAGTCTTGTGGCCTAGTCTTCTACGCCTGCCTGTTCCTCTTTTCTTCTGATTACTCTTCTCTTCCTCTTTCTCTCTCCAAGATCTGCCTTTTCCTCTCTTCTGTTTTTCTCTTTCTTGCATATTTTCTTTTGCCTTTTCACCTTTGCCTTTCCTTTGCTTTTGCTCTCATTCTTGCTAATCATTTCCTCTATCTTTCTCGTTATTAAGGCATTGACACCTTTTTCTTGTTTCCTATTGCTCCCTCTGCCTTTCCTTTCCTCAACCTCCTTTATTTTTCCTTAGTATCTTATAATTTGCCTTTTTCTTTCTCTTCTTCGAATCTTCTTCTTTCCCATTTTGCTCCCTCCTCCAATACTGCTTTCTCTCGCTTATGTAGTTGCTGTTACTTGTGTCTTGTGTGTGTGTGTGTGTGTGTGTGTGCATGAGTATGTTTATGATTGCGCGTATGTTTGTGTTTTGTGTGTGTGTGTGTGTATGTGTGTGTATGTGTCGATGTGTCTGCGAGTCTTGCTTCTCTGTCTTCTGTTTCCGTCTCTCCTTAGGGTCTTGTAGCTTCGTCTTCTTGCTTTTCTTTTTCTTTCTTCTCTTCATTTCTTCTTCTTTTCCATTTCAACTCCATCATCCACGCTATCTTTTCTTTGCTTCCTATTATTATTTTTTCCCATTCTTCCCCTTCCATTCTCCTTTTTTCACATTTTTCTACTATGTGCTTCCAATTTTCTTCCTCTTTCATACACATTCTGCATCTCTTATTTTCTTCTTTTTCCCAATACTTGTTTCCTCTCGTTTCATTACCTAGCCTAAACCTTTCCCTTATTTGCAGGCCTTTTATTCTTCCCTCTCCTTGAATTTCCTTTAACCTATACCTTTTCATTTCTTCTTTCAGCTCTTTCCACTCGTTTATCTATCTTGATTTTTCTAGCTTTTCTTCTAGTTCTTTTTCATCTTTTTTCTTCAGCTCATCTCTTATTTCTTCCCAAAACTCTTCCCTCATTTCATCTCCCTCTTCTCTCTCTCTGTAAATTTTACCTTTTTCCAGCCTTTCCTCTCTCTCCTCCTTCTTACCCTTTTTATCTTTTTCATTTCTTTCCCTTTTCTTTAGTTCTCTCCATGCTTCTTTTCTTATTAAGCCATCTATTTCTTCTCTTATTTTGTTTTCATACTTCATTGCTCTTTCTAATGCTGTTTCTTTCATTTCTTGTCTTCCTGTTTCCTATCGTATTAGGTAACTTGGCGTGTTTCTATCTAATCCTAATACCCACTTTATGTATTTTAGTTGTAATCTCTCTATTTCTTTATATCTCTTCCATCCCCAAATTTCTGCTCCATACATAATCACGCTTTTCGCCAGTGCATCGAACAGGTTCATCCTTAGCTCCCAATTTTCTCTAAATAGCTTTTCTCCTAGCCCCCCATAGTCTTCCGAGTCCCATATTTATTTTCCCTTCTACCTTCTTTATCTGCTTTTTGTTTCCGTTATTTCTGCTTATCACATATCCTAAGTAGTTGTACTCTTTCACCATCTCTATCTTCTCATCTTCCCATTCGAATTCTTTTTCCTTCCCCCTTCCTCCTCCTCTCCTGCATTTCATCATCTTTGATTTTCCTACATTTAACTCTAATCCCCTTTCTTCCAGGTATCTTTTTAATTTTTTCAGCATTACTTTCATTCCACTTTCACTCTTTGCCATCATCACTATATCATCTGCGTATCCTAATGTCCATATTTTCTTCCTTCCTATCACTACCCCTCCTTCCTGCACCTGCTTGATCTTCCCTTCCAGGTCGGCGAAGGCAAGATTAAATAGCGTGGTGCTCAAAGGGCACCCTTGCCTTACGCCTTTGAAAGTCTTAAACTCCCCAATTATTTCTCCTCCAACTTTTACTTTACTCCCTGTTTTCTTGTATATTTCTTCTATTCTTTTCCTAATTTATCTATTTATCCCTTTAAAACATTTAGTTTTAAATATGTCTTTACTTAATACCTAAACGCAACGGCATATTTTCTTTTATATTTTTTTTTATATTTTCTCTTTCTCTCTCTCTCTCACTAGTTCTTTCACTCTCTCACTTCTTTCTCTCTCTCTCTCTCTCTCTCTCTCTCTCTCTCTCTCTCTCTACGAGGGTGGTCCGATAAGTACTTAGCCTCACCGCCCGATGGCGCCACTCTCGCAAAAGAAATATTCTATCACGCAGTACAACCTTCTCAATGGTTACTGTCAAGATTTCAGATGAATCAGAGTTGTAGTTTATTTTTGAGAGCATGTGAAAGCAAGTGTGTCCGTTGATTTTTGAAAAATGGAAAAAGAGCAGTATCGGTCGGTGATTCGATTCTTGTTTTTGGAAGGGAAATCGCGGCAGCGGAATCAAAAAACGCTTGGATGCTGTGTACGGTGATTCTTCTCCTTCGATGGCGACTGTCAAAAATAGGTTTAACGAGTTTCAACGTGGTCGCACATCGATTTTTGAAAAGCCATGTCCAGGTGCTCCGAAAACGGCTACCACGGAGGTTAACGTGACAAAAATTCACGATCTCGTATTGGCAGATCGACGATTGAAGGTGCACGAGATAGCTAAGATCGTAGGCATCTCAAAAGAACGCGTGGGTCATGTCCTGCATGAAATTTTGGGCATGAGAAAGCTGTCAGCGCGATAGGTGCCGCGTTTGCTCACTCCGGACAACAAGCGCAACCGTGAGACAACTGCAGAGCAATGTCTGACGCTGTTTAAGCGCAATCCGAAGGAGTTTCTGCGTCGTTTCGTGACAGTCGGCGAAACATGGATCCACTGGTGTACACCAGAGACCAAGGAACAGTCGAAACAGTGGACTTTACCCGGCGAAAGTGCTCCGAAGAAGGCGAAGACTGCCCCATCGGCCGGAAAGGTGATGGCCACCGTTTTCTGGGATTCACAAGGTGTGTCTACATCGACTACCTGGAGAGGGGCAAAACGGTCACAGGGCTGTACTATGCCGAATTATGGGGCTGATTTGACGTCGAATTGCAGAAAAAACGGCCCCATTTGGCGAAGAAAAAAGTGCTCTTCCACCATGACAACGCACCGGCTCACACCTCCGCCGTTGCCATGGCCAAATTAGTCGAATTTGTCGAATTAAGCTACGAACTGCTGCCCCATCCACTATATTCTCCAGATTTAGCCCGTGCGACTTCTTTTTGTTTCCAAACTTGAAGAAGTCACTCGCCAGGCAGAAATTTGAGTCAAATGAGGAGGTAATCGCTGCCTACTTTTCAGACCTCGAGGAAACGTATTTTTCAGACGGGTTAAAGAAGTTGGAGCATCGCTGGACCAAGTGTATCGAACTAAAAGGAGACTATGTTAAAAAATCAAACGCCACTTTTCCAAAATTTTCGTTTTTCTTTTGTAGGCTAAGTACTTATCGGACCACCCTCGTATCTACGAAAATTCCATTGTAATCTGGGTCGATAGAATCTGAGACCATTGAAGAGGAGTCTTCAATAGGTATACTATGATTATCTATGATGTTCATTTCACTAAAATTTAAATTATATATATGATAAATTACATGCATCATTTATTGTTAAATTATGATTTATAGAATAACTATTTACAAAATTATTTATATATTAGAAATAGTAATAATCAGATTTTTATGTATATAAGTTTATTTATATTTAATATTTTATTAATTGAAATGAAAAATACGCTGCCAGCTGTACTAATGCATTGTTTCTTTGAGAATAATTTTTTTCAGATATAACAACCACGAATATGGCATGTTTGTATCTGAAATCGAGATACCTAAGGTGAACTATGGTATCTTATAATGAACTGACGCCCAGTAGTTGACATGTATTTAAAATTACTACTATATACATTATATGAAAGTTGACTTCTATTGCATACCCCAAGAAAAGGGTTGCTTCGAAGTGTAAAATCTCAAGCTAGATATTATCGATTTCGTTGAGTGGTGAGTCATTTTAAAGCTGCCTTTGTAAGCTTCAAAATGAGACCTCATTACAATATTGGTTGATATATTATTCATTTCAACTAATCATCAAGAATTTTTATTCTCTCTTTAGCTTTGAGACTTTAGAAAAGATCTTACATTACAACCAAGATTAAAA
Source organism: Phymastichus coffea (assembly GCF_024137745.1). NCBI lineage: Eukaryota > Metazoa > Arthropoda > Insecta > Hymenoptera > Eulophidae > Phymastichus > Phymastichus coffea. Next base: position 550,128 of record NW_026706846.1, read on the forward strand.
TAAATAATAACAAAAACAAAAAAAAAACTAGCGAAAAAACGCAAATAAGAAAAAGCAAAGACAAAGTTTTTTTTCCAAGGAAACGAAATCAGTAAGCATAATTATAAAAAAGTAGGTAAACCTGTAAATGCATTAAACATACGTACTTTGATTTCGTTTCCGATTCTGTATTTTGCGCTTCGGCATTAATATTTAGGTTATCATTTACGTGACAATCAACTATTTGGTGATATAATTGCTCTTTCTCTTTATCGTACTACATGCCTGAATTATCCAATTATATAAAAATATCACTTGGAAGTACTGGAGATTCTTCGTCCGCATCTACATATAATTCGCTGTGTTGATCACTATAGTCATCGACAAATATATCATCGTGCGTGTATATTTCATTCACTAGTCGATCGTGCAAAACTTCGTAACTGTGGTTATCATCATTTATCTTTATTTCATCGCCTTCTGTAGTATCACAGTGATTACAAGCTTCATTAGATTCATCCGATTCTTCTTCGAAAAAATGATAAATTTCTCCGCAATTCATTTAAAAAATCTCTTCATCGTCGCACCGAGGATACTTGAATAAAAATATTCTGTCTTCCATTTTCAACTGTTTGATAAGATCTTTTGGAATATTAATACCTCTATAATCTACAGATTCTTTTAACTTTTCCTCGCATACAATCCTTTTTCTTTCAAAGATGTAATTCCGTTTTTCATCTCGTTAATCATATCTTCGGTTGAATAAAAATTTTTTATGCAACCTACATCTCGAATATATTGCAAAGATAAAAGTATAGCTCGAATAGATCGAAATTCGAGATTACTTCTCTCTTTTCTTTTTTGTAAATTATAGTTACTTCAAACTCTTTCTGATTTTGCATTAGAATTAGACAAATATAAAAGAATAAGAATATAACTGGCTAATAAAGCAAATAAATTATTACGTACTTCATCTAGTAAATGCATAATTTTGAACCATAATTTATCTGTACTTTTTTTCTTTTTGAATCTCAACGGGAATTTTATATTTCAACAAATTACTCCATTCAACATTTATTTGTTCAAGGGATGTTTGGTTATTTGATGAAAAAATTGCTGAAAAAGCTTGAAGAACATGATTTAAAATTTTTTGTAAGCGCTTTTTCTGCGCTGGTGCGATAACTTTTTCTGCAATGGCAGTAGCTTTAGTATTCCTCAAACGTAATTTTTTCAACAATTCAGAGTCATTAAATATGTTTTAAAAATGGTATGAACTCTCTGCTAAAAAGAACCGAATTTCTGGTACATACAATAAAACTAGTCAGTTATATTTCAGCAATAGCTACGTCTCGATTAAATTTTTTTGTTTTCTTTCTATATTTCTAACTAGTATTTTCTTTATATATATCACTTTCAAAATGTACTTTTTTATCATTATATCTAGTATTAGCTACGTTACCAGTGTCGATATTCCCATTTTCACACGAAAAATCAAACTATTTGTTTTCAGAATATTGTAGATTTTGATAATTTTTCGTAAATACAGATATTGAGGCATTTTTTTGGCAAATATCTGGTTTTAAAATGTCTTTTCTGGAATTTTGTTGTGATTAATGGTATGTAAATGTACTTTTTTATTTTTATAACAAACTCTATAGTTATATAAAGAACATTCAAAGAATTTTCTTTTTTTTTGCAAAATTTTCTAAATTTTGTTCGGACTAAGATAAGTTATTTTCTGTAGATATTTCAGATGAAAGTGAGTTATTTATTTTGCGAGAGGGTACAGCCACCGTGTGACTTAGGCTGAGCTCTGCTAATTGTTAATCGGTTCAATCGCGGTAAAGAAAGCCGGCGCTGACTTTCACAGGCCGACGTTCGCTCTGGTTGGGGAGGATTCAAATGAATAACTCGTCAATTAAAATATAATACACTTAGCGATCTCATTTATTGACGCCTTTACAAACGTACGCTACAAAGTTCTTTTCGCCGCGGCGAGTGCGCTCGCTCAGCCTTTTCCGCGATCAGAATTCGCGGGATTACGCGAACGAGATCGTGCGCGAGATCGCTCAGCGTGCGCGATAAAGTACGCTTTAATTTCCGAAGATCCATAACCGAGCGAGAACTGGTGCGAGAGGGACAAAATCAGGTATGGACCCACCGGGCACCGACGGTCCGTCAGTGGAGAGACGACGCCGGCAAAAACGTAGTCCAGCAGGAAACGGCACCCTGGCGATTATTGGTGCTGCTGCAGGAAGGGCCGCAGCACGGCCTTTGCCTCGTGGACGGCGAATGGTCGCTGCTTGAATTGGTTTGGCTTCAAACAAATTCCTCCTCCTGGCAATCGTGGCAATGGCACTGATGGCAGCAGTTCCCTTGCAGGAATCTTAGTCCGATCCTGTCTCTCTAGGCGGCCTTAATTGCTCGAGAGCTCACGCCTAACTTCCTTTGTTCACACCTCATTTCTAAGCCACGCGCCGCCGCGCTCCCACATCTCTCACCGCCAAAAATCGGCCGATATCGCTCTCGCTCTCTCTCTCTCTCACTCTTCTCGCTCTTACTCGCACTCACGGCAACATTTCGCTGACCGTCGCGCTCCTCTCTCCCGATCCTGTAACGACACAAGCATGTATCCGCTGTATATCGCACGCTTGGTCGCTGCGTTCGTGCAAGAAGAGTACCGCGCACAGGGCCAGCGTACTCGCTGTAGCCCTGTCACAGCCCCCCCCCCGCTAAGCCGCAGACATTCGTCGGTTACCTATTGCAACCCTCCTCGCCCGAACACAGGACCAGCAGAAAACAACTTAAAACTATATTACAAAATCAAAATAATAAAATAAACATCAATAATTCAGCTCGTCAATATTACCAATATTACCAAAATAAATAAAAATAAATAAATAAACATGACACACATACAACAACAAAAAATAAAATAAACCCCTTTTAAAGTACTCAGATTCGGTACCTCAGCTTTCTCATGCTTTATCTGGAGCTGTGCCCTAGCCAATTGCACTGGCGGCGAGTTCGCACGCCTGGCGTTGAATCCTGGCAACTTCCTCACGCTGCTTTGGAGTTAAACGCGCTAATTCTACCAATATTGCTGTCACCGGATCGTGGCCCAAACTTTCCCCCATCAAAATTTGTCGTTGCGGGTGCGTCAACTCTAGCTGTCGTTGATCAGCGTTTTGAGGCTGTGGCTGCGATCTCGCTGCCTCGGCCTCCGCAGCTCTTACCTGTTGGTTTTCCCTACAGCAACGTACTCTCGCACCCGCTCTTGGTGCTGGTATGCGTGTTCCATCAGGGAACACGTAGTACCTATCCCTTTCGCGACCTATATTGTACGGTTTAGCCGACCTTTCCGAAGCTTGTTGCAATTTCGACGCATCAGCCCCGCTCTCAACCAACTACCACATCAGTTGCGGTTCGTCAGCTTCGACCGAACTAACTATCTGCATTTCCTCGCCTTCCGCTTCAACGTCCACAACTGCCAGCGCCTCCTGCATCGCAGGTGTCGAGTCCAGCGCACTCGCCATACTTGGTAACTCTGCGACAGGCAGAACAAGCTGCGTTTCTCGCTGCTGCTCCACCCGCGCCTCGTCAGGCTTGAACCATGCTGTTGCCTTGTGATATCGAAGCAACACGCGTGAACGACGGCTCATAGCCGTTGAAGTTTGGCGTTTTCCAATTTTTACGGCGCCTTCTTGATGTTCCACATCTAGCCGCGTCTTCCTCCTCCCGAAGTTCCCGTAAGTATTCCGGTGGAACTCCATCCGTACTTGCACGCCACGTCGCGCTTACCGGCGGTAATCTCAGAGGTCGTAGACACTCCGACGTGGACGATGTATCCGGTGCGCTAAATCGCAATGGACGCTGCGGCAGTAGGTCCTTCGGCCTAATCAATTCGTTCACAATCGGGCCAAACCTCCGAAGCAACTTCTGTCGCCGCTCCGGAGTTCGCACACCCCGACGGAGTTCAGCTATTAACAACGGTGAAACGGCCCTGCTGTTGTCCCACTCGTTCGGCAAATTTGCCCACGGAGTAGATGGTTGTACATCCACTGGCAGCCAACTCCCGGTAGGCTCAAACATCGCCACCTAATTATCGAATCCACGCCTTGGTGACGGTCTTACCGTGCCCACCGGCAGATCACGCGAGAACTCAGCGGCTTCTGTCCTCGCTTCAGCGGCCGTAGCAGCAGCGACAACAGCCGCGCTCCGACCGGATGGAAGAGTACCAACACGAAGCGTACCTCGATCCGTGCGCCCCTCAAATGGTCTTGTTACTACTACCCCCGCAACCATTTCCGCGTCTACCTCAACTTCTGCACCCCTATTGGGAACAGAACTGGCGTTCTCGCCTTGGTTCTGCTCCACAGCCGCGCTCACGTCAACAAGGTCCCTCGCGCCTTGTGTTACAACGGGCAGTTCTGACGCGATTTGTCCCTGCTGGCCTGCTTCCACCGCTCCTGGCATCTCGGCGTGCTCGCCAGAGATACCTGGCGTTTCTTCCTGCACAACTACCTCTCCTGTAATAAACCATGCATGTATTAACATTGCTACCTCATCTGACGACCCGTCCGCTGACCAGATTATCACGGTTCTGTTCTCTTTCGTCTCATCCGTAAAAATAAAAACAATAAAATTATGACAAAACTCTCTCCTTGTTACCAATTCTTTTGCGGGATAAGTGAGGCACTTTCGCTCACGGCAATTGAGGGAGAAAAGAGAGGGGAGGTCAATAAATAAATTATGTAAAGACAGAAATCAAATCGCACTTACAACCTATTATTATTAATACCTATTTACATAAAAATACGCGCGCATAACATAATTTAAATTATTGACCAACTAATTACAAAATAGAACAGTAAACTACTTCAGATAATCACAAATGAATATTTCGCATTTCATCCTAATTAATACCTAATCGCGCACTGAACCTATTACAAATTTACTTAAAAATTACGCGAACCTATACCGGATGAATTGCCCGGCACGTAGGTGCCTGGACAATTCGCCGGTCGCAATTTACACTACTACGAATTAAACTTAAGCGCGAACCTTTAGATAGCCGGCATGTGAATGCCTGGCTATCTTATTCAACGCGCACCGGTCGTCGCATTACCAGAGAGAGAGTGTAAGAGAAAGAAGAAAAGGTTTGACCTTTTTTTGTTAATGTTCTTCGCAACGTAGAGAACCTCCAACGAAGCACTGCTGCAGGGAGTGTCGGTCGTCGCTGCTGGTCAAACTGCTGCCGAACGATACTGGCTGTAGTTGTTGGCCAAGATTTACAGGACACGTCGGTCGAGGTTGTAGATCCAAAATCTGGATAAAGCTGATGCTGGTAGACCTGGCCTTCCTTCCAACTATCCCAAAACCTGCACTTTCTGCACTCTAACTGGACTGGACTCGCGCACTCATTTTTTTTCTCACGCTCGTCTCGCGGCCGCTCAGCGGCGCTCGCTCTTATCCTTTCCTGACCTATTAGTTAGGCGACACGCGACGCGCCGCTTATCGGTCACACGTTGCGCGCCTGCCTATCCCTGCATAGGCCTAATGCTCGCTCTCTCTCGCTCTCTCTCTTTCTCACTCTCTCCGCGCTCTTCAACTTTTCTGCGCTCAATTGCTCTGGCCCGTCCTTGGCGCTGAAACAAAAAGCCCAAGTGTTAGACGAATACTTTAATGAGCCCAACGTTGGCCACCACGCCTTGCCGAGTGGAGAAGGAGGGAGAAACGCAGACGAGAAACAGGCACACGGCCTGCTCTCGTCACAAAATAGACAATACGAACATCACACTCACACAATCACTACACAACAGAGAAATCATTCTCGGCTATTACCTTTCCTCGTACTTCGAGGAAGCACGTATCTTTTAAGTTCCGATTGTGACGGGTGAGGCAATCGTTGAGATTGCTCGCCCTGTTTGCCTCTCTGTCTTCCGCGTGCCCTTCCCTCCACCTCTGCCACATCGATATCTTGATGATTCGGACCAAGTATCGACGCTCGGTATGGCTTTGTTTCAGGTTTAGTTCCTGATCGGCGTTGGTGATTGGAGCCGTGCGGGAAAAGAAGAAAGATATATATATAGAGTGAGAGATATAGTGTCGCCGACGTGACTCGCACATGTGTGCGTAGTCGGCGGCGCTTGGCTGATTTTGAGTATTGAGGGAAGGGGGCGAGAATGCCGTGAGGCATTAGATCGTGCGAGCAGTACTGCACGTACATCGCAAGGGCAAGGATAATGTCGTACCCGATGCGCTTTCTTGTATGTACGAGACAGATGAAGAAGTAGTAGCTTCGCTAGCGTCTTTCATGGTTCATAAAGGACCCGTGGTACCGACGTAAGTTTCTGCAGGTCGAACGGGATCCAAAAGCACACTCTTACTAGAAGATTGTTGGCGGTCGTTTGTATCTGTATCGACCCAACCCTGTAATCGACGATCTCATGGGAGATGACGGCGCTTGGAAGCTCGTTGTTCCAAGAGAACAGCGCGAGCAGGTTCTCATGAAATGCCATGAGGAACCCACAACAGGCTACTTAGGCCAATACAAAACTCACCAGAGGATTGTGCTACATTATTACTGGCCGAGTGTCTACAAAGATACCGCACACTTTGTACGTAACTGTCAAGTGTGCCAGCAAATTAAATTCAAACAACGAGCCCCTGCTGGACTGATGGGAAAACACGTTGTTTCAAGTAAAATTCCTCTATCACGGCGTGCTTACACTACACGATACCATAATAATACTAAGCTTACGCTATACTCTTCAAGACCCATGGTTCAATTCATATTCACTTCTGCCCTTGGCTTGCTTACTGCCCTGCTTCCGCTTACGCTTCACCGCTTTCAATTTCTTTTGTTTGTTAGCTCTTATTAATTTAGATGAATCCTTTACAGAAAATGTTACCCGTCAAGAAAGCCCGTGAAGAACCAGATGTGGTCCAGGTGACCATTTCCCGAAGCCTGCTGGTTCAATTCGGAGAGGTCGTCTCTGAGATGGCTATAGCACAGGCTCCGCTCCCGCCAGAAGTAAAGCCGGAATTACCCTCATTCGAGGAGCTGGATCTGCGCTGGGCAGAACGGTACGCCGCTAAGTATAGAGAAGAGGAGGAGCGACATCTGCGTGCCCAACGGGCTCTCCCTGCACTAGACAACCAGGTCGAGAGGAAACGGCCATGCTCTGAGCCGCGTCGATCCTCAGTGCGCCTGACCAACGTCACGGATGAAGAGCTGACGCCGGCCCAAATCCACGAAGAAAGGTGGACCGACGCGGAGGCAACAGCGCGATCGTGTCGCTCTGCGCGTATCAGGGTGCAAGAAGAGGAACGTCGGGCCTATGCAGCCGTTATGGCCTTCACGGAGCATCCTGACGCTCGTGTCCGAGTTGCCGCATCTCTCCGTTTTGTCCAGAAGGTCCGGAATAAAATGGAACGCCAGGCCTTTCTTATCCAAGCCGCGGAAAGCTGGGATGAGACCAAGGCCATCTAGAAGGAGCGTGAACGCCTTCTGGCACAGCAGGAGCAAAAGCGGCAGGAAATTTTGGAATTCTAACGCCAACTGGCTGGACTAAATGTCCAGTACGCATGGGCTTCTGTCACGACAGCAATCGCTGCTGTCTCTGGTCCGTCCCCGAGCCATATGCCAGGTCCAACTCGTCCAGATCCTCGCCTGCTCACTCATGAAGAGCGTTGCGAAATCGCAAGGTAGGCCCAAAGACTGCCTGGCAGATTTTGCCGGGGAAACGAAGGTTTAACCCCTCAATACTCTGCGCTCCTGCACCAAGATGCCATAAGGCCATGTGTTCCATTCTAGCCCTGGAGAAGAGAGGCATTCGGTTCTGCTATGTCTGCAATTTGACGGCAGTCAGTAGAACCGAAAACTGCCACAACTTCTTCCAATATTGGAAGTTTGAGCAGGGGCGGTGAGCGCCGCCACCATTGAGCTACCATCAAAATGGCCACCTCTCTTCAAGTCTTCTGCGTCAAAGCCTCGACACCGAAGAAAGAAGATAGAAAAGCAAAGATCAAGACAGAAAACCCTTCGCCTTTTGGCCTGCGTGCCACTCAAATATTGCGCCGTTGCGCCTATAATGTAAGGCTTTACCGTGCCCTTTTATTTTCCTAATTATGGCATTAACGCAACATTAATTTGTTTTCTTTTGTTGGCACAGTCCCTATATCGCAGAGAGAACACGATAGGGAAGATAACTACTGTTCCTTTCCTCTTTATAATAATAAATTACTTGTTTTAATTATTCCCTGTAGTTTTCTTTACGAGAGAGACCTAAGATTCGAGTTGGTACCGCCCTCGTTTCCAACGTCTAGGGTAGGGGATATAACGAGTTTGATATCAACTCGTTATGTCTCTCTCTCTAGACGATGTTGTCCTTGCCATTAAACACTTCTCCTCGCAGGCAAGGGGAGCAGATGGTGTTCCCAAAGAAGTGGTTGTGAGGGCTCTTCCAATCATTGGCAAGTTCATACTTAAGATCTTTAACTCCTCCTTTGCGCAGTATATCTTTCCCGATGCCTGGAAGCAAGCCCAAGTGATTGCATTAAAAAAGAATAGCGCACCTTCAGATGTGACGGATTTCCGCCTGATAGCGCTGCTTTGCTTCCTCTCCAAGGTACTGGAAAAGATCGCCCACACCCACATCATGGAGTAGGTTAATTCCAATAAATTACTAGATCCCCTCCAGGCCGGTTTCCGTAAACACCACAGTACGCAGACCGCGCTGCTTAAACTCACGGACGATGTGCGCATGGCCATTGACAAGAAAAAAGTAACGCTCTTGCTGTTGTTTGACTTCAGCAAGGCGTTCGACACAATATCTCCATCTAAACTGTTGTCAAAGCTGAGGCGGCTGGGGTTCTCTAGGATGGCTCTCCTGTGGATCAAATCTTATCTGCAGGGCCGTACTCAGATGGTTAACTCCAACAGTAGTGGCAATTCTGGTTGGTTGGAAACCAATCTAGGCGTTCCACAGGGCTCCGTCCTGGGGCCCTTGCTGTTCAGTCTCTACGTCAATGACCTGCACACTTTGCTGGAAGGACGCACAATTAAACATTGGTTTTATGCAGACGATCTGCAAATCTACCTTCATACGTCCAAGGATAGGGCTTCCATTTTGGAGGGTGTGTCTCGACTGGCCGGGGTGGCTCGGCTGGTTTCTGACTGGGCGAGTTGCTCTGGTCTGCGTCTCAACTCTGGCAAAACCAAAGCTATTTACTTTGGTGCAATGAAAATAGTCAATACCATCGACTCGTGGAATCTGCCAGACGTTGGGTTGCAGGGTGGAGTTGGTTCCCTTCAGCAAGTCGGTCGTGAGTCTCGGCGTTATCCTGGATTGCAAATTTATGTGGAAACCACAGGTTGATTCCGTCACCAAAAAAGTCAATAAAGCCTTGTACAGCCTGCGATTTTTCAGGGATTGTACGACCGAGGCTCTCCGCGGACGGTTAGTGGAGTCACTAATCGTGCCCTATCTTGATTATTGTGCTATGGTTTGCCTCGACGCGTCTAATGAGCTTCGTACACGTTTGCAGCGTTCGAGCAACGCCTACATCCGCTACATCTTTGGTGTAAGATGTGACGAACATATATCCCCCTATCGGAGGCGTCTGGGTTGGCTTCGTATGAACTCGCGCAGGCTCTACTTTGAAGCCATTCAACTATATAAAATTACCAGGATGCGTGACCCAGAATACCTTTTTATGTTTTTCAAGAAGCACAAACCCAGGCTCTCCACAAAGGGAATTCCACCAGAGTTGGCGGTTCCGAATATGAGGACCAGGACTGGGGCGCAAGCCTTCCAGATACAGGGTGCTCGCTTTTGGAATAGCCTTCCGTCCGAATTGCGTGATTCGTCGTCTCTCGACTATTTCAAGCGAGCGATGCGTGAGCATCTTTTTGATTTGGATGTCTAGAGATCGTTGATCTGTGGGACACTGTAACTAGTAGCTTTTTGATAGCTTTGTGACTAGGCCTACGGCCATCTGTTGATTGTGTGACTGTGAGAGCTTTCGGGCTCCAAGTGTTATTAATGTGATATCGTAACGAAGAATCTCAAAGAGATGTTGAACTTCATCTTCGATTATTTTAGCATCAGTATCTTTATAATCTTCATGAAAATCTAACGTCTCTTCAACAATCATATCAATATCATTAAACTCATACACCGCATCTATTAATATTTCTTTCAACTTTTATGACAATTTAATTTCTTTGAAATTAATCTCGCTATCTGGTATTTGTAAACTTTGAAAATATGCTAATAATAAATTGACTACGTTCAAAGGATTGATCTTCATGTTTTAATCCAAAACAAAATCAAGATATAAATACTCTTTTTTGCACTTGAATAGTTTTACAAAAGACAAAAGGAAACCTAGTCTATAGATAGAATTCGATCATGCGTTTTTAACAGTTATATTTCACATGTTTACAAATCAAAATATTTGAATTAAATTATTTATGATAAGTGACATAAATACTTACATAGTAGACAAAAACTTTTCTTCTTGTTATGTACTACATTTTCGTGTTCAGAAAATTTGTATGTAAATATAGAAATAAGTTTATTTATAAATCCTGTAACGGGGGATTTCGTTCGGAGTGCTAACAAAAATCTCACCCGTTAAAGAAAGGATATTCCTTGCGTTGCGCGGCTAACCGCCATCTCGATCAGTTCGTTCGGACAGCCTCGATCTTCTGACCTCTCGCCCCAGAGCCCGTGAAAACCCACACGTGGAGAACACGTGCGGCGATCCGGGTTGCTCAGTGACTCAAGGTCGGGCAGGTTCTGCTATGGGCGATAGGAGAGGAAAACCAAAGGGAATTCGAAAAGAAAAGTCTCAGCCAGTTGTCGCAAGATTTACAGATTTATTCCTCTTTGCCACGTTAGATCATACAGAGGTAACGCTGTGGCCGAGAGATTTCGCCGGATACGTCGCGTTCGCGATGAGAGAGAGAAAGATGCGCACTATCTAGTTTCGCTTTTCGGTCGCTCGCATTTACATCTAATGTCGGGGACTTACGCCACGGGAACGAGCTGCTGCTCACAAAGTATCCTCGACGGTATCCACGGGTCACGTCGATTTCTGACCCTTCCTCGCAGCACACCTCTCAGTTAAGGTTTTCCCTGCCCGGATTCGCAGTTGCCCGCGACCCTTGACTGTTGCCTCAGATCGCTCTGGGCAACTGGCTGTAATGGGCAGCGGATGGCCTTTTCCTGAGCTGTGATTCTCAGCTTCCTTGAAACTGTCGGGTCTTCGCGCGATATCGGTCGAGAAGTTCCTTGATTTCCTTATGAAGCCACTTGTCACTCGTGTTTTATTGCCCGCAGGTCCGGACTCGACTACTCTTACGTATTCCTCTGCTCGCGCCTCGCGCACGCCGGCCGGCGGCCTAATGGCTCTCATTCCCCTTCCCCTTTTTCCTGCTGTCCCATGCTACGCGCGCCTAACACGCGCTGGCCGATGCCCTAATCTCTCTCCTCTCTCCCACTTTTTTTGTTTGTTCGTTTCGCGGGCGCTTTCCGCTTCTTCCTCTCTGATTTGTTCTCGCGGGCCAGCTTTTGCGTCGCCCCACGCGATGGAAGCGCTTAGGCTCTACCTTTAACGAGCGACATTCGTTACAATCCAGTACTATAAAAAAACTTTAACTTTTTAAATACTTGACTTTTCTTCAACTACTATGAATAATGAAATATGTATCGGATGTCTTATTATCGTAAGGGGCGTAGATTTGATATAACTTATCTTCTTCGAGCCATTGATAAGACAAAATTGTAAATAAGATAAAGTTTACAGCAAAGTAAAGTACCAACAAAAAGTAAACTAAACCACAAGTGAAAATTGAAAAAAGTAAACAGTTTATAAGTATAGGAATTAAGACTATAATAACTATTTCTAACTATTAATATAATCAATTATTTGTTATAATTTCTTTTCTCATTGACAAATTGTAAATGATTAAAAAAGAAATAATAACTGTTTTAAACTTCCACTTTTGAAATTAATAATTTTTAAATGTTATTACTTGTTATTTTTCTTTATTACGAATTAACTTTACGTTTAAAAAATAATAACTATTATTATTACTCTTTTATACACAGCTATATATAATACAATGCAAATAATATTTTTTTAAAAACTGATACTATAACTGTTATTATTAATTTCGAAAAAACAAAATAGTTAATAATTATTTATAATTTATTTTAGTCTCAAATCTTATATTTATAAGCCGTTATTAATTATTTTTATCTTTTTTGTATTTATAATGAAAAGAAAATAATAATTATTACAAAAAATTTGTAATACTTGTGACATATTGTTATGCAACATGAATGTTATTCAAGAAATACATTTATTTTTCGCTATTTATATAAGGTTAGCCCGCATATGGTTCGGTAAGGATGGTTATAAGGGTGGGGGTTAGATAGGTTAGGGGTAGGTGGATAAGAGGTATGTGATTCAGCTGGGTTACCTCGCTTATGGTGTAAAATTCAATTATTTCAAGAAATAACAAACGACTAAAGTTGCTTTTCCCAAGATTAGGAGGGTTAGCCTGCATGTGGTTCGGTAAGGGTGATTTATGAGGGTTTGGTGGGTTAGAGGCAGGTTGGTTAGTTGAGGTAGCTCGCTCATGCATAGGATTAAATTATTTCAAGCAATAACAAACGACTAAACTTGTTTATCCCAGGGTTAGGTGGATTCACCTGCTGATAGTTTGACGGGGGTGGTTTCTAGGGGGTGAAACACCCCTTAAACATTTTTTTTTTAAATCCGGAAACACGTCAATTTAATTTTGGTATTTTCTCATTATCAGTGCGATTTTTAAATCACTCGAGCTGATTTACTATATTACATGTCGTAAAACAGTACAAAAAATAGTGTATTTACCCCTATTCAAAAGCGGTTTGCAACCCTTCGGTATATTATGTCCTTAAAAGCGCCTTTTTATAAGAAATTTTTTAACGTTGAGTTTACTGAAAAATATTCATTTGATGCTGAGAAATATTAAAAAAACTGATTTTAGGGGTTGATTTTCCGGGTGGATTTCACCCCTTAAAAGCCCTTATGGGCCGATAAAAAAAACACGTATCTAATTTTTTTTCAAATACTACAACATATCCCAAAATCATTCAAATCGGTGAAGTCGGGTTGGGGTGGTTCCCTTGTTAGTGACAGTGAAAAGTGAACAAAGAGATAACAATAGCAGCATTAATTAGCAGTAGCAGCAGTTTTAGTTGGCAGCAGCAGCATTAATTAGCAGTAGCAGCAGCATTAATTGGAAGCAGCAGCAACATTAATTGGCAGCAGCAGCAGCAGCATTGATTGGCAGGAGCAGCAGCATTAATCGTAATAGTAGCCGGGTTAACAATTAAACGGATAAGAGTGAGTATCCCTCCTTCTCTCTTTTCTTTATAATTCGCGCTCACCCGTAATCGAGACCGCTGTTTACCGAGCCTAGTACCGGTTGACCATTCGCGATCGCCTAGATAATCGCGCATCATCGGGAATGCTGTATGACCTTCGCGCGATCGTTTACATATTCGCGCATCAACGGGAGTATCGCCTGACCTTCGCACGATCGCCTAGATACACGCACGTTTATCGAAAGTGCAGTCGGACCTTCGTACTATCGCCAAATTACTTGCGCGGTTATTGGAATGCCGCATGACCTTCGCGCGATCGTTTAGATACTCGCGCATCGACGCACAGTGTAGGAAAATGGACAGAAGTCGAGATGGACAGAACTCAATTTTCAACCGATTTCAGTAACAAAAATTTCAAAATACTCGGGAGGATGTCTGCTATCACATAAAACCGCGATATGTACGATTTCTTACTCCTACATACCCCTACGACCTTATAAACCACCCCTGAGCAGGCTAACCTACCTAACCCTGGGTAGAGCGAGTTTAACCGACTGATTTTCTTTAAAAAGTTGATATCACAATCATATGAATTGAGCAATCTTAGCACTGATGTACCTTATACCTAAACACCCTCACAACCCCCAAAAACCACCCCTACCAAATTCTTAGCAGGCTAACCTACCTAACTAAGGGTAGAGGGAGTTCAATCGACTTCTTAAATTCTTTAAACTCTATACAGACAATTAAACGCACAAGATTCTGATTCAATTAAACATATACTTCTCAATCGTCAAACCTTCTTACTTTAAATCTGCTAAATCCTAATATCTTTAAACTAAAATCTAACAGATTATTATCAATCTTAACAAACTTATAAATTATCTTATTTTTAACATTTTTTTATTTAATTAATTTTTTTGCTGATTACGTAGAGTATGCCATAATCTTTAATAAAATCATAAATGGTGACTGCTTTCGGATATCGATTAATATTTATTCGATGTGAGCCTCTTTACCGTGGCAAGGCAACAGTCTTCAAAGAGATTTTTTTGGTTTTTGTTTTTTTTTCTTCTTCTTATTTCTTTTAGTGTTTTTTAGGTGTTTAAATAAAGCGTTAGAAAAACTTTTGCTTCGGGAATCAAATCTTTAATATTTTTTTTTTACAATTCTTATAGAACTTAGTAAGGGATCTGACTCTACTAATAAGTAATGCGCTATATCTTCGTTTGTTACAAATCTATTTATCATTCTACTATGTGTAATATGAGCTTTACGAAAAACTTTATTGTTGGCTTCTTGTGCTTTTTCTTAATAAAAGCCTATAGGTTTAGGAAAAGTCATCCTGATATCACAGCCATGTATGAGTACTTTATGTGCAGATGGTGGCACTTTGTACCAACCGTCTGGTTTGGTAAAAAGTCACATTTTCTGGCTGTTTCCAAACAGTAATCTTTAAATATATCTAAATGTACATTATTTTTACAAGATATTATTTGTAAAACTACATGTAGTCTTAATATAATCTCTTCATCAATACCAATTATTTTGGATACAGCTTTGTACTCAGAAAAAAAGTACGAGCTACATTTCCGGTATTTTTTGTACCATAACCTTGTTTAATAACATCAAGTGTTATCCCGATTTGTTCTTTCAAAGTTTGTTGAATAATCTTTTTGCGACTTTTTTATTTGTTGATTGGTACCTGATAATGACCACTCCTTAAAGTCAGAATTATACGCAATGTGTAATAGATACTCCATGAATCTAATCCAACTATGTAATATTGGTAATCCAAATTTATAAAATTCAGCAAGACAATTGCATGTTAAAAGGTAATCAATTTTATTTAAATATTTTGGACCAACTTTACAAATATTACAGCAGTTGGAAGATTTTTGGTTTGTCAAAACATTTCCCACTTTACCATCTATCATTGTACATCTAAAATTAAACGTTATATTAAATTCCATATCCATGAATTTCAGTTCATAATTTTTTACTTTTTCCAATGGTTTTGAAATTCTTTTATAAGTTTTTATTGTATTAATGTCACTCTCCTTTACAAAATCAAAGCTTATTGGGCGACAATACAAAATTGAAGATGGTTTATTATTAAGCCACACTATTTTACCATCAGAAGTTCTTACTTCAATAGATACTAGATTTGCAATAAATACAGATGCATCAGAAAACTTTTCTTGGTAATAATCATTATTCTCATCACCACTTGAGATGAAATGTAAAGAATTATTCATAAAACGCTGTCTTGTTGTTTGCTGCCCTGAACATCCATCATATCCATACTTCCCTACAAAAAATAAAGTTTTATTCAGTTTTTGTAATTCTGTTTTATCAAACATCATGAGAATTCGTTTTAAAGTATGGTCAATGAGAGATATAATGTGAATCGTTGCTCCAGAATTAGTTATTTCTATATATTCTGGATAACAGGCATTTTTTGCATCAGCGATCATCCCATATGGTGGGTACAATTTGATTTTAAAAATCAATTGATTATAAGATGTTAATTTTTCATATTCGCGGTATGGCAAAGCTAAGTCAGAAAACGTACATCATGATTTATGAATCAACTCAATATTAGGTTTATCAGGTTCTTCATCAGGTATTTCATTTTCAGAGATACTTTTAGTACTAGATGATTGTAGTTTAATTTTCAATGCCAGAGATAGTTCTTCTTTTGTATACTTGTTAGCAATCTCAAGAGCACGTCTATATTGCGTTTTTCAAGAGCCTTCTTCAAAAGATAAACGCGGTCTTCCTGTCGCTGTCATACATTTTGATGAAGACGAGGAATTACTAGGTGATGTCAACTGATTGGAAGAAGATTCATTATCTAACTTTATAGTAATTGTTTTGGCAAGAAAATCTGTATGTTTATTTTTAAAAATATCTTTTTTTCTTGAAGTACTACTCCATTTTTGTTTGAAGTGGATAATAAAGGTTTTATTTAAATGTTTCCTCACAATATTTTCATCACAGTCAGACAACGAATATTTACTTTGAAGACTAATAATAAGCGAATCAATATAACTTTCATGGTTATCCACCCTGTTCCATATAATATCACATAACTCATAATATTTTATATTGTAACGGGGGAGGTCATCTGAAAAATGGGAAATTTATTTAAGAACAAACTCCCACGATGCAGAACAAACCGCTCCGTTAAACACGTATGATATTACGTGTATTCGCCTTAACGTCAGATGATTTATCGTAGTTGTCTTCTATCAAACGGAGTTGAACTCACCTTAAGTCACGTGTCTTGTGACACTCGATGAGTTTTAAGTGTGAGCGACTTTACTCCTAATCTTCTTAATCCCCTAGACGAAATCAGATTAAAACCTAAGCCTTTTTCAATTACTTAAGCTACTAGGAAAATTAAATGACGAAAACGGCGAATAAATTTAACAGATTTTAATTAATAAAAAATCACTACAGTCTTTGTAGGGCCGAAAGACTAACGCACGCGAATAGGATTTTACAATTAACTATGTTCGGTGAGAAAGAGAGAGAGAGAAGATTCGAATTCTACCGCGAACTAACGCTCGACGCGAATACAAAAAAAACGCTAACACGATTAGACAAAATACCGAATGTATTTTGTATCGCATATAATGACGGAAGGTGCACCTACCATGCGGTGCAATTACGGTGATCAGCCGTAATTGTTGATGCAAAATTATCAACTGCCGCTGCCCCTCGATTAATCAGCTGCGCTGCCTTGTACTGCCTCCAATTAGCTACGATACTTCTTCTGCACTGCTGCTGCTTTTTATCTCGGGAATACCGTTGCACTCACACACGAAATTGTCCCAGAAAACTATATATTCGGGGAAAACAAAGTGCGACACAAATCGGCGGTAAATTCGCTTTCACAGCTAAGGCGTAACTGCTCATTCAAAAGATCGCGCGCCCCCTCTCTCTCTTAATTGTTAGAACTAACGCGAGAGAAACAGAATCGTGAACGGATCGATTAATTAAATCGACTACCTTTGCAAAATTTAATAACATTATTAAAAACACAGGCACACAAAAAATAAAAAGTGGTGTGTATCAAAAACAACACACATATATTCCCATGTATTTTGCCACGCTGAATCCGAATCCGCAGTCAGTTTAACCCCAGCACGTCAGGATCAAGGTCATTTGAAGGTCAAACTCGAATAAAAGTAGTATAAAAAAATGTAACTAGTATTTCTATGGTTTCGAGGGTCGCTGAACATAAATCCGACATCCCCTTGACCCAAGCACGCCAGGTTCAAGGTCATTTCAGGGTCAAACATAGACATTGCACGAAAAGTTGAATTCTGACTACAGATTTTGAAAGTACGGAAAAAATTACGTTCAGAGACAATTTTTTCAATTTTTTTTATCGTGAATCCAGCGGTCATTTCGAGGTCATTGTATTTTGATCCCATGAAAATCAGTATGACCATTTTGAAAAAACAGAAGTACGTTTTCAATGAATAAAAAAACTCTTTCCATACGTTTTGACGGTTGCTGAATCCAAATTCGTGATCTCCGTGACCCAAGCACATCAGGTTCAAGGTCATCTGAAGGTCAAACTCAAGAAAACGTAGTTTAAAAAAATGTAACTACTATGTCTATGGTTTTGAGGGTCGCTGACTCCAAATCCAAAATTAGAATTGCTCCGACTACTCGAGTTTGGTTTGCAAAGTGATAGAATTTATACTTCTCTTCTCTTGTAACGGACCCTTTTATCTTCAAAAGATCTATGCAGCGGTTTTCTTTTTCTTTTTTCCGTTTCTGACTCGTTTTCCCTTTTAAGCATCCAGCAAAAATCTGCCATCATATTTACATCCCATCTTCCTTGATACCGGCGTTCCATCTCTTTGATATCTTGATGAAACCGTTCACCCTGTTCTTCGCTATAGTCTCCGAGATTTTCTGGGAAGTAATCAAGATGAGAATGTAGAAAGTGCAATTTTAAATTCATTAAGCATCTTAATTCTTTGTAGCTATTTAATAAATTTTCCACCAAAGTTTCGTAATCTTCACTTCTCTGATTCCCGAAGAAATTTTCTGCTACTTTCTTGAAACTTGACCATGCAGCCAATTCTACAGGGGTCATCTTTGTGATAAAGTCGTTATCTATGAATAAAGTGCGGATTTGGGGATCATCAAAAACACCTTCTTTTAGTTTGGCATCACTTATGCCTGGAAACTTCTGTCCTAAGTATTCAAAACATTTTCCATCCTTGTTCAGAGCTTTGACGAATTGCTTCATAAGACCAAGTTTGATATGAAGGGGTGGGAGCAAAATTTTTGAAGGATCTATTAAAGGATCCCGGAGAACGTTTTGTACGCCTGGATTGAAATCAGTTCTTTTTGGCCACTCTTTCTGTACATAG
Source organism: Phymastichus coffea (assembly GCF_024137745.1). Lineage (NCBI taxonomy): Eukaryota > Metazoa > Arthropoda > Insecta > Hymenoptera > Eulophidae > Phymastichus > Phymastichus coffea. The sequence continues at coordinate 568,894 of NW_026706846.1, forward strand.
TGATGCTTTCTATCTCTACTATCCCACAGACACAAGAAACAGGGATATTTTGTAAAACCTGACTGCTGACCCAGAATCAGAGTTGAAATTTTAAGGTCACCGCACACTTTCCATTTGTAATCCGAGTAATTGATTTTTTCCAATACAACTTCCAAATTCTGGTATGTTTCCTTCAACTTCGTTGAATGAGCTATCGGAATAGGCGCAAAAGAGTTTCCATTGTTCAAAAGTACAGCTTTGAGGCTTCGTTTAGAAGAGTCAATAAATAACCTCCACTCTTCATCTTTATAAATATTAGGTTTCAATTCATTCATTAATCCTCTCACATCTGTACAGAATGTCATCGAGTTCTCTGAATCTTTGGCAAAGAACTTACGAAACTTCTCTTCTCTATTCCGATAAACATAAGTCTTGGTCCCCTTGGACAACAAATTCTTCTTTTTCAATACTGCGGCCAGATAATCGGCTCCATCTTTGGGTAATCCCAAATCTCTTACGAGATCATTCAACACTTTTTGATTGAAAGTTTCGGGGGTATTATTCGAGACAACGCTTGGTAAATATTCATCTTCTTTGCTATCACTTTGACTGTCACTTTCCTCATCTGAGGATTCAACAACTTCCATTTCCTTTGGTGCAAGTGATGTATCAACTTCCATAGGTTCTTGGTCAGTAGCTTCCTCTTCTAACGGTATTGGCTTTTTTACTGATGCTACTTCAGCGTACACGATTTTATTTTTTGTAGTTGCGTTAAAGCCAAAAGTCTTGGTCATACAGAAATAGCAATCGTCACGACATAAAGGTTCAGACCATATCATAGGCTGTGAAAATTTGAGCTGACTACGAGTCCGACATTTCTCCCATCGTGATAATATTGTTCTGCAACAATTGCAAATCATATGAGGTACCCAGACTGTATTTTGGCTGACAACCTTTAAATTAAAACATTCTTCGTAAATAGTTATAAACCTATCTGATAACAGCCTTCGATATTTTGGCACTTCAAATTTTCCCCAAACATAACAGAAATCATCTGTTTTTCCATCACACCTATGAAAAGTAGATTCTATTCTACTAGACTTGCGGTCACTTGATGACGACGCTTGCGGGCCCGCTTGCTCACCCTGACCAACCGCCGATACTGGGCATCCGAAACCCTGCATCGTACCTTCTCGTGTGCCGGCCATGACGGCATCGTGCTTTTACCCCAGAGCTTTGCCGGAAAACAAAAAAAAGAAAAAAAGCCGTTTCCCGCCGTCACCGCGTGGATGTGCCCTGGGTTCCGGCACACGAAAAACGTAGGTGTGACATAAAATCTTACGCTTTCAGGCTATAGCGAATAACAGGGTGAATGGTTTCATCAAGATATCAAAGAGATGGAACGCCGGTATCAAGGAAGATGGGATGTAAATATGATGGCAGATTTTTGCTGGATGCTTAAAAGGGAAAACGAGTCAGAAACGGAAAAAAGAAAAAGAAAACCGCTGCATAGATCTTTTGAAGATAAAAGGGTCCGTTACAAGAGAAGAGAAGTATAAATTCTATCACTTTGTACACCAAACTCGAGTAGTCGGAGCAATTCTAATTTTGGATTTGGAGTCAGCGACCCTCAAAACCATAGAAATACTAGTTACATTTTTTAAAACTACGTTTTCTTGAGTTTGACCTCCAGATGACTTTGAACCTGATGTGCTTGGGTCACGGAGATCACGGATTTGGATTCAGCAACCGTCAAAACGTATGTAAAGAGTTTTTTTATTCATTGAAGACGTACTTCTGTTTTTTCAAAATGGTCATACTGATTTTCATGGGATCAAAATACAATGACCTCGAAATGACCGCTGGATTCACGATAAAAAAAATTGAAAATATTGTCTCTGAACGTAATTTTTTCCGTACTTTCAAAATCTGTAGTCAGAATTCAACTTTTCGTGCAATATCTATGTTTGACCTTGAAATGATCTTGAACCTGGCGTGCTTGGGTCAAGGGGATGACGGATTTATGTTCAGCGACCCTCGAAACCATAGAAATACTAGTTACATTTTTTTATACTACTTTTATTCGAGTTTGACCTTCAAATGACCTTGATCCTGACGTGCTGGGGTTAAACTGACTGCGGATTCGGATTCAGCGTGGCAAAATACATGGGAATATATGTGTGTTGTTTTTGATACAGACCACTTTTTATTTTTTGTGTGCCTGTGAAATTAATTAATACTTGGCAAGTAATGTTTTCTAATTATTTATTTCAATTTTTTTGTAAACCCACACTTCACTAAAGTTAGGATTTCTTTTTAAATAATTATTAAATATCCGTCTGTTAATAAATAATGATAAAATAAATAACACATAATTCTTTACGTCGCACTTTTATCTTATTTTATTACTTATTCATTAACGTGAAAACAAAAAATTTTAAATTATTTGAAAGTAAGGAAAAAAATTATATTTTAATTTTCTATAATTCAAGCTTATATTAAGTATATGCGCATTAGGTTGTCAATTTAAAAGTTATATAGAACATTAACATAGACTTAGATTTATGCATATGTTAATTTATTTACATTTTCAAATCATTAAATGCACATGGTACTGTTCTTTTGGTTAATTTCGTCATTAATTAAATAATAGTCAACTGTATATTAACAAATTAAATTAATATTTTCACAAGAAAAAAGGATAATCGTACGTGGTAAATGCTGAATAAGTGAATTTTACAAATATGGTGTTGGTAATCTAGTGAGTTTATGGGAACAAGTGAGTTTATATACGCAGTATGCTTAGGATTCAAGAGGTTTTGAATTGGGTGTCTTTGTGAGTTTGTGGATTTAGAATAATAGGGTGAAAAAATTTAGATACTTCAAGGGTTTATTGTTTTTGGATTAGCAGATTGTTTGATTTGGTATTTGAAAGTAAGAAAATTTATTTGTTGGCGAGTTTATGAATCGGAAGCTCAAAGAGTTGGAGAGCAAGTGGGTTGGTGGATTCGTGAATTTGTTAAATGATGGGTTTTGAGAGCTTAAGAGAATATGAATTCTCTGGTTTGAGTATACTGTAAATAAACAAGGTTTTTATTATTAATATTATAAGTTTGCTATTTTTACAAAATTTATTACACTTAAACTAATGTATATTAATCGTTATTATAGCACATTTGTTTCGTCGATCATGAACAACGCGTTTTTAACACTAGTATGAAAGCAATTATTTAATAAATACCAGTTTAGTTTAACGCGTTTCAGTGCTCATTACAAATTGCTTTCTTAACAAGTTTTGAACGCTATTTTGTTCTATAAGAGCTTAAAAATATTATTAAAGTTACGAAGGGTTTTTAGTAGGAGTTAGGAGTAAAGAATAGAAAATGTAGTAGTCACCTTCGTCAATAGATATTCTATCGAGTATTTTAAAATATGTTTAATTGAAATCTGTCAAAAATTAAGCAGTAGCTAAAGAATTTCCCGTTATTTTTCACAGCAACTATACAAACCAAAGTAGGCAAAGCTATTGAAATCTGGATAAAGCGAGTATAATCAACTGCTTCTTTAAAAAACAAAGGCTAACCCACCTCAACTCTGATAAACTGCATACCCAGATACTCTTATATCTCTGATAAATCACTATCAAGAAGGCTCACCCACCGAATCCTGTAAATTAAACTCGCTCTATCCAATGGTAGGTAGGTTAGCCTGCTCGGGGGTTGGAAGGGGTGATTTATTGGGGTCGTAGGGATATGTAGGAGTAAGAAATCATACATATCGCAGTCTTATGTGCAGACATCCTCCCGAGTATTTTGAAATTTTTTTTATCGAAATCGGTTGAAAATTGAGCCGCGGCTCGACTTTTGTCCATTTTCCTACACTGTGCGACGGAATACCGCATAACCTTCGCCCGATATTTAGATACTCGCGCATCAACGGAGTGCCGCATGACCGTCGCGCAATCACCAAATTACCACGCATGAATCAGTACCGCCAGACCTTTGTGTGATCCCCGAAAATATCCACACATTAACCCGTGCCACCTGACCTTCGCGCAATCGCCAAGAAAGCAGATCGCGATTGTGTCACGGTATGCCACCCGCGAGCCATAGGGGAATTCGGACGAGGTAGACCGCCACGGATAGGTTTCTTGCACCAAACAAAAAGGAAGCCAAATTGCGTTGATGGCGCGATGGCTGGGGGGCGTTAGTACCCCCCCCCCCCCCCCATTTCACTTCAACCTACGATATAACTGACCTTGGGCTGACCCAGGTAAGCAGATTAGCATTTATTAATAAATAAGAATTCCCGCCGAACTTCTTTGTCGTCATTCACTAAACCTTAATCAACTCCGTATCCCCCGTAGCTATCGCGATCGGGTATGCGGGGCCGGCTAACGTGTCGACGCGATGACGCCATTTTGTGTGCGCAAGAGACCAAGCCTCTCATTATTCTTCGCCATTCCTGGATTGTTGACTTGGCGCTCTGAGACGCCGCTCCGACTACCCGCTGCTGAGAGAAGAGCCCTTGCCCCCGACTTATTAACTAGCCGTTGTCCGTAATTTTCCTCGCACGTTGGATAAGATTTCGCGTTCCCCTTTTAAATCTTATAGGTGGCCAGCGAGGCCAACGTACGGAGGAAACAGCGAAGCATCCGACTCTTCAGCGACCAGAACCAGCCGATCTGCAGCGCTAGCCGCCTTCCTAACGCGAGGACGGTAGCTGGTGCCCAATAAATAATAAAAACTGCAACTATTAGCTGACTGCGCCATTGATGGCAGCTGAGGCCGTTAAAAATTTGTATAAATCATTTTTTCCCAGTCCTCTCCCGTCACAAAGTTTGTTACGTCTTGGGCGATAGCTACCTGTAAAACCTAACATTTAAAACCAATATGATGTCTAATGACTGAGGCTCACTTGTTATTTTCCATGTAGAAATATTAATAAAGAGAAAACAGAGAGATGAATAAATACGTGTTGTGATACCTGGACTCTTATCGTTGAGACACCTTGTAGATCGGGTTTTTAAAGGGAGATGCAAAAATAAGTGGATTTTGATGTTTTCCGATCAAGTAGAATTTATTCATAGTTCTTAACAAGTGTGTGAGGCATGCTCGCAACTATCAAATACACTGATTTTACGTCGCTTGAGTCTCGGAATAAAGGAAATTGGGAGGCGTCGTAAGACGTAACAAGTTATTTAAAACAACCAGCCCAACCTAAAAAGCCTAAAGTCAAAGGCACAAACTTATTTTTTTCATGAAACTTTATTTATTACTCTTTTAGATTAATTATGTGGTTTTTAATATTTTTTACCTAATCTATTATTGAAGGTAAGAATAAAAAAAGCGGGGTTCATAATAAGAGCGATCAATCGGATGTTACAGAATATGCTGGCGAGATATCGAAAAGTGATGATTCTAACTTAGCTCTCCTCGTAGAAGCCTCACAATCATTTGAAGTAGTAAATATAAGAACTGTAATAAATTCGCGGCTTCAATTACCTATAATATACATACATATATATACCAGAGAACAGAAATAAAATCGTCTTGCTAAGGTTTGGTTTTGAATTAGTTTTTTATTTTATTCATCATTTCATATTATTTTTATTTCTCTCATAAAAATTTATAAACAAATTTTAAAAAATAAAAAACACATCATAGTTTTCTATTTCCAATAACTGTACAGCATTAAATGTATTTTTAAATATAAAAAAAAATGTACACTTTCTTTCAGACAAGGATTGATGTAGGTAGAAGCAGCTCATTAGTATAATACTAAATGATTATGGTTTTCATCTGAAATAAACAAATTAATCATTGCGTATGGTTTACAAGAATAAAAAGTATAATTTTCCATATTATTCATAGGTTCAGTTAGCGTTTGAACCTTGAGGTGAGTAGACGTGTTAAAACTGCGCTCTACCGGAAATGTCATAGTTATAGCAATAGCATATCAAATGAAGTGACAGTTAAAGGTGAAACACGTTTAAACAGAACCACAAAACAAGATGGCCGAAATGGCCACAAAAGTAAGTGATGATTCGTCATCCAACAATAAAGATAAACCTGGAGAATGGAAAATCGTTTTTAATAAAAGAATTCCAAGCAGCCGAAGCAGTCCAAGCAATGAAACACAAATTATTCAAACTATCAAACAAGCAAAATTAGACTACTGGCTAAGTAATACAAGAAATAGATTCGAAATACTACAAGATGATAAAGAAAATAATCATAGTGAAGATGAAAAATCAGAAAGTAACGAAGCAAACAAAACGGTAAATAAATCCCCCCGATCTTTGTTTACAACGTAGAAGATATCCAAGCGTTAGAAAAATTATTAAACACAATAGCCACAAATAATTTTACACTAAAAGTAATAGGGCAAGATAAAATTAAAATTCAACCAACAAGATCGGAAAAGTATCTCCCGATAATGAATGCGCTGAAAGAAAAAAAGACATAATTCTCCACCTACTAGCGTAAAGAAGAAAAAGGTTTCAAAGTAATTCTAAGAAGCATGCATTGATACTGAAGAATTAAAAGCTGCCATAGAAAATCACCGACACAAAGTACTAAGTATTCATAACATAAGGCATCGCATCACAAATGCATCACTATCGCTTTTCACAGTTGAAATTGAATATGATTATAAAAGTCAGAACATTTACAAAGTAACCAAACTTCTTCACACAGTAATCAAATTCGAACCACCAAACATAAAAAGAGAAATTCCTCAGTGTCAAAACTGCCAAGAGTACGGGCATACGAAAAATTACTGTTTCAAAAGTGCAGTATGTGTTAAATGTGCTGAATATCATCAAACCAAGGAGTGTCCAATCAAACAAAAAATCAAAGATGTAATATGTGCAAACTGCAAAGGAAATCATACAGCAAATTATAAAGGTTGCCCAGTACGTAAGCAATTACAGCAAAAATTATTTCCCAAGTTGCGTGAAAAAACATTTCAAAATAGCATACAAACCATATAATCACAAATGCAAATTCAAATCCAAATGTCGATAGAGTTAGACCGAACACAACATACGCACAGGTAATAGCTAAACATAACGGCCAGAATGAAACAGAAACACCAAAACAAACAGCAGTACACACAGAACAAAACAATTGCAGCAACGATGAAAAGTCAATTAATAAACTTGAACAATTGATGGAAAAAATATCGCAAACAATGGACATATTGTTAAAATTAGTAACCACACTTATTAATAAATTAGTGTAACCATGTCAAATCTAAAAATTGCTATCTGGGAATGCAAATGGCCTTACGAGAAGACACCTCAAATTAAGAGCATTTTTAATTCACGAAAATATTGATATTATGTTAGTTTCAGAAACACACTTTACTAGCAAAAATTTTCTCAACATACCAAAGTACTCAGTACACAAAACAAATCATACTTTCGATAAAGCACTCGGAGGTACTGCGATTCTAATCAAAACAAATATAAATCACCACGTTCACAAACATACCAGTGAAATCTTCCTTCAAGCAACTAGTATAATCATCAAAGATAAAGAGGGACTGATTACAATATCAGCTGTTTACTGTCTTCCAAACAAAACAATTACAAAGGAAAAATGGACAGAATTCTTCAAAACACTAGGAAACCGTTTTATAGCAGGAGGGAATTATAATGCGAAGCACCCGTGGTGGGAATCTAGATCAGAAACTCCAACACCCAGAGGCAGAGTACGCTATGAAATACTACAAACAAATAAATTCACCCCGATATCCACCGGAGAACCAACATACTGGCCTACAGACTTAAAAAAAGCTCCCTGACTTGATTGACTTTGCAATAGTAAAAGGGATAAGCAAAAATTATTTCGAAGCGGCATCATGCCTATATCTTACATCGGATCATTCGCCGGTAATAATTACTCTCCACCGACAAGTACACAATAATGTAAACAAACACATAAAAGTGGACTGGAAAAAATATGCTCTTTCCATAGATGAATGCATTACGTGTAATGTCTCACTTAAAACAACTATCAATAAAGAAAGCTGCATAAATTCACTCAACGTACTCTTATCTAACACCATTAATGACTGCTCTACAATAACAACCAGAAATAATACGCAACAAATCAACTCCTCTAGAATAGCCAAAAAAATTAAAGAAAAGAGATCACTAAGAAAACGATACCAAATAACCAGATCAAGATAAATCAAAATTCAACAAAGCAATCAAAGTCCTAAAGAAAATGCTAAAAGAAGAAAAAAAATACCCAAACACAAAATTATCTTGAATCCAACAGAAGCAATAGACTATTCACTATGGAAAGCCACAAAACGACTTAAAAGACCAACAACATATATACCGCTTACCAGAAAACCGGATGGTGACTGGGCGAGATCGGTAGAGGAAAAAGTTGAAACATTCACAAACCACCTTAGCACTGTATTCCAGCCACACCAAAGAATAATTACCGAACGGGAAGAAAGAATTTTACTAGAAGTATCTGATGCACAAGATAGCACTCCGATCAAATCGATAAAGATGAAGGAAGTATTACTCATTATTAATAATATTAAAAATAGAAAAGCTCCCGGACTTAATAATATTACGGAAAAAATGATTAAAATGCTACTCAAAATTGCGATAAAATACATAACGATTATTTTTAATGCATGCTTGCGTCTCTGCTATTTTCCTTCCCAGTGGAAAATAGCTGAGATTGTATTAATACCTAAACCTGGAAAACAACCAGAACTGATAACGTCTTATAGACCGATTAGACTTCTACTTCACTATCAAAAATTTTTGAGAAACTAATAATAGCTAGAATCACTCCAACAATAGCAAACAGGAAACTTATCCCCGAGCATCAATTCAGATTCAGGAATAGTCACTCCACGATTGAGCAGGTTAACCCATTAACGCTCACAGGACGGTTTTTCGAGACCTGAGTTTGAACTATTCTCATGTCATGAATTCTCGTGGAAAAAATTCAGGAACCATTGTTTCTTATGTTTTCGAGTGTCCTCTTTCCAATGATGCTGGTTAAAATTGTCGCTGAAAAACTTTTACGGTCCAAAAATCAAAAATAAATAAAAAAAACATGATTTTCTGATTTAATTTTTTTTTTAAATCGACTTTTCGTTCCCTAAGCATTTTTTTTAATGCCTAAAACCCTTATAGATTGCGGCCTCGAGGTTTTAACTACAAGTTACTATGGTTCTCCGGATATGAAAATTTTTCGTATAAACAAAATGGCGGCCGAAGTGAAAATATTTATCTAAAACTTTACAAATTTTTTTCTCGAATACTATAGATTTTCATGAAAATTTTTAAAGAACAAAAATGTCTTAGAATTAGTTATAAAATACTCTCAAATTTTTTCAGAATCATCCGAGAAAATTTTGGGATTTCGGAAAAGTCTCTGAATTGAAAATTCAAAAATTATGTCGGAAAATTGTGAAATAATTTGAGAGCGTTCTTTGTTTGTTTTTAAGACATTTCTATTCTTAGAAAAATGTTCCTAAAGAGTATACTTTTCGAGAAAAAAAATGTTAAAGTTTGCTAAACAAATATTTTGTTTACCAAAAACCATGCACTTTACGAAAGATTATGTGCGAGAGAGAGACGGAATGCGAGGGACAAAGAATATATGTATAATAAACCGGCGAAAACAACGAGGAGAGATTAGTCAGTCAGGACTGAGCCCTAGAGTAACTAGGCCGCAATATTTCCGCATTACAGAGTTCATCTCGCCAATTGAAATCTAAATTTAGTTTGATTCATCCGAGTTATCCGGTATTATTCCTTTACTTAATTAAAAGTTGAGTTCAGTTTGAGTGTTAGTAAAAGGCAAAGAAACACAGCAACCGTACAACCAACTTGTTCACGCCGCTAGGACCAAGAAAAAGATATAAATTAATCGACAGTATTAATTGTACATATACGAATATACGTGTACATTTGACGAACCTTACAATCCATTTAAAGAGAAACAGATAAGAGAGAGGACTGATAAATAAAAAATAATTTATAAAGGACCGATTGTCAATAACTTTATTTAAAAAAATAAGTGAGTACCATATTATTTATAGATAATAGACAACGCCAGGCGAAGAACACGCGTCTATATATATATTCATATATATATCTCTCTCTCTTTTTAATTTTCGCTCTATCATTTATTCATGTACTTAAGCTTTATAAAATAAATTTTATAAGTACTATTAAACGCGCTTGAGTATATCCATATGCTTCCCCGTTATTGCTTATTATATACATAACCGATTACAGATAAATATATATATGAATACGTCCGATCGAATATCTCACAATCGCGGTATCGGAAGCCCGGATTCAAATCTAGACTTTGTTATTGACGCACGAACGGGACGGGGTGCCCGAGAGCCTGATTGCCGCCCGAGTCAAAGGCCGCTCGGCTGTTGAAAGGCCTTCGTACGGGAGAAACTCGCCTCGCGCGAATCAGCGGCAAAAATCACCAGGTCCGCTCGATGGAAGACCCAAGTAGCGTCAGACCCATCTAGCGAGCGCCGCCCGTATCCCGTAGGCAGCCGATTTCATCTACTGATTGTTCGGTGTCTATACATTTTTCTCCGGATCAATGTTGTACTCACAGCTTGACAATTAATTACCGAAAGTGATAAACGATTATCTCATCACAATTGCTAAGTACTATAATAAGTCCAAGCACAATAACGCAAACCTAAACATAAGCTCCCTAGGCCCAACAGCTTAAATATTCCTTTCATACATTACTTAGTGATATTCGTATCACTTATAAATAATAATAATTCGATTTCTCGTATCTAGCTAATGAGTAAGAATTTGTTTCTAATAATTTTACTCTACTTGTCAATAAAATAAATAGATAAATCAAATGTACTCTAATAATAATAAACAAATCAAATATATATAAATAAGTACAATGTTTCAGGGAAAGTCAGACGATGCCCTAGCTTCTTATGGTGCGAATTGTCCCATAAGCAGAGCTAAAGTCTTTCTTGATTAGGATATAATTCGGCCCAAGTTTCTTATAGCGCGAGATGTTCTATAAGTCGAGCTCGAATAATAAGGAAGGAACAGACTTGCTCAGTTAATCACAATGAGAGAAAGAACTTAGGTATTAGCCAATTTTATTCAGACTCATGCGCTCACCTTGCAAGGCTAGAAGTGAATGCTAGCCTGTGCAAAGGAGGGCGTATTTATACACAGATTTTCGAATATTTGAGAGACATTCGCGAATTTTGAGAAATGAGTTTTCTTAATTTACAAGTAAATAACCATTAATCGTAAGCTTTTAACACATGTAAACTTTACAGAATTTGTTATTTGTTGATTTTATACAATTATCGCAAATAGTGTCGTCAAAAGTTATTAACTAATAAAGTTAATTAACGTGATATTACAATATTTACAATAGAAAATTATTAAATTTTAATATAACTTTATAGTTACTTAATTTTGGAAGTATTTTCTAAAAAGAAATATTTAAATTAGTTAATAACATTTGAATTATAATCAATTTTCATATTTGTAACGGTTTTTTCTAATCTTATAACGTAATTATTAGATTAATTATCTAAGATTCCTAAATCATAAAGTTATCATTATTAAGTATAAAGTTAATGCTATCGTTTGATATACAGGTTATTGTTTAAATAAATTACTAATTGTTTATTTATTAATAACAGTTATTATTCAGCTGTTATTAATGAAACTAATTCTTACTCATGTTCTATACTTATTCACTTTGCCGATGGATTACACAGGCCGACAAAATTTGACCAAACTCCAGAACCTGAGACCGGACCTAGTGTACCCGAAGTATTTTGTTGCGCTGAAAACGAATCCGAGCTCAGAATTTATCCTATACGTCTGAGTTCCGAGATATTCTAACCTAAAAGTGCAAAAAATACCGTTTTTTGCTCATTTTGAGGTTACATAGCATCTTGAATAAATTTTTTTTTCCAAAACGAGGAAAAGCATCACAAAGGAGCACTCTTGTCCTTTGAAATCCATTTTTTAGATTCAAGATGGCTTTTTTTTTCATCGAGATATCATTGATTGAAGTTAAATATTTTCGCAGTTTTGTAACAACGTTGAAACAGCCTATGTAGCATATGTGAGGCTATAAGCCCAATTTATAAGTGATAGTATTCGATCGAAAAAATCTATATATGGGTTTTTGAGGTTGCTGTTAAAGAATATAAAGACAGATTTTGAAAATTCAAAACGTGCGCCATATTGGATCCGCCATTTTGAATTTTCAAAATCTGTCCTTATATTCTTTAACAGCAACCTCAAAAACCCATATATAGATTTTTTCGATCGAATACGATCACTTATAAATTGGGCTTATAGCCTCACATATGCTACATAGGCTGTTTTAACGTTGTTACAAAACTCCGAATATATTTAACTTCAATCAATGATATCTCGACGAAAAAAAAAGCCATCTTGAATCTGAAAAATGGATTTCAAAGGACAAGAGTGCTCCTTTGTGATACTTCTACTCGTTTTGGAAAAAAAAATTTATTCAAGATGCTATGTAACCTCAAAAATAGCAAAAAACGGTGTTTTTTGCACTTTTAGGTTAGGATATCTCGTAACTCAGACGTATAGGCTAAATTCTGAGCTCGGATTCGTTTTCAGCGCACCAAAATACTTCGGGTACACTAGGTCCGGTCTCAGGTTCTGAGATTTGTTGGCCTGTGTTATTTACATTTTTCTAATAATTCATATTTTTAGCGTAATAAATAAATTAACTTTGCATATTGATATTCATTATTATTTCATAATTGAATGTAATTTTTGTTAGTATATTATGAATCTACATGTTAAAATCTATATAATCAATACTTTGTTATATTAAAATTATCTCTAATTAACATATTTTTCTTAATATCCAAAATCATTATATCTATATCTATTAGTTGGTGACGTCTCGCTATTTATTTTGATTCTACTCTTATTTGTATACAATCGCGTAAACAGTGAGGTAGCGCCGCTTAATGTATTAATTTGAATAAACAGATAGATGTGCTAGACTGGTTGCGGTAATTCAGTGATCTAATAAATAGCTCATAAATAGAACCGTTACAATAGCCGAAGTTATACCATTTCTGCTTCAAATTAGCAAAGTTGCTGGTTCGAATCTCGTTAACCTCTAATTTTTTTTTCTTCTATTATATTTTTTAAGGTTGTTCTCAATTCTGTGACGGCCAGTCGTAACTTAGTTTTTTTTTCCTCTATTGATTTAATTATTAAATATGACGAACGGAGTGGGAACATTCCTAATTTCCCTCGATGAAAACGCATTCGAAATATAAACTTTGATAGTGGCCCGAGCCTGCGTACTCAAGCTTACAATCAACGCTCTATCCTGCTTTGTCCCACACGCATGTGTTGACAGGGGACTACGATCATCGCGTATACATCGTGACGTGTTATCACGCTGATAATGGAAGGGGACCATAAAAATGCAATCTATCTTTTTTTTTCCCACCGATTTTTAAGAAAATATCCGTAATATTAAATAGATTTTCATCAATTTTGTAAGCTATTATAATGCGCATCTTTTTGTCACCGAATAACCAATAAATAGAACAATAATGTATTTTATAATAAATCGTAAAAGGTTTGGATTTTTCTGAATGTTTATAATAATCACTATGTATCGTAATAATTAATTAAGCTTAGTACGATTATGTATAAGTAATTATAAACTATAGCGTTACTCTTGCTCTTAAAAGTGGCACTCCGAAAGCCATCTCTGGAGAAAAGGGCCCAAGTTAAAAAAGGACCGCCCTTTCTCTCTCTGAAAATTCACGCCCACAGACCAATAAAGAAATTCTGGATATGATTAGAAAATTTCCCACCAATACCAAATTTGGCCGTTATCGCTTCATGGGCCTGAGGTAAGGGATTTCCACCCAACCACCCACGGCTTATAAAAAGCTCTGTACAAGGCTGGAAAGTAGAGAGTTGGAAGTGCGGAGTGAGCACCAGGAAGTCCCTAATAAGAAGTGTTTACCAGTGAGTGAGTCCCGGAGGAAGCATCAAAGAAGAAAAGTCAGCCAAAATTCAATTAAGAAGTCACCCAAGTATATTCAGAGTATATAGAGAGAGAAAGAGGCCAAAGAGCAGAGAGAATGCAACTTTAATAATAAGTGATTTGATAAAATAAAAGTAAGTAAAATGTTATAACTGGCTATCCTTTTCTTTCTTCAAGCATGTAACGGTCCTATATATGAGCTATTTATTAAATCACTGAATGACTGCAACTAGTCTAACATATCTATCTGTTTATTCAAAACAATACATTAAGCGGCGCTACCTCACTGTTTACGCGACTGTATACAAATAAGAGTCGAATCAAAATAAACAGCGTGACGTCACAAAGTAATAGACATAGATATAATGATTTAGGATATTAAGAAAAATATGTTAATTATAGATAATTTTGATATAACAAAGTATTGATTATATAGATTTTAGCATGTAGTTTCATAATATTATAACAAAATTCACATTCAATTATGAAATAATAATGAATATCAATATGCAAAGTTGATTTATTTATTACGTTAACATATGAAATATTATAAAAATGTAAATAAGTCATATGCAAAGTGAATAAACATAGAACATGAGTAAGAATTAGTTTCATTAATAACAGCTGTATAATAACTGTTATTAGTAAATAAACAATTAATAATTTATTTAAACAATAAGCTATATATAGAACGATAATATTAAGTTCATACTTGATAATGATAACTTTATGATTTAGAAATCTTAGACAATTAATCTAATAATTACATATTAAGATTAGAAAAAACCGTTACAAATATGAAAAATTAGTCATAATTCAAATGTTATTAATTAATTAAAATAATTAATTTTGGAGAATACTTCCAAAATTAATCAACTATAAAGTTATATGAAAATTTAATAATTTTCTATTGTAAATATTGTAATATCACGTTAATTAACTTTATTAGTTAATAACTTTTGACGGCACTATTGGCGATAATTGTATATTGTATAAATTCAACAAATAACAAATTCTGTAAAGTTTACATGTGTTAAAAACTTACGATTAATGGTTATTTACTTGTAAATTAAGAAAACTCATTTCTTAAAATTCGCGAATGTCTCTCGAATTTTCGATTAAATCTCTCCTGTAAAAATAAGCGGGAAAATCTGTGTATAAATAGGCCCACCTTTGCACAGGCTAAGATTCACTTCTAGCTTTGCAAGGTGAGCGCATGAGTCTGAATAAACTTGGATTATACCTAAGTTCTTTCTCTCATTGTGATTTACTGAGCAAGACTGTTCCTTCCTTATTATTCGAGCTCGACTTATAGAACATCTCGCGCTATAAGAAACTTGGGCCGAATTATATCCTATCAAAGAAAGACTTTAGCTCTGCTTATGGGACAATTCGCACCACAAGAAACTAGGGCATTGTCTGACTTTCCTCGAAATATTGCACTTATTTATGTATATTTGATTTACTTATTGATTACATTTGATTTATTTATCTATTTCATTGACAATTAGAGTAAAATCATTAGAAACAAATTCTTACTCATTAGCTAGATACGAGAGTTCGAATTATTTTATTTATAAGTGATACTAACATCACAAGCAATCCGCCCTTTCTTTTCGGAAATTCATTAAGCGTGAGTCTGGTGAATTTTCATTCAAGTCCCTTAAGAACACATTAAGCGTGAGTCTGGTGTGTTCGTAATAACATTTGGTTATTACATTCCGCGCTAGCATACAGTTTTCTTAACGCAACAATATTGCTCGTCCCGGCTAATGTGTTACACGATAGCCAAATCAGAGCAACCCTGAGTTTACGCTTACTCCAAGCGTACCTGAGAGTGACCCCGACGTCACATAAAAATTTTGGAGGCCCCGGAGGGATTAAATTGTTGCAAAGAAAACTGTTAGGGCTTTCCTTTCTTAAATTATATCAGTGATCAGTTAGAGTAAAAGAAAATTAAGAATAGATACTACTTAACGTATTTTGTTGAATTTGAAATCTGTGAAGAATAAAATAAAGTAAAGAAATAAAATTTTTTTTTAATAAGAATACAAATTTATTAGTCAGAAAATCACTGATTTAATTGAGAAAATAGAAAATAAGTTTTGTGTTAAACAAGGAGATAGCTTAAATTGAAAGTGAACATTAATTGGAGTTTATTTGGATTGAACTTAGGAAATTTTTGGAAAATTAATGGGAATTTATTTTGCAATATAGAATAGTGAAATAATTTAGAAAATTATTGAAATTTGAATGAGTAAATTAATAGAAGAGTTAGAGAAAAATAAAGAAAATTAAGTTGTTTAAGAAAAGTGTTTGAAAAGTATTTGAAATTTCAAAAAAAGTTTTCAGAGAAGAATCATTTTTTATGAAAATAATAAATCAGAATAGGAAAATTGTCAGAAAAAAAAAGTCTTTTGGTCTTGAAGAGAAAAATTTGAAAAAGTATTTTATTTACAAAAATTGTCTGAGTCGCTAACCGGAAAGAAATACATTAGCAATAAAAATTAATTAGAGAAATTAGAAATCCTGCGGAAGATAATTTAAAAATAAATAAATAAATAAAACTCGGAGTAAAAATAAAAGAGTTTTAGAATATTGTGTTTAAAAGAAATTTGGGAAATCTTGCTGAAAAAAATAATATAAAAGTAGAAATTTTGAAATAAATAATTTTGCAAATTAGAAAAATTTAAATAAGAAAATTGCCTGTTATAAGTAAAATAAATAATTTTAAAATAAATAGTATCAAAGAATGAAGGGTTTAATTAAGAAAGTTTAAGTAAAAATAAAGATAAATATCTTTTTGTAAGAATCAAAATTTATATTTAAGGAATGAATTGCCGTAATATATCTGTAAAAATAAGATTTTGATAAAACGTTCACATACAGTTTTCCTCTCTCTTTTCGTTTAGCTATGCCACCATTTGTCGGTTTTCATAATTCTACAAACGAATAAGTTTTAATAAAATTTTGTTGTTAGATAGATAAGATTTTTGGTGTTTCTTTTAGTTGTAATGCCACCGTTCGTAAGTTTTAATACTTTTTCTAACGAAATAGTCGACATGCTAGATGAATTAATCGAAGACATTACACATTTAAAGGACAGTCAAATATCCGTAATTAATAGGGTTAATAATCATAGTTCCGATATCACAAGAATAAACAATAACGGTCGTAGTCTTAGCGCACGTGTCGCGAAACTTGAATTAGAGAATAAGCATAGAATTGAACAAATAGCTAGTTTGGGAAATATTTGTGTAGACTTAATCAAAACAAATACTGCCCTAAAGAAACAAGTTAAAAATCTTAGGAAGCAAGTAAAAATTAATAACAAACTAATTAATAGGAATACGATTTCAAAAAGGGCTTTAGCAAATAAAGTAGATCATTAGCAAAGTCATTTGAAAATTTACAATTATAAGTAAAATAATTCGCGATAATCCTTAGTTTATACACAGAAATAGATAAGGTTTTATTACAATAAATTAGATTGAGATTTCTAGTATGAAGTTCAGACTTTTTTTAGAATCATTCTAATTATTGAAATATGGTATTAATATAAGTTTGGTGTCTTTGATTCGTTTTGTTCCAGTGGAATACGGATACAAAACCCCCAATAAAAGGTTAACTAAATCCCAACGTAAAGCTCTCGGGAGGGAAATCCGAAAGAATCAATTCGGATTACCCAAAGAAGAATACGAAAAGGGACTGAGAGAAAAATTTGCCCAAGATCAAGCCGAATTAGCCCGTCGTTTGCACATTGTTTCCTCACCTATAAAAGAAGAAAAACAGCCACCCAAAAAGATTGCGCCTCCACCTATTAAACTAAGCCTTGAAGAAAAAATTTGTCAATTTCGCGAATCCTTATGTAGACATGATCTTGATTCTAATAAGTGTATTAGATGCCAAAGGGCTTTCAGAAAAAATTGTACGATCCCAAAAAAACCTTATCAGAATTTGTTAAAGAAATTTGATATTAAGCCTGTGTGTATGGACCTCGAATTAGGATCCAACGTTGTAGGCGACGGTGATAGGTGTTTGATATCGCCTGAAGTTCCACCAATTCCCACAGCTTTGTTAACCCCCCCTTCTGAAGCCCTTAAAATATCATTCCTTACAACTCCTTCGTTAGGTACACCTATACGAAAACCTCCTAGTATAAAACCCAGAATTAAAAATTCGGTTATACCTCGTGTTACAAAGAAATTCATCAATAGTGAAAGGAAATTGTTAAATAAAGAAGAAAAGGAGCGCATAAGCTTAAGACATTTAATAATAGGGACTTTAGAACCGGCACAGTTTTTGAGAAAACAATTGAAAAGCAGAATAGATATTGTAAATGCTAAGAGGTTTGAAAACATAGAAAATGCGATAGCTAGTTATAGAGCGTCGTTAAGTAATAATTTATAAGTAATATGTACAAAAGTTTGTAATAAATAAAATAAAATAAAATAGGGGTGAGAAATAATACTTAATTGGTTGTTCTCTTAGTTTTTTTTGTCTCCCTCTCTCTATGTTTAGTTAAATCTCGCTTGATGAGTGACGACTAAGAAAATAGGCGTCTCACTCGAAGCCACTCAAAAAACAAAAACCTCAGTTGGGTTATCGGTACGACTAGTAGAAATCTAAAGCGATCAACAGAGTCACTCCCTGACTTAAATAATATTCAAGACAGTCCTGCTTTAGATCCAGATTTTAATCGAAACAGAGCTTTACACCAAGTCGAAACTGCGTCCACTTCACATATCTTAAACGATCCCATTCCAAGTACTAATTTACCGACCCCTTTTATTAATTATAACAAAATGCCGCCGAAAATCAATAATAATAGCGAAACAGAAATATACGCCGAAACCAAAGCATTACCAGGACATGTAGTATCGTTAAATGATGCATTGAGTGTAGTGCCAACATTTGATGGAAGACCAAACCAATGGACCTAATTTGTAGAAGGATGCAAAGAGGCATTAAGCATAATACCGCCAAACATAGAAGAAAATTTAACCAAACGCTTGAGATCGAAACTAGAAGGAGAAGCACGTGCTACAGTAGTAGGACTAACATTTTCCACTGTAGATGAATTGTTAAACCATTTAGCTGACATATTCGGTCTCATTCAAACATTAAATCAATTATTAGGTGAATTAGGCAATGAGTTCCAAAGGAATGAAGAAAAGGTATTAACTTTTGGAAATAGGTTACGACTGTTAAATAGTAAAATTATTGAAGCCAAAAAGAAAGAAGAGAATCTAGAATCTTTAACGCCTACACAAAAACAGATAATTGAACAAAACATATTTGAATGCTTTAGAAGAGGACTAAAGCCCGAAATTCGGCTAAATTTACCTAGTGACACCACTATCCTAAATGCGCTAAAGAATGCCATAAAAGTCGAAAAAGACCTAGAATTACAATCAACATTGCGAGCACGAGCCTCTAATAATTCTCGTTCTTTCAGATCAATAACCCTCTGTCAAAACTGCAATAAAGAAGGCCACAATGCCCTAAATTGCAATAGTATAATTAGAGAAAGTAATAATAAACGATGTAATTTCTGCAAAAAGGTCGGTCACGAAGAAAATTCATGCTTCTCTAAGTTAAGGAATAATATTACAACATGTCAAATTTGCAATAGGAAAGGTCACGTTGCTAGTGATTGTCGAACACATCTCAAATGTCAAATATGTAATAGAAACGGTCATATAGCTGCAGACTGCCGAACTCGAACACAAATAAGAATGATAAATCAAGTTATTTGTCAAATTTGTGATAAAACTTGCCACTCAGCGAAAGAGTGTCGCAAAAACTTAAGCAACAACCGTGATACAGAAGTTATTTGCCAAGTTTGTCGTAAGTCAGGCCATTCAGCAAAAGAATGTTATAATAGTAATAGTGTTACTCCAAACACTTGTAATAGAGTCGGCTTGCAACGCCGATGCACCTATCGCTATTACCAATTATTTAGAAGGGGGAGGGCAAGGGAGGCGGTATATCGCTCCTGACAAGGTAAAGAGAAAGGTGGACGCAATAATCATTTCTCATATCTTAATAAACCCTTTATTACATCATGCTACCCTGAGCATACAGTTCGGACATTCAAACGCGCGTCTTATTATCTACTCTACAATCTACGATCGCTAAGAGAGATGGCCGGCACGTTAGCGCCTTGCCATCTCGATACCGACTCGATATAATTTAACTTAGGCTAATAACCGAACCAGCCGCGCCGGCCCGTGAGAGCCTGGCGTAGCGCACAAGCCGTGAGTAGCCTTAGAGTGAGAATTAGAGAGAGAGATTAGAAATTGACCTGACAATTGAAGATCTTCGATGCAGGACCTCGCCGAAGATGGTATTAGCGACTAGCTGCAGGCAAATCTGTCCGTGGCCGGAAGACTCGACGAAAGATAGGCTAGATCTGTAGCCGATACTGATGTCGTCTCGGTTTCCTCTAATCTTTTCTTGCGGTTGACTGCAGGGGGTCAGCACACCTCTCTCTGCTAATGGCCACTTTTTACTCCCCGTCGCGAGTACGCTTCCGAGTGCGTGAGAGACTGCTTCTCACGCTCTCCCCACTCTCTTGCCTAATCGGCGGCACGCGACACCGTCAAGTGCGGCTAGTGTCACGCGCCTGCCTGCACTAATCGTATTCTTTCTTTCTCTCTTATCTCTCTCTTTCTCTCACTCTCTCTCTTTCTCTCCTACAAGAGCGCATAGTAACAGGCGCTCTTGCCGACCAATGCCATTGCCTCTCTCTATCCTTCTTCTTCTTGCTCGTTGCGGTGGCGATGCTGAAAACATACAGGCATGCATCAGGCACGTGAATTATGTGCTATAGGTCTGCCATGAGTCCACGCCGATGGTAGGGAGAGATGGGGAACACACGGTGCAGGTCGAATCCACCGGCACCGTTACACACTAATTGTTTTTATTGCAAGTAACCAGGCCATTATATCGCTAATTGTCCAAAAAGACAACCATATCGCCATCAGTTTCAGGGAAACGGGCAGCAGTCCTCTCATCAGAGCGCGATGCAGAGGACCAATTCGAATCAAGCGCATCAATTACAAGAGACGGAAGTATCGCTCAGTCTTATACCGTAACAAATGAACCAAAAATTTCAGCTAAAGTCCCAATAATTAATGCAAACTTCTTAGGTGATATCAAATTTCAAATTATGATTGATACAGGCTCAGAAGCTAACATATTGAAAATAGGAATGATTCAAAGTTACACAGAACATATAAATAGTACTAGATGCAAAAAGTTAAAGGGAATAGGCTCAGAGGTGTTTATCACATTAGGAACAATTACACTATCAATATTTGGTTTACCGACGGAATTTCAATTAGTACCAGATGATTTTCCAATACCTTGTGAAGTAGTTTTAGGGGCTACATATTTTTCAGAAAGCAATTCTGTAATAAATTTCGCAACACGACAATTTATTGTAGGAGATCATGTCATACGATTTCAAGAAAATAATGTTCAATGTAGCAATTTTTGTTATTTACATAGTACAGAAGGAATAGAAGAAGTTAGTATAAATGCAATACAAAAGATTTCTCCAAAAGTCAAAGTTTTAAATCCAGCAACTAGTACCAAAGAATATTTCCTAATAGACACCGGGTCCGAAGTCAATCTAATAAAGAAACGTCTTCTGTCACCTGGAAACGAAATTGATACCACGCAAAAAACACAAGTCCGAGGAATAGGAAAAGAAATAATATCAACTTTTGGTACAACCGAAATAAGGATATTTGACACTTACACTATCTTTCATGTAGTCGATGATGCTTTTGGAATGACTTACGAAGGAATATTAGGCGCTTTATTTCTCGAAGAAGCTAAAGCCATCATAGACTTTGGATTTAATAATTTTAGAGGAGGAAACTTTGTTGTACCCCTATTATTAGAACGATATCTCGGAAAAATCATGCCAAGACCACAAGTCAATAAAGTGCAGCTTAGTCCTGATGAGTTTGACAGAATATTAAACGAATTGATACCTTTAGATTTTGGAGTACCGTTTAATTCGGCCGTCAGACACGTTTATAGTATTGCACAAGACAGCGTTAACGAAGAATTAGATATAGAAGATATAGATAATGATTTAGGGATAGCCGACGTAATCTTAGATGAAACCAACGAAGATAGTAACAAAAGCATAGAAGATTATTTAGATTTAAGTCACCTGAACGATACTGAAAAGAGTTACATTGTTAATCTCATTAAGGAAGTACGAGATGTCTTCTATCTTTCTAGCGACAAGTTACCGGGAACCGATCTTGTCTTGCATGAGATAAGAACAATCGATGATGTACCAGTAAATAGTAGACAATATCAATTTCCTCACGCGATGAAGGATAAGATTAACTATCATGTCGAAAAATTACTAAAAGCCGGTATAATACAAGAATCTACTTCACCATACAATATCCCCATATGGATTGTACCTAAAGCAACAGACAGTAATGGAAGAATGGTGTTGGACATGAGAGGATTGAATGAAAAAACAATCGCTGATTCGTATCCAATACCTAACATTACACAAATTTTTGACCAAGTAGGAGGTGCTAGATTCTATTCCGTACTTGATCTCGCCATGGGATTTTACCAAATCAAGATGCACCCAAAAGATGCGCATAAAACGGCTTTCAGTACTCCTTTCGGCCACTATGAGTTTGTGCGTATGCCATTCGGTTTGAAGAATGTACCCGCGACTTTTCAACGTTTAATGGATACGTTGCTCCGCGGACTTCAAGGGTTAGATCTGTTCGTGTATTTAGACGATATAGTTATATATGCAAATACACTTGAAGAATATGATCGCAAATTCCGAATGTTAGTGGAAAGATTACGAAAAGCAGGATTGAAATTGCAGATTGGACAATGCAAATTTTTAATGCGACGAGTTAATTACTTAGGTCATATAATAAGTGAAAATGGTCTAGAACCAGATCCGAAAAAAATTGAAGCAGTTAAGGAATTCTCAAGACCAAAGTCGGTTAAAGCTGTACGTCAATTTTTAGGGTTATGTAGCTATTATCGTAGATTCATTAAAGATTTTGCGAAAATTGCTAAACCTTTGACCAGACTTTTGCAAAAAGATACGGCGTTTGAATGGACAGATAAAATCGAAAGTTCATTTTGTGAACTTAAAGAGTTGCTGTGTAGCGCTCCATTATTACAATTCCCAAATCTTGATAAAGATTACATAATCCGTACGGATGCCTCTGGAATCGCAATAGCAGGAATACTCTCACAAGGCACTATTGGATCGGACCAACCTATTGCATACACCTCTCGAGTACTACGTGGTCCGGAATTGAATTACGAGGTTTACGAAAAAGAAGCGCTCGCAATTATTCACAGTATCAAAGCATTCAAATCATATGTCTTCGGAAGGAAAATCACCATTATTACTGATCACCAACCTTTAGTTTGGTTTAAATCAGCCGACCTCAATACCAGGGTTTTGAAATGGCGTTTCCAAATTTCTGAATATGACTATGAGATAATTTATTGCCCAGGTAAAGCCAATGCGACAGCCGATGCACTATCACGGAATCCGATAGAACCAGTTAATGTAAAACATATACGTCAGAATGATAGAGAAATTAAAAATCTAGTTTATTCTTATATTAGCAAACAGACAGGTGAAGAGTTTCAATTCTTAATTGATTCTACTTCCACTGCCAATATCATTAAATCCTGTTGTGTACCGGACGATATACCTATCCAAATGTCCAATATCTTACCCATGCAGAGTATTTTTGGTGAAGATGATTACCAAGAATGTGGATTTGTCAAGTTAACAATAGTCGGAAATGAAATAGTATTTTATGTTGTTGCAAATTGTCAAATGCCATATCACGGAATCATAGGTAAAAATTTCTTATACAACACCAGTACAAAGATAAACTATAATAATAATAGCATAAACGAAAGTAACGTAGTAAAACCTGTTGTTAACTGATAGTAACATGCAAAAATATAGAAAAATTTATAATTTATATACGCCACTCGTTGACGAAGAACCTCTTTTATTGAATATATATAATCCAAAATACGGATGGACACAGTATATGATTAATAGTTTATCTGAACAGAGTCTAATAAAGGAAAAGTATGCTTTAGGAATTCGTGATGAGACCGATCAAATTGACCTAATAGATATTAATGGTTTAACCCATAGAACTTTAGGATCAATAACACTGAAATTATTTGAGATACCAATGAAATTCTATATTGTACAAAATGACTTTCCTGTAAATTGCGAAGGCATAATAGGATCTGATTTCCTTTTTTCTAGTAAAGCAAGTGTTAATTTTGACACAAAGACAATAAAAATAGGAGACACTTACATTCCTTTTAGAAGACGGAAAATACCAACACAAGAAAATGATAGTTACATATCTGTAATCACCGAAGTAGATAAAACTCATCACATTCCTGAAATAAATGTAGTTACTAGAAGGCAAAGACAACAAATGGAACAGTCATCTGACCCTTTGGTAGTTCAACAGGAAACTGAAGAAATCAAACCAATAAAACGTCCACGCGGACGACCCCGGAAAATTCCTATTAATAATGATAATAAAAATATTATGCCACACCCAAGAACACCTCCTGTAGAGAAGTTGCCCATACCTGAATCTGTCGAAGTTGTTTCAAAACGTTACCCCAAAAGAACTCGAAATGAGATACCTGATTACGTAGAAAGTGATCTAGACGATAATGAACTTGAAGGTGAGGCACGAGTTATACCCAAAATACCTGTGCAACCCAATCAGAATCTGCCTCACAATATACAAGATCCTGATTCCGAAGAGGACTCAATGAATAATAGTTCAGGTGAGTCCGTAAATAACGACAACGACACCGCTAATATAGTTAAGGTTAAAGAAGCCATACATATGCGCAACGACAATGTTGCTTATTTTATAAGCAGCAATGGACAACCTTGTGATGAAGGCGCTCGAAAATTGATAGAAAATAAGAAAATTAATACTAAGGTAATCTTACAAGTGGGTGAAGTCTCAAAAGAAAAGAAGAAGAAGAACTATCATCAATTTGGACTCTGCATACGAGGAGACCGCCCAGAATCGTTAACTCATATCAAAGATTATATACATATTACTTTAAAATTATTAAAAGATTTGCTAATTAATACTAATCAAACTGAAGTCTGTATTGCACAGAGTAAACATATAGAGAATTTAAGTTGGTCAGAAATAGAGTATTTATTAGATAGCGTCTTTAGAAATAGTGGAATAAAATTAATAATTTGTACAGATAAGTTAGAGTATGTACCCTCAGAACAACGCGACGGAATCTTTTATGAATTCCATAAATCCCCAATTGGAGGACATCGTGGCGTTTCAAAAACCTTTCACCGGATCAGACAAGAATATTATTGGGAAAATCTAAAAGACGATATACAAAGGCGAATCCAACAGTGTCTAGAATGTCAATTGAAGAAATTAACTCGTTTACAGACCAAACAACCTATGATAATAACTGATACATGTGCTACAGTGTTTGATAAAATTGCTATGGATATTGTAGGCCCTCTAAAAAGAACAATAAAAGGAAATGAATACATTTTAACCTTACAGGATCAACTTAGTAAATTTTGTCTAGTTGTCCCATTAGCAGACACCTTATCATCAACAATAGCGGACGCATTTCTTAAGAAATTCATTTGTGTTTTTGGATGTCCGAAAGCTGTGCTTACTGATCAAGGCAGAAATTTTTTGAGTTCACTAATGACGCGTATTTCCAAGCGATTCAAGATAGAGAAATTAAAAACCACAGCATTCATGCCTCAGTCGAACGGTTCCCTAGAAAGATCTCATCACGTATTAATTGAGTACTTAAAGCAATACACCGATCTTGACAACGATTGGGATGATTGGCTCGACCTAGCTATCCTAAACTACAATACCTGTGTACAAGAAAGTACCAAACATACGCCGTATGAAGTTGTATTTGACCGCTTAGCTCGAATGCCCTCAAATAATCCTCTTCGTGAAAGCGATACGTTACCTACATATAAAGGATATATAATAGATTTAGTTGCGCGTTTATGTAGTATACGAAAATTAGCTTACGAAAATTTAGTTAGCTCTAAAGAAAAATCAAAAAAATATTATGATAGACATATAAATCCAAAAGACTTTAGTTTAGGTGATTACATTTTCTTAAAATCAGGACCTAAACCAGGTAAATTCGGGGATTATTACTCAGGGCCTTATAAAATAGTTGGTATTCTTCCAAAACATAATGTAAAAATAGAGACTAAAAAGGGCACAAAGATATTTCATTCAAATAGACTCCGAATTTCGCATATAAACAAATCAACCAAAGAAAATAAGCCGAAATAGAAAAAGGGGGAGAGAGGAAAAATATAATATAATATAAAATAAAATGAGATAAATCATAAAACAAAATATATGTATATTATGAAACAAACAATAGATAATTGAACA
Source organism: Phymastichus coffea (assembly GCF_024137745.1). Taxonomy (NCBI): domain Eukaryota; kingdom Metazoa; phylum Arthropoda; class Insecta; order Hymenoptera; family Eulophidae; genus Phymastichus; species Phymastichus coffea. The sequence continues at coordinate 595,427 of NW_026706846.1, forward strand.
AAAGGAATATATAATGAAATACTTTCTGATTACAGAACCGAAAACATGATGCATTCTTCTCTGTTATCACTGATATTTTTAACAATAACTAATCCAGTTACAGCCATCATAGGATACGACTGCGGAGCAAGATCTCTTAATATAACCACTATATCTTTATTAAGCGTGGAAGAATGTGAAATGCCTTCTACAAAAATAACAAGAAAATATATTCAATTATTACAGTTGAATAACTATGAAACTGCTCAAGTGATTCAATGTAAAGTCCAAGTAGACCGAACTGTTTATTATTGTGGAATGCATTCACATAATTCCATAATAGAGAATGGCGCAATAGAATATTTAATGGATGTAAGCCAACAAACGTGTTATGATTTACACAAAAGCGGTACATTTTATTTTGACAATTCACATGTATTTCGAGATATTAAAGTTAATCAAACCACAGTTAGACCCGTGATACTTGCAGGAAGCGTAGATCATAATGGAGAATGTACCTATGGTAGTTATTCCGATGCTTATGGAAGCTGGAATTCCGTAGTTGTCCAAGCTAAAATAAAAGTAACTTTACAAGAATATACCGCTTCTGTCGATTTAGATAATAACCAAATAATATTACGTAGTGGCGTTAGATGTATTTTAGGTAGTGAACATTGTACAGATTCTGAAGGAGGATACACTTTTTGGGAAAGTGTACCTAAAGATGTATGCAAATTTAATCGGTATCAAATATTGTATGAAGGAACAGCTAATCAAATTGAAGGTGAAATAGAACAAACTTTATACTCATTAGTAACACAAGACATTGCTTTTGCGTTAATATCCAAATCTAAACGTAATCTATGTGGTTACGAAATTATAGTTACTGAACACCCAAAATTATTTGTTTATATTGTCGAAAATAATGCATTTTTTCTAAGTAAGAAAATATCAATGAACAACCTAGATATATTTGCGTATGTAAATTCTAAGTTTGTATATGTAGAACGTCACATAAAAGTACAATTAAGTCGTATGTACAAGGATGTTGTCGTACATCGCTGTAAGCAAGAAAGAGAAATTATGAAAAATGCACTTGCAATTGCTAGTCAATCTCCCGATCAGTTTGCCTATAATCTCATGAAAGGACCCGGATACATGGCTGTGACAGCAGGAGAGGTAGTGCACATCGTTAAGTGTATACCCGTTGATGTGAAGGTATCGCAAGGAGACGAATGTTATGCTGAACTAAAAGTAATCCATAACAACCATACCAAATTCTTATCTCTCAAAACACATATTTTGAAGGCTTATGGGACAGTAGTTGATTGTAATGCTCTCCTACCCACATTTTTTTACTTTAATGATGACTGGTATAAGTTTTTACCAAGAGCAGTAGAAGCAAAAACTCCCACCATTCTTAAGCTTTTTTCTGGATTAACTTGGAAGTACCAGAATATTCCCTCACTAGCCACCAGCGGAATATATACAGAAAAGGATCTACAAGATTTAATGAACAGAATCCTGTTCCCCTTGGAGCAACCTGCAGTAATAAATGGTGTAACCCGAGAAATTCGTGGACACACCATAAAAGATAGCAACGGAATAATTGGAAGGTTAATGAACGAGAATGTAATGGAGCAGTTAATAGTCAATACCTGGAACAAAATGTGGATGAAATTTATGACCTTTGGTACTTTCAGTGCCGGTATACTTGCAATTATACTAATTGTCCAAACTATAAGAAAATTAATAGAAGTCCTCATCAATGGAATAACTCTACATAGCATTTATGGATGGTCTTTTCATCTGATTGGGGCCATATGGAATAGTTTAACTACGTTTCTGATACATTTAGCACCAAAACCCACAGAAGCGAAAAGGGATGTAGAATCATCAGCACATATTGCCACCGCTCCTGGACAGGAGTTATATCCGACTCTACATACAACAGAAAATGAAATAACACAACACAACCAGAGTAATTCGATTCCAGCATCACAGTCTCAAGCAGTTAAACCATCGTTTCGGTTCCTCCCATGTTAGGGCAAGATCTTCGAGATTAATAAAATAATAAAAATAATGATAAAACCTTGATTACTGCATGATACGACAAGATTCTTATAATTAGAATAAAAATTTCGATTGCTCTTCCTCGTTGCACTCCTCTAGTAATCGTTTAAGTGTGGGGGTGTGACGGCCAGCCGTAACTTAGTTTTTTTTCCTCTATTAATTTAATTATTAAATATGACGAACGGAGTGGGAACCTTCCTAATTTCCCACGATGAAAACGCATTCGAAATATAAACTTTGATAGTGGCCCGAGCCTGCGTACTCAAGCTTACAATCAACGCTCTATCCTGCTTTGTCCCACACGCATGTGTTGACAGGGGCCTACGATCATCGCGTATACATCGTGAAGTGTTATCACGCTGATAATGGAAGGGAACCATAAAAATGCAATCTATCTTTTTTTTTCCCACCGATTTTTAAGAAAATATCCGTAATATTAAATAGATTTTCATCAATTTTGTAAGCTATTATAATGCGCATCTTTTTGTCACCGAATAACCAATAAATAGAACAATAATGTATTTTATAATAAATCGTAAAAGGTTTGGATTTTTTTGAATGTTTATAATAATAAACTATGTATCGTTATAATTAATTAAGCTTAGTACGATTATGTATAAGTAATTATAAACTATAGCGTTACTCTTGCTCATAAAAGTGGCACTCCGAGAGCCATCTCTGGAGAAAAGGGCCCAAGTTAAAAAGGGACCGCCCTTTCTCTCTCTGAAAATTCACGCCCACAGACCAATAAAGAAATTCTGGATATGATTAGAAAATTTCCCAACAATACAAAATTTGGCCGTTATCGCTTCATGGGCCTGAGGAAAGGGATTTCCACCCAACCACCCACGGCTTATAAAAAGCTCTGTACAAGGCTGGAAAGTAGAGAGTTGGAAGTGCGGAGTGAGCACCAGGAAGTCCCTAATAAGAAGTGTTTACCAGTGAGTGAGTCCCGGAGGAAGCATCAAAGAAGAAAAGTCACCCAAGTATATTCAGAGCATATAGAGAGAGAGAAAGAGGCCAAAGAGCAGAGAGAACGCAACTTTAATAATAAGTGATTTGATAAAATAAAAGTAAGTAAAATCTTATATCTGGCTATCCTTTTCTTTCTTCAAGCAATCCACCCTTTCTTTTCGGAAATTCATTAAGCGTGAGTCTGGTGAATTTTCATTCAAGTCCCTTAAGAACACATTAAGCGTGAGTCTGGTGTGTTCGTAATAACATTTGGTTATTACATTCCGCACTAGCATACAGTTTTCTTAACGCAACAATATTGCTCGTCCCGGCTAATGTGTTACACGATAGCCAAATCAGAGCAACCCTGAGTTTACGCTTACTCCAAGCGTACCTGAGAGTGACCCCGACGTCACAATTCTATATATTAACGTATGTATTGAAATATATTTTGTGTTTATTATTATTTATTTATTTATTTATTTTTATGATCTCCAATCGGGTTAATTCTATCATACATTGATCGACCTCTTACCGAATTTCATATATAACCATCACTGATTTAATTAAATCTAGCACTTAAATTGTGCATTAATACCGCTTCTAAGACAGTTAAACATCGTAAAATCATAATAAATTTTTTTAAAATAAAATGAAATAAAATGTAAAAGAACAATGTATTATCCAACCACAATGTGAAATATATTTATGGCAAAGTATCTCTCGATAATGAGCATTTGAAACAGCTATCTTGATAGGAAAATTCCCTTTGATAAAATACACGTTTACGTAGACACTAGACACATCGCTTACATATTTATTCGCTGGTCCTTTTTTCATATAATAATATAAATAAACCGTGTGCTATAAAATTTCTAGTTTATTTTATGCATTTAAAATAAAATATTGTAACGGGGTGGATACCGCTTAATTACTTTTATTCGCGCGATTTAATTGGAGGGCGAATGCAATCATCTATGCTCAATACATAATCCGGAGAGCATGGGGAAACAGGTGTCAGTCAACCAATAGATCTAGTAATCTGTAAAAGTGAGTGGAAGCAATATGGAATAAGCGAGTCTAAAGCACTTGTTAATGTCATGAACGGAATCTTTTATTCTCTATCAAATGCTACATAAGGTTGGTTGTTTATGTTGACATCGGCGCTCGCTCATCGTGGACACACAGTGCCGGGACGCTCGCTGCTCTTTGTTAGCAGAGCTATTGCATGCACGCTTCGAACACGAGAAATTAATTGTTAAACATGCAACCGTGATCGCGAGATTAAGCTGGCCAGCTTACCTTTGTTTTGCGGGCGCTCGACGATGACACTAGTAAGTCGCACTCGAGAAACGGTCTATTGTTTAGTTGCGTCACGAGTCGCGAACTTATAAACTCGCGGTTTCGATGGCGAAACCTCACGCACACACAAGTGTTATCGCTGCACTCGGTGATTTTGCCTGCTGGTCCAGGCCTTCGCTTTCGTGAGTTGCACGGCTCCTCGGCTGCGACAATCTCTGGCTCTCTCGTCTGGCTGCTTTTCGAATCAAATTCGGCTCCGGTCACTCGGGTAGCAATGGTCGATCTTCTCTACGCGGGCGAACTCCTTGATGGACGAGGCTTCATTCACTTGCAAGCGTGATGGTGGTTAGAGCTTCACTAGTTCAATTCTAAGCGCGCGCGTTCCGTCTGCTTGCGTTACGCATTCCTTCGTTACGTTCCTAATCTCCCCAGTAGGTGCTGCCCCGCGAGCAGCAATTAGGTTACATTATTAGCGCTAATTCGACGTTTACCGTCACAATATGTATAATATATATTTAGGAATAATTCAATCGAGAGTAACGTATTCATTCTTTATTTCATCTACAATCAAAAGTCGTTTTTTTCAAATACGAAAAAAGCAATTTATTGTCCAAACGCAATTTGAAAGTATCTCTCGATAATTCTAGTCTAGAAAATTATTTATAACGAACACTCGAATAATAAAGCGTCTTCAACAACAAAATATTAATTAATTCGCACTGGTAAAGTACGCGAAGACGTTAGTCATATCATATTTATACACATAAATACGCTAGTCTTTTTAGCAGTCTGTCATATACATCTTTTTATCTTTGTTACTGTTTTATTAGCATTGTTCGTCTATGTTTTTTGTTTCTTACTCGTAACAGGACAATGTGGCGAAATTGTTTTTCTTTTAGTTGCAGTTTTTTTTATTTTTACTTTGACCATATATTCTTCCTTCAAAAACACGTCATTTGAAGTTGAAGGGTTTGATAATTTTGCCAATTTCCTCTTTTCTCTAGCATGTTCCCTCTGCATCGAATTATTTTTATTAGACTGTCTTGCAGCGAAAAACATTCTCATTGTAAGGAAGAATGTAATTATTTTACGAGTAAAGAATTGATTATGTTGTTCGCAACCAACAAGAGGAAGAGATGAGAGATTACTAATAGCATTTGTAATGTCGCGAATTATCTCTGAATCGAACGTATTTTTACCGATAACATCCAAAACACACTTTTCGAGTTTAGAAATTAAATTGAAAAGGCTTATCGACGGCTCAAACAAGGCACCTCTATTCCTCATTTCAATCAATTTATAACAGTCGGGTACTTTTTCGCCTGGTTTCAATGAAACCGTCGTCATACATTCGTTGCAAATAGTTGCTGGAACTTTACGATCGCTAGATGTTTGATGCTGTGCGAGTCTTTTTGATCTTCTCGCAACATATCCAGACATGTATGCAATTACGTAATCAGATGTGGTACATTTGAAATATTCGTGTTCGTCTAATATATTGCATTTCCAAGTTTCTCTGTATGCAAAGCTCTATCCAATATCGTATTAATTTGATAATCCCACTGTTGTCTTCTTACATCAACATTCGGGACAACTTTTTTCATACTTAAGAGCACATTCACGATTTCATCACCTTTTACGTTGGATCCTTTCTGTGGTTTCACCAAAGAGTACGCAGACATGAGCTTATACATTTGAATAAATAATAGTGAGTCGGGATGATCATTCGACCCACAACAGTAGCGCATCATTCCAAAGAATCGCTGTAAATTGTTTATTATTTGTCATTATTCAAATTATTAATTACTTTGAGTAAATATTTTTTTCCGATCAAAAGAAAAGATATTGTGCAAAACATTTAATGCGCGAACAATAGATTAATATTTGTTTGAATTTGTTTATATTTTTAAAGAAAAGGGATCGTTTTTGAACAAAAAATTAAATGCGCGAGGAACGCGCTCATAAAATACTGTATAGTAAAATACTATGTATAGTACTTTTAAAAAACTATACGAGCAAATTACGTCTAAACATAGTATTTTCTGTATACTCGGTGTACTTTAGATAAAAAATGTATATGACAATAAGACAAAAAAGCTTGAACAAATATTGTTTAGACTCGTGAACGAATATAGAAAACATGTATATTCATACGTATATTTCCAAATCTTTTGTAAGAAAACTAAAACTACAAAAAATATATTTGCATATTTCAATTTAATTATAGGTACAAACGCTCGCCAATCGGTAGGAAAAATTTTTTCACTCATTAAAAATTATATAATCGTTTTGAAACATACCTCCAAATTGTCTTGATTCAATCTAGCAGTCATTAAACATTTGAAATTGCAAACTTCAGCTAAAAATTTGCATATTTGCAATGCACCCTTCAACGATATTGTTAGTCCATAGTATGTTTCATCTGGTATGAATTCATAGCTTACTTTTTTTGCTTTTTTTCCATTCTTCAAGAAAAGTTATGAATTCTGCAATGGACTAGAAAATAATGATTGATTATTTATGTTCATATAAGGTATTGTAGTAGTCATAGGGTAAAGTCAGTTGTTGAAATATATTACCTTCCATATGTTATTGTCTGGCTTTAAATTGTCAATTGACGTCCGACTGTTCATAGCTTTGATCAGATTATGTACTCTTCTACAAAATGTGATACTTCCTTCGCAGTCGCTCAAGTCTGAATGTTCATTCTTGAATAATTCCATAGTATCAGCTTAACCAAAAAACTGTAATTATATGTGAAATTTTATTACACATTCGTGTGTGTGTATGTGTGTGTGCGCGCGCGCGTAGCGGAAATTGATAGTTTACAAATTGTAAAACTTGCTCCAGCGAAATATAGCGATAAATATTCTATAACGGGGTTTTGACCCAGCGCGGGTCACTCGTTATATAAATTACGAGGGGATTAAAACAGCTCGGTGTGGGCCTCGTAATAGGCTGCGCAAAGCCTAGCCCAGCAGCAACAGGAACGTTGTGGTGCAGCGTCTGTTACCTTGGCCCGCGGAGGGCGTCGTGTAGTCCTATGGGCGCTTTGGAACAATCACGAAATTCAGGTGCGAAAGCCGGACGGAACGGGATTGTTTACGATAGGTAAAAGGAAGCGCAAAAGAAGAAAACAGATATTCGAATAATATCGAGTTTACTACGGAGAATAATACAAAATTAATACGCAGCGTAAGCGGGAGAGAGAGTGGCGAAAGCTATCGAGAGAGACACGTATTCGAGAAGGTACTTACATTAATGTCTCGGCGTTAGCCCTGCAGGCGATATCCTCAGCCTCGCACGTGGCTCGCGATGACGCGCAGTGTACAGCTCGGGTGCAGTCAAGAGGCGGGCGGCTTTAAAGGCTCGCACGCGTGGTCGCAGGAACTAGCCCGCCAAAGGCACTAGGTGCAACCTCGGCACCGATATCTTACACCGAGTAGACACTCGCGTATTCGCAGACAACCGAAAAGTCAGTCACAAAAGTTAGTCGCGAAAAGTCGGATAACAAAAGATCGCAAGCACGAGTATAGCCGCTCGTCACACGTCCACGTGCTTCGAAGTTGCCGGTACAAGAGCGAGTCCTTATCGCGGGGCTTTTCCTGCCCCACTCTCCTACTCGCGCGCGTCGCGCCGACCTCCCGAATTCTCTCTCTCTAGCTCGCCCTCTATTAGCGCTCTCTCTGACTTACCTTTGGCTGCCATACATGTGGGATAAATATAAGACAATTATATACATAAGAATAATTATAATTATGTATGGGGAGAGAGAGACATAACGAGGGTCTGGCCGCTCGTTATAATTCACAGGACAATAGCAGTACGATTGTACTTGCAAGTAATAAGAGGATGTAGGAAAATTCCACTCAATATTTGTATAAAAATTAATCTATTTATGAAACACTGAGTGCATACGCATGAAAGTGTATAAAGTTCGTTATAGTGACAACCCAAATAAAAATTTTTATTTTGTTAAGTTAAGCAAACTCTATATTATTATAAAGGTTTGAGTTTACTTAATTTGCTTTAATTTTGAAAGTCAAATACACTACTGTACACAGCAATGAGAAGTAGTGTATAATTTACTAGATTTTAATAAATGTAAGATAATTAGTTCAATAAACTCTTCTAATACTTAAAAAAGCTGTGAAAACGAAAACAAATGACACATTTAATAACAAATGACATAATATCAGTTTCATGAGTATGCCAACTAAACAATTGTAAAAATTATCGACTTGATTGTATTTTTATTCATTTGCTATAATAAACTTACATTTCCATTTATTTATAATGAATTACACTTTACCTGAAAAGCCATAGCAACATTCATTTTTTGGTAATATTGTGGCTTAATATGTTCTTCTCTTAGTTTATAATTGACTTTCAAATTAAATCCTTTAGGATTTTCCAGTGCAAGCAAAACATACCAATGCTTCAGCGAAATTTTCCCATCGGGTGTCTTTAATGTCATAATAATTACAAAAATTAAAATAAAACATAGTTTGAAAAGAGCTTATTTGAAGAAAATATAAATTACGTACCCAGATATTATCAAATTTGTTTTGTTTGGAAAAGAAATTTCGCAAGCACTTAATCAAGTGCGGAAAGTACGGAAAATTTTGCAAAAATAATAACAAATTCGTAATCAGCGACCAGAAAAAAAGACGAAAACCATATATATCTTGCACATTAGTAGTGGAAAGAACGATCTAATAAAAAAATTGGAATACTTCCAAATTTGCAAGAATTTTTATTGTTTCGGCCACGATTTTGCAAACACAAATAACTGTAGAAAAAAAACCAAGCAAATAGTTCGAAAGTACAACAATCATGGACGCGAATCCTGTGATTCATGATTGAAAAAACATGTGAATAAAAATTTTATGTTTTATTACTTTATTTTGCAAAAAAGTTATAAAAAATGCCACTTTTTTGGAATTTAGATGGCACCATTGAAAAGAGCGACCTTGAAAATAGTGGGGGAGGTATGTCAAGAATTTTTTGCTTAGCGTTTTCATGGTGAGAAAAAAGCTCGAAGAGAATACATCTGAAAAGTGTCCATGTGAGGAATGAGAACCTCTAGATTTACTACGGCTTCTGTGCTGATTAGGTTTAGAAGAACAATTTGCACAAGAATGCTGAATTGAAGGGTTGGGGACGGAAGGAACCTGCGAGTTTTTGTTGAAAGTTTTAAGGAGAGCATCAAATTTTTGCTCGAGATGACTGATTGCGTTATCTGTGTCCGTAACGGAATGAGCTTTGATGGAAGACGCGTTAATATGCGTGTCTGAATAGCTAGCCGATTCAGCTAAGCGATCAGCTGCTTCTGATAACTGATTAAGATCGCTGCCACCCGAGGCAATTAAGATAGAGCGATGAAGAACAGGTAATTGATTGAGAAAAATTGATTTGATGATGTTGTCATCACACATCCCATTATTAAGGTTCCTAAGTCTGCATAGAAATCTAGAAGGTTTTCCATCGGTTAAAACCTGGCCTTTTAATAACTTGCGCAAATTACATTCTGCGGAGGATGAAAAAGTGGATATAATCCTATCTTTAGCTCGCTGATAAGCGTCAGGGGGCTGAGGTTCAGTAAAAAGTATGTCTCTAATACAAGCCATGACTTCACCATCCAGAGACAAGCATAAATAATCGAGTATAGTAGTGTCAGCCGTGACACTAGCATGACGAAATGCGGCTTCAACTTGACGGAACCATAAAAGCGGATCCGCATGTAACATCGGGGGAATTTTAGGGACCCGGTACCCTTCGATACGAACTTCGTGACCTAAATTATTGTTATTAGATATTTGATTGGGAGCTTCAGTGAGCTGTTGAAAGCGCGTTTGCATTGTTTGCATTTGAGTTCTGAGTTCTTTGATTTGTTGCGCTTTTTCGCGAAGCACAGCCTCAGCTGCAGCAAGGGCTTCTGCCATGCTGACTAGTGAGAATAAGTAACTAACAATCTTACGCCACAGACGTATTACAATGTACACTATTCCACGTACGCAGACGTGTTACAAACACATACGCAGACTAAACCTGAAGTATGTACAGTATGACCTATATTACGCACGCAGGCGTATTACAAACACTTACGCAACTAAATTTTGACTAAGTGGGCAAAACTTAATGAAACTGAATTGAGCCCAAAAATAATTGAAAATCATATTATATTTTAATATTTACATATTAGCATATGTTTCCTATGTATGCACTAGCATTAGATATGGAAAATTATGTTTGAACAACGCAAGGTTATGTACATGTCTAAACATTAAAATGTAATCAAGTATATGAGAGTATGAACTTCGACTAACAAGGGAAGGCAAGGAGGTGTCCGTCACCGATTTTCTTCAAACTTTGCATACGATTAGAGTATCGAAAAATATTGGACGCGTATTTTTTTGTAGCGGCCCATACGGTAATTTAGGTGGTAAAAACAGGGTTGCCAATTACAATTATCTACATACGCTTGAAGTGCATAAGTTGGCGAGACGCTAAATTCAAATTATCATATCTCGGTGAAAGAAAAAGATATCTGAACGATTAAAATTCATTTTGAAGGGAAAGACTCATACCTTAAGATATATTAATTAATATAAAAGAAAAAAATTATCTTATGATCTTACATAACCTCAAATATGTGTAAAAGTCGTGTTTTTTGCACTTGAAAAGATTTATAGTGTTTCTTTTGTAATGTTTTTCGTTCTTTCAAATGGGAAACTCAGTTTTTTGGGTCCAATTCCAAAAATTGGCCCAAATCTGGCTTAACTTGAAAATTTCAAATGGAAACTACTGTTGCTTATGGCCAAGGATAAATGTTGAACGCAGAGGGAGAAGAAATGATAAAATGGCTAGGAGAAATGGGCTTAGTAGTAACAAATGGGAGAAAAGAAGGAGATGAAGAGCGAATGAAGCGTGGATGAAAGGCACAGAAGGCTCGTTAAAAGATATGATAAAATGCTTAAACGGAATATGGAACGGAGAAGGATATCCAGAAGAATGGAGGAAGGGAATAATAGTACCAATATATAAGAAAGGGAGGAAAGAAGAAGTAAAAAACTATAGAGGAATAATGCTGATGGACACGGGATATAAAATATATGCGGAAATACTGAGGAAAAAGCTGGAAAGAGAACTACAAGTAAAAGAGACGCTAAGCGATACGCAGATGGGATTCAGTAAGAAAAGAGGAACAATGGACGCAATATATATATATTAAAAACAATAATAGGGAAGAAAATAAGGGAAAAAGGAGGAAAACTGTACGTATTCTTTGCCGACTTGAAGGCTACTTTTGATAAGATAAAGGAAAGAACATATGGGAAATCATGAAAGAGAAAGGGATAAATGGGAAAATCAGGAAAAGAATAGAAGAAATATATAAGAAAACAGAGAGTAAGGTAAGAGTTGGAAAAGAAATAATTGGGGAGTTTAAGACTTATAAAGGCGTAAAGCAAGGTTGCCCTTTGAGCAGCACGATATTTAATCTTGCCTTCGCTGACCTGAAAGTCAAGATGAAACAGGTGCAAGAAGAAGGGGTAGTGATAGGAAGAAAGAAAATATGGACATTAGCATATGCAGATGATATAGTGATGATGGTAAAGAGTGAAAGTAGAATGAAAGCGATGCTGAAAAAATTAAAAAGATACCCGGAAGAAAGGGGATTAGAGCTAAATGTAGGAAAATCAAAGATGATGAAATGCAGGAGAGGAGGAGGAAGGGGAAAGGAAGAAGAATTCGAATGGGAAGGTGAGAATATAGAGATGGTTAAAGAGTCCAATTACTTGGGATATGTGATATGTAGAAATAACGTAAATAAAAAGCATATAAAGAAGGTAGAAAGGAAAATAAATATGGGACTCGGAAGACTATGGGGGCTAGGAGAAAAACTAGTTAAAGAAAATTGGGAGCTAAGGATGAACCTGTTCGATGCACTGGCGAAAAGCGTGATTATGTATGGAGCAGAAATCTGAAGATGGAAGAGATATGAAGAAATAGAGAGATTACAACTAAAATATATAAAGTGGGTAATGGGATCAGATAGGAACACGCCAAGTTACTTAATACGATGGGAAACGGGAAGACAAGAAATAAAAGATACAGCATTAGAAAGAGTAATGAGATATGAAAACAAAATAAGAGAAGAAAGAGGTTGCTCAATAAAAAAAGAAGCATGGAGAGAATTAAAGAAAAGGGAAAGAAATGAAAAGGATAAAAAGGGTAAGAAGGAGGAGAAAGAGGAAAGGCTAGAAAATGTAAAATATACAGAGAGAGGGAGGAGGGAAACGAAATGAGAGAAGAGTTTTGGGAAGAAATAAGAGAAGAGCTAAAGAAAAAAGAACTAGAAGAAAAGCTAGAAAAGTCAAGATATACTATATAAACGAGTGGAAAGAACTGAAAGAAGAAACGAAAAAGTACAGATTAAAGGAAATACAAGGAGAGGGAAGAATAAAAGGCCTACAAATAAGGAAAAAGTGTAGGTTAGGTAATGACACGAGAGGAAGCAGGTATTGGGAAAAAGAAGAAATTAAGAGATGCAGAATGTGTATGAAAGAGGAAGAAAACTGGAAGCACATAGAAAAATGTGAAAAAAGCAAAAAGGATGGGGAAGAATGGGAAAAAATAATAATAGGAAGCAAAGAAAAGAGCGTGGATGATGGAGCTAAAATGGAAAAGAAAAAGAAACAAAGAGGAGAAAGAAAAAGAAAAACAAGAAGACGAAATTTCAAGAGCCTAAGGATAGAAGGAAACAAAAGACAGAGACGCAAGACTCGCAGACACATCTACATACGCAAACATACACACAAACACACACACACACATGCAAACATACACATACACATACACACATACAAAACACAAGTACTAGCAACTACACAAGCGAGAAGAAGCAGGTATTGGATGCAGGAGCAAAAATGGAAAAGAAGACGAATCGAAAAAGAGAAAGAAAAAGAAAAACAAGAAGACAAATTATAAGATACTAAAGAAAATAAGTGAGGTTGAGGAAAGGAAAGGCAGATGGAACAATAGGAAATGAGAAAAAGGTGTCAAAGCCTAACAAGGAGAAAGATAGATAAAATGATTAGCGAGAAAGAGAGCAAAAGCAAAGTAAAGGCAAAGGTGAAAAGATAAAAGAAAGTAACAAAAGAAGAAGTCGGAAAAATATAAGCAAGAAAGAGAAAAACAAGAGCGGAAAAGGTAGATCTCGGAGAGAGAGAGAGGAAGAGAAGATTAATCAACAGAAAAATGGGAAGAAAAGCTAAACAGACAGAAGCAGAAGACAGGGACGCAAGAGTTGCAGGCACACCGACATCCGTACACATATGAGGGGATGCGCGGTAAAACGGTATAAGTCGACTTATACCGTTTTTCATATTATTGCATAATATTAATCTGATAAATTCTTGTCATATTATTACGTCAACAGCATTACGTAAAAGTGATTTTAACCACTTTAAATAAGGATTGTTCTTATGAAAACGGTATAAGTCGAGTTATACCGTTTTAAAAAATATTTTTCAAAACGGTATAAGTCGACTTATACCGTTTTGAAAATCATATTGTTCTATTGGAATTTGAAGAATGTCAAGCTAGCTGATAGAATCACAACATTGTCAGATAACTATACCTTTACGAAGGTACGCATACTTGTACAGTCGGATTTGAGACCTTTTAGAAATTGCGCACTTATAATGTGTCAGTCGAGATTTAGCTTTCGATCATTAAACTTGTCAATTACAAAGTGTCCAAGCGTAGCAGTAAATATGTAAAATAACGATTCAAGTAGTTGTAGTAGTGAAAATGAATGTGATGAATCAAGTAATTATGATGATAAAACTGATTCTGAAACAAAATCGTCTAAACTTTCACTGACAGACGATGAAAAAGTTGTTAAAAATAAAGGAAAGAAAAGGAAATTGAATAAAAGTTCTCAGAAAGGACCGAAACAAAAAAGAAGAAAAAATTCAGGGAAATCATACCTCACACGTAAAGGCAAAAAAGTAAATATTGTTCTGCAAAAATTTTTGTTTATATTATCACTATTTTTGAGTTAGTGTTATTAACTTCAGCCTTCATTTTTTTAGATACCCGCAAAAATTTTTAATACTGTAAAAAAATGTTGCAAGAAAAGTTGCTGTGATAAAGTTAACGTCAACACTCAACAAATATTGTTTAAATCTTTTTGGGAACTTGGAGATAAAGAGAAACAAGATCTATTTTTGAGTAAGTTTATTCAAAAAGAACCACTAAAAACACAAAAAGCAGTTGTTTTACGTAAAAATCGACAATGTTCTTGGATTTATTCTGTTAATTATCGTGACGAAAATATACAAGTATGCAAAACTTTTATCATGCGTCTATTTCAAGTTTCTAATAGACGATTAACTTTCATACAATTGAGATTAAACCAACCAGTAATAGATATGACAGACAAAAGAAGAAAACATGGAAATGCTAAAAGAATTCCTAGCTACGTATTTGATCTAGCACTAACGCATCTAAGTTTAATACCTTACAGTAAATCACATTATACAGATTCTGATCGTTTATATTTCGAAGATTCAACGTTAACAGTAAAAGAGATTTATGAACTTTTCAGAGAGTATTTTTTTACTGAAACAAATACTCGTCTTACAATGCAGTATAATACATACAACCAATGGTTCAGAGAGAATAGTGTTTATTCGTTACAACAACCTCGAAGTGATGTGTGTGATTTTTGCACGGAATGTAAAAATAAATTGAAACTAAATCCAAATGATGAGTGCAAAGAACAGCTTGATAAACATGAAAGACTCAGTGACGAGTACAAGAAGAAAAAAAAAAAATTTTGAAAAAGTGTAAAAAAGATAACACAACATTGGTTTTTGAGTTTGATTATGGTCAGAATTTATTAGTTCCAAAGTTGAGTGTGAATTCACATTATTATAAACAAAAACTGTCGATGTATATATTTAATATTCATTGCCACAATGATAAAAATAGTGCATTTTACTGGTTTTTAGAACATACTTCAGGAAAAACATCAGATACAGTGGCATCATTCGTTAATAATTTTTTAAAGCAATACTTGCCGTGTACAACAGTAAAAAAAAATAATTTTCTTTTCGGATTCTTGTGGTGGTCAAAACAAAAATCAATTAATAGTTAAGTTTTTGTCATGGCTGAGTAAGTTATACAATGTTGAGCATATTTTTCCGGTTCGAGGCCATTCTTACAATCAGTGTGATAGAAATTTCGGACTTCATGGTGTAGTAAAGAAAAAACGTGAAAACATTGAAACAGCTTTAGATTATGTAAAAATCATGGAACGTTGCAGGAAAAATCCAAAACCGTTTCTCGTTACTGAAGGTACACGCATAATTAAAGATTGGAACTCTGCTCTCAACATATATTCATACAAAAAACCGTACAAATTTAAAATAGAATTCAAAATACAGTCATATGATAGATTTGAGTATGATACGAATGGAAATGTGAAGGTCACGTACATTAACGATCACACAAATCAAGAAACATTTGCGGTGTGGAAGGAAAATTTTAATTACAAAAGGATTATGAAAGAAATCAGAAACGTTCCAAGCGTAGGTTTAGTACCGGCAAAAGTTAAAGATTTAAAAAGCTTTTTAAACTCCCTCAGTGTTGAAGCTCGAGCATGGTACGAAAGCATATTTTCAAGCGTATCTTCCAGAACAAAAGAAAAAAAGAAAAAAGACACTTAAACTTCAAAACCCGTAAAAAAAAATTAATTTTTGTTAAAAAAAATGCAATAAATTTAAAAAATGTTATTTCAAATAGGTGGCATTATACAATTTTTCATTATTAATCTTGTACAAGTATTTTTTTTTCAATAAAGTAGCAAAAAGTATAAAAAAAGCGTTTAATAATTTTCAAAACGGTATAAGTCTGAAATTGATTTTTCAAATTTTTTAAATGTTTTTCAATATTAAATAAATTTTATTGATTCTAATCGAGTATATTAATATATTGCCTAGTAGTGAATCATTATACCAAGTATTTTAAAGATCGGACGTTTCTAAATATGTTTGCCACGTTTTTCTCATTTTTCTCAAAATGACATTTTTCGACTTACACCGTTTTACCGCGCATCCCCTCATATACACAAAACACACACATACACACACACAAATACACATACAAAACACATACATTATCAATTAAACAAACTGGACACGGGGCACAATTGTAATATAAGAAACGAAAACCAAATGTAACATATAAGTTGTAAATAAATAAACTAGTTACTAGATAAGGAAGTTGTCTAATCAAGTAGAAAAAGCTTAATTCATATTTTCTACTGATATAATTTAATGTATATGAAAAGATCATAATTTTTATCAAATAATAATTTATGATACATATTTACAGTAGCAAAAGTAACTTCTCACGTTAGGAGATAAATAATGTGAAAAAAAGGCACACGAATCAATTCGAATTATGGGGGAAATTACACGTTCAAAGGTGATATCAAATTTTACCGAAAAAATTTGTATTTTGAGTCCCAAAGTGGCAATAAAAAAACATTTTATTATATATTTTGTTTATTATAAATATTATTTATTTATTTTCTTTCATAATTACATTCATATACATATTAACATATATAAAATACAACTTTCTATTTATCCCGTACATATGTTTGATATTTTTGAGAATTATTTTATATAATTATAATATATAATTCTTACAATAATGATACTCTGTAAAAAAATGATTGAAGCATAACTTTTTTTTACACCAACTACAAATTATAATTGCAATGTTATCTTCGTAGGTACATACAGGTTCTTCTTTTATGGCAAAGCAAAATTCAACAGGATTATCAAATTTTGGAGGTCTATCAATATAACCACTTTTGAACCATGCATACTTAAAAGTATTATGATACCTCGGAGAAGATAACTGATTATGTACGAGGGATTGCATTTTTATGATAAAATTTCTTTCGTGTAAATTGATATTGTATTGCATTAAAATAATAAAACCAGATGGCTTTCTTACAAAATTCTTCCAGAATCGAAAACCATAAACATCCAAAGGCTGAATTTTACATGTAGTTCCAGGCGGTATTGTCATTACCATTAAACTTACTTGTTTCGGTTCAACTTCTTGTACGGTATTATTACATTGCCCACTCCAAGAGTCTAAAAGTAAGACCGATGAATTCCCAGTATTTTTTAAAAATACTTCTTGCATTCACGTCTGAAGCAATTGCTTCGAAAGCTTTCCAGATGTAGAAGCTCGTATTAATACATTTTCTGGTGTAAATAATGTCTGTCTAACTCGAGGCCCAAAGTCTCCACTTGCTTCTTTCAATACTAAAAATAAAGGTGAAAGCAAATTACCCTCTGCTGATATTACAGATTGAATAGTGTAGCTGTGTGTTAAGGAAGACAGTGATTGTGCTATGCTTTGAATTTCTTTCAGTCCTCTATAATTTAATGTTCTACCACTGTGAATATCCAAATTAAATCCACTCTGATCAGAATTATATACATTGCTTGCACCGTATCTTGTAAGCAATTGTTTAATTTCAACTCTAAAAGTTTCACATTGATTTTTAATTTCATCAATATTTTTCAATGAATCTGTTGTAACAAATTTAGTGATTTTTCGAGATACTATATTATGTTTCTTTTTAAATTGCCAGATCCACCAATTCGATGCTTTGAATAAAGGCATAGCTATTTCAGCTTTTTTTTTTTAAAGCCCATCTTTTCAAATCAATATCATGTACAGTCATCTTCGATATCATAGCTTCATTAAAATTATTAAAAACATATTCTGATATCTTGAATAATTTATCATATCCACTGCCTCCTGCTTCAACTTGCTGTTTCCATCGTCGTAATTATCGCTCGCTAGTTACTTGTTTGTATTTGTGCTTTACAGTATTAAATGAATAAGGCTTACCTTTTCCACTCAACCAAAACTTTACTGCTTCTTCTTTATATTTAAAGTCAAATTTGTCTTGCTCACATGGATTATTTAATTCTTCTAGAAAATCCTCAGATTCTTCGTTTTCCATGTACTCAATAGCTTCTGGATAAATTTCATTTTCATCGCAAAAATACAATGTCGTTTCTTCTTGAACATCAACATCAGAATTTTCTGCATGCTGTCTTATTATTTTCTCCAGTATGTTGTGCAATTGCATTTCTTCGTCACTGATTAAAACCTTTGGTTCGCCATTATTGCTCCGATCAAATGTCATTGAAAGTAAGGTTGTTACAACTTTTACGTCAACAGGTATTTTTTAAATATATATAGTATCCAATATGTACGAATAGTGAAAAGTCTGATTTGAAAAGTCACGCAATCAAATTCTGAGCACAGAATTTTCGATGATAGTAAAACTAATTATTTTCAAGTAGTCTTAACAATTTTATGAACACTCTTTTATATGAATTGTATATCTAAATGTATTGGCACTTACTAAATATATACAGGTGTTATGTGATACAAGTACAATTTTAAACTAAACTCGACCTTTCATAAAACGTGTTTTTATATTTTTCCTTATGAGCAAAATAAAATAATATTATAAAGATAACAAAAACCGAACAACATTGTCAAAAATATCCAGTGGTTAACTATTGCGGCACTGCTTCTGCATATTAGTATCAATATGATTAATCAATCGCGGTTTCCGCATTTGGAGTGGTCAATAAAAGAATAACAACAAAGTGTCTGCTATATTTTTATTAGTATTATTAAATTATTTATTTGGTGATAAGATTTTATATTCATATGCACATCAATGTAATACATGGATTATAGGTATACAATACGATGAGGAACATAAGAAAATCAATAAGAATTCATAATAATGCATCTCCTAATAATTACAATATAATATGTAACAGGCTGCCGTTTAGTCTACAATCTCTTAAACGTACCTTTATAATTACTAAACGACGCCTTGTTATCTCTGTGCTCAAAGCACAGCAACCTACCTTGTCTCGGAGTGCGCCTGCGCAGAGTCTCTTCACTATTCTAAGCTGGGTTCCCCCAACTCACCGCTTGGCGGCGCTGTCGCCCTTACTAGTGGCGCTCGTACGGCCGCCGCTGGAACCTAAGTTGACGATTCCCGCCTACCGATATTCACGTGATTCGTGCTACGCTACCGGCGAATTCGAATCAACTGTAAACAAATATAGACGCGACCTCCGGACAAAGGAAAGACTAAATAACGATTGCCAGATCAAATAAAGGCTAACGTTCACTTTATTAATGTAACTTAATTACACGGGGGTTTTGCCGAGAGACTTGCGCACGCTTGCGCGAATGACAACACACGCTAAATGAGAGAGAGAGAGAGAAAACCGCGATTACCGCGAACTAACCGCTCGCACGCAACAACTAATTTCCTCGCGCACGCTGCGCGGGATCGCACGCCAATTACAACAGTAAAAAAGGGTAAGGTGCACCTACCGCGAGAACGATGAGGATACGGTGGCCAACCGTATCCGAACAATCAACTGTTGAAGCGCTGCTTCTCCGCTCGCCGCACCGTCGCGATTACTGTTGCTGCTGTTGTTGTTGCTGCTGTCGCTGCTACTGCTGTTGCCGCTATTGCTGCCGCTGATATTGCTGCTGCTACCGCTGCTGCTGCTGCTATTGCTGCTGCTAGCACACCCACGCACTCAAATTCGCAATATTCAGCTTCGCACTATCACCAGGAAACGCGTTGACGGCTCGGGAAAAGGTTAGTCGACACAGGCGGACTGAGTGACACAGTCATACTGCCGGTCGGAGCCTCCCCTCCCGGTCATTGCCCCTACGCGCTCTCTCTCTCGCGAACCGAACGCGGCTCCTCTCGTTTACCGCTCATTAACCTCGCGCGAGTCTAACGATTTTCGGTGATCGTTGCAGCCCCCTCCTAGCTTCGAACTACCGGATCGAACTACCTCACTGACTCGCAACCCTAAGGACAGGATTAGGAAAGGAGAGAAACTGACACAATCCATCCTCATTTATACAATGCTTTATTTGCCCATCCCGGGCCACCACTCCCCCACGTCATCTGCCGGAGCCTCCTGGCGCCTTGTGCCTGGGATAGCGCCAGTGCTCCGCCTTGTTGGGGCACTTGGACGTGGTGGTTATCCCGGGATGGCCGCATATGTAGCAGCCCTTCTTCGGCCGCCCACTGGGGCCAGGCTCTGCTCCATGGCCCTGGCTCCCTGCTGGTGGATGGGGCGGCTGGACTGGGGCTGCTGGGGCGGCGATAAACGTAACGCCGCCCACCGTGGCGGATGTGCGCCCCCCCTGGGTGCGTACCACCACGGTAGGGTCGGAAACCGACCCGTCCACGCGGACCGTGAACTCCTGTCCGGCGCCGGTGGCCCCCGAGACTCTCTTGGCCTGAGTCTGCGTCGGGGGCCTGGCCGGAGTCCTGGCCGCGGCCCTATCAGTTGGTGCCGTCGGTGGTAACACCGCCGGCGGGCCCGCGACCACTGGGGACTCCGGTCCCCGGTCTACGCGCAGCAGGGCCTCACCATATGCCCTCTGCCGCCGGACCACAGGAGCCCACTCCCCCAGCATCTCTTGGGCGCCGCGGAAATCGAGGAACTCCCCCAGGTGTGCGTGTACCTGGCGCTGAAGTTCCCCGACAAACTCCCACGCGTTTTCCAATTCCTGGAGGCCCAACCTCACGTGCCTCCAGGAATTTTTGAGCCCAACCTGCTGGGGGACCCGGGGGTGGTTGCAGACCCACTGCCCCTGGCCACAGGCCTCTTTCGGCCTGGGGCACTGTGTCAAGCCGTCGGCCATCGCCGGCCTGCTCGACTCTGGGGTCTGCACCCCCTGGTCCGTAGTGGACTTAGACCGACGGCCCTCTTCGGACGGGCCGTCGGTCTGGGTGGACGCTTCCCGGGTCACAGGCCTGCTGGTTTGGGCCCTCATCCCTTCCCGGAGGAAGTCGTCCACCCGCTGGCGCGAGCGGCCCTCTCTGGCGGCCACCTCGACCTGGGTCCGGACAAATCTTCGGATGTCACCGATCAGCCGATCGGCGTCCGGACCCAGCCTTAAGTCGAGCAACATTTGTGTGGCCGTCTCGAAGGCCTCCTCGCTCACTACCAGCTTCCTCTCCATCTGAAAAAGAAGAAGAGGGGAGTTAAGGGATGTCTCAGGCTTAGCCCTTAACCTAACCGTTGCAGCGTCACGCTCGACGCTATTGTTTACGAGGACGTCCCGGTCCCCTGCGCTTTCCTCGCGAACATGGCCCATTTGCGGGGGTAGCTGGCAGGACCACCTTCCGCACGTGCTGAGCGGTTCTACGGGGCCTGCCTCTTCCCCTTACCGCATTGCCATCCAGGTCGTCTCCACCTGGTGCCTGAGATTCGCACGCAGGGTTCTTGCGCGGCCTACCACGGCCTCGCTTAGCCGGCGCCTCGATCGGTACCTTTGGAGCCGCCGCGGATTTCTCACACTCGTTCGCGGGGGCTGCAATCGCGACGCGCTCGCATATCGGATCCTCGCTGGATTCCTCGACCTTCGCTGGCGGGTCACCTACGCCCTCCTCTTCCTCCAACGGTGTTGAGTCCCCGCCTCCTGGCTCCTCGTCGTCCTGATCCGAGAATGGACCGAAATATGGCTTGAGATTCTTGGCGTGGATCAGCTCGGGCAACTCTTCCTGCTGGTTACCTAGGCGGTAGGTATTAGTCCCACATACCTCCTGAATTACGTATGGGCCAGCATACTTCGGCGCCAACTTCGCCGAAACGCCCTGAGCTGCGGAAGACAAGATGCGGTTCCGCTTCCACACCCAGTCCCCAACCCTAAAGTCGGCCTGACGTCTCCTCCGATTGTAGTAGACCGTCTGACGGTCCGCCTCCTCCCTGGACTTAGAGCCAGCGCGTTCCCATAAATTGGGTAACTGGCGCATGTGCTCACCCCATTCGGTCAGTTCTTGGCCCTCGGAAGCTTCCCGAGCCAACTGATCCTGGGCTCTCCTAAAGGTCGAGGGGGGAGTGGGCTGTCTACCGAAGACCAGCATTGCCGGGCTATAACCTGTCGCGCTGTGAGTTGCCGAGTTCAACGCAAAGTTGAACTCTGGCAGGTGCTCATCCCAGCTCTTATGGTCCCGCTCCACGTACGATATGAGCATGGCCTTGAGGGTTTTGTTCACTCGCTCTGTGGGGTTTGCCTGTGGGTGGTAAACTGGGGTAAGGGCGCGCCGGATGCCGTTCCTCGACAGGTAGGCATCGACCTCTTGATTTTTAAATTCGGTCCCGTTGTCCGAAAGAAATATCTCGGGCGCACCAAACCTGGTTACCACCCTCTCGTGCAATTCCCGTACGATGGTCCTTCCATTGGCCTTACGTACGGGTACACACTCCACCCACCGAGTGAACAGGTCTAAGAAGACCAGAATATACTCGAACCCTCTCGAGCTCTTTGGGAAAGGGCCAGTAATGTCACTGGCTACCACCTGCCAGGGTCGCGAGACCTCTCGACGACCCATCAGCCCGCAAGGCGGCCTTTGTTCCGCCTTGCACTGCTGACATACCGGGCAACTCCTCACGTACTCTCTGACCTGATCGTACATCTTTGGCCAGAAATACAGGTGCCTAGCCCGGGAGAACGTTCGTTCTCTCCCCTGGTGTCCCGCTGCTGGCGCATCGTGTACCTCCTCGAGTACCTGATGCCTCTTCTCGGCAGGAACCACTAGCTTCCAGGCTTCCTCGTTTTCGATGGACCCTTCGCTATCCTCAGTCGGATTGTAGTGATACAATCTCCCTCCAACCACCTTCCAGGTAGGCTGAGAATGTGGATCCTGGCATACTTCCCTGTACTTTTGAAGGTACCAGGCATCGGCTGTTTCCGGCTGATGAGTCATGGCACCCACTTCTACCACCCCCTCCTCATAGGCCCTAGATAAAGCGTCTGGCACCACGTTGAGGTCTCCCTTTCGATACTCTATATCGAAAACATGCCCTTGTAGTGCTAACGCCCAACGCGCTAGCCTTCCTGTGGGATTCCTCATACTGTGGAGCCACCTCAGGCAACTATGATCGGTGATGACTTTGAAGTGGTGCCCCTCAACATAAGGCCGGAACTTCCCGATAGCCCATACTACTGCCAGGCACTCTCGTTCGGAGACTGTATAGTTCCTTTCCGCACTGTTTAGGGAGCGACTGGCGTACTCAATTACGCGCTCCTGTCCATCGATTTCTTGCGTCAACACCGCGCCTATCCCACTATTGCTCGCGTCCGTTTGTAACACGAATTGTGCGCTGGGATCTGGCGACTGCAAGATTGGTGCCGAGACCATTGCGTCTCGCAACCGTTCGAAAGCCTGCTCCTGTTCCTGCTGCCAAGCAAACGGGATGCTCTTCTTCGTCAGGCGGTTTATCGGCTCAGCGATGGTCGCGAAGTCGGGTATAAAGCGACGATACCACGACATCATCCCCATGAATCGCTTCACCTGTCTGATCGTCCGTGGTACTGGGTACTCCATGATGGGCTTGATCTTCTCTGGATCTGGCCTTACCCCTTCACGGTTCACTAGGACCCCCAGGTACTTGACTTCCGACTTACAGAAGTGGCTTTTGGTCTTATTCACAGTGAGGCCCGCACCCAGGATTCGTTGTAAAACTAATCCCAGGTGTCGCTTATGCTCCTCAAAGGACGGCGAGATAATAATCACGTCGTCAAGGTAAGCAAAAGCAAAAGGATCTAAATCCGGGCCTATCACTCTGTCCATCAACCTCTGGAAGGTCGCGCCGGCGTAGGACAATCCGAAGGGCATTCTCTTGAACTGAAAATGCCCCAGGCCGGGGACTGTGAACGCCGTAATGGGGCGCGACTCCTTTTTAAGAGGTATCTGGTGGTACGCGCTACTCAAGTCCAGTGTCAAGATGAACTTAGCATCCCTGATCCTTCGCAGGATGTCGCTCATTAAGGGTAATGGATAGGCGTCCGGCTTGGTTACTGCGTTTACCTTCTGGTAATTTACACAGAACCGATATTTGCCATCTGCCTTCTTAACCATCACCACTGGACTTGACCACCCGCTGGTTGCTGGTTCAATGACGTCGTTGTCCAGCATGGCCTTGACCAGCGCGTGCATTTCGTCTCGCACCCTGTCGGAGACCGGGTAGTATTTCTGTTTACAGGGTCGAGCGTCTCCGATGTCTATCTCATGCTCGACCCCCACAGCACAGCCTAAACACTCGCCTCCGTCTGGAATTAATCCGTCGACGAGGCTAGCCACTTCTTGACGCTGTGCTTCCGTGGCTTCTACCAGGCCTACGGGTGCGAGGCACGACGTACCAGTGACGTTTGCCACTTCCAACGGTACCGCCATTTTGGCTTTCGCCAAGTACAGCTGGTCCGTGTCAGGGTTCAGGTTGGCGCTGAATTCCCTTACGAAATTCGCGCCGACGTAGCAGTCATCAGACAGCAGTGGTGTTATAGCGACCCTTACATCTTTTGTGATTCCCCCTACCGTGAAGGGGAAAATCACATGACCCAAGATGGGACATGGGCGACCGTCGGCGAGCTTCGCTTCTCCCGCACGCGTGACGTCCAGGCCCAGCCCCATGTCTGATGCCAACCTAAGCCCGAGTTGACCCATTACCGTCGATGAGGCCCCGGTGTCGTAGAGTGCCCTCAACTTGTAGGCACCTATCCCCACCTGAAGCCACCATCTGGTCTCATCCTCGGGTCTGTACCTACGGGGAGCTTTCTCCGTCCCTCTCTCCTCTGTGGACGGGAGGCTTTCACGGCTCTTCTTGCCCTGGGCAGCCGCTACTCGCATCGACGTGCTCTCCCCCGCAGGTGTCTGGGTCGCCGGCGTATCCTCTGGAGTGTCAGGTGGTCTCCTGGAGCTTTTGGGTCTGATGGTCTCCTCTCCGACCCATTCAAACCCCTGCTCCACCACCTGAATCCGGCCTCCGTACCCTTCGAGGATACAAAATGCCCGGTTACCCAGATCAGGCATCTGTTCGGTCGCTGTCGCTTCCAACGCCATCGCACTGCCAGGTCTCGTAGGGTCCGATATCCCTGGCGAGACCTTCCTGAACCCTGGGGTCGCTGGTGGGCCCCTGCCACGTTCCAGCGACCTGCGACGAGAGGTCACCTTTACTGGGGACGCGGAGGGGACCTCCGTCCTCCGTTTCCCTGCCCGTTTCCCTTGTTGCAATCCGGGCAGTACCTCCTGGTAAAGCCTAGTTTGCCACAAGACGAGCACTTAATCGGTTGGGAGTAGTCTATTTTCCTCCGCTGACCCTCTCGTCGCTGGCCAGGAGACCCAGGGGGGGTTTTATTCCTCCCCTTTTCTTGCGGCCGACCCCTCGGCCGCCTGGGAGAGTTAGCCTTCCTCTCCTTAAAGTACCGGTCCATCTCGCGTCGCAGGGTCGCGATCTGCGACGACAGATCCTCAATGCGGTCTGTCGCCTGCGTTGCGGCGATTGTGGGCCGGTCCTCGGGTTTCCTGGCTTGAGTTTTGACCGGTGACTCGGGTTGCAGCTGTTCCCTACCCCGAGGCTTGTTGGACATGGCCGCCGTTCGGGGTCCTGCCCGGGGCGGTGGTGCTTTTGCTGACACCCCCATGTGCTCGGGGTATAACGTGGACTTTGGCTCCAGCCTAGTCCTCGGGCGCTCGTCGTCCCGCAAAGCGGTCTCGATCTCGGTCGCCCGGGCATGGAATTCGTCCACGTTGGAGAACGCATTCCTCCGCAGCTGCATCCGGATGGCGGGTAGGAGATTTGCATACAACAAATCTAACTGCCTCTGCTCTGGTAACGGCGGGCGTAGCTGGGCTAACATGAAGAGGAGGTGGCAGGCATATTCTCGCACCAGCTCTCCTTTCTCCTGGTATCGGGCTTGGGCCTCTTGCAGCAATCTTTGTTGCTGCAGCTCACTCGACCCAAACCAACGTCGAGCGCCTGCCACGAAGTCGGCGTAACTTCTCCACTTGAACTTGTTAAGCTCGTACCAGGTCCTCGCAACACCTTCGAGGAGCTCTGATACCGAGCACAAGATTTCGCCGTCTGTTAGCCCAGAGCCCGCGCGTAGATCCTCCAGTCTCGACAAGAAGGTGTCTACGCACTCTGAAGCCGTGCCAGAGTATCGCAGCTTCCATCCTCGGACTATCCTACCAGCGTCCCGAGTCGCATAGTACCCCGACGCCGCATTGGCGTCGTACCAGGCAGATCCTTCCGGGATCGCCTGCTCTTCACCCATGTCGGCGTCTCTTGGTCCTCGTCTTGGTGGCTGTTCCGTCCTTGAAGGCACCTGCCTTTGGGGAGCCTCTCGAGGTTCACCAGGGGTCGGTCGCTGGGGTTCCGGGGTACTTCCTGGTACCCTTGGGTCGTAGTGACACGTGTACGTGGATTGGAAGTCCACGGTTCTCCTGGGCCGCTCTGGTATGGCCGTTCGTCGATTGGTGGGGTCCCTGTTCCTTAACTGCTGGACCTCCACCTGCAGAGCGGTAACCTGGTCGCTCCACCGCGCGCATACCTGATCGTGCCTTTCCAGCATCTCAAGTATGCGGTTGATCCCGACACGGTTGCGCTCGATCTCTTCTTTTAATCGTTCTGTCACGCACCGTTCTTCTTCTTCTTCTTGAGGTTGTAGCTCCTCATTTTCGAAGCGTCGGGCTCTTCGGCTATCTGGCGATCCGGTGGAGCCCTTGTGCTCACTACTGACCCCCTCCGTGGGCCCCTTGACCTCGCCGGTCCCCCTTCCTCTGCGGGCTCTCGCTCCCCCGTCTCGCTCTGACTCTCCTCCTCTAAGTTGTCGTAGACCGCGAGAGTCCGCGTCAGGTTCGCCTCTACCATCTCATCCCTATATAGTAGCATGAGTGGGTGGGCGACAAGATCCTCAGCATCAGCTGCTTCTAATTCTTGTCGCCTGGACTCCAGCCACCTCTCTCGGCTCCTTCGCCTGGACTCCAGCCACCTCTCTCGGCTCCTTCGCCTGCGTTGTGTCGCTTCCCTATCCAACGCCGCTCCATGGAAGTCTAGGTCGATATATTCGCCTAGCAACCAATACGCTAATCGAACTGCCTACATCAGCTTGGGACCGTCTGTACGCAACTCCAGTTGCGTCAGGTATCTGTCCAGCTGTGTCGAAGGCAGTTCCGAAGCCCACCGGGTTATCGCGTCGGCGGTATCCTCCATGTCGCGTATGCTGGGGCGTAGGTGACGGTTGAGGTTAATTTCCCTAGTCGACCACTACCGCCTCCTATCGCCCAAGGCGCGAGCGGGGTGTTGCGATTTTTATCGCCAACTACCCAAATACGCCTTTAATTGCAAGGCAACAATACACGTGGCTTGTGGGTGTGTGCAGGTGCCGCGTACTCTAAGGAAGTACGGACTTCCACTTCGCAACTACCTGCCTATAGGTGGAGGCTAACTGTTTGCTAGCTCCACCGGGTTAGTAAATCTAACCCTACACATACCCCAATTGCGCGCTCTGCAGATACTGTCGCTCGGTGACTAACTCCCACTGAAATACTTTAATGTGTATATAAACACTTAAAAAAAGCAAAAAGTAAACCAAAGTACGATTTGTCACCTTATTTATTCGCGTTAGAGCGACTCCGGACGTCTCTTCGACCCCTGGGGTTAGTGTGCTCTCGGCTCACAAAAGCAGGTGTTATTGGCTCGGAGAGGCGTCTTTCCCCTACCGCAGAGCACGTACCGAACGAGCCACGCGTTATTTTACCCGCTCGCACCTTATTACGCACGCGCGCAAACGTCTCTCTCTCCCGCGCGTCGCTCTCTCTTTTGTGCAAATTCCCTCGTGTGTGAGTCCTAATTTTAGTTGGGCGCCATGTAACAGGCTGCCGTTTAGTCTAAAATCTCTTAAACGTACCTTTATAATTACTAAACGACGCCTTGTTATCTCTGTGCTCAAAGCACAGCAACCTACCTTGTCTCGGAGTGCGCCTGCGCAGAGTCTCTTCACTATTCCGAGCTGGGTTCCCCCAACTCACCGCTTGGCGGCGCTGCCGCCCTTACTAGTAGCGCTCGTGCGGCCGCCGCTGGAACCTAAGTTGACGATTCCCGACTACCGATATTCACGTGATTCGTGCTACGCTACCGGCGAATTCGAATCAACTGTAAACAAATATAGACGCGACCTCCGGACAAAGGAAAGACTAAATAACGATTGCCAGATCAAATAAAGGCTAACGTTCACTTTATTAATGTAACTTAATTACACGGGGGTTTTGCCGAGAGACTTGCGCACGCTTGCGCGAATGACAACACACGCTAAATGAGAGAGAGAGAGAAAACCGCGATTACCGCGAACTAACCGCTCGCACGCAACAACTAATTTCCTCGCGCACGCTTCGCGGGATCGCACGCCAATTACAACAGTAAAAAGGGGGAAGGTGCACCTACCGCGAGAACGATGAGGATACGGTGGCCAACCGTATCCGAACAATCAACTGTTGAAGCGCTGCTTCTCCGCTCGCCGCACCGCCGCGATTACTGTTGCTGCTGTTGTTGTTGCTGCTGTCGCTGCTACTGCTGTTGCCGCTATTGCTGCTGCTGATATTGCTGCTGCTACCGCTGCTGCTGCTGCTATTGCTGCTGCTAGCACACCCACGCACTCAAATTCGCAATGTTCAGCTTCGCACTATCACCAGGAAACGCGTTGACGGCTCGGGAAAAGGTTAGTCGACACAGGCGGACTGAGTGACACAGTCATACTGCCGGTCGGAGCCTCCCCTCCCGGTCATTGCCTCTACGCGCTCTCTCTCTCTCGCGAACCGAACGCGGCTCCTCTCGTTTAGCCGCTCATTAACCTCGCGCGAGTCTAACGATTTTCGGTGATCGTTGCAAATAATAATAATAATAACAGAAATCATAATAAACTGTCAACTAGTTGATAATAGTTTTTTCAGACAAATTTTTAACTAAAATAAAATTATTTTTTGAGCCAGAAAAACTTCGTAAAAATCATTTTTCAAAAAAATTTGCATAATATTTATAATAAACAATAGAAAAAACTTAAGAAACAAAAACAAGCGAAATTTGTGAATTTCAAAAAGTCCCAAAAACCACAGGTATTTATTTTTGGTGCCACTTTGGGACTCAAAATACAAATTTTTTCGGTAAAATTTGATATCACCTTTGAACGTGTAATTTCCCCTATAATTCGAATCTGCCATAAGCAACAGTAGTTTCCATTTGAAATTTTCAAGTTGAGCCAGATTTGGTCCAGTTTTTCGAATTGGACCCAAAAAACTGAGTTTCCCATTTGAAAGAACGAAAAACATTACAAAAGAAACACTGTAAATCTTTTCAAGTGCAAAAAACACGACTTTTACACATATTTGAGGTTATGTAAGATCATAAGATAATTTTTTTCTTTTATATTAATTAATATATCTTAAAGTATGAGTCTTTCCCTTCAAAATGAATTTTGAATCGTTCAGATATCTTTTTCTTTCACCGAGATATAATAATTTGAATTTAGCGTCTCGTCAACTTATGCACTTCAAGCGTATGTAGATAATTATAATTGGCAACCCTGTTTTTACCACCTAAATTATCGTATGGGCCGCTAAAAAAAAATACGTGTCTAATATTTTTTGATACTCTAATCGTATGCAAAGTTTAAAGAAAATCGGTGACGGACACCTCCCTGCCTTCCCTTGTAAGTTAATTTTGAAAGCAAGCTGATTTTAGTATACCGCACATATACGACTATGTGAGGTTGTGTGAATATGTACATAAACCTGTATTGCTATGTGACGAAAACACAAAACGAAAGTTAATATTTATATATATGTATGATGAATGTATTTAACCTGTGCATATGCGTATTAGGTACTTCCGAGAAACAAAGCACTGAAAATTAACTCGTGTTTACAAAGTCGAATTCTTGAAAGAAGTCGCCTGTATGCGCGGTTAAGAAAAAGAAATGAACACAAGGCACATAACCGAGTAAAGGTGTGATGTGGAATGACATGCGCGAAAGATTATCTGAATGCGTAAATTCACTTGGATTGTGATTAAATACTTAGAGTAAAATTAAACATATGTAAATGTGAAAATTTTCACAGACAGGGTTCACAAAAGTGAGCGCGAAAAGTTCTACTTTTCGAATGTACGCCAATGAGCACAGTTCTGAGAACCGCTGTTATGTTAAATATGGCGCCAAAGTTTTGAAATCGCTTTTTTGTCTTTTCAAATGGCGTTGACTGTTTGAACACTTTTCGCGATGAAACACTTAAAATTATAGAGAACGCAATTTTACCTTAAAATTAAAATGCAAATATCGATGTGAGACGGACGGCCAACCAAGCAGAAGCCCGTGTGCGTCGAATGAGCGGCAAAATCACAAGGACGAAACTTCAGCGAGAGTGCAGGAGTTTTCTCCACATGTATCGGAAAATCCACTCGAAAATCCTCGGAGTCGGGGTCACCAATGTAGCAAAGGCTCCTAGGCAGGCCTACTTCCTATGTATGTATATGTGTGAATTTCCAGGGAATGAATGGATGTCAGAGTGTGAATAACTATATTTATTAACCAAGATACATATGTTATCACCATGACGGTCCATGAGGCAGTGCCCAGACGTTCTCTCGCTCGCCGCTGCGGCGCTCTGTGTCCCCTCTCCTCTACCGAGAGAGATGAAACATCGCATACCCTACAGGGGGTCGTTCTTCCATCGAGCGGACCTGGCGATTTTTGTCGCTCAAATCGTTCCACTTTTGGCCACGGTACCCATAAGAGTTTTATCTCCTTCTCTCCTACTCCCTGCTTATTAGCAAACTGCTCTAGGAAGAGATTACCAACACTAGACATAAGAAACATAAACTGATGAACGACGAAATAGATTAAG
Organism: Phymastichus coffea; assembly: GCF_024137745.1. Lineage (NCBI taxonomy): Eukaryota > Metazoa > Arthropoda > Insecta > Hymenoptera > Eulophidae > Phymastichus > Phymastichus coffea. The sequence goes on from NW_026706846.1 coordinate 626,583, forward strand.
TTAATTATGCAAAAACTGTAGACAAAAACAGCATACTCACTGGAGTGTTCTGTTATTTGTATTGTGTATGTCAAGTAGTAGAAACATTTGGTTATTGTCTCACTATGTGAGACAGATTGTAAATTTACATGGAGTTATAATAAAAAAAATTCATAGGTTAAAAAAAGATACGTATCTTATAAAAATCGGTCCAATTCTTCAATTTAATAATGAGACTGATATATTTTTATGAACAGTATACCACTTTTCAGCAATAAATATTGATAAAAAAACTGATTGATCATATTTTCAGCAACTTGCAGCCACGAGCCACGAGTAGGAAGGTTTTGACAGCACAACAGGTTTTGACGGCATTGACAGAACAGTCGATGCAAACAAAAGTCACTGAATCTAGGGAGGCTATTTTCCAGGGTCCTGGAGAGGAATTTTGCCAATGGTAATGCTGTTTCCAACAGCCGCGGACTTGAGTTAGGTTATTTGGAATTCGTAGATTGGTAGCAATACATCGTATGCGACATCCGCATTAAGTTCTCGTCTGTTTGAGAAGCAACCTAATGTCAGATGAAATTTTATACATTTTTAATCTCTTTATATTAGTCATAAAGAACTACATTTTGATGCTTTGGAAGTCTGCAAGAGCGTTTTTGAAAGGTTCTCACCTCCTCTTTCCAATGCCTGTTGATTTTTGAGATACGATTTTTAGGTGCCAAGTAATAATTATATTTTTTAGCACTGCCGATTTTTATGTTAGTTGCCTAAAAGCATGTGGAGAAGGAGAGTGTATCTTCTGACTCACTACATGAAATTATCTTAATCTCCAATTTTTTTTTTAAGATTGACGCCAGTATTGTAGAGCCCATAAATATCACTGAGCTTCATCCAGAACTTCTGCTGACTCATAAAGACTAGTTAAACACAATTAATCAGCAATTTAACTAAAATTAAAATGGTCTTATCACAAAAAAATGTCGACAACAATAAATCATTGTCGCTCATTTCGCACGCTATAGTTCGTAAGTTTCGAAATGAGATTTTAAAAATTAGATGTTACCTATATGAGTGGTCATGGAATTAATTTTTAAAAATTCAGCTTCCGGTTGAAGAAATTGCCGGTACAAGGCTCATCCTTGGGTGAAATGAGTTTAGTGATCTTATATACTTGATTGCGGAACATCTAGCAGTTAGGTTGTTTGATTCTTACTGAGAAGTCCAATCCAACAGCAAGGATGAAACCTCTAATTTTTAAAATCTCATTTCGAAACTCCTCAACCATAGCCAGCTAAATAAGCTACAAAGATTAATTGTTGTCGGTATATTTTTGTGATGAATTCATAAGACCTTTTAAAATGTATATATTTAATTTCTAATTTTAATTGTTATAATTGGCATAATTTTCACTGTTTGACTAGAGTTGACCCTGTAATATTGAAGCATAATGTTTATTAGAAACAGCTTTGTTTATGTTTATTAGAAACAGCTTTGTATATGTTTATTACAAGCATTATCAGAAACAGGATAATCTTTTTTGATTAAATTAGATTTCCAACTAGAAGAATAAATGGTAAATCTTACTCTACCTGTATTAAATTTTAAATCTCGAGTGTAAAAAATAAAGTTGTTATCTAATGTTATTTTGAAAATATTATTTAAAAAAGCATCAATATCATCTGAATTGCTTTTTAATTCATACCTTAAAATATGTAACAGGTGTAGGATTATATGAAATAGAATTTAATTATTATTAAAAGGTGTAGTGATAATATCTGAATCCAATGAACCACAGAGGATGAACATGATCTAAATTGGAAAATAATTTTAAAATTTACAAGCAAAATTTTTATTTCTGATACATAATTTAGGTTCACAATATTTAAATAGTAAATTATGATATATGTTATTCAGGTAACCTGAAGGTTAATAAATTTTGTAACAAAAGTTGAAACTAATTAAAAAAAGTATTAATAAATATAACATTGCTTACAATAATGAAATATGGAACAATATAAGGCACAATTATTATAAATTACAACATACCAGTTTTATTTATTAATAAGTATTTATTGTAGCACTCTATTAAATAAAATCAAAACTTGCTCAAATATAATTTTTAATTATGTGTATTTCATGATTATAGGAATGTTCTATGGTTTATACCAGTCTAAAAATATGAGACTGAATGACAAAACTATAAGGAAAAATAAAATCCACACTCTGAATCCAGCATTCCTTTGAATCGCATTTCGAATTTGTTCGTTAGCTTCTTTTACATTTTCAGTAGAACCAGCAACTGTTGTTAATATATATTCCAAATTCTTTTCTTGATCTAAAACTTTTTCTGAAAAGACATTTTGCAATTCTGAAATTGACACTACTTTATTTTCAATTTCTTTTATTTCTTCTGTTAAAGTATTGAGTTCATTATAGAGTTGTTCATTTTCACTTTCGAATAGTTGAATATCATTTGGTTCTAGTTGCTCATGATTTAGATCAATTGTTTGACGAGTATCACCATTAATTTCTTGAATTTCAAAGGAATTAACTTTAATATTGTCAGCAGTATTCTTACTGTATGCATCATATTTGAAGTGTTGTATATTAGCTTCATTCATTTGTTTTTTCCATGATTTTAATTTAAATACTTGTCTTATAGCTATAGTTTGTTTGGTTTTTAAAATTTTTTGTTTGGAATAAATTTTGCTAATACTTTTCAGATATTCTTCAATAATAGATATAACTGTTTTATTGTGCTCCTGATTTTGTTGAGGTATATCTAAATGACTTATCCACTCTTTTAATTCTTCTAATAATTGTAAACATTCATCTTCAAATGTTCGAGCTAGAATATCAGTCTCATTGTTATCTATATAGGATATATAACTTTTATTAATTAAAAGCTTAGATAAACTCTGATAAGCTTTTCTACTTTCCTGTATAATATTATAAAATTCATTAATTTGGTTACATGTAAGTTTAACCAATGTAACAAAGGAATGTTTTTTTCTAATCCGATTCAAAATATTACTTTTATCTGAATTGCCAATATTTTTATGTTGTAATATAGATTGTATAGCTTCTTTGAAATTTAAACTGATATCCATTATCACAAAGTTGATATAATGTAAATTAATGAGAAACTTTTTCTTCAATTTAATATTCTGGAAAGAAGAGATACTAATTTATTTGGAAATTTTCGTAAAGCAGGTCTAAAAAGTTAGCACCCAGAATCCTTTTCTTTAAGCTAATCGATAAACTAATTATATCGTTAGATATTTCGTCAGGATAGCAACAACTTTTCTCTTTGTCGTTTGTTGGTTCGTTCACTGGAAATCCTTAAAATTAATAAAATATGTCTTAGGTGCTGGCCTTAGCACCCAAACCAAAGTTGCGGTCAAACTTGAAAATTGTGAGGAAACTGTTCGAAACGTTTTGACAGAATCACCTAACCCTGGATACTTCCGAAACGACCCTGACAGAAAAATGATTGATTTAAAAAAAATACAGCATTAGCTTCGTCTTAATTTGTACTACTCGAAAATTGCTATTTTGGATTTTGTACCCCCCTAAAATTTTGAAAAAAGCGGAAAGAATGATATTTCGGAAAACTCATACATCTGGCAGAAAAATGATTGATATCTTAAAAAAAAAATTCCACTAGTTTTATTTTTATTTGTACCATCAGAAAAATGCTTTTTTGGAATTTGTACTCTTTCTAAAAAAAAGATTTTCCTATGGTATATTAACAATTCAAATTAACGTATTACTGCGCATGCGCGGCGAAAAATCTATCTTCCAACAGAAAAATATAAGATTTTGAAAAAAAAAATATGAATGCCTTCTTCTTAATTTGTACCATCTAAAAAATACATAAAACTAATTTGTACCCCTGTAGAATTTGAATAATACAATGTTTTTGTACAATTGTAATACTGATAAATTTTACAGGAAAATCTTTTATTTCTTAAAAAAAAATATAAATTTCTTGCTTTTCCTTAAATTTTACAGACTGAAAATAGTTTTATTGTAATTTGCTCGTCACGGCGTGCCGTCATAATGCAGGTATAGTGGGAGCATGAAAAGCGACGCTCCCGGGCCGTCAGAATGCGGGCATAATGCGAGTCTCAAGTGCCGCACACCGTGCCGTAAGAGTGCTGTCATTCTGCGGTTACGCAAAAAAATAAAATTCGAATAGGCATTATTACGACGTGGGTTGATAACACAGCCACACAAAAAAAAAAAAGTGGCAAAACCCACAGACCAGACCATGCAGACTTTATGTTTTTGGGGTCGCTGAGTCCGAATCCGGGGTCAGTTTTGCCCCACCACGTCACAGTCAAGGGCAAATGAAGGTCAAATTTGCAAAAATGGAGAAAATCAATTTTCTCCAGTCTATATATACGTTTTTGGGGTCGCTGAATTCAAATCTGGGGTGACTTTTGTCCCACCCCCGCGAGGTCAAGGGCAAATGAAGGTCAAATTTGCAAAAATGGAGAAAATCAATTTTCTCCAGTCTATATATACGTTTTTGGGGTCGCTGAATTCAAATCTGGGGTTACTTTTGTCACACAACCTTGGTAGTGTAGTATTCATCAAAAACAAACAGAAAGTCATGCCATCTAATTTTTTCTGCTATACATTACGCGTTTCTCATCGAATGAACGGTGCAAAGGTTTTCTTTTACGTTTTTTTGCCGTTTTACAATCTCTTTTCAACATCCAACAGTAGTCAGCCAACATGCATGTATCCCATCTTCCTTGATAACGCTTTTCCATCACTTTCACATCTTGATGGAAACGTTCACCTTGTTCTTCACTATAATCACCACAGTTTTCAGGGAAACTATCGAAATGTTTGTGTAGAAAATGTAATTTGTAATTCATGAGACATCCCATCTCCCTAAAGCTCTCCACCATTTGAGATACAATTTCTTTGTAATTGGGGTTTCTACGACTACCCAAAAAGTTTGCGGTAACGTCCTTGAAGCTAAGCCATGCAGTTTGTTCGATGCTGGTCATGGAACTAATAAACTTATCATCAGCCATCATTTTTCTAATCTCTGGACCATCAAAGATACCTTCTTTTAATTTCGCATCCGATTTACTTGGAAATTTGCTTTCCAAGTACTTGAAGCTCTGAGCATCTTTATCTAAAGCCTTGACGAATTGTTTCATGATACCAAGTTTTATGTGCAATGGTGGAATGAGAACTTTTTTAGGGTCAACCAATGGGGTAGCTTAAACGTTGTGTTCTCCAACAGTTAGAGATTTTCTCTCAGGCCATTTATGATCAGTATAGTGCTTTGCTCGATCTCAACTATCCCATAAGCACAAGATACATGGCGTTTCGTAAAACCAGACTGCTGTCCTAACAATATTCCTGAAACTTTCAAATCACCACAAATACGCCATTGATCCTTGTCATATTTAATTTTTTGCAGTATAATTTTGAGATTACCGTATGTTTCCTTCATTGTGGTGGAGTGCGCTATAGGAACTGAGGCATGATAGTTGCTATTGTGCAGTAATACAGCTTTCAAACTTCTGTTTGATGAATCTATGAACAATCTCCATTCTTCGTCTTTATACACATTAGGTTTAATTTCATTCATTAAACCTTTTACGTCTTTACAATATACTATTTTATCACCATCACGATTCATATCTTCAAAGTATGGTTCGAAACTTTTGCTTCTTTTTCTGTAAAAAGATACTCTAGTAGAACTTGCCAACTGATTCATGCCTTTCAAAGCTGAAGCTAAATGTTCTGCACCATCTTTAGGTAAGTTAAGCTCTCTAACTAGGTCGTTCAGTTTATCTTGAGACCATAACTTTACGCTTTTGTCTTTCTGGCCCGCTGGAAGGAAAATATCATCATCTTCATCATCATCATCAGTTTTTCCATCAATATCACTTTCATAGGATTCATCTTCCAAATCATCACCTACATCATTGGTAGCATTGCCATTATTGTCATCACTTATGTCGTCACAATCTTCGTCATTATGATCTCCATCATTCGTATCGGATTCAATGGATAACTTCTCAAGCACATAAAGCTCTTCATTGGTACTCGATTTTTCAACAGCTTTTTTTACAGAAGTGACTTTAGCGTAATTCACTTTTGTTTTTGATTTACTATTCAATCCTGAAACTTCAGTATTGCAGAAGTAGCAATCTTCGCTTCCATCTGGTTGATACCATTCCATTGGGCTAATAAATATGACATCATCACGTTTTTTTGTCTTTTCCCATTTACAAAGCATTTTACGAGATCGTTCGCAGATGCTACCTGGAGTCCACTCTTTTATAATATCATCCGTCTCTAATTGAAAACATGATTTGTGAATTTTTCTGAGGCGTTCATTAAAATCACGACGAAATTTTTTAGGAGTATATACTCCACAGACGAAACAAAAAAGATCACGATTTTTTTTGCAATTATGACGAGAAGTAGAAGGTAAATGTTCCATGATTGACAGTATAACCCCGCACGTTAGGGATCCTGGTCCGATCGCAGGTGAGTCCGCTGTCCCGGAGGTGATAACTCTTATACCTCTCCGGGGCTAAGTATAAGAGCTTTCCGACTTTGACGAGGACAGTGTCAACTCGTCGTCAGACACACTACAGCTTCATCCTCACACCCTAACGCCCCCCTGCAAGGCAGTGCGCTTCCACTGGCATCGTTACCTCGACAAACTAATGAGCGGATCATCCCACACATCCCTATTTAGGGCAGTGTCACCGTCACAGTTTTTGTCGAGGCAGCAGGTTAAGGCAACTTTGAAGGAAAAATTCATATTTGAATTCTTCTCATTCATGTCACCATACATTTATACAATTAGCAAATACATGCTGGTTTTCTAAAAAGTTCTCTAGTCATGATACAGAAAACTCTAATGCATTTAGGAAATTGTTGAACGTACGATTTCACAAATATGAAAGAAATAAATATGATTTTTAACTTTTTGGGGGGTAGCAGAAGCCCAAATTATGAAGTATCTGAAATTGTTGAGAACATAACGCCGAAGTAAGTGGCGGCAATGATGAGGATAGAAGTGATGACTCGGATGATGATTCAAGGTTGAATTCTACGAAAGTGATAACGATGGAGAAACTAAAGAAGACGATGATGACGATGACAATGATTTCCTTCCGGCGGATCAAAAAAAAATAACAAAGTTATGAACTCAAGGTAAACTGAACGACCTTGTTAGAGAGCCTAGTTTGAAAGATATGAATCAGTTGGCAAGTTCTACTAGAGTATCTTTTTACAGAAAAAGAAGCAAAAGTTTCGAACCATACTTTGAAGATATGAATCGTGATGGTGATAAAATAGTATATTGTAAAGACGTAAAAGGTTTAATGAATGAAATTAAACCTAATGTGTATAAAGACGAAGAATGGAGATTGTTCATAGATTCATCAAACAGAAGTTTGAAAGCTGTATTACTGCACAATAGCAACTATTATGCCTCAGTTCCTATAGCGCACTCCACCACAATGAAGGAAACATACGGTAATCTCAAAATTATACTGCAAAAAATTAAATATGACAAGGATCAATGGCGTATTTGTGGTGATTTGAAAGTTTCAGGAATATTGTTAGGACAGCAGTCTGGTTTTACGAAACGCCATGTATCTTGTGCTTATGGGATAGTCGAGATCGAGCAAAGCACTATACTGATCATAAATGGCCTGAGAGAAAATCTCTAACTGTTGGAGAACACAACGTTAAAGCTACCCCATTGGTTGACCCTAAAAAAGTTCTCATTCCACCATTGCACATAAAACTTGGTATCATGAAACAATTCGTCAAGGCTTTAGATAAAGATGCTCAGAGCTTCAAGTACTTGGAAAGCAAATTTCCAAGTAAATCGGATGCGAAATTAAAAGAAGGTATCTTTGATGGTCCAGAGATTAGAAAAATGATGGCTGATGATAAGTTTATTAGTTTCATGACCAGCATCGAACAAACTGCATGGCTTAGCTTCAAGGACGTTACCGCAAACTTTTTGGGTAATCGTAGAAGCCCCAATTACAAAGAAATTGTATCTCAAATGGTGGAGAGCTTTAGGGTGATGGGATGTCTCATGAATTACAAATTACATTTTCTACACAATCATTTGGATAGTTTCCCTGAAAACTGTGGTGATTATAGTGAAGAACAAGGTGAACGTTTCCATCAAGATGTGAAAGTGATGGAAAAGCGTTATCAAGGAAGATGGGATACATGCATGTTGGCTGACTACTGTTGGATGTTGAAAAGAGATTGTAAAACGGCAAAAAAACGTAAAAGAAAACCTTTGCACCGTTCATTCGATGAGAAACGCGTAATGTATAGCAGAAAAAATTAGATGGCATGACTTTCTGTTTGTTTTTGATGAATACTACACTACCAAGGTGGTGTGACAAAAGTAACCCCAGATTTGAATTCAGCGATCCCAAAAACGTATATATAGACTGGAGAAAATTGATTTTCTCCATTTTTGCAAATTTGACCTTCATTTGCCCTTGACCTCGCGGGGGTGGGACAAAAGTCACCCCAGATTTGAATTCAGCGACCCCAAAAACGTATATATAGACTGGAGAAAATTGATTTTCACCATTTTTGCAAATTTGACCTTCATTTGCCCTTGACTGTGACGTGGTGGGGCAAAACTGACCCCGGATTCGGACTCAGCGACCCCAAAAACATAAAGTCTGCATGGTCTGGTCTGTGGGTTTTGCCACTTTTTTTTTTTTGTGTGGCTGTGTAATTTTTCCATACTTATGTATTTTTAATAAAATAAATAATTTATTTGACAATAAAAATATATTAAATATATATCTCTGTTTTTATTGCTATGTAATAATTTCTTTTATTGTATACAAAATAAAAATTTGAATATCCATACATATACGTTCGATTGTCATCAGTTAATAACGATTTGTTTAAAAATTGTTCTCTTAAAACGTTTAACGGTTTTTACCAATAATTGTGATTGCTTTTAAAGTAATTAAAAATACTAATTGTGACTGCTATTAAATCGTTAAATTATTGTGAGAGTGTTCCTTATGTAGTGGAGTCGCAGTTAAAATAAAAGTAAGTAAATATAAAAATTATTAACAATTTTCTTAAAAATTCTACTAGAGGATAAAATAATTATTTAAATTGTGATAACTGTGATATATGAAATATTAGTATTTGTATCGAATAATTAAATAGTACAAAATAGTTTATAAAATAAGTAAGTAAAATAAGGTAAAAAATGAAATTGTTTTTCTATAGTTTTGATTTGTCATAATTAAGTGCATTCTCAGGCTAATCAAAGTTTGATATAGTTTGTGGCGGGGAATTTCGGGGGTTTTAATCGCGTTACCGAATTTCTTCCGCCACAAGACCTGATCGGCTCTTTTCCCCCAGATATTTAGGGTGCCAGACCGCCGTTTGACTAGGGCGATCGTCGGGGACATCGCCTAAAGGTTGTCGCATATCCCGGTTTGCTTTTACGGCGACTGCGCTGGGTGGGCAAACGGATGAGTACTCGCGATCTCCTATACTCCAGGACTCCGTGTCCAACAATTCGTTTCCTCTTTGTCTCTTCGCTTATGATATGCCGGCAGCTTAGATGATGACTCCTTATTTCAGGTCGGAAGTCCGTTCGAATTCGCGCGTATGTCACCTATCGTGGGAACCGAAAATATAACGAATCAGCGTTACCCGATTATAACCGCTCGCGGTTGAAAATCATCAGCATGTAAATAAGGCAGGGTGACAAAAGTAAAATTTATATAAAGAACAATTGATCACTTTTATTGACTTATTTTATAATGCATAAGTAGGTGGTCGGATTAATTAGGGTCAGTATGATTCTGTATAATTATGTGAAATAGCAAGGACACGAAATAATCGAAACTAATATTCTTCCGGTCGGTCTTTAATTGACGAAAATGGCGGAAGAGTCAGCGCAAATAATTAATTCACGGGTTTCAATTCGTCCACTTCCAATATTCGCAATAAATTACTATTTTGGTGAAAGGTTAGCGCGAATAATTTAAATTACGGGTTTTAATTCGTCTACTTCCAATATTCGCAATAAATTACTATTTTGGCGAAAGGTCAGCGCGAATAATTTAACCAGTGGTTTTCTTTCGTCTGATCCTAACACTCGCAAAAGCTGATAATTTGGAGCTAATCTTGACGAAAAGTCAACACGAATAACTAAATCTCGAATTTTAATTCGCATACTCCCAATATCCGCGATAAATTACTACTAGCGAAAGGTCAGCGCGAATCAACTAATCACTGGTTTTCTTCGTCCGATCTTAACACTCACGTTTGATTCTACGAAATGGCGGAAAGGTCAGCGCGAATTAGTAGGCACCGGTATCGACGGATCCACGCGTCGCGACAACCTACTACACCGAAAATTCCACTCCTGCACTCCGCGATTAATACTAATGAGTTACACTTTGCCTACTTACGGTTTTCCTTGCTGAGATTCGACGAACGAAATTAGCGTGAGAGAACACTGGTTAGCGCAATTAATCCTGCGAGACAAATGTATCGGACACCAGCACTCCTTCTGGCTCGAAGAACAACGGCAAAATGGACGAGAATCGGCTTTTCGCAGTCAAAGATCGCTTTTCTTCTTCTCTTTCCGAGAAGAAATGTTATTATTGGTCGGTATGCTAATTCGGATATCGGTAGCGCCCTCCGATTATTTTATCATTGGTCCGTATGTAAATTAGAAGGATACAGCGCCCTCCTTAACTCTCCTACTTTCGTCGTTATTTACCCTCTCTCACCCCCCACTAAGAAAGCTATCATTAATTGATGGGAAATATCTACCCCTACTCTTATCTATTTTTCTATCCGGACGGAAATCAAATTTTATTCTAATTCGCTTATTGGTCGTGACGTCACCAGCGAATTTCGTTAGAGGTTCGAATTCTGTCGGTTAATTTATCGATTAAATTTAACGGGGTATTTGTCGCTCGCTATTATAACAGGGAGTGTGTCGGTCGCATGCGAATTTTTATAATTCGGTATTTCTTTCATGTTCATTTTTAATTTTTAATTTTAGTTCGTTGTGAATAAATATATAATATACGTCGTCTCAATTGTAGCGCCCCCATCTTCGCATTTACATATAATTCTATTCATCATTTCATATAATCTGTCTCGCTCGCTCTTGTTTAGTCTGTCTCGCTCGCTCTTATTTAGTCTATCTCGCTCGCTCTGTCTCAGTCTGTCTCGCTCGCTCATGCTCAGTTCATCTCGGTGCTTCAAAATGGCCGCTCGGTCTCTCGCGTGTACACCTCGTGTTCCCGTAACAGTCGTTGGAGCGCCTCCTGGAGCGCTCCCGTGTCGGTCAAGTGACGTGTTCCCGGGTATATATGTGTGGTGACCGTTGTGAGTGTGTGTGGCGCTCAGGATGTCGCCGATGGTGTTCGGCAGCCCGACACAGCTGATTGCCGGCTGCCACTTCATCGGCGATTTTCTGCTCGCTCCAGGTATGTCAGTGCTCTGTGAGTGTTGGTGTTGCTGCCTGGGAGTGTAACGGATCTGCATGTGTCATCAACATGCATTTCCGTTGCGTTTCCCAGTGAAGTTTTCCGTTTTTCTTTTTCCAGTCGGCAACACGTGGTCGTGAGTGAGTGTGTGCGTGCGCTCTCTTATTCCGTGGTGCGCTCCTTTTTTTTTCTTTTGAGTGTCCGTCGGATCGCGTTCGTCGAGCTTATTTCGTCAATATCTCCGGTTGTGGTATTCGGGCATGAAAAGGGTTAATTGTTTGTTTTAGTGCGCGTTTGTTTACATTTTATGCAACTGGTTACGGGGCGGTAAGGGACGGGAATGGCTTTCCTGAGGTGTTGCAGATAATGCAACAATCAGGAAAAGCCTTGTAATGTACCGCATTACAAGTTTTGCTACAATCATGGTGAAAAAGTACATATGGTTTTCTAAACTTGTGCATTGAAGACCAGTACATTCAAGACTGTCATTGTAAATAAAAGTAGAAATTTTATTTGTGATTATAAACAACGAATTACCAGATGTTAGTGTTTGTATCAAGAGCAAACCACAATCCACGTTAATAAAGTAATTTACAATGTTGATAAAGTTATCATAGCTTAATTATTATAGCAATCCTATATTACGGTATTACTCTATAAACAACAAGATCTCATAGGTAATATTATTGTAAGTTACTTTTTTATCATGGATTGTAGTTTGGTTTTCATAATTGCAACAAAATCTGGTAATTCATCTTTATAATCACAACCAATATTACTACTGTTATTTGCAATGTCAGTATTGAATGTGTTAATATTTAAGGCACGAGTTCGTAAAACCATGTTTACTTTTTATATATAGTTTTGCTGCTCATTGCAATATTATATCACTAATGATATGTGCCAACTGGTCCAATGTATCATGTAACATCTGTTGAAATTCTATAATCGTGATAAGAAAGTAAATATGGTTTTGCACACTGGTGCATTCAATACTAGCACATCAAATACAGTTATTTACAATGACAATATTGTAAATAACAGTAGCAATTTTAGTTTTGACTGTGATTGTTATTTGAGGTGTATATAGTTGTAGAAAATGATAAAGAATATTTGACAAATTAGCATCAATATCTTTTTCAACCCTTTCATACGACATGATTTTGGATTATAATTTTTTACCATTTCAAATAGGCGAAAGTGTTTCGCTCATACAAGTTTTCAGATGTTCCTCTTTACACACACACACACATGTTCATATAACATTTCCATTGTTTAAAATATATTTTTCTTATACAACATCACTGCAACATTCGTTTATCTATACATATACGAATAATATCATCATATCGTATAACAAAAAAGTAGATCTCAAATAAACGTTGCATATTGAAAATAATTTTCAGTAGCTCTTGAAAAATATAGAAAATAAAGTGATTTATTGTATCGATCGAACGGACTGACAGCAAACCTGTTGATGCGTTAGTTTTACTTATTTGAATTTCAAGCGCAATGAACTTATATTTTGAAGAATGTGATATATGTTTCTAACCGGCGATATTTTTCATTTTTTCGTATAATATCATAGTATTATTTTTTTTCAGCATTCATGTTCAAAGCGTTAAAGCTTAGTTTTTGTGGCACGCATTTTAGTTAAAGATAAGTATTTCAAATTGTTAATAAAAATGCCCCAGTAAACTCTTCAAATGTTCACGGAAGTTTTCCATCATTTTATACTTTGAATAGGTACAGGAAAAAATGGTGGAAGTCTATGCTAATTTTTTTAAATATCATCTTCAAAAAAATTTCATTTGTAAGTGCTTCATCATTTAAATCCAGAATCAATAAATATATGTTATTTGCATTTTCAATTTACTTTTACGTATCTATATGCTTCCAATATTCTCCATAATAACGAAAAAAAAAATTCATCTCTAGGATTCAAAGCGGTGTAACGTCGGGCTGTTTACTATGAATGAAATTAATTTTTTTTTCTCGTATGCTTTTGCGTGTTCAATACGTAACTTAAATTTTAACTCTATGAATGAGCAAAGGGAGAGCATTCAGCTGAAGCGGCTGGAGGACACGTGAAAATACCCGTCCCTTTGTCGCGCGCTTTCCGAATTTTACTCCGAAAGATCGTAAAGTTTTTTTTGAGTAGGTTTAGATATAGAGTAAAGGAGCCGCGAAATTCTGCCTATATCCTGTTGCACGATTTCACCCAAAAGTTTTCCACTTTTAGAAGCTAAAACTTTTGCTATATAGAAAAAATTCAATAATTATTTTTGTATAAATGAATTAAGAAAATAACAGCATGATAGGAAAATTTCGCAGCTTCTTGAAACCTCCCGCACACTTTTTGATTAGAAACGTAGTTACCGCGCAATCATCGAAAATATCCCAAAGTTTTGAAATTATAAATTAGAAAATGAGATAAATAGTCGAAAAACAGTTACCTGAATGAACTTTAGTAAATCAATTATGTAGTCCACAATTAAATAATGCCCCTTTTTCATTCCATATTATTTAAACAACGAATTGAGTTAATTATTTAAGTTACTAATTGTAAACATGTAGGATTAGAGATTTTCGCGTAAAATATGTTAAATATTAAGAAACTTGCGTTATTATTAAGAATTAATTGTAACAATTTTACGTAACAAATAAATTAATAATTATAAGAAAATCTGTAATGAAAATGGTGCTTGGAGAGCCATCTAACGAGATAGGGCCCAAACTCTTGAACGCGCGCCCCCAATTCTCACCACTCCCCTGAACCAATTAAAGCCCGAAATCCAAAAGAGAAAAGGAGGAAAAATCTCACAATTAGAATTTACTGGCATTTCCACTCTTCCCAAATTTTGAGGGACTGAAAGAGGGATTTTCCTACCAACCACCCCCAGGGTTTAAAAGGGCGTGCGCAAGCGAAAATCGCCCACTCTCTCGCTCCTCGCAAGCTTCATAAGTTTTACTACATTGTACGAAGTTCAACCAAGTGTCAGGTCCAGACTCTCCAAGTACCAGTCAACTCCATTAAATAAAACAAAAGTAAGTTTAAACAAAATTTTTTATTGCTATCTTTCCTCTTCCTTTCTATTACAATAGTTAGACCGGAATTCGAAAAAACAAGTCTTCGAAGAGTATTTCAACAAGGATTGGGATACTTTTCTATAAGACAGTCGCGCCGTTAAAGAAAAATTAAATTCTTTTATGTGATAATTCCAGCAAGGTCAGGGATATTCACATGCAAGTCCCGATTCCATTGGATCCTGGTGTTTGATGGGAGACTTGTAGTCCAATTTTATTTTTCTCTCTTTCAACGCGAAACGCGAAATAGAAAAGCTCTAATACTCCAATTGCTCGTCCCGGTTTAAGCGTACGCACGCAAACCAAATAGAGCACCTGAGAAAACGTCCGCCTCAGACGTACCTGAGATAGTGACCCGGACGTCACAGCGGCGATCCTAACAATTCAAAGCAGAAACCTTAGCCTCTCGGCTAACGTGCTTAAATCACTGTATAAATGTCAAAAGTTATATTTAAGTTGCCGAGGGGGGCTTGTGATTAAGTTTATGGTTATAGGATTTGGGTTTTGAGTCTCTTGATAGCTGGCTCATCATTTATGTCAACTCAAAGCATATCGTAATCATATTTAAGCACAGTTTTGAAGCATAATTTTATATACGTTGTTGCATGTTAGTTGACAGAGAACGGTAGATTAAATCAACCTGCTACGTAGTACGAATGGCGCTCGCTAGAGGGGTCTGACGCTAGCTAGTGTCAGCTATTCCGATGAGCGAGTCTGGTGATCTTCGCCGGTGGAAACGTCCCAGATTTCTGTTGGCCGGTGGTATGAGTTGGATCTCCTTTTCTCTTACTCCCTGTATTAAACATTATTTCGACCATGGAGCATGGTAGCAGTCTAAGACAAAGTGGTTGTGTTCAGAAAATATGCCATCCTGACGTTGAATCGAGAATCGAGTTAAATTGACAATATTGACATGCGCACTACGCAGTTTTTTAGCATCAGATGAAAGTTCGAGAACGCTTCAGCATCATTTGTATTATCAAATTAAATTAAATGATAAATTAAATTATAGAATAAATAGATTTAATAACAATACATTTTTAAGAATATTGCTTACATATGTTATTTAATGAATTGGAATTTATTAATAAAATAGTTTTAATAATTATTATAACGAATCGTTTGTATATTCGTTATGTCTCTCTCCCCCCAAGAAGCCAGTAACTAATATATTTAATAATCATTATAAATTACCATATTGTTTGAATAGTTACAGCATTACGGACGTCAGCGAACTGGTAAGCGACGCGACTTGCGTACGATAATCGATATCGACTCGCGGCGCGGACCTCGCGGAGAGACGCTTCCTTGCGAGGAGAGAGAGAGAGTTTCGAAAATTAATATAGTCCGTTTTCGACGATCGACGGGTTAACGTTCCTCGCGCGAGTCGTCAGGAGCATTCTTCGACTTCCTTCTGGCGAGCCGAGGCCTACCGCGGACATCCAGCCTTACACGAGCCTACGTACGCTGCATACAAAAGAAGAGAGGCGTTATTGCGAGTCAGCCGACCAGCGGAAGCGAATACGCAGCAGAAGCGAGCCCGCTATCGTGTGCCCTCGGTTTGCGGGTTAGAGTAGGCGTACAAGCGGCTATACTGTAAGTACCAGATCTAGTACCTGGCTTCTCTCTCTATACCGCTCTCTCCCTTTTTGCGTTAACTAAGCCGCGCGTTTACGCTCGCTTTTTCTTTTGTACGCGTTTCGCCGCGGCCACGGTTGGTACCGGCAATTTCTCTCTCTCCGCGAACGTGCTGTCGCTTCTATATATTCGTCGTACCTGAAACGAATAAGTGCGGTTTGCCGTTCGCGAACACCCGGCTCCTGCGAGGCGATTTCGCTGTTACTTGCTTCGACGAGGTTAAGCGCTGTCGCTTCCTCGTTCGAACGGTGCGCGCCGGTTCGCTGTCGCCATTGTGCACAGCTCACAACAGACCGAGTGCTTGCGCGACCTTAACCGCGTAGCGCGTGCGCAGTTCCGTTCGCTTCACTGTCAAACTATTGCGAGTTTGTTGCGTTGCGATTAATATTGTTTATATCGACGCGTTTCGATGCTATGTATTCCTTTGTTGCTAATTAAAATTTATACGCCTCTACTTTTAATTATATTCGAGTGCTTATTGTCCGCCGACTCCCTGTTCCTTGAATTGCAATTGTGTATGCGACTGTACACGCGCGAATCTCTCTCTTTGGCCGTCGCGCATCTTCACGCGTAGCCTACGACACTCTCCGCGGGCCAAGCTTTCTGACCGAAAAGGAGGCAACTGAGCTGCTGGACCCAGGACACCCGGTGCAGGAGCACCGTGCTGCTCTGGAGAGCAACCTAATTTATTTCCCGCGACTTATATATTATATAACTGTTCCTGTCCAGGCGAAGCTGAGCAGAAACCCCGTTATATTATAATAAAAATGGTCTTTATAGAATAATTGTAAAAAAAGAAAGATTAAGGTTTGAAGAAGGATAATTAATCAATATTTCAACTAAATCAATGATTAAAACTATTGAAACTAATTAACCTTGCATATAAATATAATGATTTGTAACAATAATTGGAATACTCCAAATTCACTTCTAGTTGAATATTAAAGCAAATAAATTATTTTTGAATGTTAAAAGTTTATTTTTCATTTTTTGAAAAAATTTTTCGTAGTTTTTAGTTTGTATATGCCTGTGTGAAATGTTTGAAGATATATTTGAAGCCATATTTTTTAAAAATGAAAGAAAAATGTCGAATGATTTAAAAAAAATGGTAAAATTAGTACACTATTTTTTCACACAAGTGCGGGAAGTTCGAGTGTAGTAGGTTTATGTGAGCAGGAAGAGAAGGAAAGGAAGTTTCGACTGATGCTCTCCCTCGTTCGTAAAAAAATATGAAAAACTTTTAAATTATTAGTTACGTAATGAATAATTATGTCTTGAGAAAAATTTCTTAATATTATTTCTTTGAGAAACCCTATAGATTTTCCCGCATTTCATCCCTATGCTAATTGCGTTCCCTAACGCTCCGTGCGGAAAATAATAGTGCTCACATTGGAGAAACCCATACTCGTCCCGTCTTTTATGACAGCCCATTAAGCGTCAGTATATGCAGTATAGATCTGCGTGTACCTTTACCTACTCTTACTTTTCGCACGCTTACCTTTACCTATTTTTACTGCCCGCACGCTCTCTTAGCTCTTCCCGCACGCCGAATAACCGTGCGGGAATGTTACACTTCCCGTACAGAAAAGCGTGCGGGAAATCGAACTTCCCACGCCGTATGGAAATAATAGTTTTCCTCTATAAGTCATTGTATCACCATTATATATTATATACCATTATATTTATATATAGCTAGTTGTAATATTAATCAAATAGAAATTGTTATTAAACATAAAAGATAATATTTTCACTTTGGAATTGTATGTCTTAATTTTTTTTTATTTTGATTTTAATTTTGAAAACATGCATTTCGTGATGGTGAGACATTTTGGTAAAATAAAAATGTTTTTTTAGGAGTGTATTGATGTCATTTTTTAGAAATGGACAAAACGGTCATATTTCGTTAAAAACAACCGTAATTTGCATAGAATACCGCACAACATGCGCAGATTAACTCAATCTGTCTCTAGTGCATGCGCCCTGCACTACCATAATGTTTCTCGTATATACCCGCCTATTTATTTATTTGAATTGTAACAGGCTGCCGTTTAACCTTCGATCCCGCTTAAATATACCTATTCGTATGGTCAAACGACGCCTTGTTATCTATGTGCTATAAGCACATTAACTCACCTTGACCGGGAGTGCGCCTGCGCAGAGTTCCCTTACCGATCGAAGTTGGGTTCTCGATCTCTCCGCTTGGAGGCGCTGGCGCGCTTGCTTAGCAGCGCTCCGTCGGCCGCTGCTGATATCTCGGTTGGCGAGCCGCTTCTTAAGCTGCCTACGCGATCCGTGCCTTGCTACCGGCGCGTTCGAATTGAACGTAAACAATAACACAGTTCTCGGACAAAGGGAAGACAAAACAATACGATCGTTCCGTAAAAACCACTGACCATTTTATTTACTCAAAGTTAATACAAGAGGGGGATTAGCCGAGAGACTTTCGCACGCACTTCCGAATGACAATACGAACGGGGAGAGAGAGAGTGAAAATCGCGATCGCCGCGGACTAATCGCTCGCACGCTTTTTATAATTCGCCGCACGCTTTTTATAATTCGCCGCACGCGCTGTGCGGGATCGCACGCTAATAACAATAAGCAGTACTGTGCACCTACCGCGGAGTCGTTGGGGATACGGTGGCCAACCGTACCCGTCTAAAGAGGCTGTCTGTGGGCTGCCTTTGCGCCTGATCTCCCGCCGCGGCTGTTGACGCTGCCGGAGTTTCTCTCGTAGCTGTCGAGGTCGCGCACGTTACCCAGTGCTCGCGCTCGTACTCCACACTCGCTATCGTTGCACTTCACCTCCTGGATCTCGCTCAAGAATGTCACACGCGCTGTTGTTTCTCACTCGTAGAAATCTGTGATGCAGCCGGACTGAATGTCACAGTCATACTGGCTAGCAAACCCTCCCCTCCCGGTCATTGCCCCTACGCGCCCTCTCTCTCTCAAACCGATCGCGGCTGTTACGCTCAGCCGCTTCGTAACCTTCTCGGCGATCGTTGCAGAATACGTATATAGAGGTAAGTAGAATAAAGTCGGAAATGGGGTAGAGTTGGAAAAGTCATTTTCCGGGCAAACTATCAAAGTATATTTATTATGCGCTACTGATATATAAGGTTTTCAGTTCTATTTCTTTTCCAGGTTGTGACACAGATGATTAAAATCTAACGCGTTATGGGGAATGGTAATTCCCACGAGCTATGCAAGAGCCCGTGCCCAAGCGTCGTATCATAAATTATTTTTAAAGGGGAAGGTAAGGGATGCTCTCTTCGCTCCTCTGAACGATGACGATGGGCCTCGTCACTAAATTGACGTTTTGGGCTTCGGTCTAAGAGGAAAGGAATGACAGGCGCACACAATGATCACTCACGATAACCGTTAACAATATTTATTCTCGACTTTAACAATAAAGAGCGACGACACGAGTTCACGCGTCGTCCTAAATGCCGCGTGCCTGCGCTCGTGCGGATAATCGCACGGGGGCACGGTACAATGATTTGAGAGAGTACAAAGGAGGGACTCGTTACAATCGTGGAATTCGCCGTGTTCGCGGAAGATCGCGATCACTTCGCCGACGCATCGCGCCCTCGCGAATATAGAGAGAAAGAGAGAGAGAGAGAGAGAGACGACCTGACCTGGTGAGGCTGCTGGCAGGAATCGCCGCTGATGCCGCTGCAAGAACTGTTGCTGGAGTTGCTGGCAGGAAATGCTGATAATTTCGCCGCAGGCAGGAAATACTGCTGGACTGTTGGCAGGCTCGTGGCAGGCTCGGATGTGAATTCCTCGATGCTAAAGTCGTTGGAAGTCCTCTTTCCTTGCTGCAACCTGCTCGTGTCCTCTGCTTCTTTGTCTGATTTAGCTCTCTTTCACGTGCGCACGCTCGGCCGTCAAACGATCCGTCTAACTCTGAATCTCGGCTCGAACTCTCTCCCCTAATCGTTCGTGCGTCGGCTCGAGCAACGCCAGCAGCTTCGTTCTCGCGAGCAGATCGCCGCGGGTCACTCGCGCTCGCTTACTCTCTACTCGCGACGCGTCATTCTCTCTCTCTTCTTCTTGACGCAGCCGTTCTCGCTCCCAATTGGCTCCTAATGACGATGCCCGGCTCAGGTATTGGCCCTGAAATAAAGCGGTGCGAGCATCGGTATCAGTTCGTGATTTTCAAACGCTCGCCTGGGCAATAGCGAAGGAGCGAGGCTGCGAGAGAGAGAGAAAGAGAGAGAACGAGCCAGACAGGGCCGGCTATTCTAGCCAGGGCCCCGTCACAAGGTTTTGATAATAAAATAATTTCAACTATTTTCCATTGCTACTTCACGGTGGTCCTGAACCAACTTTAAATAGCATGGAAAAGCACCACGAAAAAAATCATGGAGTTCGATTCAGAAACACAAAATGTAAGCTCATTTAAACTTTTACAGAATTTCTGAGGGCCGTTTTTGAAAAAACTCATTTTTGAAAAAAGAAATATAAAAAAGTGAAAAAAATTACGTTTATGTCAATTTTTTTCACGAAAAAAATATTTGCAACGTCTAAATATATTTTTCGAAGCTTAAGTAAAAGTAGTTTTTCTAATTGGTATTCAAATAAAAAATTATTTTTACAAAAAATTCTCTATTGATTCTAAATGATGTACATCTTTTCATTATAGTGCGTATCAATATATCAGTCTTCGTCGAAATGTTGAAACAGAGCGTCGCACTCGATTGTCAGGTGTGTTGTGGAAGTTATTTCTCTGTTTTGATCGCGTCAATGCATGAGAAGTATTGTAGTCTTTCGCGAATATGCATAAAATAAAAAGTCGCGCTCTAACCCACGAAGAAAATCGATCGAAAATATGTTTGTTGTGTTTACAAAAGAAAAATGATTTGAGGGATATTGCTGGTGCATTACTGTTAAAGATTGAAAAAGTTTGCAGTTATGATGTTAATGATGTTAATTTACCCAGTGCTATTTGTAGTTCATGTAAAATTAAAGTATATCGTGCTGCGAAGAAAAAAGAAAATGGTGATAGTACAATTAAAATCACTTTGCCAGATTATTCTGGTTTCAAAAAAGTTATTCGTAATACGAGGAATGTTGATGGTAATATTTGTCAGTGCGGCTTGTGTATGATTGGAAGATCAAATCGTGCTACATCTAATAAAAATGACACTGCAAACCAAGAGAAAAGAAAATGTGCCAAGTGTCAACGGAATTACACTTATGGACGAAAACATATTTGTCGAAAAGTTATGAACTATGAAAAAATAGAACGTGTCACACAAGATTTGACCTTGAAAGAAAAGGAACATTTGGCTTCTAAATTGATTAAAAACATAACAGAAGAAACAAATACATCGTTTGATAAAAGTAAACTAGTAGCATTATCCCAAACTCACGGAAAGAGAATGCGAATAGAAGTTAATAAATCTGAGCTAAAAGGTAAAAAACTTTGTCGACAAATTTCGGCTGAAGACTTTAACAAAATTTCAATAGATTTCAATTTATCATCAAACAAAGCTAAACGTTGTGCTAGAGCTATTCGAGTTGCAACGAATGATAGAAAATTTTTCGAATCCAATCTGAATACTAAATTACAGAAACTAAATCACACACTCGATTCTTTTTTTGAAGTCAAAAACTGTGATATAACAGATATAGCGAATGGAAAAAGAACTATTTCCTCCCAAACCCTCGTATTTTGTAACAATGTTGAAAAATTAGTAAGCACAATTGTAGAAAAAAGAAATATTAATAATAAACACTTGAAATTCGGAATAGACGGAGGTGGGGGTTTCTTAAAAGTCTCTCTTTCAATACAAAACGACGATGACAGTATTATAGAAACAAGAAAAAATACACGGCAAAGTTATAGGGATGGTATTGCTGCAAAGCAGTTTAAAGATACAGGTGTGAAAAAAATATTATTGCTTGGCTTGGTCGCACACACACAAGAAAATTATGAAAATGCTTTGATGTTATGGCAACTTTTGAAGATTAAAAATATTGAAAGTACAATAGCGACGGACTTGAAATTAGCAAATGTTCTAACAGGTATAATGGCACACTCAAGCATGCATCCTTGTACGTGGTGCACTGCATCGAAAAATAATCTCAATGAATGTGGAGTTTATAGAACTATTCAAAATTGTGAAAATAGTGCCTGTTCCTGGAAGAAAAAGGGAAGTATTAAGACAAATGCTAAAAATTATAATAACTGTACAGATAACCCAGTGTTTTCATCACAAGACAACAATAAGAAAATCATTGATATAATACCACCAACAGAATTACACCTTTTAATTGGCGTTGTAAATACTGTATATAAAGACATGCTCTCTTGTTGCGAAAAAGACAGCTTACAGTGGGTAACTTACATTACATTACTTATTGTAATGTAACTCGTGAATTCGTGCACGGTAGTCCAGCATTTGCCGGAAATTCTTGTAAGAAACTTTTGAATAGTGTTGATTTATTACGAGCGAAATGTTGTATCAATTGCTTGAAATACGTTCAGTGCTTACAAAATTTCCGAATCGTGGTTGACTCTTGTTTTTCTTCTGTGCTTAAACCTGATTTTCGGTCTTGTATCGCTAAGAGTAGAAGTAGTTATATTGCTTTGGATATTTCAATCACGCCGAAAGTTCATGCAGTTTTTTTTCATGTACCTGATTTTTGTGCCAAAGTTGGAAGAGGTTTCTACAGCGATCAAGCTTTGGAGTCATTGCATTCCGATTTTCAAAGTATTTGGGCGAAATATAAAGTTCATGAGTCTCATCCAAACTATGCCGAAAAATTGTTAAGAGCCGTTCAAGAATACAATTCGAGGCACATATAAGTGATCGATCAATTAGAAATCTATTCTCGAAAACTATAAACTATGTTATATATGTGCCTTATATAATTGTTATGCGTTACTATATGAAGTTATTTTATTTATTATGTGTTTTATGAAGAATATATTTATTACAAAAACTCAATTGTCATTTTTATTTCTATTTTCCAACGTATCATTTATGCTAATAGAGAATTTTTTGTAAAAATAATTTTTTATTTGAATACCAATTAGAAAAACTACTTTTACTTAAGCTTCGAAAAATATATTTAGACGTTGCAAATATTTTTTTCGTGAAAAAAATTGACATAAACGTGATTTTTTTTCACTTTTTTATATTTCTTTTTTCAAAAATGAGTTTTTTTCAAAAACGGCCCTCAGAAATTCTGTAAAAATTTAAATGAGCTTACATTTTGTGTTTCTGAATCGAACCCCATGATTTTTTTCGTGGTGCTTTTCCATGCTATTTAAAGTTGATTCAGGACCACCGTGTACTTTGCTTGGATTGACGAAAATATGTATTAAAAACTGTTCATATGTATTTTATTGCTTTTTCAGGTAACTTTTTTATCATTTTGCCTGTAATGTGATCAAAACCAGATGCTTTTTTATTACTAATCGAATTAAATAATTGTAAAACTTCCTTTATTTTAACCGATACAATTGGCCTATTGAATTGTTTTGAACGTCAAATTCTTCTAGTAGGGTTTCTTTTTCTTGTTCTGAAACTTTTCTTTCATGGCGTTGGAATACTAAATTTAAATGCTTGGCGAACGTTTCTGTTTTTTCACTATCTGATTTGGTCCATCTTCTACAAGATTTTCTTATAGGCGGAATGAATGTGGTTGGTCTTTTAAGCCGTTTAGTGATTTTCCAAAGCGAGTAGTCAGTTGCTTCTGTTGGACTCAGTGCTTTGAGTGTTTTCTGCATTTGTATGTTCTTCTCTTCATAAAGTAATTTCTTAAGTTCATTAGTTACCTTGTTCAATTTTGTATTATGAGTTAATCTAGTTATTTGGTGCCTTTTTCTGAATTCTGTTATCTTTGATTTTGTCTATAATTTTATTTTAAGTGAATTTCTGCACATGTAGTCTGTTTATAATAATGGAGCACTCATCTAATGATTCAGTTAAAAGTATGTTGAGTTTTTTAATACTGTTTTCAATGTTAATGGTTGTTTTAAGAGGGATGTGATATGAGATTCGATTTTCAATGAGGTGTATGTATTTATTCCAGTTAAATTTTTGTAGGGATTTTTAGTTTTATGAAATTCTGTTTTTAATGTGATTAGTACTGGAGAGTGATCAGATATTTAGTCTAAACAAAATGATACTTCAAAGTATTCTTTATCAATACCCTTAACAATTGCAAAGTCATAATTATATCAGGTAGCTTATTTAAATCTGTTGCCCAATAGGATGACTCTCCAGTCGAAATCGGAATAGTTATTTTTTTGTAAGACATAGAGTACTCTACCTCGACTTATTGGAGTTAATGATCTGGATCCTCACCATGGATGTTTTGCATTATATTTTCCTCCTTCGATAAAGCAATTTCTTTGTGCTTTGAAAAATTCTGTCCAGTTTTCTTTTATTATTATTTTGTTCGGTGGTCAGTTGTTACCGTAATCGAGCTTCTGTTATCATTTATACTCACGCTAGCTGTTTATAAGTTTGTATTTCGCTCGCGAGCGATTAA
Source organism: Phymastichus coffea (assembly GCF_024137745.1). Classification (NCBI taxonomy): domain Eukaryota; kingdom Metazoa; phylum Arthropoda; class Insecta; order Hymenoptera; family Eulophidae; genus Phymastichus; species Phymastichus coffea. The sequence goes on from NW_026706846.1 coordinate 651,308, forward strand.
ACATGATGTTCTATTTTTGTTTTTATTGTGATCGCAGAGCCTCCGTGTGCTTTATCCAGTAGGTAGTTTGTTTTGTGTATAGTGTAATTTGGTATGATTAAGTAGTTTTGTTTGTGAAGGGAGTTTCAAAAATTAACATAATATCAATATTTTCGTATAGTAAGAAGGCTCTTAGTTTGAGATGTCTCTGCACGAATTCATTTGTATTCTAGTTTTAATCCGCTCATTATGCTAATTTATTAACGAGGATGGTTAAAAGATTTAACATCGTATCTATTCGTTTCATTATTGCTCATTTATATTTTCAAGTTTGTTATTATTTACCTCATTATTGAGTCTGCTGTTTTCTGTTTGGATGTTTATTTGTATTGATTTATCTGTCTTAGTCTGTTTGCTTTGATCTGCTGTTGCTTGTGCATATGTTTTATTTTATCTTGTTTCGTATATATATTTACGTTTGTATTTAAATAAAGCTGGGCTTAATGTGTTATTGTTTTTTCTCTTAATTTCCGGTATAATTTCTGTTATAGCTGAATACGTACTGGACATCCTTTGTAGCTTACAGTATGGTTCCCTTGGCAATTAGCGTACATTACTTTTTTTATTTTTTCTTTAATTATGCATTCCTTTATTGCATGTTATTTTGCACATTTGACACACACTGCATTTTTGAAACAGTAATTTTTTGTATGTTCGTGATCTTGGTAGTTTTGTCATTGGGGAATGACTCTTTTAACGTACAGTAGTTCAAATTTTACCATAATATTTAATAATCTGTTCACCTTATATATTTGTTTGTTTTTGTTGTCGTGTTCTATTTCTACGATAAAAAGTGGTAATGGAATCTTGGTCACTCGATAACGGATATTACGGATGTTTATTACGTTGTGTTTGTATTCTTGTATGGCAACTTTGATTTCATTAGTGTCTATTGATGGGCATACCTCTCAATATCACTTTGAATCTTTTATCTTCTTTATCTTCTTACGTTGATACGTGTAGAATTGAGTTTCTTGCTTTTCAGTGCACTAACTGTAGGTATGATTTTTTCCGATGAGAACGGTTAGATTTGCACTTTATTTTGCCCTACCATTTTTAATAAATAGCAACTTATAGCTATTTCATCTTTAGCTCTCTAAAGGATGGATATTCTCTACATTGTAAATATTGGCGGTGATTTGGTTTGATTTATCTCGCTTGTTATTGGTCTTATATCTTCAGTTTCATTTTCACAATTTTCTTGAAAAACATCGTATTTAATTATATTTTTGCTGAATCAGTAATCGGTTACTTATGTTTGTTTCCTTTTATTGAAATTTTCGTTCTCTGAGCTCATTCGAGGTTTTTTTCTGGTTAATACTCTGTTTTGTTTTTAGAGCAGATCACACTGTAAACACGCCTACTGTCCATGGAGAGTAAACGTGAACCAATAAGAAAAAATAACATGGATTGTGTAACATAGTTCAATAATTTTATATAGACCGTAATTATAATCTTTTCTTTTCAATTTTGCTATTTTCGTGGCACGAGTCGTTCGTTATAAATACCATTTTTACGTGATTTGATTGAATAAGTTTACATATTCAATCGCATTTCCTTTTCTGTAACAGAGAATCATTGCTTTATCGATTCTTCCATTAACTTTCACAATCGTTCATTAGCCGCATTCAGGCTGAGTGTGTGTGCGTATAAACTCTCATTACTATTTATCTTCTCAAGGTGCGACAGACGAATTGATCAGCGGAACTAGAAGAAATTTTAAGGGGCCGATATAAACTATGTTGTTGGATTGAGCACGTTGACAATTTCTCGACGGTTTTCCGTTTTGTTTTCGGGCATGGTTTCCCCAGGTTTTCGTTATCGAAGATACACACCTGGTGCGCAGGTGTGTTTGTTGGTTTTTATCATGATTGATGGCTGGGTCATGCCCTACTAGTGTCTTATTCTGGTATCAGTGCGTGCGGGATTCGGCGAGGATCTGTGTTGTTGGAACATGCGACTTTTACGAGCAGTAACAGCAACGCCCAGTAGCAGAGCAACAGTAGCACTGAAATAGACGAGGACCAGCGTAACGGTCAACAGTAGCGGAATCAGCAACAAAGAACGGTTATTAAGTCGCGGAAGGTCGGTGTCGTGTTTTTCTTTCTCTCTCTCTCTTTCTCTCTCTGCCCAGTTTACAACCTTTTTAGAGTTCAATAATGTTTTGAACCCACATCAGACTGTTTTTCATCTAAGCCATAGTACTCAAACGACTTTAATAGTACTCACCAACGATATCAGACACGCTATAAACAATAGGAAACTCGTAATCTTCAATTCGCTTGATTGTTCTAAAGCATTTTACTCTGTTTCGTACGATATAATAATACGTAAACTTAACTCCCTAAACTTCTCTAACATTACCTTAGGGAACGTTCATAAACCACGTAGCCTGACCAGCGGGGGGGGGGGGTCCGCAGAAATACTACGATGTGCTACGCGGGGGGGGGGGGGGGGGAGGGGTGGTCTTGATCTGAAGTACGTGGTTTTATATTGCTACTTCCTACGCTTGTTTTGCTTTCTAAAAGTCCGCGAAAAATCTGAACCTGCAAGTCCGAGAATGAGCAAGAGAGAGAGATTAGATTAGATTAGATTAGTTCGTTTATTGCGCCAATGAGGTGGAACCCCGTCTGGCAGTTTGGAAAATGTACATAACAAAATAATAACAAAATTTAAACATGACAAAAGAGGAGATGCAAGGATGAAAAGTGACGCATTTGACTATTTGAAGGAGATGAATTACGTGAAACTGTATGAGTAGTATATACGGTGAGTATATATACTATTAACAGTAAACACTAAGAGTATATATGTAAAAATAAAAATAGAATTAAATATGAAAATATAGTAAAATAAAATATATAAAGAACAATATAAATGAGTTATCAGATAAAACGACAAAGTTAACAATAATAAAAGATGAAAAATAATACTAAGATAATAAAGACAATAAAGGTAATAGAAAACAATAAAAATAGTAACGACAACAAAATACTAAAAGTAGTAAAAAATAATAAAAATAGCAAGAGTAGTAAAGACGCGAATGGTACCTGTTTTACAGAAGGAAGGTCTGAAAAGAGGAAAGGTATAAAGGTGGATCGACGTGCGTTCGGCTAGAAAATAACCATCCAATTAGCTATTTTATGAACCATAGGTCGATAGAGGGGTAAGTGTGGGACGATGGATAATTTTGGGAGAACGCGGCTGGATTGACCCTGTTTGGTATGCGAGTATAATCGGACAGTGCCGGTACCGGCATTAACTTCTCGCGAGTCGCCCTCTCAATCCATGCTCTAGCCTCGTAGTTTAAGAATAGATCACGGGTCCAATCCCTGAAGTTAGGGATCCGATCGGTGGAGAACAGGGTCACGCTCAGTGAGTTGAGTATTCTCTGAGCAAGGATAGCAAAGGAATGGTTCCATGCCTCAGTTCGAGGGGCCTTGTATTTAAACGCCGACGGCGGGTGGCGACCCGAGCGCCGGATAATGACACCATCGAGCAGGACAGACAGGTTTTTAGCCAGGTAATGCGGCGATTTTCTGGACACAACAGAGTAGGCCAGAACGGCAAGGGCTCTATACCTATTTGGGGTGAGGGATAGCCAGCCCAGGGCTAGTCTATGGTGTGTGATGTGGCTGTTTAAGGATAGAGAAGGTATAAAAGGGATCCATCCTATTACGAAGCGTACGCAGGCGTTTTGTGCAACTTGAAGCTTAGACGAGCGCTCTCCATCAAGCTGAATACAAACCACTGAGAGGTAATCAAAATGTGGGAAAACGAGTTGCTCCTCAAGAACTTTTCTTAGGGTAGTCGAGAGAGATTTCCTGTGGAAACGAAGGGAAGCCAGACAGCTGTATGCCCTCCTCGTCACGCTTCTCACATGTTCGGACCAGTTTAACGTGGGAGTAAGTGTCACGCCCAGATTACGAGTACTGGTAACATAGTCGAGTGGAACCTCGTTGATGGTGATCTTCACGATGTCATTCAAGTTAATAGCCCTAACGTACTGTTCGCTGCCCAGTATCATGACCTTGGTCTTGGTGAGGTTCAGGGAGATACCGTTTCCTAGTCCCAATCCGCTATAGCCTGCACATCAAGCTGCACCCTCCCCAAAGCCTCTGCAAGGCTGCTGGGATGACAGTGAAGATAGACCTGCGTGTAATCGGCATATAGCATATAGTTCATGAAGGAGAGAACAGAGGGCAGGTCCGAGATAAAGATTGCAAATAGCAATGGTCCCAGAATACTACCCTGCGGTACTCCAGTAGCGACCCTGAGCCAATCCGACACCCTGCCATCCTCCCCCATAACAGCCTGAAATCAGTCAGTCAGATAGCTAAAAAACCATCCCAGGACAGTGTCAGACAGGCATAGGTCCCTGAGCTTGACCATCAGACGACCATGGGGGATAACGTCGAAAGCCCTGGAGAAATCCAGCAGGACGAGGATTGTAATTTTACGCTCCTCAATAGCCCTGCGGACGTCATCCAGGAAACCCAGGAGAGCTGTCTGGGTGCTGTAAAACCGCACGAAACCCGCCTGCCGTGGATCACGCAGCTTGTGGCGGCCCAGGTAAGACGAGAGTTGTAAATGAACGAGCCTCTCAAGCACCTTTGATACCTCAGATAACCTTGCTATCGGTCTGATGTCCGATAAAAGAGCAGGCGAAGGTACTTTGGCAAGATGGGTGATGAGAGACCGTTTCCAGGAGGTAGGGAAGACGCCGCACAGTAATGATTTGTTGACAAGATGCGTGAGAGATGAGAGACAAGAAGAGGAGACGAGTTTAAGCATCTTGACAGACAAACCATCAGGACCGAATGTTCTGGATGTGGACGAGTTTAGTGCATCCATGACCTCCTGGCAAGTGACCTCACGAAAATTGAATGGGGAGTGGACGTGAGGAGCGTTTGGGGGACTCGCTAAAAGGGCGTCCAAAAAGTCACGTGTCAATAGAGGGGACGAGTTGACTGTGTTGGCAAAGTGGGTGTTTAGTACGGCTGGAGAAAAAAATTGAAACGGGGATGGAAGAGCGCGCCTTGTGACTCCCAAGTTTCGTAACTCTCTCCATCTGGCCTTGCTGGTGGCTGCGGCAGACAGTCTGCCTGAAATGCAGGAATTTTTTGCAGAGTCGAGGGCATTTGAGACATCGTTGCGTAATTTTCGATACCCAGCGACGTCACTGCCCGAGCGGGTGGAGGATACCAGTTTATAGGTAGCGTCACGCTTTTTCATAAGCGCAAAAATGCTCGTAGTCACCCAGGGTTTACGCCTAGAAGACAACTTGATGCACCTAAGAGGGGCTACCTCGTTAAAGGATTTTATGAGGACTTCAGTGAGAGAGTGCACCAAGTTGTCAAGGGGATGCACGTCGGCTTCGATCGACGGGTCGAAAGAGTGCTGCAGTCGTGTTGAAAAAATGTCGACCAGATTCGAGAGAAGGCCCCTGAGGGTCCCATTTAAGGCCGCTTCGTCCACCCGATTCAAACTGTGGGATCTAATGACTCTGGTGATATCATTGGTAGTAGCGAAACGATAGGTGAGCGAGATGAAATCATGACCAGCAATAAAAGGAGTATCAGATTTTCCAAATGTCTGGATAGCATTTAGGTCTTTCACTATGAAGAGGTCAAGAGTAGTGTGGGAAGGGAAATTTGTATCAAGACAGTGATGAGTGGGAGCAGTGGATATGAAGTGGAGTTTGTGCAGGTCAACGAGAGATCTCAAAGCTCGAGCATCTGGCAGAGAGCTGGAACCTAGGTCTGCGTTAAAATCACCGGTAATGATGACATTTCCGTACAGAGGGAGGTAAGTGGCCAAGCAGTTGAAAAAGTGTGTGGGAGAGCAAGCAGAGGGACGTCTGTAAACCACCGCCATCAAAAGCTTGGTGTTGTCGGACTTTATTTCACCCAGGATGAATTCAGGCGTGTTATCGAAAACTGGATCTGAAGTAGCTAGGAAACTGAATTTAAAGTGAGATCTGACGTACAGACCAACACCGCCACCCTGCTTTCCAATTCGGTCAAGCCTGAAAAAATTGAAATCGGGCAGAGGGAGGTGTGAGTCAGAGATATCAGGTGAGAGGAAAGTTTCGGTAATGGCTATGACATCAAAATGTGTAGAAATGGCTTGTGCTTTGAGAAGAGCAAAGTGACGGGGGGAATTAAGTCTGTTTATATTGATGTGGCCGACAACGAAGGAAGCAGAGGGCGGGGTATGATCCCGGATTAGTTGGCATCATGGACCAGAACTGGAGGAGATGAAGTTGGGATGGCTTGAGATAGCTGGGCCGGAAAGACAGACACTGTCGGGCTGAAACAACCGTCTGTTTTGCTAAGTTGCGGAGCCGGATTTTTTGGGATGGAGGTAGTAGGTCGCGATTTGACAACCTGGGGCGCGAAGTTAAGGTTGAGTGGAGCATGTCTGCGAGTGCCGATCGGAGTGGCAGCCACTGATATGGCACCAGAGCGCGGAGCGGCCTGGGCAGGAGGCTGACCAGGAGGCACAGGCGCGCAGGTGTCAAGGTCACTCTCCGACGTGATTGGGATAGGGGTGGAACGTGTGTTCTCCCGCATATGGACGACCATGCCCGAGACGAACGGGCGCGCGAAACCCAGCTCACGACTGCGCGCGAATGCCTTTACAAAGAGATTGTGGATGGGCTGCGGTAACAGCTGACGGATGAAGACGGGATTTCCGTGACCGCGCTTAAAAATGTCCCTCGCCGTCTTCCCAGCGAGCTTGCCCGAGCGCTCCAGTATGACATCACGCACCACCGTTGAGTCGATACGCACGACGAAAGTGGACGTAGTATCGGTCGGATTTGGACGAGAGCGAGTGGCAGTCCATCTTCTGGTGGCCACTATGCGACCACCAGCGTTTGGACAGCCAATCGCCTCAAAAAGCATCCCGGCGGCATCCTCCAGCGAACCCTGGAACCCCTGCGGTAGGCCCATAATAAGGAGCTCGGAACGATCCTTGAGACCCACCACGGACTTGAGGCTCTTCACCTCGTCGGCAACACGATTGACTTTAGTTAGAATGGAGGTCGGGGTGGCTCTGATCTCGTTCCGAAATTCAGTGAATTCATTATTCACGAAGCCAGAAAACCATGCTGGTGGTTTGTCGTCCGTGGTAGATGCCATACTATCCAGCAAGTGGGTTTGGTCCTCACTGGAGGGAGAAACAGTGGGAAGGACGGCCGATCGGTCAGCACTACGGAAGTCACTCCGGGATTCCACTCTCGACGTCTTCGATGGGAAAAGCTCGTAAGGAGATGCCTGTCTCTTACGGCCTGAGGTTTCGATAAAAGGCAAAGTACCAGCAGAAGCAGAGTCAAATTGGGTAGAAGAAGGGGATTCCAAAAAAAACGCCACCGGACTGACGAGAGTTGGCTAAAACCGCGGACTGAAAAGAGCAGGCACGACAACTAAAGGTCGCAAGATCAAGATTTGAGGTTAAATGGAAACAGTGACGATGGAAAGATCTGACACAGGACTCGCACCGCAAGATATTAGCACCCAGATCACTCAGCGCTTCACCACACTCGGCGCATGAAGACAAGACCATTTGATAAAAGTGAAAGGTTTGAAAATTTAAAACTAGTTAAAACAAAAAATAAAAATTCATAGATTTTGTCAAAAAGTTTCCCATATCTCCTCTCCGGATCTCCAAACTACGCAAGAAACTGTAACAAGTGAGATAGTTTAAAGGACCGATCGACACGACAAATTAAGCAGTTTGAATTTCGCGCGAAAATTTGAGTCACTGACCAGTCATAAACGGTAGTTGTGAAAAGTCTGGATTTAAAAGATTTGAAAATTGGCGCCTCAGTGGCACCAACTCAGTTAGTTAAGTATCAAAATTGGCGGGAGACACGGGAGTAAAATGATGCCATTTACAAGAGACGGTAAGGGAATTCGCAAATTAACCTAGAGATGATTGAAACGCAAAAATAAATGAGTAACTTAGACACAAGAATGAAATGAGAGAAAATGATTGATGACGCGAACGCAGAAAAATTACATTGCAAATTACGTGAAAAAGCAAGAAAGTAAACGCGATTTGACACAGTCTATAGAATAAAATTAAAATTAAGATTAAAAATAAAATTGTCTAGCGTATAGATAGCGCTAGATGAAAATACAACAGTATGAAACTAAATAAAACAAAACAAGATGTTGTAAAATAAATATAAATTAAAATAAGCTTAAAATTAAAACAGCCATCGAGATGACTGAGCGCAAGAACAAATTAAGTGAAGAGAAGTGATGCGGCGAAGAAATAGCACCGGCTATGAGGAGTCTCTCCGAGAAGATTCAAATATGTGGATAACGGTAAAAATAGTTGACAGTGGTACTTAGCAGCAAAAATGTTGGAAGTGTTGCATTCGGTGAGATGTGTAGTGTGTAGTGTGTAGAGTGTAGCGGTTCTGGAGTGGAGGCTGTGTTGTTGTTTGTGTTGTATGCAGAAGTGTATAGATTAAAACTCGTCAAAATTGGAGAATTGATGAAGGTTATGTTGTAACCAGGCAGGCGGTTTATTCACCCACTGGCCAAAAAATTGACTGAGAGCCAAGAATTTTTAGCAGGAAGCGCAGTGGCCAGTTGGACGAACTCGCCTGCAAAAATATGCCGCTCGAGGAAATGGCAAAATTGAGAAAATGATTATTAAGGAAGAGAGCCTCATAGACCAGTGTGTCGCTACTCACCGAGAGAGAGAGAGAGAGAGAGAGAGAGAGAAGAGGGGAGAGAGACACAGACAGATAGAGACCATACATGCGCAAGCAGGTTGAGATATGCGCCAACACCCCCTCCCTTAGACTCTCTGTTTTGCTTGTATCCACTTGTTTGGCATTTTTAACGTGATTCCGAAAAGCATGCGTTGGTCGTTGCGTCTCTTTCAATCGCGTGAGTATCGAGCAGCATTTCACTCGTTCAGTAGCATTCGTTCTTTTATACAGTGAGTTTAAGTGTAGTTTGTTAATATTATGTCATTGTACATGAAGCTATTCGAAGCGTATCGAAAATGTCACTGTAGTAAGCTTTCGAAGGAAAAAATACAAAGTAACGTGAACGAACTATGGAAGTCGTTGAAAGAAGACAAAGATGCATACCCTGCAAACGTTGAAAAAGAAATCAAAGAGTTATTGCAACTGAAAACAAAAAGGGATGCTGTGTTCCTGAATTTATTCACTCGAAAGGTACGAAAGTTTATATAATATTGCCATATGATTTGTATGGTAAAATCTTAATGATTTCAATGTACGTCTTCGCGTTTATTACTAAGCTGTATTATCGATATATCTCAATATCTCACAAATTGAATATTTTTCTTAGCATCCACAAAATAATGAGAAGTCGCAAAAACAGTTAGAAGCTAGCAAAACATCTGCACCCAGTGAATCAAATGTGCTCGCAGTACGATCAACGTCGGATACCACTCCAATAACAATCGATTCTGACTGCCAATCGCCCCTTGTGACAAACTCGAGTGAAGGTAAAAAGATACAATTATTTTCCGTATATAGTCTGCTTATAGTGATGAATGGCATGACTGGCTATTTATTAGTAATTATAACGTCTATATTGTTTACGATCGAAACTGCGAAAAAGCTGTTCTTGTCGTTCCATATGCTTCACGTTTGTGACGTACAAGTATTCTGCAAGTTCGGAGTAAATTCTCGTTATTTTTTTCTAGTTTGTTACATATAATTATAGTAAGTAGTTTTATTTTCTCGCATTGGATAATTTATAAATAAATACATAAATATATAAAAAAATTAAGAATAAAATACATTATAGTCATACTACGTAATATTATGTACAACGCGTTTGAAAAAAAAATATTATCAAATATCGAAACTGGCTGATAGATTAAAAGGCGCGACTTGATTGAATTTTCAGCGAATGGAGAGGGGGTATTTCACGCAAACTGACATAGATGCAGTCGGTTTATAATCGAGCGATTGTACGCACGGTGTCGCAACTATTTGTTTTTCATATTTTTGATGCAGTCCTTCGTAATTTTCGACTGATATTAAGATGGAAAAATTCAAATAGAGTGATAAAATGCTGCAACGTCTGTTTTTAGTTGAAAAAAGTTCGACAGAAACTTACAAGCGCGCCACCCCAGCACAAGATCTACTAAAAGCTAAAATAAGCCTTTTAGAAAAACAGCTCATAGCAGATGTTGAAGAGTGTGATTCTGGTCTCAGTTCTCATGATATTCAACGAAGAATCGAAACAATTAAGAAAGATTTGAATACGCACAAACAGTCTTTGACAGAAAAAGAAAATAAAGCAAAGCGCTCAAAACGTTACAGAGAAGAGAGAAGAGATGCTATGAAAAAAATAAAATTACAAAGACCAGACCTAGCAAAAAACTTGCACGTAAGCAAATATATACGAGTTGATTTTTACATGAATATAAGTTGAACAACTAAGTTATATTTAAATATTTAATTTACGTTAGATCCAAGAAAATATTGGCCGCCCAAGACTAGAAAATGATCAACCAGAAATTTTAAAAGTAATGGCGAATATTGCCATGTTTGGGGGAGCTGCTGACGATCGACGGCGTTCGGAGCTTGTTCGGAGCTGCAAAACATTAGACGAATTACATGTTCAGCTTCAAGCTCAAGGTTTCGAAATATCGCGGAGTGCTACGTATCTTCGGTTGCTCCCTCGAGATTCGCGTACGTCGGAAGGCAAAAGGCATGTCACTACAGTGCCTGTGAAATTTTTCCGTGCTCAAGCTGACTTGTGAAAGACCGACATTGACGGAAAATTTTGTACTGCATCAATACGGTTGTGATGATGCGTCATCACACGAAAATATTCACTCCCGGCACTATGCGGCAGAACAGCCACGACCGCATACACCCGCCCACGCACGTCCGGATCTCGCGAAATATGGCATCCAGAAGTCTCCCTGACCGATTCGCACGACCCTTACGCTCGCGTACAACCCCTCGCGCACTCACGACCCGATCCGACACTCCCCCGGGAAGCTGGAAGCCCTTAAAGTTTTCAGCCGCGATCAGCTGATCGCAAGCCCCCGTTAACTAAGGCAGACCTAGTTAGACTAAGGTAGGGGCGACCGAGCGCGTGAGAGCGAGCGAGACCGCCGATACTAGACCGATCGGACGCGAGTGAGGGGAATCGGTTAGACCAGCGAGCAATGGATAGAAAAGGATAGACAAGCGACGCTAGTTGACCAGCCAATCGTTATCGGCTTAGGGGTGGTTAGACTAATGAGACGAAACCGACGCTATCTCCGCAACCAGTAGGCAAATTAGGCGCGAAGAACCGACCAATGAATAAATTACGCGGGCTAGGAAGATCGGTATAGACGGCGCTGAGGCCCGGCTTAGCAACAAGCCGACCAATCAACAAATAGTTAAGGAGAGGTAAGCAGAAGAAGCGGCGCCAGTACCCGTTGAGCCTTGCTGACGAGCGGTACCCGAGAAAGAAGCAGGATATAGAAGCAGATAGAAGCAGATAGAAGCAGAGAGAAGCAGGATAGAAGCAGATAGAAGCAGAAAGAAGCAGGATATAGAAGCAGATGGAAGCAGAAAGAAGCAGAAAATAGAAGCAGAAAAGTAGTGAAAGTAGTGAAAGTAGTGAGAAGTAGTGAGAGGTAGTGAAAAATAGTGAAAAGTAGTAGCAAGAGCAGTGATAGAAACAGTGATAGCAGCAGCGATAAAGATAGAGATAAGGAGATAGTGATAGAGGAGCGGAGTAACAGGGCAGCGGCGACAGCACCCGCAACAGTAGCAACGACGGTAACGCCAACGACAATTTTAGCGACCGCTACAGCGGCCTTGGCGGCGGTAGCCGCAACCGCAATCGTCCTCAAATCCTATCGGAGTAAGTACGCTTTCCTCCCTTAATTCTTATACGACCGACAAACGCGAGATTGCCGCGTAATTGTTGACCGCCGCGTTTCGGGAATGCCGCACGACCTTCGCGCGTTCGATGATGCGACATTCGTGCCTACTTATTGCCGATCTTTGAAAATCTCTTTGTCGAGCCGCGGTGTTGCCTATTGTCCGGAAGACAAGTTGCCGTGTGATTGCCGAACGTTCGCGGCACGGGAGTGTCGTACGAGCTGGAATTATCGCCGCGACTAGACAAATCGACATTGCTTAACTGTATCCGAAACTCGAAGTATTCATCCGAGCTATTGTCTGCCTAGATTGATTTCGCGTCGTAGTACGCCACTCGTGTCCCCCAGTAACCTAGACCAGGCTGACCATCGCGAGGGATAGATCACTGGGGTTGACCTGGGAAGTTTTGGCCTAATAAATCTGAGTTACCTTTAAATTTGGTTTGTTATTGACTACACCTACTTGATCGCCTTATCCCCCGTAGCTTTCGCGATCGGTTTGAGATCGGTAGGCGCGTGCGCGAATAACCTGATTGTCACCTAGCCGATAGCCGCCGTCGCGGGAACCACGCTACCAGTCCACGGGAGGAGCTATCCCCTAGACTACTAGTCCGTCAGTCGGGGCGCCCCTGTGACGCCCCCTCGGTATTCCCGCTTCTGGATTAAGAGCCGCCATGCCCCGAATTACACCTAGCTAGCCGAACGAGCCGCAGCCGTGGGTGGCCTTGTAAACCACCCGTTGCCCCCTTTCCCCTCTCGCTCGACGTGTCTCCCCGCTTCAGACTCGAACGAATTCTTAGCCTAGGACTTCGCGCTCCCACTTCATCCTTCACAGGTGATAGCCACGCGCAGAGGACCGACGGCGACGAGGAGGGAGGCAGCGGGGAAACCACCCGACCATCACAGCGACCAGCAGGGCCACGCCGAACCAGCTAACGTTGCAGCGCTACCTGCTCTCCTAACGCGAGAGCACGGTAGCTGGCGCCCAATAAACTAAATAAAGCTGCACGCGTTACTCGGCTCCCTGCGCCGCTGGCGACAGTGTGAGACCGAAAAAATCTGGTGTCATTTATTTTTCCCCTCCCTCTCCCCCGTCGCACGGTACTTATAAAAATAGAACTTCATTTTTTATCCAACATTCAATCATATCACAACGGTAATTTTATATATTTTCATAAGAACGTATAAATATTAAGAGTATTTTTCTCGTAGATCTCTGGAACAGGTAATTTCAACTCTGGGTGCTAGTCAAGTAACTGTAATATCGCAAGACGATAAAAGTAGAGTACCGATTGGTATCACAGCTGCTAATAAACAAGCACCCATGTTGATGCATCTTGAATACAAAGTAAGATTGCAAGATCATGACTGGGCTGTGGCACCAAGTCATAAACTCATTCCTAGCGTATATGCAGGTATTAAAATTACTGATGGAAAAATGGGAGATGCCAAAACAGTTAGTTATTCTGGACCAACTTATGTAGCTACTCGTATTAGAAGTGCCAAGCATTCCTCAAGCTCAGATTCAACGCATGCTTTCGATTTTCGAACAATCTTAAAATTAGAATCATTCAAAGAAATACTATATGGTATACGATCGAAAATTTTAATATATATCAATAAAAAAAAATTGGTAATAAATTGATTTCATAAATTTTTTATTTTTACAAAACAATAAAGAGCAGGTAAAGCTAGTTCTAGTGATTACGACTGACGGTGGCCCTGATGAAAATCCACGCTACAGGAAGGTTATCGATCATGCCATTGATCATTTCAAAACGTTAAATTTAGATGCCTTATTTCTAATTACGAATGCACCGGGAAGAAGTGCTTATAATCGCGTGGAAAGACGCACGGCTCCCTTAAGTCGCGAGTTAGCTGGATTAGTTATACCGCATTACTACTTCGGTTCTCATTTGAATAATTCTGCTTGTACGATTGACGAGAATCTCGAACGAGATAATATTAAATTTGCTGGAGAAGTATTAGCTGACGTATGGAATGAAGTCAACATTGATGGCTACAAAGTTACAGCAAATTTCATCGATGCACAAGGAACAGCTGAAGAGCCAAATCCTACTCCATTCGACTGGTACGATTCACACGTGCAAGAAAGTCAATATTTCTTGCAGGTTCGTAATGACTTTTCCTATCGATGTAATATTTATGATATAAAATTCCCATGCTATATACTTTGTAACTTATTCATATTGTCAAATGCGATGATAGAGGTTGCTGTGGGGAATGGAGAAGCAACCTGAAAGATATTTTTCCAATCAGTAAAGGGTTTCTACCACAACTACGTAAGTCGGATGATGGTAAACTTTTGATCCCTAACCCGGATGAAATTCAAGACAAAGATAGTTTTTGCGACCTTTTTATCAGACAAGCTATCGGTTTAAAACCAACGACTGCTACTGGTTTACCCGTAGCCTATGATTATCACTGTCCCTCTCTACGTGAAGATGATATTGGTATGTTCTGAATAATATTTTTCATTTCATGCTTCTTCATCTGTTTATGTGTAGTTTAAAAAATTATTTCTATATTTACACTAGGAAGAACCTGCGAAACTTGTGGAATCTACTATGCTTCTAAAAAGCAACTTACTTTGCACTCAAAAGTCGTACACGGTCGATCCTTGAATAATAAAAAATATGTTGCTAAGAAAGTCCTCAAACGTCGATGCAATGAGGTGATGTGTGAAATCGATAATATTCCTGAACCAATTGTAGAATGGTTCGAGGAAGACGATATCGAAATAGACAAAGACACGTATCAACTCACTTGTGGAGTATTTGGTGAAACAAGTTTACCGGTGATCGATGACCTGCACGCATGGCTAGTCTCGCCATTCACTCAATATGATGGCTTAGAATAAAGACGAATGCTTGTAATTTAATTATAATAAAAATTTTATTTATTTAATTTATATTCAATTTCTTGGAAAATACAAATTTTTTACCCTAAAAAAACTACGTACCTCGTTGATAGGGAGGGGGGGTCGATAAAAAAGCTACGATAAGCCACGTTAGGGGGGGGGAGGGGTTAAAAACTGGTTGAAATTAGGCTACGTGGTTTATGAACGTTCCCTTACAATGGTTTTTCTCTAACTTAGAGGATTGACTGTAGGTGGTTGTTGAGGATGGTGGTGTGATTTCTGAATGGCTTCATACATTCTCTATTCCTCAGGGTAGTGTTCTGAGACTGTTGTAGATTGTTATCTACATAAATGATCTACCAAATATTCGGCACTTTGCTAATTGTTTCATTTATGCAGATGATACAAAAATATATCTATATTGTGCAAACAATGATCTTCATAATACCATTAGTAACCCTCAACTCAAAGTAAATGTAGTTGTTCAATAAATGTTTTTCATTTGCTTTCCAAAATACATTGGACTCAAATGTATTAAAAACAAAAGTAATTATTATAGGCAGTGAATTGTACATAGCGAGGATTGATTTACGGTTGTTTCCTCAAATTATCTTGAAATGGAACTGGCATTCCTTATTTTACGACAGTTCTCAATCTCGGCATCACTATTTTAAATACTCTCGATTGAAAGCTTCATGTTTACATAATAGTTAGGAATATTATGCGTCGCTAGACTCTTTATAATTTTATAAAAAATTACAATGCTTTACTTTGAGAAAACAACTCATGGCACTGAGTATTGTCCAATAGTTTATAAAGATTTCTATGTAACGAGAACATCTGACTGGCAGATCGCACAGAATGCCTGTGTCAGATTCGTAATAGGGCTTATCCCTGCCATTCCTTTTAAAAATATTACCTGACATGATACAAATAGACAATGCTTAAATTATCTTGTTCTCTCCACTAAGCAATTACAGTCTTACGAAGTATTATAATATAAGTACGTACTTTAAAGTACTATATACGTCAAATCCTAATTACCATGATACATATTTATCGAAATATTGAGTTTACATTTCACATCAGACTTGCAAGCGTAACTCTTCTAGTTCTGCCTCGTATCCAGCTCCTCGCCCTAAGGCCTGAAAACGATCATTCATTGTAACTGAGGCGAACTAAAGAATTCTTTCTTAGAAACTGATTTTAATATTGGTCACTTTGATGAGTATAAATTCCGGTTGAGAGCATTACTTCTACTGAAACTCGAGCATGAAGGTCCAAACTCATTTCTAAGAATTATACTCCCATGACTGCACTACCCCTTTCCCTATATTCCCCATTCAAACAGCTCAGTTCTCATACTTAAATAATTACTTTTAGCACCTGATCACTATCTCAGTTATGACTTACTGCATCCTACCCTACTACCATTCTATCCATTGAAACATACGTACATTGAAGCATCATCTATCTAACAAATAAACTGTAAAGTAATAACGTATAAAACTATTAAATCTTTTGCTGCAACTAATCAATTCAGTCTGTCTATAAACTGTTACGTGACGGACCATTTTGTTTTTTTTGTTATAATATATCTAATTAAGATTTCACTTTTGAGAGTCCCATTCGTGTCGCGTCAAGGCTAAAAGCATAGCGATAAGACACTATGGTCAGCAGTACTCGCTGTTAGGAGTGAGCGCCCAACTAAGAAGGCTGCAATTTTTCCTACAATACTATAATTAAATTTATCAGAGTTTATTGGAGTTTAAATTTATCAGAGTTTTCGTTTTAATAGAATAGTAAAAAAGGTGTTTGAGTGCAATCATGCAGATAATTTCTTTCTTTTCTATAAACGAAGACTACAGAAATCATCCTTATCTTAGCTGCTGCTACAATATTGAATAAAAATATATACATATATTTGACCAGTAAATTTGATCAGAACGAAGGAAGACTATACTCACAAATTAACTAAATAATACCAAGGACCAAATTATACTAATCTTATTAATATAAAGTGAGTACCACTTATTTTTATGTATTAAAAATAATAGACAACGCGAGGCGAAACTTACGTGTGTAAATACTTATATATATATATATATATATTGTATTGTAACGTTTAACCCGTTACAATATATATATATATATATATATATTATAGAGAGAGAGAGAGAGAGAGAGAGAGAGAGAGAGAGATAGAGAGTTAATAGTATATATACGAGTATATACGCCGTGCATAATAATAGACAATTATATAAATAGTTAATTTTTTCCACTCCTGATGTTTGATAATTATATTAGTAATCTTGATCTTAGGAGTCGTCCCTATAAATAAACTAAACACTTATTTTATTATAAACGTTTCGCAATTTTATTTATTGCCACCTCAGTACATCTGTTGAATATATATATTATTATAAATAAATGAATTCTTTCAATATTAATATTGTATTATAATATAAACATACGTTTTGTAATGTAGATAAAATTGAATAAATTAAGAGTTCTTCCGCACATACATAGTCTGTTATAAACATTACACTTTTAATTAAATAAATATTAATTTTTCTGTCTAATAATAAATATAAAAATAGAATAACAATCTTTTGTCAGTTAGGTAAAAACGTAGTTTGTCAATTGGGTAAAAACACATCATGATCAGCAAATTAAATATTTATTTAATTAAATATTTATTAATTAAATATTTATTTAATTAATATAATATTTATTTAATTAAAAGTGTAATGTTTATAACAGACTATGTATGTGCGGAAGAACTCTTAATTTATTCAATTTTATCTACATTACAAAACGTATGTTTATATTATAATACAATATTAATATTGAAAGAATTCATTTATTTATAATAATATATATATTCAACAGATGTACTGAGGTGGCAATAAATAAAATTGCGAAACGTTTATAATAAAATAAGTGTTTAGTTTATTTATAGGGACGACTCCTAAGATCAAGATTACTAATATAATTATCAAACATCAGGAGTGGAAAAAATTAACTATTTATATCATACGATCTGTGATTGAAAATTAAGATCGGATTCCATTGGGGAATTATGGGTAATTTTTTTAAATACATTTTAAGAATATATGGAAACGCACAACATAATTGTTTGAGAAGATGGACAACCTTTAGACACGATTTGGCTCGTTGTAAAGCAAGGCTACGTTTCCTTACTTACTGTAGAAAAAATGACGTTACTCCTATTCACATTACGGACATTTTTAATAGAACTTTTAATTTTCATAGTAATTCAAACAATAGAAAATATACTAAATTAAAGTCGTATTTTCAAAAAAAATTACTCAACACTGAAATTTCGGATCTACATATACATATAAAATATTGCCAGAAACGTTTAAATGTCCTTGCTAACCTTCTCTATTCTTTTAATATAAACCTTGACACCATAGAAATGTTTAGAGTATTTACGGAAAATAAAGCAAACAAAATTTATTGGAAATTGGATAGGAAATTAAGTATTAGATATGACAGACTATTGGAAGAAGAAAAAAGATTATTGAATAAACGTCAGATAAATAATCATAATAAGGAAAATTGAGTAAAAAACACTACGGACACATACATCCCGAATGAGGTAATTGAGGTAATATCTTTAGGCCCTAATCATAACATACATAATGATCTTAGTAGAACGGATATGATAGACAGTATTACTAATTTAGAATTTATTCTGAGTGGAAAACAAGATAAACATAATAAGGACATGGAAAACTCCTTTAATGATATTAGGAATAATTTGATTAATAATATAAAGTCCAGTCTTAACAACAAAAGACATATAAAAAGATTGGATAAAGACTTCAAAAAAAAGCTCAAAGCCACTAATATTTTTTTAAAAAATAATAACAACCTTTTTTTCACTCGAGCTGACAAAGGCAACATAACTGTATGCTTATACAAGAACGAATACATTGAAAAAATGAATTTGATGTTGTCAGACAATAGTACATACATAATCTGGGAAAAAAATAATATATTAACCAAAATGCAAAAAGATGTCCAATATTTTCTTATAAATTTTAATGACAAAGGCTATATTAAAAAATATTTTCCAAACATACATATTAACCAATTTTTTCTAACGCAGTCACATACAAATCTAGCTAGAGCATATGGACTTCCAAAAATCCACAAAAATGGTTTTCCACTCAGGCCCGTAGTATCTACAGTTAACACTCCCACGCATTTCCTATCAAAATTAATTAGTAAAGTTCTTAAAGAATCCATAGACTTGCCTAGATCACACATTAAAAATAGTTATGAATTGAAAGAACGTATCAAAAACATTCACATCCCATCGGACCACATATTGGTGTCTTTCGACGTAGTTTCATTATTTACAAGTATACCTAGATATTTAATTCTTAATAGCATATACAAGAGGTTCCAAAAATTACATAGAAAATCGTTGATGATGTTCGACGAAATTATAACAACTATCAATTTTCTTTTCAACAATGCATATTTTTGTTTCAATAATACAAATTATAAGCAGATATTAGGAACTTCGATGGGAGACCCACTATCAGCATTATTTGCAGACCTAGTCATGGATGATTTGGAGACACAATGCTTGGTTTTTCTGAAAGAAGAATATAATATTAATCCAATTTTTTATTACCGATATGTGGATGACACATTAATGTGCATCAGAAGCATTGACTTTGATCGTGTTTTCGAAGTATTTAATGATTATAATTCACATTTAAAATTTACTTATGAGACAGAGGTTAATGGTTCTATTGATTTTCTAGACTTATCAATTACTAGAAAAAATAATGGGATTATTACTAACTGGTACCAAAAACCAACTATGTCGGGACGTATTTTAAATTACAACTCAAATCACACATTAAAACAAAAAAAGAATATTGTTAATAACTTGATAGATAGATCGATATTGTTGTCTGATGAAAGTCACCATGACAATAATATATCTATTGTAAGAAATATGTTATATAACAATGACTATCCGGAGGAATTTGTTGATGTGTGCATCAGAGATCGCATTAGAAAATATACATATAGTCATAACAATACACAGAATAAAAACAATAACGATAAACCGACAATTTACTTTCCAATTCCATTTAAAGAAGAATTTTTCTATAAATGCAAATCATCATTAAAGAAGAGTAACATTGTATGCATACCAAAAATGACAAGCAAGCTATCTAATATTGTTGGTCTAGGCAAAGATAAATTAAAGAAATGGGAAAAAACAGGCACAATTTATAATATTCAGTGTAAACAATGTCCATCGAATTACATCGATGAAAGCAAAAGAGCTCTCAAAAATAGAATTAGTGAACATAAATATTCCGTGAAAAAAACTATTGAAGATCCAGTCAACTCTAGATTTAAACTTTTACCTATACCGGCCCATATCGTGAACAATCCAGAACATGAATTTGATTAGGAGAATGCAAAAATCATGCATTTAGAAGCTGATTACAGAAAGAGATGCATCGCAGAGTCGGTGTATATTAAAATTACGGATAATACCATCAATTCACAGGAAGACACAAAATATTTAAACAATCAATACTCAAGAATACTCAACATCATAAAATCTATTTAGTTTCAGTACGAAAAATAAACATAGTTATTACAATACATCACTAATTCCCTTTCCTTCCAGTGTTTCCCCCACTCGTCAAGTACACTCTTTCTCTTGTTGTGTCTCTCTCTGTCTTTCTCTTTTATTTCATATACAGTACGATATGTCATTATATACATAACAGTTACTTAGCTTTTAATTTGCTGATCATGATGTGTTTTTACCCAATTGACAAACTACGTTTTTACCTAACTGACAAAAGATTGTTATTCTATTTTTATATTTATTATTAGACAGAAAAATTAATATTTATTTAATTAAAAGTGTAATGTTTATAACAGACTATGTATGTGCGGAAGAACTCTTAATTTATTCAATTTTATCTACATTACAAAACGTATGTTTATATTATAATACAATATTAATATTGAAAGAATTCATTTATTTATAATAATATATATATTCAACAGATGTACTGAGGTGGCAATAAATAAAATTGCGAAACGTTTATAATAAAATAAGTGTTTAGTTTATTTATAGGGACGACTCCTAAGATCAAGATTACTAATATAATAGACAATTATATTTTTATACGTACGATATGTACTGTAACGGGGTTGATATCTGTTTATTTAATTATGCGCGCGATCACGTTGAAGAGCGCGCTGGATTATCTATACGTTCAAATTCGAAAACCGGAGAGCAGGAGGGAACGGGTGTCAGTCAACCAACTTTCTACTAACACAAAATAATAATATCAGAATTACGGTTAATATCACATGCGAGATCGTTTATTTCCTCTAAAGTCTACAATATATTCGGCCCGCGTGTTTATGTTTACAAAACGCGCGCGCGACAATAACATGCACGATTCTTATTGAGTACGAGAGATTAGTTATTATCAATTCTACTACAATCGCGAAATTAAGCTGGCCAGCTTACCTTATTAGCAGTCGTACGGTAGCACGAGAGTTTACGGTTCGTAATCGAGTTCCGTGAAAGTCTGTTTTTACGTCGAGGTAGCTCACGTTTTCGGTTTCGCCCTCGATGGCGGAACCCCTCACTCACGCACTCTTGCACGCACTCCTTCTAAGCGGGAGAAGGCACCGCTGCTTTAGGTTCGGGTCGGCTCGTGTCGGCACTCAGGAAAGCTCGGAAAAACACCAATTACATCTTGCACATCTCTGCGATCGGGTTCTAATCCTCGACTCTGTCAGGCGATATCGATAGCTAATTTTCCACTGGTTCATTTTCATACACGCGCGTTCCGTTCCGTCGCGTGCCGAATTCCCTCATTACATTTCGCCCCAACCAGCAGGTGCTACCCTCGCGGGCAGCCGCATGGTCGGGCTGATAGCGCTAATAAGACGTTTACCGTCACAGTACATCGCGAGAACATAAAAACTCAGTGATAATAATACATAATATATTTTTCAATTTGCTTTAAATAATTTTGAAATTGGAATTGCCAAATAAAAAGCTGATAAATTGGTGAGTAGGTTTATTGATAGTTCTAATGGATTGTAAAGTGAAATTACGTATACTGCATATAATTATAACATATATGATGATATTCATATATACGAGGGTGGTCCGATAAGTACTTAGCCTACAAAAGAAATACGAAAATTTTGGAAAAGTGGCGTTTTATTTTTCAACATAGTCTCCTTTTAGTTCGATACACTTGGCCCAGCGATGCTCCAACTTCTTTAACCCGTCTGAAAAATACGTTTCCTCGAGGTCTGAAAAGTAGGCTTCAGTGGCAGCGATTACCTCCTCATTCGACTCAAATTTCTGCCCGGCGAGTGACTTTTTCAAGTTTGGATACAAAAAGAAGTCGCACAGGGCTAAATCTGGAGAATACGGTGGATGTGGCAGCAGTTCGTAGCCTAATTCGACGAATTTGACCATGGCGACGACGGAGGTGTGAGCCGGTGCGTTGTCATGGTGGAAGAGCATTTTTTTCTTCGCCAAATGGGGCCGTTATTTCTGCAATTCGACGTCGAATCGGCCCAATAATTCGGCATAGTACAGCCCTGTGACCGTTTTGCCTCTCTCCAGGTAGACGATGTAGATCACACCTTGTGAATCCCAGAAAACGGTGGCCATCACCTTTCCGGCCGATGGGGCAGTCTTTGCCTTCTTCGGAGTACTTTCGCCGGGTAAAGTCCACTGTTTCGACTGTTCCTTAGTCTCTGGTGTACACCAGTGGATCCATGTTTCATCGACTGTCACGAAACGACGCAGAAACTCCTTCGGATTGCGCTTAAACAGCGTCAGACAGTGCTCTTAAGTTGTCTCACAGTTGCGCTTGTTGTTCGGAGTGAGCAAACGCGGCACCCATCGCGCTGACAGCTTTCTCATGCCCAAAATTTCATGCAGGACATGACCCACGCGGTCTTTTGAGATGCCTACGATCTTAGCTATCTCGCGCACCTTCAATCGTCGATCTGTCAATACGAGATCATGAATTTTTGTCACGTTATCCTCCGTGGTAGCCGTTTTTGGAGCACCTGGACGTGGCTCTTCAAAAATCGACGTGCGACCACGTTGAAACTCGTTAAACCAATTTTTGACGGTTGCCATCGAAAAAGAAGAGTCACCGTACACAGCATCCAAGCGCTTTTTGATTTCGCTGCGCGATTTCCCTTCCAAAAACAAGAATCGAATCACCGACCGATACTGCTCTTTTTCCATCCGGTACGGCCGTTGAGTACTAATATGTTTTGATTGGCGAATTATCTAGGGTGCGCCCTTGCCTGGGAGCCGCGGCAAGAGTGAGTAGTTAGTATTTGTGTTTTCATTTTGAGATTAAGGACGCAGAGCAGTGCGTATAATTCGCACTGCCTGAAATATTATTTTATATTATTGATCGAGTGTAACGGACAAACGAGATAAAGCGAATGCGTAGAAGTCGCATCCGCCGGAATATAGTTTAGGGTGAGTTAGTGTTGGTCATTAGTGTTTCTTTTTGTCTGATTTCGTTTTTATATAATTAGGACAGTTGCGCGACACGGTCGTCGGTTGTGCCCACATCGCGAGCGTGATAGTAGATTGGATGTTCGGTGCGAGAAGCAAGTGGCTTGTCAAAATGCCGCCGAACGGGACGGCGAGTGCGATTATGCGCAAAATTTTAAAGGATAGATCAGTGCGGGCCCTTAAGCGGCGAATCAATGAGACGCCGCCCGCAGAGTTACTGAGTCTCCTTAAGAGCTATGGCCTTAGCGTGACGGGTAGCTTCAGGGAACTTCAGGAGCACATGCTGCGCTATATGATCTCGCGTGAGCTGCCGGAGTTTTATCCGCCCCTGAGTCCTAGTGACTTTGAGTCGGGTGTTATGCCGGGCCCACCGGAGGGCATTCTGCGGGAGGAATCGCGTGAGGTCAATATGGACCTGCAGCCGGATAGAAGCGGAGGGAGTAACGGACGTGTGGAAGGCCGGATCGAGCGTTCGTCAATTCGCAGGCGAGGGAGCTTGGCATCCTCGGACGAGCGGCCGCAACCGGTGGCGACGTAGAGAAGCGGGCCAGAGTATAGGAGCGAGGACGGGAAGGATAATGTCCAAATTGTGTCAAATGATGGGGCGACGGCTCTCGTCGATGCGAGGAAAGAGTTGGCGCCTCACGGAGAAGTGGCGTTCCAGGGTGTCGCGGGAGGGTCTAACGTTTTCGGACAGGCGTGGAACATCGTCGCGAGCCTGTCTGGATTGGTTATGCGAAGGGAAGTGCGAGCAGCGTTATGTGAGAGCGCGAATAATTTATATCGAGTAGAAGAGGCTGCGTTGGGGATGCAGGCGGGTAGGCGGGATGCGCCGCGCGCTGAGGGTATGACGGCGGCTCGGACGCCAAGTAGACGGACGCGAGAGGAGCGACGATTTCACTCTGCGTCGCGCCGGCGGCGGGAAAGTAGCTCGCGTGAGCCGGTTTCGGAGGACGAATTTTTCTCCGAAGAGGAAAGCGACGCTACCGGGAAGGAAGTATTGGGGTCGTTCGACAGGAGAACGAGCACCCCGGCATTACCACGCGAGGTTGGGGAGGCCATGAAGAATTGGGAAGACTTAGTGAGGGAACTGTTGAAGAGCGGCGCTCGAGAGAATCACGCTGTGAAAATCGAGGGAACGTCGCCGCGGGCTGGACCACGGTTTGCCGACCCGAGGGGGGTCTAGGAGGAGTACAGCCCGAGGTGCCTATCGGCAAGCGAATGGGAGGATAGTTGGAGCGAGTCCCCGAGTTCGGATGAGGACGAACCGGATGAGGCGGGGCTGGCCAGTCGCAGACCGAAGCGCCGGAGTACTAGCAGGCGCTCAGGTCTGCGTCAGCCCCGACGTTATAAACCGGTGGACGCGGAGAAGGCCTTTCGCTCTTGTTCGCTGAAGTTTTCGGGCGACAGGGGAGCGGATGTGGACGGTGAGGGCGTGGGCGTGAGTTCGCGCGCGTTTGGAGGAAATTGTTTCTCGTGTGGAGGACGGGGGCATAGAAGTTCGTAGTATCCGAATCGCATTAATTGCGAGGGAGGTAGGGCGCCCCCCCCCCCCTACACGTGTTATTGGTGTAGGCAGGCCGGACACTTTGCTAATGTGTCCGGGGGCCGTGGTTAGCTGCCAGGTTTGCGGGACCGTGGGGGGTGGTCTTCCAGAACTGCCCCACGTGTGTGGATGGTCTAGCACCACAGGGAAACTCGCAGGCGGGGGCCGAAACTCGTTCGTCGACCCCTGCTTGAATCTGCTCGGGCAAGCGTGGTTGGCGCTTGAGTTGCACCTGAACAGAGTGGCTCGCGAAACGAGAACCGGTAACGGGAAAATCAATGGTAGTGAAGAGGTCGAGCACGGTGAGGCTGCGTTGTTATTCGCAGCCGAGCCGTCCGACTAGAATAAGAATGGCGCGATTGATAGGCCGGCGCGCGGAACTGGAGGCGCACATCCAGAAATAGCTAAGGATAGGTCAGAGGAATTTTGGGATAGTCTGTCGCGCCGTTATGAGCGGTTGAACGAGTCGGATCTCGAGGATGTTCAATTCAGGAAAACAGTAGGAATCGAAGTAGGAGAAGATCGCACTGTCGAAAAAGGGAAGTCCGGAGTAGTGAGTGAGCGATCCGATCGAGCGCAGGTTGAGCGCGTGGCTGACGAGTCGCCACGACGCCCCCAGCTGCTCTCGGATGCGTTAAAGGTGAGTGAGCGATCTGATCGAGCGCAGGTTGAGCGCGTGGCCGAAGAGTCGCGGCGACGCTCCCTGATGCCCTCGGGTGCGCCTCATGTAAAAGAAAGGTCCGATGGAGCGCGAGGGGGACGCGGGGCGATGGAAATACCGCGAGCCTCTCCGCGGCTCTCGGATACTCATGAGCGGGGCAGTGAAGCGATGCGACAGGGATCGATGGTCGGGGATCCGGCGAGCTGTGTGAGGGTGGCGGAGACGCCTTCCGACGTAGCAGAGGGAAAAGCCGAGGCAGGCTCGGATGATCGGTTCGCGAGCCCGCGTGAAGATAATAACGCAGCCTAGGTGGCCGTAGTGGAGAATAGATTTTTTCTAGCCATCAAGATCAATGGAAACAATTGTCTAGCGTTGTTGAATTCGGGTGCGCAGGTTACAGTCGTGGGCCTAGGATTGGCGAGTAGGTTTAGGTCGCGGTTGAGGCCACCAACGATATTTGTAAGAGGAATGTCGGGTGGGAACCGGACCCTTTGGGCGATCTGAAATTATACCTCGAGATAGGGGGAAAGAGCGGAACGTTGATCGCATGTGCCGTGGCGCAGTGCGCGCATGACCTAATCTTGGGCGCGGATTTTTGGAATGCGTGGATGCAGCATCGAGAGACGGGAATGGCGACCTAGGGGCTCGCGAGAATGGATCCCCTTCGCGAATAATACGGACGGGATGGCACATGTATACACCGAGTGTGCGGAACTCGTGAGTTATGTAAGGGCGCAACGTGAACGGGTGTTGGCGTTGGTGCACCGCATCGTGCCAGAACCCGTAATTGCTCCGGCTGTGACGAATTTGATCAAACACGTGATAGATGTGGGGGATGCGAGACCGATTAAAACGCCTATACGCCAGATGTCGCCATCGATCTTGAAGTTTACCCGGGAAGAGACGACAAGAATGTGGCGTGCAGGGATAATCAGGCCGTTAGATAGTTAATGGAGTAGCGCGCCGGTCGTGGTGAAAAAGGCAAACGGGACGTATCGATTTTGTCTGGACTTCCGTCCAGTGAATAAAGTGACAAAAAGCGATGCGTTCTCGACTCAATTCTGGATCGATTGCGTATTTTCGTCAAAGGTTGATTTTAGGTCGGTGTTTTGGCAGATCCCTTTGGACGAGAAAAGTAAATAATTTACGGCATTTGCGGTTCCTGGGTTGGGGCTTTGGGAGTTCGAGAGAATGCCCTTCGGCCTGGTAAACGCGCCCGCGACGTTCATGCGCTTCATGGACGCTCTATTCGGACCGGAGTTTGCGCATAACGTTTTCTGGTATATGGATGACTTATTGGTAGTGAGCGCGAATTTCGAGGACCACATGCAGTGGTTAGAAAGAGAGGCGTTTAGTTGAGGTAGGTTTGGAGATCAACCTTGAAAAGTCGGACTTCTTTTGTACGCAGGTGACCTATCTTGGCTATAGGTTGGATGGTGAAGGCCTGCGCCCAGATCCGGATCGGATTCAGCCGATTATGGACTACCCGGCGCCTCGATCGATAGAACAGCTTCGAAGATTCATGGGTATGGTGGGTTGGTACGCGAGATTTATCGAAAACGAAAGCGTTATAAAGGTACCGCTTACGAAATTATTGAGGAAAGATTAGCCGTGGGTTTGGGGTGAGGAGCAACGGGAGGCCTTTGAGCGACTGACAAGAGCGCTCACTGAGACTCCTGTGCTTGCGAGACCGGACTTTGAACGGACATTTTATCTGCATTGCAACGGTTCGTCATACGCGGTGGGGGCGTGTTTAGTGCAGATTTTCGAGGACGGGGAGCACCCTATTTGCTATGCAAGTCGCATGAGAAACGATATACGGTAAGCGAAATTGAATTCTTGGCGGTTCGATTTGCAGTTAAGAAGTTTAGGCCGTATATCGAGGGATTTCACTTTGTAGTAGTAATGGATCATAGCGCGTTGACAAGGCTTTTAAGCAAACGAGATCTGACCGGCCGACTCGAGCGTTGGGTGCTGGATTTTCAACAGCTCGATTGCGAGATAGTGCATAGGAGGGGTGCCTGGCACCATGTCCTGGATGCACTCTCGCGCGAGTTTGAGGACGAGGCAGAGGTCGGCGAATTTACGACAATCAAGGACTCTTGGTACCAGCGAAGATGCCAAGAAGTCCAAGAGCGGCCGGAGAAATATAAAAATTGGATGGTAGAGGACGGCCTGTTGTATCGCTATATGACTGACTATCTGTTTGATCCAGTTACCAATCGTGAGGAGTGCTGGCGCATTGTTGTTCCGCTCGAGTATAGGGAAAGGGTTTTGCAGGATGCCCATTGTGTGCCTTCAGCCGGACATTTTGGCCGGACAAGACGTGCGATTGGGTAATAAGGGAATATTATTGGCCAGGGGTGCGATATGATGTGCAGATTTTCGTAAACCAATGTCAGGTTTGCCAAAAATATAAGGTCGAGCAGAAAGTACCGAAGGGGTTGATGGGAAGACGGATGATTGAGCGCCCTTGGATGGTGGTTGCGACGGACGTAATAGAGTTGCCGCGAAGCAAGAACCGATATCGGTATATGGTAGTATTCCAGGATCTCTTTACTAAGTGGGTCGAGCTTAAATTGTTGAGCTCTGCGGACGGAAAGTCGCTCTCGCACGCGTTTGAGGAGATGATCCTGTTCCGATGGGAAACGCCCGAGTACTTGGTTAGCGATAACGCGAAAGCTTATCAGAGCAAGGCGTTTCAGGATACGCTCCGAGAATACGGCGTTGAGCATGTATTCTGCCCCCCTTACCATCAGCAGAGTGATCCAGTAGAAAGAGTTAATCGGACGCTGAAGACTATGATAGCTATGTTCGTGGACAACGATCATCGGACTTGGGACCGCTATCTACACGAATTCAGGTACGCTATTAATACCGCGACCCAATCTTCTACAAGGGTTACGCCGGCGTTCCTGAATTTCGGTCGGAATCCTTGGCCGGTGTAAAGCTTAAGGAGGGAAGTAGAGCGGCGTTCTCCCGTGATGAGGATCAAACCCGAGATTTGGCAGGACCGTATAACATAGTAAGGAAAGTCTCGAACGTAATATACGAATTGGAGACTGATAACAATTATCGGATACCGACGGTCCATGTGAAGGACTTGAAGCGTTACGTTCCGCCGCGCGGTGTGGGCAACGAACGGCGACCGACCGCCGTCGGGTCATGAAGTGGACGGGTTGGATTGTATTTTTTTTATCTTTTTTTTATTGATATTTTAAAGGGGGAAGACCAAATAACTAATGAACCTTAAAATTACAGATGGAGAATGAAATCACGGAGCTGGCTGCTCTGACTGCCGAGATAGGCGTCGGAAGCGAGCCTTCCCCGGGACGGGACGAGACAACGGCCCCGGAACCCGAGAAAACGGAGGCAAGCGTGGCCGAGCCCTCGTTACCTTTGGCTCGGCCCGAGCAGCCGCTTGCCGGTCCCACGGAGGGTGACGGAGAAGGAGTGCTCCCGGATCTGTGCGACTTGGGGCGCGCGCCCGGAGAGGTGGCTCCCAGGACCCGAGACACTCGAGGTACGCGAGTGCTGGTGCGAGCCGTGGCCATGGTCGTGGAGCTCTCGGCCTATCGCGTCCTGAGCGTGGGTCCGGGATTTCCCGGGGAGAAACCGGATACCGAGGGAGGAGAGGCGGCCGGCCTGATTGTCGACAGTAACGCGGTGGAGATGCAGCTGGAGGAGCTCCTGCTAAGGAGTCCTCCGGCGCAGCCGCAGGAGCTGGGGGGGGGGGCGAGACGCCTGTGCGTGAATTCGCACGTCCGTCGAGTCCCGGGGGCTCTGCGGACCTGCCTGGCCTACCATCGGCGGCAGCGGCGGACCGGCCCCGGAGAATGGGTTTCACCAACGGGCGGCTGCAATTTGCGGGGGAGCCGACTCCGAGAACTGGAACGAGCGCGGCAGTGGCGACGGCGGTGGTGCGGCCGGAGAGGCACGTCCATAAACCCATGGAGTGAGTGCCCTTGCGCCGGCGGGGGCTGGACCCTAGGTTTAGCTTCCACCGGCAGGGGCCGCCGTCGAACATCCCGCCTTTCGGATATCTCGAGGACGAGCAAAGGAGGACCGCGGAGGAGCAGCGAAGCAGCGGCAGGCGGAAGAAGAGGAAGAGTAGGGGCTCGGATTTCTCGGCGAGCAACTGGGTCTCGCCTCTGACTCAGGCCGACGCGGAGGAGCAGGAGCAGCCCTTAACGAGTAGCATGGAGGCTGGGATCGATCGCCACCGTACCGGGGACGCTAGACTAGGGGATGTATGCGTAAATTCGTACCGTTTCCATGGCGAGGCGTCCGCGGAGGCGATGGCCTTGGAGAGGCGCCCGCGTCGGCTGGAAATCGGACGAGCCCGTGGACTGCCATGCCCCCGTCGCTCCAGGGAGGTGCGTGTTTCGCCTCCGCGTCCTGCCGGGACGACGGTCGCGGGTAACCGGGGTGGCCGTGATGGAGAGGACTCCGGGATGCCTGCCCCGGAGCCTCGCGGGTTGACCGGTCGAGTGTCGGTGGCCGAGCCGCCGCGTCTGGTGTTCCGGGCTGGACGGTGGGTCCGAGAGACGGACGGGGCCCAACCGATTCTGGGAGTTTTTCCCCACCACCGTCGATTGACGTGGGAGACGGCTGAGGAGAGATCGCCTCCACCAGGGATTCCGCGCCTGCCCGCTGCTGTCCGGCCCGAGCCTGGGCGAGGCGAGGAAAAGGTGCCGATTGCTTCGGAGGGGAACTCACGGCTCCCATTTCTGGATATCTTCCCCGTCGGAACTCCGGCTGCAAGGGCCGGGGAAGAGGACGTGGTGGTTTGCCGCTCGATGGGCACTTTTCTGGCCGGCCTGAGTTCGGTGCCGTTCGACCGGGAGTTGGACGTGAGGCCGTTTACCTGTTTTAACTGCAGGACTGGGGAGCATCGCCGCTCGAGGTGCCCGGAGCCGCCGAGCCAGAGGGATTGCTGCCGGAATTGTGGACGCCTGGATGTTACGGTCGCCCACTGCGTACGATGCGCTGCCGCCTACGATATTTGTGGGCTCAGACGGGGGCCGACAGTGTGGCGGAGGCGTCTGGGGAGCAACAGCCCAAGGAGGTGGATGGACCCCGACCGCCGAGTGAAGAGAGGAGAGAGACTCAGAGGGAAAAGGCTGAAGACAGGACTGCAGCCGAGCCGCGTAAGAAGAAACAGCGGCGTGGTGGCCGTCTACGATGAGAACGGATAGAGAGAAAATGAGCTCTCGAAGCTGAGAAGGCCGGCCCGAACGCCGCAATCTTAAGGCTGCGAGAGGATGCGCAACAAGAACACCAGGCTGCAAGTTCTGGTCAGCGAGACACCGAGGTCATCCTGCGGCGCACTCCGCCGGGATCCGGCGATAACGCGGAGAGGGCTGATCCTGACCCTGGTCCCTCGGAGGAGCCTCTTCACTCCCGAGCGGAGGTGGTGGGGTCGACATTTACGGAGCCATGAACGGACGAGCAAGCCGAAGAATTGGGTAGACTGACTGGGGCGGTTGATCCTAACCACCCCACCACGGCCGAGTACATCAGGATGGTGCGGCTGCGACGCTTTGCGTTGCACGCCAGCACACCTGATGTCCAGGGTACCGACTAAGGCAATTGGGTGAGTCGTGGTGAAGGTTAAATTTAATTAGAGTGAATGTTGAGTCTGGATGTTGACGTGTGTGAGTATGACCCTTTGTTCTGTTTCCATTTTCTGTCCCTTTGAGTGCCCGGGACCGGTGGCGCCGGTGCTGGGGAGGTCGAGGTGGTCGTCCACCGATGATCGGGGGTATCGTTGGACTTGGGAGGGGGTGTGACGGGCGAATCAACCGTTGAGTTCGCTCACCCTGTTCGCCTCACTCTCTCTTCCGCGTGCCTTCCCCTGAGCCGCTGCCACATTGGTCTCGGTTAATTAAAACCGAGTATCGACGCACGATGTGGCTTTGTTGCAGGTTTGATTCCTGATCGGCGGAGATGCCTGGCGTTGGAGGGATGGAGCGAGAGCGGCGGGCAGAGGAGGAGAGGGAGAATTAGTGTCACCGGCATGAGTCGCATATGTGTGCGTAGCCGGAGGCGCTCGGCCGATAGGGAGAGTGGCTGCGTGCGTGAATTCGCACCCCACTCGCGGGGATTCGCGGAACAGTTGTTAATTCGCGTTAATTCGCACGGAACGGACTAGCCCGGACTTGGCCGACGCACACGTCAAATGCCGCATGTAAATTGCTGTTCAATAAAGTGTAAATAAATATGCAAAATGATGAGTTTCTTTGTGCAACCTGTCTCTCTCGTGACTAGGTAAATCGCGATTATCGACACTATCGGATGACATAAGCCATCGTTAATTTTCCGCGACGAAGCGAATACGCCTTCCGAGCCTTCCCCCTTAAAATAATTTATGACGCGACGTTGTTCGGGCTTATTTCCCATGCGGAATTCAAAATTATTGACGTACGTGTTACAAAGCTTTGAATGCGCGCGCAGAAAGTTAACTTTATTTTTTTTTGTTTATGCTGATAATTTAAAACGAAGAGAGGTTGTATGCGCACCCAAAAATTGAAGGCGCGTGAAGCGCGCTGAAAATAAGATACTAATAAATACAGTATAAAGAGAGCAAGGAAGCTATTGAGTTTATATGAAAAAAGTGTTTTCCACTGGGGCAAGAGACTACTTTCATAAGCGTTTAAGTAAGAAATATGGTAATTTTAATTAAACTAACACGCCTAATTCTATGTAATATATAGATTAATGTCAAACTATAAAATGATATTTTCGAAAATGCTAATGACGAATGTGAATTTTAAATTTGTCTAAAATTTAGGATTCATATTGAAAATTGGTTTTGTTTAATAAATTCTTAGAAAAAATTTTTTTTCTAGCAAAATATACTTTTTTTGAAATTTTATTTGATTCATAATTATTGTCACAAACAAGGCCATGTAAATGCAGCAATTTAATAGACTATTTATACCTTTAAAGATTTCAATACTATTAAATATTTCAAGGATATAAATTATTTCACTCTAATGGTCATAATTGAAAGATTGCAAATATCTAAAATTAATAGATAACAATTAATAGAGATCAATTATGATGGATGTTCAACAAGGAAAAAAGAAAATTCGAGGACTCGTTTGCTAATTAACTTGAAGGTGTTATTCCCATTCAACCCTTATTTATATAAATCGATCGAATTTTTTAATACTAATCGGTTATGTCAATTAGTTTTTATTAGGCTTCTGCAAAAGCTCGGCTCGGGCTCGAAACTAAAAACTCGAGCCGGCTCGAGCTTAGCTCGAGGCTCCGAGTTTACCCGAGCGCTTGAAGAAATAAGCTTGAAAGTTTTTTAGCGCGCAAAACCTGTAAATATGTGTTGAAATGCCTAATACACTTGAATATATAAGTTTTTGTGCTGATAAATCAATTTTCTTCACTACTTCTATATAAAAATTAAAATTCACGTTCGCTTATTATGGAAAATACTTATTTAAAAACTCTAAATTCTATAATTTTACTCCTTCACACTTGTTCCGATGCTCGGTTAGCATAAAACTGTTAACAAATCGAAAAGCTCAAGAGCTCGAAGGCTCGAGCCGGATGAAACCTCGGGCCCCGAAGCCTCGACCTCAGCTCGAGTCGTACAGCTCGACCGAGCCCGAGTCGAGCCGATCTTTCCGAGCTTTTACTGAAGCCTAGTTTTTATATAATGTATTTTATATATGTATCTTTTATTCTTAAAAAAGGAACCGAAAAACGTCCGTACTTTATTATTCATAACATCATCATTGGTATTCATACAGTTATACTAATATGAATAAGGCTCTCAGAACAATTGATGTTAATTGATTGATTGTCAGTTAATAAAACGCAATCAAAAATTATAAAAACTTATTAAAAACTATTGAAAATTATTAGTAATTATGAGTAGCTTTCTATCATTATGGATAATTTCCAATAGTTTTTAAAAAGTTTTTATCATTTTTATCATTTTTAATTATTTTGTTTTATCATCTGAATATAAATCAATGTGCATTAATTCTTTTCAGTGCATTCATATTCATTTAACAACAAAGATACCAATGATATCAATTTCTATTACCTACTAATGAGCTGAAATAACATTTCACATTATAGGCTCGGACTCCGCAATTGTTACGGAGGCTAACGATACCATGGAGATGGACGCTAAAGATTCGCCAGAGTTAGATGACCCCAGTTATGTACATAATAGCTTGGATGAAATGACAAGCAATACTCAGATCCCTAAGTCATTCACTCATTTAGAACAAACCGAAGAGTATATTCTAAATTCTGATGAACTCGTTTCTTCTTCCGAAGAAGATGAGTTTGAAGAACCTTTGAAAGATACTGATATTGATCATCTGCAATCCGAAGTAGATTATAGCGATAGTAATGTTAAAATGAACGTTAATAATCAGAAAATGGATTTCCTGATTCATATCATGTTCCGCGAATCTAATTTAAAGCTACGTGATGTTATTATAATGATAACGGCATTGTCGTTTCATTTGAAAATGTCAGATGAAGGAAATATAAAATTAGGGAAATTTGCTAAAGTTTTGTCCGGAGTCAGATTTGATAAATTGAATCTTTCAAAGCACATGATAGGTAAGTGCTTTTCATCGCAAGACAAATATGTTATTTATCATTTTTATTGTAGCAGTTGTTCTGCTATGAAGGTTTACTCAGTGAAAGCCTCAAAGAAATCTAGGAATAAAGAAGTTATCTGTGAAAGTATACTAGCAGCGCCAAAAATGATTATGATATTTTATTGACCGTCAATATGAATACTGATGAAGCTCCACTTACCAAAAGTGTAAAAAGAGGATTCTGGCCCGTACAGATACATTTAAACGATTTGTCACCTAGGTTGGGATTTCGAAATATATTAGTAGCCGGTTTTTTATTAACTGAAACCGAACCGAAGAGTAATCTACTTAATTTGTTCCTAAATGAAGTATATGTTAAATAAATGAAAGCATTATACAAAGAAGGTATAGAAGTAACATATAAGGGAAAAGATTTCATCTTAAAATTTTGTATACATGCACGTCTTGTAGATACTGTTTGCCACCCCATGATACAGAATCGCATTGGGTGTAGTTGGGGTTATCAAATGGGAAAAACCATTTTCAGTGTAAGTGGAATATGTTATCCTGTCAGTCAATCCGATATTGAAATAACTCATGATAGTCATAAAAAAGATGTTGAGGATACGCTTTCGACTGGAAAAGTCGTTAACGGAGTAAAAGGTGAATCTGATATGATAAAGGAACTCCACATTGACATGGTTTGGTCTTTTCGCTACGAATACTTACATGGACTTGGTGGAGTTGTTGTACAAATATTAAATCAATGGAAGAGTTCCGAGTCTAAATTTAAACTCACCAAGAGCCAGATTAAGTTTATAGAAAAAAGATTTTTGCACATAACACCAACGCACGGCATTCATGGACTCCCCAGAAGTGGTATTCTCAAAGGATCGGGTAAACCCAAGGCTTCTGAGGTAAAACATTGGCTATTGGTTTACAGCTTACCTCGTCTCAAGAATGTTTTGGAAGATGAGGCTTTAAAGCATTATAGTCTACTAGTAAGCAGTGCTTCCACTACGTTAACACCTTCACAGACTGACGAAGAACTTACAAAATGTGATGATCTTTTAAAATTCGAAGTTGATTATGATAAGTACTATGGCGAAGAAAAGATGACATCCAATATTAACGCTCTTAGATATATCGTCAGTTCTATAAGGAAAAAAGGATCTTTGTGCTACAATTCAGCATTTCCTTTTGAGAGCAATATTTATACGTTAGAAACTTACGTGAATGGTCCAAAGGGGACGGATAGACAAATGTCAAGGAAACACTTGCAAAATTTTATATTTGAAACAGGAAATGCTAAGCAAATTTACTCTTCAGAAAAAGTCGTAAATTTTTGATCCAGCTTATTTAACCCAATAAGATTCAGTAAATCATTCCACCATGGACAAGATATCGTTTATTGCGGTAAGAATACGTTGAAAAATATAGTCGATCTTGGACAAAGCTTAATTTACAACAGATGTATTTATAAAAATACTGTGTACCACAGTGAAAAGTACGTACAGGAGAAGAAAAATAATGATTCTGTTATACAGTTAACTTCAGGAGAATTCGCCAAAATAATTCATATAATCGAACATGATTCGAATGCCTACATTCAAATACGTATTTTTAAAGTATTCCCTGAAGATCCTTTCCCAAGTGTTCAGCATATCAAGCTCATTGAATCTGAGAGCGATAAAAAAATTATTAGTCGCTTTAGCGATATAGACTGTAAAGATGTATTGGTAAACGCTCGAAACGCAAGATATTTATGTAAATTGCCCAACAATATTGAAATTCAATAATTTTTTGTCTTATTGTAAATTACAACGGTAGTCGATTTAATTAATCGAACCGTTCGCGATTCTGCTTCTCGCGCGTTAGTTCGAACTATTGAGAGAGAGAGAGGGCACGCGATGTTTGAATAAGTAGTTACGCCTCAGCTGTGAACGTGAATTTACCGCCGATTTGTATTGCACTTTGTTTTCGCCGAATAATTAGTTTTTTTGGGACAATCTCGTGCGTGAGTACAACGGTATTTTCAAGATAACCAGTAGCAGTGGAGAAGCAGCAGCTTTGTAGCTAATTTGAGGCAGATCGAGGCAGCGCAGCTGATAATTAAGGGGCACCGGCAGTTGAGATTTTTTACAACGATTACGGCTGATCACCGTAATTGCACCGCATGGTAGGTGCACCTTCCGTCATATTAAGCGATACAAAATATATTCGATATTTTGTTTATTCGTGATAGCGTTATTTTTTGTAATCGCGCCGAGCGTTAGTTCGCGGTAGAATTCAAATCTACTCTCTCTCTCTCTCTCTTTCTCACCGAACATAAATAAATTGTAAAATCCTATTTTCGTGCGTCAGTCTTTCGGCCCAACAAAGACTGTAGTGATTTTTTTATTAATTAAAGTCTGTTAAATTTATTCGCCGTTTTTGTCATTTGATTTTCCTGGCAGCTTAAGTATTTGAAACAGGCTTAGATTTTAGTCCAATTACATCTAGGGGATTAAGAAGATTAGGAGTAAAGTCGCTCACACTTAAAACTCATCAAGTGTAACAAGACACGTAACTTAATGTGAGTTCAACTCCGATCGATAGAAGACAAATAGGATAAATCATCTGACGTTAAGGCGAATACACGTACTATCATATGTGTTTAACGGAGCAGCGGTTTGCTCTGCATCGTGGCAGTTTGTTCTTTAATAAATTTCTCATTTTCAGATTTATCTCCCCCGTTACAAAATATGTTATTTAAGAATGAAAATGTGCAATAGAATGAAAATATATATTTCGTGAAATATTTTGTATGTATCAAATACTGTAAATTAAATACATTCCATGAAAATCTAGTTATAACTTAAAGTTATTAACACACATTTTCCTTAATTATATAGACAAAATATTGAATTGATGTTTAAATGAAAAAAAATTGTCACGGACAATTTCAATTTGACTGCAATGGATTTAATAATTTCACAAATGAGACTTATGTTTTTTCTATAAATTTTATAAGAGTATAAAGATGAGTTATAAAAAAGTATTGATAATTATTCAATTAAATGTAAAACATTACATAATGTGAAATATTTTACTGAAAAATATTGAAAAGGATTAAAAAATATTTGATGACGTAATCGGCGAATAAAATTAACTTTAATTAATAAAATTACAGTCTTTTATGGGTCGGAAAACTAACGCACGCGAATAGGATTTACAGTGAATTATTATTAATATTCGACGAGAGAGAGAGAGAGAGAGAGAGAAGATTCGAAAATTACCGCGAAACTAACGCTTCGTGCGAATACAAAAAAAATTCGATATCGCAGTTGACAAAATACTGTTATATGTCGGACCGTCGAACGTCAAGAAAAGAAGATCAGAAGGTTGCCAAGCAGTTGTTGTTGTTGTCGTAAAGTTAGTTAGTCGTCGGGTAGCCTTAAATCGTGTCGCTAGGGTTATGTAGTAAATAAAGTTACATCCTTTTTTTATAATTATTTCGTGTTATTTCTTATACGGGAGTTGGTGATCGTTACAATACCTTCGAATGCATTTTGTCACGCAATAATACAGGGAAGTGCACCTACCCTGCGGTGCAATTACGGTGATCAGCCGTAATTGTTGATGAAAAAATCAACTGCCGATACTCCTCCAATAAATCAGCTGCGCTACCTCACTCTGCCTCCAATCTGCTGCAATTTGCTGCTTCTGTACCGCTGCTGCTTATTGCCGCGATAACGCCGTTGCACTCACGCACGTAAAATCGTCCCAGAAAAACTTTATAAAACGGCCAAACACAGTGCAAAATAATTTGTCGGTATTGTCGCGAAAACAGCTGAGGCGTAACTGCCTATTTCAAACGCTCGCGCGCCCTCTCTCTCTCTTAATCGTTCGAACTAACACGCGAGTAACAGAATCGCGAACGGATCGATTATTGAATCGAGTATCGTTGTAAAGTTGAAAAAGTAAAAATTTATTAGAATATATTGATAAATATTAACTTGAATATGATTGATTAGTATGCTTTGGTAGAAAATATTAATAATAATTTGAAACGGTCCAGTCTGATTTGTCCCTTTTCCTACTGCAAAATAGCAATCCGTCGTGTACGAGAAAACCAAAGAAAAGCGGTAATTGAGCGAAGGCGCTCTTCTCATATATATGTAAATGTGTTAGGGCAATTTGCCGAATACAAGGACATGTAAGGAGCGTAACGTCACGAGCGTGGGAAATTTATTGTTTACAATGCAAAATCGACAATTGCAAAGTTTTTCCTAATGAACAAAAGCATTTTTTAGTTAATTTTGATGCGCTGATCTTGAATTTCATGTTATTGTAGTCATCAAATATGTATTTGTTAGTTTAATTTAATTTACAAGTTAATAGTGTTAGTTATTTTGCAACAAATAATTATATTGATAATTCAAACATGCAATTGCGTTCGTAACGTATTGAAACAGAGAAGCAAGAATTTGACACTTTGGTAACTAATTTTTCACTGAGTTATCAATCAATAAAAAATTTATAATTTATTTAAACAATTAAAATTGCGTTGTTAGATAGCGATTTAATTGTATATATCTGTAAAATTAATGATAATGATTGTCACCAATTTGCTGATTTTTAAATGGCTAAAAAAGAAATTTGCCAATTCGTTTTTTAATTCTTATTCAAAATTGGATAGTTATACTAATCGTTTTTAATTTGAATAATGTTCTACTAATCACAAGCGATTTTTTTATGTAAAAATTTTTCGTAAATTTATTGTAAATTTGGTGTTATTTGATTATCAAAATTATATTACTTATAACTTTAAAAGGCGATTTTTCCTCGAGAAACGATTTATGTTAAAACATTCGATATTTCACACTTAATTTTTTAAATCATCAAATTTTAATTTCCATCGAGCCATTTTGCGACAAAATATGTACAAAGTTTATATCATTTTCAAAAATAGCGTTGTAGGGGCTACCAAGCATTGAAAAGCGCCGATTTCGCAAGTATAAATTCGCTCGTCGCTGCGGCAAGTGGATTCACTATCCTACCTTGCTTAGCAGCGCGAGCATTGATTTGAAATAAAGACTCAGCAATTTTCTGAGATTAATTTCATTATTCAGTGGTTAGCCTGCTAATTCCTTTCTTTACGATACCTAAGCGCTCAACTCATAAAACTATCTCTCTTATGAGAAAAAATAGCCTTAGATATCTTCTTTCTATAAAATCATTAATTGCTAAGAAATTGGATTGAGCGTTTGTTGTGCGGCTGTCGGGCTTCTCCCCGATAGATGCAACTATACTCAATTGTACTCGTATCTCAAAACGATTCATCGAAACAGAAAATATTGTGTTTGCTATTCGATGAATTTTGAGATTTCACTTCTTATAGAATATATGCGTGTCAACTTTTTGCTACTCTCGGAAATGCGATTACAAATATAATAGAAAGAGTCCGAACTATTTATTTGATAACGTGAGATAGAATTAAACGTTACAGATTAAAAAAGATTAAAATTAATCATTTATATATGCATTGATTGTAATTAGTATTCAAATGTTTTAAAAAAGGTGCTCTGTTTATTGTAAATATTACAATATTATTATAAAACCACGCCAACCAAAAACAATACACACGCACGTAATTGTTCCAAGGAAACTTTATTCGGCGAAAACAAAGTGCGAAAAATAAATCGGCGGTAACTCGCGTTCACAGCTGAGGTGTAACTGCCTATTCAAAAGATCGCGCGCCCCCTCTCTCTCTTAACTGTTAGAACTAACGCGCGAGAAGCAAAATCGCAAACGGTTCGATTAATTCAACATAAATAAAAATTCATTTATTTTTCTTAAAGTAAGTTTTTTATCTGTAAAAACTTTCTGCAAAAATCACACATCTCACTTTCATTGTCAATTTTTTCCACCACATTAGATTATAACAGGGTGAATATTCGGGCGAAGGAAAGATATCGCAGCGTACGTGACCGCGAATATGCGTTCATGCCCGAGGGGCGCAGCATTCGCGTGCAAGGTCACAAACGCGAAAAAAATCTATTAGTCATTGAAATGTCGCATCTGCATAAACTAGCCCAAAGGGCATACATACGAGCTGATAGTAACTCATGTCAGGTACAGTAAACGCAGTTATTAATCGCGATATGGGCTTCAGCCGAATCTGATGGTGTGGGTTGCTGAGGTCAATTGTGGAGATGTATCGCGCGTTCTTGAGACATCGCAATATATCCTGCATAAATGGGAGCGGATACGCGTTGGGTTTTATATACTGATTAACGTTGCGATAGCCGACACAAAAACTGTCGTTCTTTTTACGCACTTTAACGACAGGGCTAGACCACCTGCTGTTCGCGGGTTCGATTATTCCCTCTATGAGCATTCGTTCCACAATCTCCACCATTTCCTGCTCAACTTCGAATGATACGGGGTAATAGCGTTATTTCACCTGACACGTGTTTCCTACGTCGATTTCATGTTCGATCCCTACAGTTCAACTTAGGGCCTCCTTCATACGGTTCGTTTGCTCACAATTCCATAAGTTGATCTCTTTGTGTTGCTGAAAGGCGGCTTACTTCAACTGAAGCTCTAGCGAGGCTGATGTCTAATCATGCCAGTTTGTATGATCAGACACTAGCCTAATCCAATTGGAATTAGGCCTAAGCCTAATTCCAAATATACTACAGTCTTTTAACCTTTGAATTGGAGGGTGTCGTCATCTGGGTCTAGGAAGGCTCTGAATTGATTCACGAAATTGACCCCGAGTATGCACTCGTCGAGCACTGACAGCATAATAGTGATTCGCGTATCATGGATTATATCGCCTACAGGTAATACCACATGACCGATAAGAGGCACTCGGCATCCATCAGGCAGCCCTACAGTGCCGGATCGCAATACTTTCATCTCGACTCCGGATTCTGCCGCTATCTACAGTCCGAGATTGACCATGATAGTCGATAATACGCCTAGATCGTATAGAGTTTGAGGTCGCGTACGCATACCCTCATTGGTATCTACCAACGTATCTCATCTTCGGGTACATAGATTTTAGGTGGAGCTCGATGTCAATCGTCCACTTGTGCGGCGGAAGACAATTTCGGAAACTCTTGCTGGTTTTCTTTGGTTACGGTCGTACTTTCGCTCGGCTGGGATTGGTTGCTCTCTGCATTATCTGTAGCAACGGGGCTTATACTGTTTTTGTTAGTGGCAGATGGGGTTAGTCCTAAAAGGGACTAATCTTTTTCTCATCCTCTACTAGTCTTACCCCAGGAGCCATCAGTATCTTGCGGGCTTTATGCTTTACCTTAGAAGCAGTTAGAGCCCTAACTAACTGTTCCTTTTCTTGTTTTTTTTTCTCGATTTTTCTCAAACTGAGAGTATTCTTGTGTTCTTGGCCAGCTTGCGGGCTTCTTGATCGTTTTGACCTCTGGTCGGCGTACTTGCTCCTGTATGTCGAGGAATAAGTTGCCTTGGATGACATTAGCTTTTACTCGAGTGGTATTGGTAGTAATACTCGCTGTTTCATCCCCATAATGCTGGTGATGTATGCGGTGACTGGTTTGTCGGGGCCCTGTATCGACATGTTGTATTCTGAGAACTTCAGTTTTCATCCTCACGCTATGCGTCCTAAATCTTGATTTGAA
This sequence comes from Phymastichus coffea, assembly GCF_024137745.1. Lineage (NCBI taxonomy): Eukaryota > Metazoa > Arthropoda > Insecta > Hymenoptera > Eulophidae > Phymastichus > Phymastichus coffea. Next base: position 693,142 of record NW_026706846.1, read on the forward strand.
TACAATAAGCTGCAAGAGTGTGTTCACCCGCTAGCACCTTCAGCTGTTGCTCTAGAAGAGTAATGCTGTCCACACTCTCCCTGACCGAACCAGAGGGGGGGGGCAACTGCTGGCCCCGAGAGCGCCATATAACAGAAATTACAAACTTAAATAAAAAAAAACAAAAGAAAAATAATTGTAATAAAAAAAAAAGTCTTTCTCGGGCTTGTCTCGTCCGGATAAACGCTCAGGACGACATGGTGTTCACGAAGAGGTGCACAACCATTACAAATCGGCATTACTGCGTGGTATTTAGTGGTGAAAATCTCCGGCAGATTCGGACCACCAAAGGTCGCTCAGCAGTTGTAATCCTGCTCACTGCTCACTGCGGAGCCCCAGGTCATACGAAGTCTACGACACTGCGGTTGTCGTACGTACACCGGTGATGAACGGAAAATGGGCATAGAAGGAAAAGGGGAGAGAGCTCACATTAGGTTGATCGACCCATCGAGTATCCAAATCTTTCTACCAAACACTGTCCTGTTTCCTCTTCTTCTCTCTTTTATTCTCTTTCCTCTCCACACCCCGCGCACCACTTTATCCTCAGTCACACAGCTCATCCGTCCTCAGCTTCCTAAGCCGCTATTCTGCACTTCAAATCATATGAACCGGCATTAATAATGCGCTAACGCAATTACGAGGGTGGTCCGAGAAGTACTTAGCCTCACCGCCCGATGGCGCCACTCTCGCAAAAGAAATATTCTATCACGTAGTACAACCTTCTCAATGATTACTGTCAAGATTTCAGCCGGATCGGAGTTGTAGTTTATTTTTGAGACCGTGTGAAAGCAAGTGTGTCCGTTGATTTTTGAAAAATGGAAAAAGAGCAGTATCGGTCGGTGATTCGATTCTTGTTTTTGGAAGAGAAATCGCACAGCGAAATCAAAAAGCGCTTGGATGCTGTGTACGGTGACTCTTCTCCTTCAACGTGGTCGCACGTCGATTTTTGAAGAGCTACGTCCAGGTGCTCCGAAAACGGCTACCACGGAGGATAGCGTGACAAAAATTCACGATCTCGTATTGGCAGATCGACGATCAAAGGTGCGCGAGATAGCTAAGATCGTAGGCATCTCAAAAGACCGTGTGGGTCATGTCCTGCATGAAATTTTGGGCATGAGAAAGCTGTCGGCGCGATGGGTGCCGCGTTTGCTCACTCCGAACAATAAACGCAACCGTAAAATAACTTCAGTGCAATGTCTGACGCTGTTTAAGCGCAATCCGAAGGAGTTTCTGCGTCGTTTCGTGCCAGTCGACGAAACATGGATCCATTGGTATACACCAGAGACCAAGGAACAATCGAAACAGTGGACTTTACCCGGCGAAAGTGCTCCGAAGAAGGCGAAGACTGCCCCATCGGCCGGAAAGATGATGGCCACCGTTTTCTGGGATACACAAGATGTGATCTACATCGACTACTTGGAGAGGGGCAAAACGGTCACAGGGCTGTACTATGCCGAATTATTGGGCCGATTTGACGTCGAATTGCAGAAAAAACGGCCCCATTTGGCGAAGGAAAAAGTGCTCTTCCACCATGACAACGCACCGGCTCACACCTCCGCCGTCGCCATGGCCAAATTCGAATTAGGCTACGAACTGCTGCCCCATCCACCGTATTCTCCAGATTTAGCCCCGTGCGACTTCTTTTTGTTTCCAAACTTGAAAAAGTCACTCGCCGGGCAGAAATTTGAGTCAAATGAGGAGGTAATCGCTGCCACGGAAGTCTACTTTTCAGACCTCGAGGAAACGTATTTTTCAAACGGGTTAAAGAAGTTGGAGCATCGCTGGGCCAAGTGTATCGAAATAAAAGGAGACTATGTTGAAAAATAAAACGCCACTTTTCCAAAATTTTTGATTTTCTTTTGTAGGCTAAGTACTTATCGGACCACCCTCGTACATCGATGACCAGCTTAACGATAGCGCGTGCAGATAGCGAGAGGCAAGGCATGGCAGGGAAATCGCTATTAAGCGGTCTTTCCCGTCATAATTTTTTCAAAAATTTAATTGAATAAAAGAATAAAACAGCTTAAAGGTTTTTATAAGTATATTTAATATGTAAAAGACACACTTAACATCACTGATTTTTGCGATACTATTAATTTAACGTATAGTTTTTCAAAAATCCATCAAAAACCCCTTTTTTGCTGTTTTTTCAAATACATGCAAAGCATGAAAAAACTTTTGTTATTGAAAAATGACTGCACAATTTTGATAAAGAATTTATTCAATTTTTTGAAACTCATCTGTAATTTTCTGTGTGAACTGTAGGGATCTTATTTTATTGAAACTCCGATATTTTGAAGACAGATTATAGTATCGAGCTCTACAATCTTTCAAATTGAAGTTGAATACACAAGCTATATAGTTCTAATAATTGTTTAGATGTAATAGTATTGGCCGTTCGTGGCCGAGAATATATTAACTATTACCAATTATTTAAATAAAGGGGAAGTAAGGAAGATAGTGTATCGTTCCCAGCACAGCAATGAGGAAAGATGTACACAATAAAGGAAAAGAATTCCTCACACTTTCATTTATTACATACGCACTATCGTAAGTGCTGACGAAATACACAGAAATATATTTTAACCTAATTAACATATAGTCAATTTAAAATTAATGCGAAAGAGCCGATATGTGAGCATCTTGCTATTTTGCTTACTAAATCAGATATTATTAATTTATAAAAAGAATGTGCCGGCTCGGAAGAACCTGGCACACACGCGGGCCGTGAGATGCCAACGAGAGAATGAATAAATAAGAAAAAAAGAGGATGATCTGATGATAATTTACAGGTGATGAGATAGCAACTTGCAGAATGACGGTACGTTGTTGATTTCCAATTGAAGTGGTTCTCACACTAAGATTTAGTTCCACTCGTGCGGGTAGAAAATGTCAATCGAATGGTTGCAGCCGATCACCAGCGGGTCTTGCCTGATAGTGACAAGTGCATGCGAGTCAGCCTCTTACTTTCCTCCACCACTCGCCCGCCTAATCGGTGATATGTGGCACTGCCAGCGCGGCAAGTGTCGCGCGCCAAGTCTACCGCTCTAGTTGCGACTAGTTCACTCTCTCTTTTTCTCCCTCTTTCTTCAATGATAGCTCGCTCGCTGCTGCGCTTTCTGTTTCTCTATCTTGTTGATGGTGTTGCGGCTGACTCTTGATTGCGTCGCTGAAAACAAAGGCAGGCTATGCAGACACGTGTATAGAAGTGCATCTGATACCAGCCGTAAGCCTTCGCCTGAAGAAAGAGAGAGAGGAATACACAGTGTAGACAATAACCAGCCTACACCGTTACATAATTAAATTATTTCTACATCCCTGGACCCAGAAAAAGAACCAAACAAATTTTTTCTCGCGACGTTTATTACGATTGATTAAAGAACATGGATTGGAAATATGTTTACTCTGTGATTCAAGAACTAAAGGTTTTAAGCTTTAATTTGCTTCATGTAAATTTTTCATACGATCATTTTTAACGACGATACAGCTATTTGAAAAATCACTAAAATTTGGATTTTTTTGTTCCTTAATTTAATTTTCACTCGATACGCAGAATCTGAGTCCGAGATCCCTTTGTCTGCAGTATATCAAGTTTAAGAATATTTGAATGTCAAATTTAGAAAATAGCAATTTGAGAGATACTAGTATTTCCATGATTTAGAATATCGCTTCCGGTATCCGTTTGACGCCATTGCGTCAAGTCAACGTTATCTCAATGTTAAATATGTTTATTTTATAAAACAATTTTTTATTTTAAATTCTGAAAGGACGGAACATTTCAAGTCTAGATATGTGTTTTACGTATTTACTTTTTTTATGGCCCTAAGATCATTTTGAGATCACTTTATTGTTAGGCAGATTTGATATGAAACGGAATTTCAATCAACATTGAAATTTTGAAGCCGAAATTGGATTCAAACAGTTTCCTACATGTGTAATGAAAGCCATAGCTTTCAGTAGCCGGTCTCATCTACGTTTCTCTCTCTTTCCCTCTAAGTCAGTGACTTTGCCAAGGCCATTATCGAGCATGAAAGGTGATAACCTTTTTTATGCTTGACTTAGTTTCATAGTTCGGTAGTGAGGAGGAATTAAGACAACGATGAATTACGGCATCGATGACGAATGACGGTGGTAGTGAGGGCAAGAAAGGGAGAAGAACGGAGTAAAGATGGGAGTTTGGACAGGGAAAAATTTTCCGCCGAACCCTAGCTTGGCGCAAGCAGCAAAGGCTAAGGATAGGGGAAGAAAACATAACGGGGAGTAGTTCGATAAGCGTGGAACATTCAAGCTTTGCTGTTACCTGCTTGAAAATATTGGTGAGATTTTGATTTGTTTAGATGCGATATTAGTGAACTGCAAGTGTCAAGCTAAATCAAGGATTTTAAGCTTTCTCCGTACTGCGAACTTAGTGAAAGTGACTTAGAGGACGATTCCTGCAGCAGCAGCTTCCTCAATAACAATAACAACCTCAACAACTTTCTCTCCATCTCTCGTCTCCACTGTTACCGGAATATCGCCTCACGGACGGTGGGGCTGAGATCTTTCCCTTGATCTCGCGGTGCTAACGGAAAACATGTTGTTTCTCTAGGTTTTCTCTTTTTTTTCGTCGCCGCCGAGATCTCCACTGATCTTTTACTAAAACTCTTTGGTGTCGCTACAATAGGGAATTGCAGTATAATTTGTGACTTCGGTGTTTTTCCGACATGAATAAAAATGAATATATGGAAACGTTGATAATATACGTATAGATAAATGTATAACAATCTTTTTATTGACAGTTCCTATTCCTATTCCTTTTCCTTCATTGGACACGTTAAAAATATCAGCTTTCCGAACTCTTTGATTAAATAATTCGTCCGCGATATTTTTTGGGTAAAACTTACAAATTAATAAATGGTGCACCATGACATCCCTTGTGGGGATTCGGGAGTTGCATGCGTAAAAAGAACAGGTGTTTTATTCGTATTTTTGGTGGAATTTGCGTTTATAGTTTGAGAGTTTTTGAAGCTTAAATTTCAGACGTTAAAGGTATCGAAAGAAGATCACAGCTTATTACGGATCATAGGCTACAGCAGGCAAAGATTTTACTATTATTATTATCGTTGAGTTTTGGCTCGTAAGGCATACATTCATTGGTGAGTCTAATATTTACATTGACAGTTTGACTTTCCGCTTTTTCTTTTCCATACCGAATATTCTCATTGCCGGCGCATCATCTGTGCGCATTGGTGTGTTCGAAAAGAGTTTTGAAAATGATGAGTAAATGCGTCGATTAGTCGTTACGAACCTAGAATCCATGTGCACTTGGTGGAGGATTTGTATTGTTTTGTGTTGCTGGTGTAGGAGTCTCGAAACCGTGCACTCGTGCATGAAGCAAGGGAGAGAATTGATTTTTTCCTTTCGGTCTTGATTGCTGTCATCATTACTTCTGTGCAGTGTTGCTGGCGCAAATTATGAGCTAATCGCTTTTATGGCGATGTGGCCTTGTGGGTGCAAAACAAAGGGTGCCGCGGTGGCTCTTGCACTGCTGGCTCGAGGTCGATCGTCGTCGACACGATGGTAGCTATCTCAGCACCCTGCGCTATCGGATATTCCATTTTTCGGCTCTCTTCGTCGAGTGCACCCTCTCTTGCTCTGCTCTCTTGGCTGCCCGAGCCACTTTTTTTCTCTACTCTCTTCTTCCTTTGAGCCTTCCTGCTCTAAAGCCGCTCTCCCTTCGCTCTTCGTCTTGGCATCTCACGTCGCCTCGTGCTCTCTGCTTCCTCTCCACCGTTCACCCTTCTCTCTCTATCTATCTCTCTCTCTCTTTGCACTCCCACTCTCTTCTTTCAACTACGGCCGCCAAATAGCTTCCCTAGCTTCCCTCTTCTGGCCCTGCAACAAACACGAGCGTGTCAATGCTATGATAACATAGCTAAGTTCGGGCGCTGCGTCCGGGCGAGGAGGGTGCCGCGCACCGGACTAGCGAACATCGCTATCAGCCTTGTCACACACAAATTATTGCTTCTAACAACTGCAGGGAGAAAAGCGATTTTTATGTTGAATGAGTAAAGTTTGGTTATAGAATATTGTATATAATATGATATATATACAGGGTGTCCCATTTTAAAGGAACCACCCCGAAATTTTCGACGGTTGGTGTTGTACAAAAAAATTGTTTAGACAACAGTTGTTTGGGACAATGGGGGCAACCTTTCTGTAAAATCCGATTTGACCTTGAGATTCATTTTCAAGGCCATTTGAAGGTCAAAGTCATTTTTAGAATGGGAAACCATATTTTTGATCCCGGATTCGGAAAGAGCGGAAAATTCTACGTTCAGATAATGTATTATATGTGGGGTGCGGTTAACCCCCCCCCCGCCTAAGGTCATGTAGGGGTCAAATTTATGATTTTCTTCATCTATGCACAGGGATGATCGAGTAAAAGTAAGGTTAATTGTAATAACCCAATAACTCTATAATCCAAATAACCCAATAATTCAATAACCCCAATATCCCAAAAAAATTGTAGAGTCAAACAACAGTGACCTTGAGCTTAAACTTCAGGTTGATTTTCAAAGTCGACTTCATGTATTCAAAGCCTTCATGAGAAGTGTCATTTTCCATTTTGTGGGATAACATGTTATTTCCATTCTTTTTTCTAGTGTGATTCCGGACAAGCCTACAAAGTTTTAACTAAATTGTTTAATAACACTTTTTTGTATTGTTTATGACAATAGTGATTCGCGAACAGTTCAAGTGTAATTTTCTTAGTCGACTTAAAAGGACGAAATATGCCGGATTATTCGAGAAACGAAATTGTTGATATTCTGTTGTCTCTCGGGGCATGTCAAGGCCGATATCGTGCTGCGGCAAGGTATTACCGCCAAAATTACCCAGGGAGGCTTCACTACTCGAACCACGTGAGAATTCGAATCATCGAGCAAAGAGAGAGACGTCGACCCCGAATACGCAGAAATCGTCGTCGCATTATGATGCCGAACAACGATGATCCACGAATTCTCGTCGTTTTGGCAATGGTTGATTTGGATCATCATATCTCGTTGCGTGAAATTCAGAGACGTACTGGAATCCCAAGATCAACAGGCGCTCGATTTTAGCGGCTGTACAGATTTCATCCGTATCACATAACTTTGACTCAAGCTTTGATGCCAGATGATCTCCGCCGTAAACTCGAATTCTGCAATTGGGCACAAGCAAGGATTCGTGAAGATCCTGAATTTTTCAGATGCGTCATGTTTTCGGACGAAGCTACATTTCATGGTAATGGGCAACTCAATCGCCATAATAGTCATTATTGGTCTATCCAGAACCCTCATTGGGTACGTCATGTTGATAATCAGCATAGATGGAGCCTCGTAGTTTGGAGCGGTATAATAAATGGTTATCTGATAGGACCTTATTTTTTCGATGGGAATGTCAACGGCCCAGCATATCTCGATTTCCTGCAGAATGAATTACCAGAATTATTGGAAGATGTGGACTTGGAAACCATAAGACGATTATGGCTTCAACAGGATGGTGCACCGTGTCATCGCTCACTAATGGTTCGTCACTTCTTGAACCAACGATACCGAAGACGATGGATAGGCACTGGTAGTGACATTACTGAGTGGTGTCCAAGAACACCAGATCTGACAAGTCCAGATTTCTTTTTATGGGGCTATTTGAAAAATGTTGTTTATGCACAGCAACCAACAACACGGGAAGATATGATGCAACGCATCATACAAGCTTACAGAGCTATTCCGCGTCACGTTTTGATGTCCACAGTTGAAAATTTTGAACGTAGAATTCAAAACTGCATAAATTTGAACGGGGGTATTTTTGAACATCTTATGAGATAAATGTTTGTGTTACAATCTTGACCATAACTCTATCTGTAGTCAACATCTTGTCTTGATTGGCTGAGCATTCCCACCTTGCCTTCATTGGCTGGGTAATCAATACCTTGCCTTCATTGGCTGGGTAATCAATACCTTGCCTTCACAGGCTGGGTAATCAATACCTTGCCTTCATTGGCTGGGTAATCAATACCTTGCCTTCACAGGCTGGGTAATCAATACCTTGCCTTCATTGGCTGGGTAATCAATACCTTGCCTTCACTGGCTGGGAAATCAATACCTAGCCTTCATTGGCTGGGTAATCGATACCTTGCCTTCACTGGCTGGGTAATCAATACCTTGTCTTCAGTGGCGGGGTAATCGATACCTTGCCTTCACTGGCTGGGTAATCAATACCTTGTCTTCAGTGGCGGGGTAATCGATACCTTGCCTTGACTGGCTGGGTAATCCATACCTTGCCTTCATTGGCTGGGTTATCGATACCTTACTTTCATTGGCTGAGTAATCGATACCTTGCCTTCATTGGCTGGGTAATAAATACCTTGCCTTCATTGGCTGGGTAATCGATACCTTACCTTCATTGGCTAGGTAATCAATACCTTGTCTTCACTAGCTGGGTAATCAATACCTTATTAACCTCACTCTTACCCTGGTGGGATGGGGGGGTGAACCGATCCCCCAACATAATACTTTATCTAAACGTATAATTTCCCGCTCTTTTCGAATCCAGGATAAAAAATGGGGGTCCTTATTCAAACTATCTGTTGGATATTGGGTTATTGGGGTTATTGGGGTTATCGACTTATTGGGTATTGGAGTTATTGGGTTATTACAATTAACCTTACCCTTGCCCGATCATCCCTGTGCATAGATGAAGAAAATCATAAATTTGACCCCTACGATACCTTAGGCGAGGGGGGGGGGGGAGTTAACCACACCCCACACATAATACGTTATCTAAACGTAGAATTTTCCGCTCTTTCCGAATCCGGGATCAAAGATATAGGTTCCCATTCAAAAAATGAGTTTGACCTTCAAATGACCTTGAAAATAAATCTCAAGGTCAAATCGGATTTCACAGAAAGGTTGCCCCCATTGTCCCAAACATGGCGCCTATGTCTATGACGCCCTCACTGAACTACTGTCCTACGTTCTTCTCATTAGTCGATAAATACAGAATATTTCGTTTAAAACTCAGTCATAATATTTCACAAAGTAAATTTACTCCTTGTCCGTTTTGTTTATGGCTTAATCAGATGAAAGTTGATCATATTTTATCATCACAGCTTCAATTACGTAATATTATTCAATAGTTAACTATTGGAGGGACGAAAAATGTCGAGAAGCGTTAAAAAATCAAATTATTCATTCATATTTTACAAATAGTAACAAATTAATTATACAAGCTGACAATATTTCAAATTGGAAAAAATCCAAAAACGCGGCAACGTGAATTTTCTCTCTCTCTCCTGTAATTGCGTACATATATCGTGGAAGTTATCGTGTGCATTTGGTTGTTCATTCTGTGGTACTCCAGATCGGACGAAGGAGGCTCACCGCTGTCTAAAACTGGAAAATCTAAAAAAATTTTACTTTTCTTTGATATCTCATGTATTATTCCTGTTACCATTAAAAACCTCCTGGACGCGCGGGTGATAGCGGGTGATACACTAGTAAAGTCGCTGAGAAAGCTAAATTTGACCCGGCTCACTAACTAATAAAAAATCCACGAACTAAATACTATGATAAGGGAATCCTACTTGTTGTCCAAATTACTACCATTCCGGCATCCTACCGGGAATAAAGCAAGTGCGCAGTCAAATGCTTGCTAACACGTTACGTTGACCTCCTGGCGACCGTCTGTAAGTACGCGCGCTACGTGGCTTTTGTGTGCCTTCATTTGCTCCAATGTTCCGCCATATATTCTTCTCTCTCTATTCTCACCATCTCTCCATCTTTTTCCCCACGCGTCTTCACCTTCATGGTCCGACGAAATTTGCGCTACTCCTTATTTTGTGCTTCAACAATCATCATCTCAAATAAACAAATCAAGCATAAGTGGTGCCCTCACGCATACACACATGCGTCCGGTCTAACGAGGGTATGTACACATGTACGGAGAGGCAACTGATGCTTGGGAAATGAATGAAAAAGTGATTTTCCGTCATACCCTCCGCAAGTATCCGATCCTTTTACATGAATAATCAAAGCTTCACCTTTCTAACCTCTGAATTCGGGCATCGTTGTCCGATTAGATCGCGTATAATGTTTGTGTATGGCATTGGACTTGTCAATCAGCTGTCTCAAAACCGAACTAAGGAGTATATTTTTTTTAGTAAATACTGTCTTTTCTGGAGTTAGAATGTTGATGATTTTCGTCCAACCCACAATAAGTCGGCAAACAGTAGCTTCCAGGTTCTCCACGGAATTAGCACACACCCAATTGCAGCAGGTAAAAAAATTTATCCGATCATCCAAGCATATGTTCCGGATGTTTCTAAATTTGAAAGCCCCTTTTAAAGTAGATTACGAAAAATGTCTATGACGGCATGCTTATTATAGCAGGGTGTCCTCTCATTCCTAAAGTCGTTAATAGCATCGCAGCCATCCCTCATCATAAAGTCAAGCTATGTATGGAAACTCTCCACATTATAAGTCGGACCATGCTGGACAAGGCTTCATGAAAAATCATCCAAGAGTAATTGTGGTAGTATCATCCGAACCAGAGGTAATGTTCACATTGAGATCACCAATAATAATCTTATGAGTAAAATCATCGCAGACATCACGCAGAATATCAAAAAGATACATACCATAGTATAAGGTTACCTTTGAAGGTCAATATATGACCTCAACAAGAATCGGTAGGGAGGTATCCTATTCTATACTACAGAACATTCCGTAAGAAGAGAGCAACTTCTGCTGTTTCCGTTCACATTGCGATCTCCTCTTACTATAAAAAACTCTGGTATCTAAATCACGCTATTATCAACAATTGATCTAAAGCAAGACTCAGTGATACCCTCCGCAAGTATCTGATCCTTTTACATGAATAATCAAAGCTTCACCTCTGAATCCGGGATGAAAAAACATGATATCAGGGTCACCTGTCCAAAATAGTTGTAGGCCCTCAAGACAACGCTTATGCAATTAATATTCAGAAAGCCACCCGGAGAAAGTTGCAACCCCTCCTATCATTAACAGGTATTAAACGCAATCATAATGTCGTCACTGCTCACTGTGCACTGTGCACTGTCACATTTAATCACTGCTAACCTTCTTCACCGCAGATACCTCAGTCACCAATCAGGTCACTGTCACCAGCAATGCTCTACCAGAGGATCCAATCAATGACTGCATAGTGAAAGGAAACCTTCACATAGATATAATGGCCCTTAAATTATTCGCTGTCTCAAATATATGCATCCGTTTTCTTGTCCTATGCCGGACTAGGAACCGCCCGCCACTGTACCACACATATCTAAAGTCCAGTTTCCTCATAATTGACTTTAAATTTTTGAATAGTCTAAATTTCGATTGGAGTAACATTTCATTGATAAAGATATTTCTTTGGGATACAACAACGGGCAGCTCCCGATCCAGCAGATTGCTATTGAGGTCAGCTACAGTTAAATAGCTGCCGGTGATCCGTCGCTTTACTCTCATAATATCACGCATTAGATGCTCATTTCGGCGTTTCAGGATAAGGGAAGGCAAGACTGGTATCTCCCATGATCTTCCTCCTAGACCCCCAGCTTCTACAACTCCACCATTCTCAGCAAACCATCGTCAAGACCAGGAAACCTGGACCTCAGCAATCTTTTGACAATCCAATGAGAGAAGCACTGCACTGAATGCAGCGAAGACCATCCTGTGTATTTTTCCTTGAATTATCTTGCATCTTAAGTAACCCACTCACTATAACTTCATTACTTTCATTCCTTTCGCCTACATGGAGATCCAAACACATCACCCCTGCATTAAGCCGCTCAGAGCCGCCACCAGCCATTCGAGTAATGCTACCGAACCCTGTGGCTAATGACGTATCATATTCACTTTTGTCATTACACATTACAGTGTCAACTACACTACTCCGACTATTTTTTTTCTGAGGTAACCTGGGAAGCACCCCGATAACATGTATCGTTTTTTCCGTACGTTGTTGCACGCTTTTACCATATAATTCGAACGAAACGCGGGTCCGCGGTGAATCGAGAAGCGTTTTTTTATTATATCCATATTTATTTATAATCTGTCTCGGATACTAAGACAATAAGTAAATTTAGTTACAATTTAGCAAGTGTATAAATGATTCTTAATAGAATACTCCATTGAGTACTCTTTTTTTTTTACAAGGTACTTGTATTTATTTATTTATGTGCTTAATATTTTATGTTATTTTAGTCTGGCATTTGTAATGAATGTCTTGAAAAGCTTGTTGACAAGTTTATTTGAGTAATTTTGAAGTCTGGAATTATATTTTTGGTAGAATGTTTTAATTTCTTCTGTGACTGATGGAACTTGTAGATCATTTCTTATAATTTCATTTATAATGAATCATGGAGCCCGTACTATATTACGTAGCACTTTCGATTACAATCTTTCCAGTATTTCAATATTCGGCTCGCAGCAGTACTCCATAACCGAATACCATTATTCCAGATTAGTTTAAGTATAGCTTTATTATAATAGTAGCTTATTTTCGATTGACAGCTCCAATATTCTTCTTATGAGCCAGTACATTTTCCATCATTTCAGATCCAATTGTTTGCGTTTAGTGAAGATGTATTCTTTCCACGTAAGTCTTCGGTCTAGGTGGATACCTAACAATAAGTATTTTACTTTCCTACTTTGCGGGATGTTTTTATCGTTTAATCTAATAGGTGGACAAGTGTCTTTTCCAAGTGTAAACCTTTTATGTATTGATTTATTTTCATTTACTGTTATTTTCCAAGAGTTAAACTATCTTTGAAGATGGTTATTTATGTATATTTGTAATGTTTTAATGCTCTTGTTAGCTATGAGTTTATTGTTAAAATTGCTGTGTCATTTACATATATTGCTGTTAGAATGGTTATGGATTTTGGTAGGTCCGAAGTGTATAGCAAATAAAATGTTAGGAAAAAAACATTGTCCTGCGACACTCTTGCATTTATAAGTTAGCGTTTTGATTTATTGTTGTTTATTTATATCCGAAATGCTTAGTTTTGTAGTATCTTTTAGTGGTGCTTAGGGAAAAAATCCTTGAGGTTATGCAGTAGACCTTTATATCAAACTATATTGAAAGACTAAGCAATATCAAGAAATATACTAGTACAATACTGTTTTTCTTCAATGACATTCCTCGTAGTAGATATTATTCTGTTTACTTGTTCTATAGTGCATGGATTCCACCTGAAGCTTTTGACATACCTACACCAAAATCAGGCAAATTTGAAAGTTTTATATCTCAGTCGGAAATTACCATATCAAAAAAATCGAAGTGCGTTTTGAAGGTTGTTATGATAACTTCCATTTAACACATGAAGAAAGTTAAAAAAAAACTATGTTTTTTTATAATAACAAACCGATTAAAAAATTTTCTATTTTACATCGCGATGCAATCAATGTCAATGATCATCCGTCCGAGCGTCGCGCGCGAGAAAATCAGCGCTGGACAAGCGCCGGCGAGCGCACACATGTTTAGGGTCAGGTTTCCGCTTACCTCCTCAAAGGAATCATGAAAAAAGAAAAATATTTCGTTTTTTGTGTGATGGGTGACGCACGCATCGAACGATAATGCTTGTAGCGGAATGTGAGCGAGAAAATATGCGAGTTTTTTTATATAATTGTAGTACTTTAAGCGACTCGACTAAATGTATAAGCGACAGGTTACTGGCGATTTGTCTGTGATGCGCACTGACACGAGCTTATGTCGGACCTTTTTAACTATGTGAATCGAGACAATGAGTTCCTCGAGATCCTTATCATGATTGACGAAACCGAGCACCGCTGTCCCAATACTCAATAAGCGCGCGCATCGCCAAATCTGATGCAGCGTTGCGAACCAAAACCTAGTGGATTCGAGGGTTAAGAAAGCTTGGAGCGAAAACTATGGTATTTCTTCGAAAGTCAAGTCATAACGTGCGACAAACCAGCAAATTTGGAAACGTGCCCTTCCGAATCTCGCATCGAGATTAAAATAAAAAGAAGCTCGAAGGTTTATCGGCTGAGCGCGGGGACCGTGTGCCTTCTCGAAAGCCAATAGTGGCACGCGAAGCGAGCAGGACAGCTGGCTACACGAAGTCATCGGAAGCAAAGCCAAAACATGCGATTCCCCATGAACTTTGAATCATTTGAGAGGAAAAACTTAAAAAGAGGAAAAAAAATCTGATGTGAGAAAGTGAGTCATAGGAGAGACTCACTCAGGGTAACTCACCAGAACGCTTGCAACCGTTGTCAAAGCAAGTGCGCTAAGGACATTGTAACGCGAAATTCTTGCGTTTCGGAGTAGTCTGCGACAACTCGTTATAATAATCAAACTTGTATCTTTTTTTTTAAATATCTAAGTTGGATTTACATCTGTAATTGTGAATTATAAAACATAAAATTGAAACTCATTTTAATTGTTTTACCCTTCGGATCTCCTTTCCAACCTTTTACTCTTCCTTATCCAAATACTGTTTTTTTCAAAAAAAAGCAAAAAAAAAGCAGTTTTTTATTTTTTTTAACTTCCTTTACATATTGAATAAAAGTTATTCCAATAACTTTTAAAACGCACTTCGATTTTTTTTTATAAGATAATTTTCGACTGAGATACACAACTTTCAAGATTGCCTGATTTTGGGGTAGGTAGTGCAAAAGTGATTGATAGATTGATTGCAGTGTAGTCGGATCTATATGAGATCACAAGTTCAGGTTCTTTACCAGGTTTAGGAATCTAAATAATTTCTGCTATTTTCCATTGTGTAGGAAAACATCGCATGCATTAAAAATAATTTTTATGAACCGTATTGTTATTATGGTTAACGTATTAATCATTTTTCTGATAATATTATTATATCGGGGGGAGTTTTTATTCTTAATATTATTTATTATTTGTAATTCTTCTTTTATTTTAATCGATTTGTTAGGTGTATTATCTTGGACCTTAGAAGTTACCAGTAAAGTTTCTTATTCTTGTTTGGTAATTAATCTTTGATGAGGTGTGAATACTGTACAGAGATAATCCAAGAACGTTTCAACTTTTTTCTCGTCGGATTTGGCCTATTTTCCTGTAGGATTTCGGGTAGATGTCATAAATGTCATAAGTGTCATAATGAATAATTTGTTATTTCTGTCAGACTCAGAGTTTTAAGATACTTCTGCATTTGTATGTTTTTTTCTTCATATAACATTTTTTTCAATTCTTTGGATGCTTTGTTTACTTTTGTCTTATCTTGACTCGATCTGGTTATCTGGTACCTTTTTCTTCGTGATCTCTTTTCTTGGATTGTTTCGGCTATTGCATTGGAAATGATTTAGTGTGTTTTATTACTATTTATATTAGTAGAACATTTGTCAATATCTTCACTTAGAAGTAAGTTGAGTTTATCAATACTGCTTTCTATGTTGTTGACTGATTTAAGAGGAACGTTACATGTTATGTGTTCCTCGATGAAACGAGTATATTTCTTCCAGTCAACTTTAAGGGGGAATGTACAAGTAAAACAGCCTTTAGTCACATCGCTATATTTAAGAGAATTTATTATTTGACTTATTACAATTATTAGATTTTAAACAACAAGCATTTGAGGGCTTAAAAATTGCAACGGTAGTCGATTCGATCAATCAATACGTTCGCGATTCGGTAGCACTCACGATGCTAGAGCAAACGTCTAAGAGAGAGAGGGGGCGTGCGAGAGTTCAATTTTTCAGTTAAGGGGTATCACCTATGTAAAAATTCCAAAAAATTAATTTGTTTTTTAAGCTAAAATGGTAGAGAAAGGTCTTAGAAACAACGTCCTCAAGTGGTTTTACGAAAATAAATTTTTTCTCCGAGTTATGAGCATTAGACGCCAGGTATCCCACAGCGTGGTCGAGCTCACGCAGCGAGCCCTTCGCTCCGAAAGACTTACCAACCTCTGATGTACCTTAGCGGCTATTTTTAGTAGTAAATGGTACACACAGCTACCAAAGGATGGCACTAGTAAAATTTTGAACTACATTTGTGTAAGTCAGTTTGACCGTTGTACCACGCTGTTCGATAGTCACTGAAAGTTATGTAGAGTTCAAATAATTCGCTGCAAAAGTTTAGTATGCCGTCGAATAAACCAGTGTATGTTACTAAAAAAGGCACCAAGTTGAATAATCATAAACGAAAAAAGGAAAGCATCATCCTATGAATCGTTATGAGGCAGAAGCAGATTTGTCAGCTGTAAGCGCGTCAGCGAAAAAACTGAAGAGTGCAACGCCGTGTAATGCGAGCGTTGATCCAACGTTCACTTACTGATTCATTGCCTTCGTGTCAGTTTTCTCAGAAATAGCAAACCATCTTGTGTGTAAGATTTGCCACTCACCCGTGTAATTCCACCAATCATCAAACCGTTGCTTGGGATTTAAAATTGACATTATATGTTGTACTTGTGACAAAAAAAGTGGAAACAAACTGGTTGCCAGTGTGCCATATATCAGAAATGCCTACGACATAAATCGTCGGATAATATTGGCCATGCGTTTGGTAGGAGTGGGTTTGAATGGCTTATCAAAATTTTGTGCCTTTATGGATATCCCTTGTCCGATGTTTCAGTCTTTGTACGACTCGATTGTGCACACAATTTCTGTTGCAACAGAAAGCATGCGCGACGCAAGTATGAAGAGAGCCGATCAAGAAAAAGTAAAGTTATTTGCTGAAGAGGGAGAAAAAGTTGAGATCATAGTGTCTGGCGATGGAACGTGGAGAAAACGAGGCTTTTCATCATTGTTTGGTGTTGTGACTTTAATCGGCTGGATTACTGGAAAAGTTGTAGACATTGTTGTCAAATCCAGTTATTGCAAGTCTTGCGAGTACTGGAAGAAGAAAGAAGGAACAGCAGAACTTGCAGAGTGGCTAGAAAGTCACAATGATGCCAAACGAATCATAAAGGATCATCGGGAAAAATGGTAGTTGATGCTGCAAAAGTAATGTTTGGTCGGTCTATTGCTTTACACGGTAAGCTTTATGTAAATTATATTGGAGATGGTGATTGTGAGACTCACACAGGTATTGACGAGTTGGATCCATACAAAGAATTAGATATCAGAGTACAAAAAAATAGTATATAGGCCACGTACAAAAACGTATGGGCTCTCGCTTACGAACTCTCGTAAAATCTAAAAAAGGCTTAGGTAGTCGAGGTAAACTTACTGGAAAGTTGATAGATGAGCTCAGCAAGTATTATGGATTAGCGATTCGTTGGAATGTTGATTCAGTAAAAAAAATGAAGAGAGATATTTGGTCCACGCTTTCTCATAAGTTGTCAACTGGTGAGGAGCCACATCGTGATTATTGCCCACCCGGTGTAAGCTCATGATGTACATGGCAACGAGCGAAGGCTGAAGGTACTTTGGACAAGCACATGCACAACAAGCCTCTCAACAACGAAGTTTATGAAGCCATCAAACCAATCGATGAAGATTTGAGCAAGGATGAGTTACTGAACCGCTGTCTTGGTGGTTACACGCAGAACAATAACGAAAGCTTTAATGCACTCCTATGGTCGATGGTGCCAAAGCATGTATCAAGTACTTCAATGTACTCAAAGTATGCTCTGACCTGGCTGTTTCCATATTTAATGACGGTATTTCCAGTGTTATGGAAGTGATGGGTGTATTGGACCTCACTATTGGAGAAAATTGCTACAATTATTGCGTGGAAATTGACGAAAGGCGCATCAACTACTCGGAGCGCTCATTGACTGAAGTGGCGAGGGAGGCTCGTTTGGCTTTGAAATCATCGAGAAGAGTATCACAGCAAGGGCATGCCGACTTGGAAGAACACATTTATGGGGCTGGTATCGCAGACTAAAGGTAAAAGCCATTAAAAATTAACTATTTCAATGTTATATACGATTTTTTCCATTGTCAAACTTTACTCGCGTTTTTCTCGAAATCACTTTTTTTTACACGGCTCCCTCAATTATTCTGCCAATTTTCATCCGATCGATTTGAATCTTTGACAGAGGCTCTACAACATTATTTTCTTGGGAAATACGTAGGATTTTGTTGATAATTTGAAAATTGTTTGTTTTATGACGATTTTTCATATTTTTATTATACGAAAAATAAAAAAAAAATTTCGAACTTCTGCCAATTTATTAAAATTTGATATTTTAAAAAACCTCTACGTATTTCTCTTATTTTTAGTTCATGTATTAAGAAGTAACTTCGTATTTGTGATTCAGATGAACCGCAGCGACGAAAAAGTGGGAGCCGTGGAGGCCTCTTTCAAAATACCATGAACGCTTATGACTCTGTACAGGCGCTATTTTGTTTTTGAATACTCTGTAAAAATTAATTTTTGTACCTAAAAATATGTGCAATAAAGAAATTTAATTAGATTTTGCATATAATATAAAGTTTCTTTGAAATAAAATTCCAAAAATGACCTTAAAAAACAGGGCTCTACATAGGTGTTACCCCTTAAGCCTCAGCCGTTGCTTGTGAGAGTACCGCCAAATAGTTTTCTACTGTGTTTTGCCGTTTTCCAATCAAAAATTTTCCTGATAATTTGGATACATGCACTTGTGATCGCAAAAAGATTAGATAAGTAGCAGCAAACCGCAGCAACAGCGAACAGCAGCATTAATTGCAGCAGTCACCGATCTTCGTGACCGAGGCAGCACAGCTGGTTCCACAGGAGCACCAATAATAATTTGCTTCAACAATTACGGCTGATCATCGTAATTGCACCGCAGGGTAGGTGTACCTCCCTTTTTCTGCGCGACAAAAAACTTACGAGAGTATTTTGTCTATCGTGACCGTTTGTGTGTTCGAGCCGACCGTTAGTTTTCGCGGTTGAATTTTGAATTCTCTCTCTCTCTCTTCCCGTATTATTGTAACAAGTTATTAATCCTATTCGCGTGCATAAATCTTTCGGCCCATCGAAGACTGTAGTTTATTAGTCATAAACGATTTTGATTTTATTCGCCGCATTACGTTATTTTGTTCCCTTTTAGTTTAACGGATCCGTCACCGGTTAATTTTTAAACCGATTTCATCTAGGGGATATTTTGAGTGAACATTAGGTCACTCACACCTTAGATAGATCGAGTATTACAAGTCAGATAACTTAAGGTGAGTTCAACTCTGTTGGAAAGGAGACATTGGAAAGAAAGTATCAAACGTAAAGTATACTCATACGTGTTTAACGGAGCAGCGGTTAGCTCTGTATCATGGGAGCTTATTCTTTAATAAACCCTATTTGTACCAGCTTATTTATCCGGTTACAAAATATATATTTTTAAAACAATTGGTATTCTTAAAAAAAGCGATGAAAATTTGGCGAAAATTCTAGCAGTCTTAAATTTGAATCTGTAAAAATTTAAAAAAAAAAACATATTAATAGTGATTTATTTAAAATATCAATGTACGTATATTATAAAAAACTGAAATATTATTATAGTTTAATCAATCTGAAACAAAACTTTTTTTTTTTTTTGAAAATGTTGTACTTTGAACATTTTTTAAACAGGTTTATACATGAATTTTTTTGGAACAAGTATACTCATGTTCTGAGAAATACTAATATATATATATATATGCCGGAGGTTAGATTTCACTCGAGGGGAGTGTGGACGTGTCTTGGATGTGAGCGCGAGTTTTGGTGAGAAAGTCAAAGAGGAAAAGTGTTTGAGGAGAGAAATAGAGGTGAAAAGAGCGTGGAGGTGGAGGAGGAGTGGAGAAGAGAGAGAGAGAGAGGCCTGGAGAAGAGCAGGAAAAAGCAGAGAGAAAGGAATAAAGAAAAAAAATAAAAGTTGAGGTTAAGAGAGAAAATCAGAAAGCGGGAAAGGCAGGCAGAGAGGAGGGGCGGTAAGAAGTAAAGGAAGAGACAGAAAAGGTAAGACAGGGAATAAAGGTGGGATCACGAGTAGTTATAGAGAGTCGAATTAAGGCGTACGAGATAGGATGGAAAGATTTGTGACAACAGAAAAATTAAGAGATAAAGGTGGAAGGTTGGATAAGAAAGGCCCAGAGGAGGAAAAGAAGAAAAGAGTAAAGGTGGCGAGGGGGAGAGAGAGCGGGGAGGGGCTGAGGGAGAATAATAGAGGAGAAATGAGAGAGGCAAAGAGATGAAAGAGTGAGAGCGAGAGAAGCGAGATGGATGGGGAGGGGGGAGAAGGATTGGACAACACGATAAGAGACGTGGGAAAAAGTAGTGGTGCAGAAGATATAATGGAAAAGATACGGACAGACATAAGGGAATTAAGAGAGGTATGGGAGGAGGAAAGGAAAGAATGGACAGAAATGTTTAAAGAAATAATGGGAAAAATGGAAAGAATGGAGGCAGAGGGGAAAAGAAAAGAAGAAAGGTGGGAGAAGGAAATAGGAAAAGTTAGGAAAGAACAAGAGAGAGAGAGAGAAGAAAGAAAGAAAGAGACGAAAGAAGAAAGGGGAAAAGCAGAACGTAGAGAAAAGAAACTGCAGGAAAAATAGGGAGAGAGGATGGACCAGTTGGAAGAGGAGTGCGTGAAACTAAAAGAAAGCATAGAAGGAGGAAACAAGAAGCAAAGAGGAACAGAAGTAGGCAATAAGGAAGAATTAGAGCATATGAGAGAAAAAATGGATAGAGAAAGTAGGATAAACAATATAATAGTGACAGACTTAGAGGGTGAGTTAAGATGGGAAAAGAAGGGAGAGGCAGAGGTCTGGTTAAGGGAGTTACTAGAAATGAAAGGAGAGATAGTGAATCTGAGAAGAATAGGAGGAACAACGGAGAGAGATGATCGGAGAGAAAGAAGAAAAAACATGTGGCAAATTAGATGCGCGTCATGGGAACAAAAAGAAGGAATTATAAAGAAGAAAAAGAATCTGGCACAGAAAAAGATATACATAGATCAAGACTGGACGTGGAAGCAGAGAAGGATAAGAGAGGAAGTAAGAAGGAAAGCGAAAGAAATAAGAAGTAAAGGTAAAGAGGTAAAGATATGGCATAACGAGGTGAAATCAGAGGAAGAAGAATGGTGGTGGAGCGAGAGAGAGGGAAAAATGGTAGGAAAGGTTTCGAAAACAATAGGGATAAAAGAGAGAGAGAGAGGAGAGAAGGGAGAGAGAGGGGAGAAAGGCAGTAAAAATACTATTCTGGAACGTGGCGGGGGTGAGGAGCATGGAGGAAGACGACTGGGAATATGTTAGGGAATTCGACATGATAGGGCTAACGGAAACCTGGGTGAAGAGGTAAGGGGCAAGAACTGGTGTGGAGAAACAACTGAAAGGGTACAGCATAGAGTGGAGGGACTCAAGAAGGGAAGGAAGAAGAGGGAGAGAAATAGGGGGAGGAATAATGGCGGTAAGAGAGAGGAAAGGGATGAATAAGGTTGAATGGAAGAAAGAAAGGACAAGTGAGGTAATAGTAGGAGAAATAAAGATCGGAGGGAGGGAATACATGATAGCATTGGTGTATATGCAACATGAGAAGAAGGAAAACTATGAATACCTAAGTGAAGAGATAGAGGAGAACAGAAGAAAAACAATAATTATAGGAGGAGACGTCAAAGCAAGAGCAGGAAACGAAGGAAGGGAATGGGAGACAGAAGAAAACGTAGAAGAAATAAAGGCCGAGGATAAAGTGTTAAACGCAGAGGAAGAAGAAATGATAAAATGGCTAGGAGAAATGGGCTTAGTGATAACGAATGTGAGAAAAGAAGGAGATGAAGAGGGAGAAATAACATATATAGGAGCGAGAGGAATGTCAACGATAGACTATGTAGTAGGTAACGAGGAAGGTGATGAAGCGATAAAAAAGGTTCAAATAAAGGAGAGGGTAAAGTCGGACCACTTACCAATAGAGGTGGAATTGGGAGACAAAATAGCGGAAGAAAGAAAAGAAGAGGAAGAAAGAATGATAGACGACTGGAGTGAAGAAGGTATAAGGGAGTATCAGAGATGGATAGACGCAATAGAGGGAACAGATAAATGGAAAGATATAAAAAATAGAGTGAAGAACGCAGTTGTAAAAAAGAAGATAAGGTAAAAAAAAGGATCAAAAAAAAGCTGGTGGAGAAAAGAATGTAAGGCAAAAAGGGATAGGGTGATGGCAGAGTTCAATAAGGTAAGAAAAGGGGAAGGAGACAGAGGCAAATACTTAGAAGCAAAGAGAGAATACAGAGGGGAAATAAGAAAAGCAAAAGAAGATGAAGGGAAAAGAGTTGCAGAAGAAATAAGAACAGATAAGACGAGAAGAAAATTCTGGGATAAAGTGAATGGCAATAGGAAAAAAAGAATTGGATTAGATGAAAATATAGGAAAATTAGAATGGATAAAGCACTTCAAGGAACAATTGGGAGAGAAAGAATAGGAAGAAAGTAAAGGGGAAGAAACCGAAGGCACCGAAGGAGAGGAAGGTGAAGAAATCAAAGAAAGAGAAGTAAAAGATATATAAGAAAAATGAAAAAGAAAAAGGCGACAGGAGAAGATGGTATAGCAAATGAAGCGTGGGTGGAAGGCACGGAAGGCTTGATAAAAGATATGACAAAATGCTTAAAAGGAATATGGAACGGAGAAGGATATCCGGAAGAATGGAGGAAGGGAACAATAGTACCAATATATAAGAAAGGGAAGAAAGAAGAAGTAGGAAACTATAGAGGAATAACGCTGATGGATACGGGATATAAAATATATGTGGAAATACTGAGAAAAAAACTGAAAAGAGAACTAGAAGCTAGAGAAACGCTAAGTGATACGCAGATGGGATTTAGGAAGAAAAGAGGAACAATGGACGCGATATTTATATTAAAAACAATAATAGGGAAGGAAATAAGGGAAAAGGAGGAAAACTGTTCGTATTCTTTGCAGACATGAAGGCCGCTTTTGATAGAATAAAAAGGAAGAAAATATGGGAAACAATGAAAGAGAAAGGGATAAATAGAAAAATTAGGAAAAGAATAGAAGAAATATACAAGAAAACAGGGAGTAAGATAAAAGTTGGAGGAGAAATAATTGGGGAGTTTGAGACTTACAAAGGCGTAAGGCAAGGGTGCCCATTGAGCACCACGCTGTTTAATCTTGCCTTCGCTGACCTGGAAGTGAAGATCAAGCAGGTGCAGGAAGGAGGGGTAGTGATAGGAAGGAAGAAAATATGGACATTAGGATATACAGATGATATAGTGGTGGTGGAAAAGAGTGAAAGTGGAATGAAAGCAATGCTGAAAAAATTAAAAAGATACCTGGAAGAAAGGGGATTAGAGTTAAATGTAGGAAAATCAAAGATGATGAAATGCAGGAGAGGAGGAGTGAACAAATTGGACAATTCTTAGTAGAAATTCCAAGTTAAATATAATTAACACAGAAATTTGGATCCCCTATTAGAAAGAATTTATAAGTCTCATGTATATTGAGTTATTTGAAATTTAATACTAATATGGTGCGTGAATAGTGAACAAATAAAAGATATGGATTTATTTTTTATTATAATTTTATCTAATATAATTAGGCTCGTATTTATCCGGCATAAAAACCCCAGTCATAAGTAGGGAAAAGCCATCTAAATATAAGCAAATACAGTCGACGAATGTACAGAGTTATGCTACTTATTATAGTTAATACATTTCGGCAGGCTCGCTTTGCCTGTGAATGGCCATTCAAGTTATAGACTACTCGCTTACCACACGACGCTAATTGCACCTTGTGCGAGAAGGAAGGTCGTCTCCTAGAGCAGCACAGTGCCAACGTCTTGGTCACGGGCACGGCCCGCACTATGCTGCCCCTAAAGTAGGGCCGAGTTGCTGCTGTCTGAGCTGCCCAGGGTCGGAGACGCCTCAGAGGATATCACGTATATCCTCAGCTAGGCCTACGGATGCCGGTAGCCCTTGTTGCGATCGTGGGTTCGACAGGTCACAAGATAAAATGCACGATACTGCAGGAACTCGCACTCACATTCAACACACACGTTAACCGTGAAGGCTAGCACGATAAACTAACACAACGACGTAACAATTGAAAGCAGCAGTTGACTGAGCGCAACTAGGTGACTGAAAATAATGCGACGAGGTGCTGAGATAGAGCTACGAGGTGTAAGGATCGAGTTCTCGAGAGCTACTGCTGCTTCCTCCTTCCTGAAGAAGGATCAGAGTTTTCTCCAGCATTGGGCCTGTTCGTGGAGACAATTAAAAAAAAGCAAGGTTTATAGTGCCGAATTTCCCTCCGAACGTTTACCTGCGCGACAATTGCTGGACGACCATACCGCCTGTTTTCTTTTGTATCGTGCGCGCACCGCTGGAACTGCCGCACGTGTTAATATTCTGGGTTTTCCCCATCCGCAAAAAAAAGAGAGAAAACATTAAGCGACAAAGGACCGAATCTCTAAATAAACTTTCACATTTACAACCGCCAAAAAAAATTGTTATAAATTATTACTCGCTACTTTCGTGCTATGCACATGGAGCGCAGATGCCGCGAACAAGGAGGAAGGAGGAAGGAAGAAGAATTCGAATGGGAAGATGAGAAGATAGAGATGGTGAAAGAGTGCAACTACTTAGAATATGTGATAAGCAGAAATAACGGAAATAAAAAGCAGATAAAGAAGGTAGAAGGGAAAATAAATATGGGACTCGGAAAGTTATAGGGCCTAGGAGAAAAGCTATTTAAAAAAAACTGGGAGCTAAGGATGAACCTGTTCGATGCTCTGGCGAAAAGCGTGATTATGTATGGAGCAGAAATCTGGGGATGGAAGAGATATGAGGAAATAGAGAGACTACAACTAAAATACATAAAGTGGGTATTAGGATTAGATAGAAACACGCCAAGTCACCTAATACGATGGGAAACAGGAAGACAAGAAATGAAAGAAACAGCATTAGAAAGAGCAATGAAGTATGAAAACAAAATAAGAGAAGAAAGAGATGGCTCAATAAAAAAAGAAGCATGGAGAGAATTAAAGAAAAGGGAAAGAAATGAAAAAGATAAAAAGGGTAAGAAGGAGGAGAGAGAGGAAAGGCTGGAAAAAGTAAAATATACAGAGAGAGAAGAGGGAGATGAAATGAGGGAAGAGTTTTGGGAAGAAATAAGAGATGAGCTGAAGAAAAAAGATGAAAAAGAACTAGAAGAACAGCTAGAAAAATCAAGATACATAAATGAGTGGAAAGATCTGAAAGAAGAAATGAAAAGGTATAGGTTAAAGAAAATTCAAGGAGAGGGAAGAATAAAAGGCCTGCAAATAAGGGAAAGGTTTAGGTTAGGTAATGAAACGAGAGGAAGTAGGTATTGGGAAAAAGAAGAAAATAAGAGATGCAGAATGTGTATGAAAGAGGAAGAAAATTGGAAGTACATGGTAGAAAAATGTGAAAAAAGCAGAAAGGAAGGGGAAGAATGGGAAAAAATAATAATAGGAAGCAAAGAAAAGATAGCGTGGATGATGGAGATAAAATGGAAAAGAAGAAGAAATGAAGAGAAGAAAGAAAAAGAAAAGCATGAAGACGAAGCTACAAGACCCTAAGGAGAGACGGAAACAGAAGACAGAGAAGCAAGACTCGCAGACATATCTACACACACATACATACACACACATACACACAAAACACAAACATACGCGGAAACATAAACATACACATGCACACACACACACAAGACACAAGTAACAGCAACTACACAAGCGAGAGGAAGCAGGTATTGGAGGATGGAGCAAAATGGAAAAGAAGAAGAATCGAAGAAGAGAAAGAAAACGGTAAACTAGAAGGCAAATCGTAAGATACTAAGGAAAAATAAATGAGGTTGAGGAAAGGAAAGGCAGAGGGAGCAATAGGAAACAAGAAAAAGGTATCAAAGCCTTCATAAGGAGAAAGATAGATGAAATGATTAGCAAGAAGGAGAGCAAAAGCAAAGGAAAGGCAAAGGTAAAAAGGCAAAAGAAAGTAATAAAGGAAAACCCGAAAAGAAAACATGCAAGAAAGAGAAAAAAAAAACAGAAGAGCGGAAAAGGCAGATTTTGGAGAGAGAAAGAGGAAGAGAAGATTAATCAGAAGAAAAATGAGAAGAAAAGAGGAACAGGCAGGCGCAGAAGACAGGGACACAAGAGTTGCAGACACACCTACAAAGGCATATATTTACACAACACATACACACACACGTACGCGCGCACTCACACACACACACAAAACACATACATAATCAACTACACAAATTGGATACGAGACACAAATAGTAATATAAGAAATGTAAACCAAATGTAACATATAAGTTGTAAATAAATAAACTAAATTAAACTAAACTATATATATATATGCCAAAAAAATTTTAGCTTGATCGGATGTTTAGTTTTTGAGCGACCGTTCCCGCTAGTTCGAAAAATGGTGTTTGAAGAAAAACGTAATTGGAAAATAAATGTTTTATTTTTTTATTTTTTTTACATACAAATAATATATGATTTACAGACTTATCAGCGATATCAGGCCATACATAAGTCCATTCTACAGTCTGTTGTATCTCTATATTTAAAAATAAGAGTGGTAGGGATGAATAGGCAGCTGAATTCTCCAAGCACGCGAGAGAGTCAAAATACCGCTTGAGACTACAGAGTAGCTGCTGTGACGGGGCGACGCGTCTGATGCTATAATTCGACAAATATATTGAATATCAATTCCAAGCATTTTCTAGCGTATTTTACAAGACATTTGGAATATTTTAAGACAATAAAAAAAAATCGATTTTTTGAAAATTTTAATTGTACATCCCCCCTTAATGTGGTTATTTACAGTATTAATTACTTGAGATAATAAAGTAATTAATATCGGTGAGTGATTTAAAGTTAAACATAAACATGATGACACTTCAAAATAATTTTTATGTATTCCTTTTACTACTACAAAGTCAATCATATCTGGAAGCTTGCTTATGTCTGTTGGCCAGTATGTTATTTCTTCAATGGATATTGAAATGTAGTTATTCATTCGTAATATTTCATGTAGTACTCTGCCTCTGTATGTCGGATTTGATATCTTGATCCCCACCACGGATGCTTGGCGTTATAATCGACTCCTATCCTAAAGCGATTTCCTAGTGTATGGAATAAATCTGTCCAATTTTTTGTTGTTATTATTTTATTTGGAAGACAGTAAACAGCTGATATCGTTATCGGGCCGTCTTTATCCTTGATGAATACACCGATTGCTTATAAGTAGAATTTGCTAGTGTGTGTGAACCTAGTGGTTTACAGTAATACTCAATGACATTTGACACCCTATTGACTGAAAATCTAACATTTCAAAGTTTTATATCTCAAATTGGGTTAATTGTAAAAAACCCTGTACGTATTCATTTTGTAGGATTTTCTAGTATCTATCAATTAGCGTAAGCTACATGTCTGTTATTTAATTTTTTTTCTAAAATTATGACGTCAGAGGTAAAAAATGAAATGGATTTTTTTGCCAACTTTGATACGATATAATGTAAAAGCAACTCATGAAAGGTAAAATCTGTCTTTACCATTTCAAAGCTTGTCCCAAATGGTACAAAATTCATGTCTGAGAAATTTTTTTTCATACGATTTTTTTGAGTTATATCGTATTTTATTAAAAAAACACATGTTACGAATTAAATCGTTATATCTCGGAAAATATGCTCCTTATTAAAAAACTCTAAAGAAAAAAAATTGTTGCATTTTATTAAAAAAAAACCATTTATAAGCTAATAAAACGATAAAAAAATCTTTTTTTTTTGCATTTTTTTGGTTTGGAATTTTTTACATTTTTGAAAAAAAATATTACCTCTATTGACCTAATATAACTTTTCAACGTAAACATAGTCAAGCTTATTAAAACTATACGTAAGTTTGATACATGTGTTATTAAAATTTTGCTTCATAAAATTTTGATGTTTGAGAATAGAGAGCATTGATTTCCTTACGTCTGGTTTTGTGAATAATAATTATTGTTCCTACTGATCATCTTGTGTTTAACAATTAAAATCGGGAAAAAGAGAAATTTGACTGTTGAACAACGTTCAGAAATAGGTGTTTTGTATTATCTTAAAAAAAGTAATCAAAAAATTTCTTAAATTTTGACAATTACAAGAAGAAGAGTTCATTACAATGTTAACACATTTTAATCTAAAGGGAATATTACAAATAAAAATAATGAAGAAAAATGTTGAAACCAACAAGTGTTCAAAACAAATATGTTTTTAATTGCAAGAAAAGATTTTGGTATTACAGTCACTATTTCAACAGTAAAGAGAAAACTGAATGAAAAAGGCCTAAGTACATGGCCGAATCGCAGCTAAAAAGCTTTGTTAAGGACATTAATAAAAAAAAACGTGAAATAGGCGAGGAAAGATAAGGACTGGACTGTGAATAATTGGAAGAAAGTTTTGTGGGCAGATGAAAGTAAATTTGAAATATTTGGTAATAAACGTAGATGTTTGATAGAATGAGCGCCTAATGAAAGATTCTTCGAAAAAAAAACTTGGTTCCTTCAGTAAAACATGATGAAAGCTCGGTAATGGTCTGGGGTTATTTCTTCTGGAGGTGGTAAAAGTTGTAGACTTAGTAAAAATAGATAGAAAGTTAAACAAAGAAGGATACAAAATTATATGGGAAAGACATGCTGTGCCTTCTGGAAGAAGAATACTTGGCTGTCTTGCTGGAAAGTTTAGTTTCTGTTTAGAAAAATAGAAAAATTTAACTGTAATGGAATGGCCACTGTACTCTCCAGATTTGAATACTATTTAATTATTATAGGAAGAATTAGATAAAGCAGTAAGAAAAGTAGGACCAACTCCAAAAACATATTTGTGGAGAATCTTAGAAAGTGAATGGAAAAACAAACTTTGGAAAAACTTATGTCCAGAATTCCTCGAATTTGCAAAGCAGTTATTAATAACAACGGTGGTTTTTTTGATGAAAAGAACGTTTAAATTATACTAGTTTATTGTTTTTGGTGTTTAGTATTCGTTCAATTCGTCACACAAACGTTTCGTTACACAAGTTACGTTTCGTTTTGTAATTACACAGTGACTTTATTTAAAATGTAAAAATTTATTTTATACAATGTAACGGGGGGGATATCTTGCAAAAATGGGAAATTTATTTATAAGCAAACTCCCACGATGCAGAGCAAACCGCCGCTCCGTTAATCACGTATGTAAGTACGTGTATTCGCTTTAATGTCAGATGATTCCTCTTTGTTGTCTTCTATCAAACGGAGTTGAACTCACCTTAAGTCACATGTATCGTGACACTCGATGAGTTTGAAGTGTGAGCGACTTTACTCCTTCTCCGCTTAATCCCCTAGGCGTAATAGGATTAACACCTAAGCCTATTTCAATTTCTTAAACTATTAGGAAAATCATATGACGAAATCGGCGAATAAGTTTAACAAAGTTTATTCATAAAAAATCTATACAGTCTTTGTCGGGCCGAAAGACTGACACACGCGAATAGGATTTACAATTAAATAATTTTCCGGTGAGAAAGAGAGAGAGAGAAGATTCGAATATTGGCGCGATCTAACGCTCGGCGCGAATACAAAAAATTTAACACTAAACGGTTGAACAAAATACTTAATATATTTTGTCTCGCGATGATTAAGGGAGGTGCACCTACCCTGCGATGCAATTACGGTGATCAGCCGTAATTGTTGATGCCAATAAAATGTATCAACTGCCTCCGAAACTGTTATCAGCTGTTGTCAGCTGCGCTGTCTCGTACCGCCTATCAGCTGCAAATATGCTGCTACCGTGATGCTGTAATCTGCCGATCACGTTGTTGTACTCGCGCGCGTAATTACTCTGGGTAAACTATCACTCGGCGAGAAAACAGTGCAAACAAAATTCCGGCGATATCCTCTCGTATCAACAGCTGAGGCGTAACTGCTAATTTGAAAGATCGCGCGCCCCCTCTCTCTCTCAATACTTAGAACTAACGCGCGAAATTCAGAATCGCGAACGGTGCGATTAATTGAATCGACTACCGTTGCAGCCCCCTTCAAGTCCTGACTACCCGGGCATGACGAATACCCGCGATTCGCCGCCATCAGGAACCTGAAAATAATAAAGAAGGAAAGGAATTAAATAAATAACTCTCTTTATTTATTTCCTCTTTATTATTGGCCCACCAGGGCATATATCATCGTTTGGCTACACCTGGCGCGCGATGTTTCGGGTAGCGCCAGTGTGTAGCCTTCTTCGGGCACCGCTGGGAGTTGGTCACCCCAGGCTCCCCACAGATGTAGCAGCCCCTCAGCTGCGACCGAGATTGAGCAGCCTCCCGATCTTGTGATGGCTGCTCAGCAGCCAGAGGGAACTGCGGGGCACTGACTCCCTGGGAGGCGGTAATGGTCACGCCTCCCACCGTGGCGGTCGCACGTCCATCCTGTGACCTGACCACGATTGTGGTATCAGGAGCCATGCGCCCGTCCACGTGGACCGTGAGCATTGGTCCAGCGTCAGTAGCTCCCGGGGCTCTCTTCTCTTGAGCCGGCGCCGGGAGCGCTGCGGAGGACTCTTGTCCGTTAACCACCCGCAGCAGGGCATCTCCGTAGGCCCTCTGACGCTGAGCCATCCCTGCCCACTCCCCGAGCAGCTCTTCTGCGCCCTGGCGGTTCAAAAAGCGTCTCAGGTGCTCCTGCACCTGAGACTGGAGTTCTTGAGTGAACCGCCCGGCACTTTCCACCTCGTTGATCCCCAGACGCACGTGTCTGAAGTCGAGGAGGAGAGTAGGTTGCTCAGGGATCCGGGGATGATTGCAGACCCAGTGCGAGGCCCCACAGGTTTCCCTGGGTCCTGGGTATTGACTCGCACTGTCCGACGTCTGGGGTACGCCGGACTTGAGGGTCTGCACCCCCTGATCCACGGTGGACTTGGAACGTTCGACACTGTCCTGGTCCTCGGTTTGTATCGAAGCGTCCCGGGAAGCCTTCTTCGGGGGGACCCACGATGAGTCCCGGAGAACCTCGGCCACCGAGGCATTGCGGCGCTCCCTTCGGGTGGTCCCTTCTAACTGGACCCTGGCGAAGCTACGTAGATCTTCAATTAGCTGCGTCGCATCAGAGCCCAGCTGCAGATCTAACAACATCTGCGTGACCACCTCGAAGGTCTCCTCCTCGACGACGATTCTCCGGTCCATCTGAAACATCCAAAACAAATGATCTCGGATGAATTTCCCTGCGCGAAGAAAACCCTATGATGAACCGCATCCCACCGAGTTATACGTTCCCTCGCTATTATTTGCGTGAACGTCCTGGTCCTCGTCGGTTACCGCTCGGATTTATCGGCCCAACCGTCCTTTGTACGACAGGCACGGTCTTTCGAGGTCTACCTCTCCCTCTATTTTCCTTCACGGGAGAGTTGTTATCCCTTACTGGACCGGTGACCGTCGCCGGGACCTTTCGTGGTCGACCTCGACCTCTCTTGGTTGGGGCAGATACCGGTAAATCCGACGTCTCGGTGGGATCTTTATCTACGACCGTGGGGGCTGCTAATTCGATCCGCTCGCTATCCGATAAATCCCCTCCCGGATTTTCGTATACATTCGCGGAATCGTTCGCTTCCTCCTGCGTCTGTTCATTTCTCGGTTCGCGAGGTTCGATGACCTCCTCGCTTTCCACATCCTCACCCGGACCGTAATACGGTTTAAGGTCCTTGGCATGGAAGAGCTCAGACAGGATCTCCAGCTGATTGCCTAGCCTGTACGTGTTGGAACCACAAACCTCTTCAATCACGTACGGACCGGCATATTTCGGCGCTAATTTAGCTGAAATACCTTGAGCAGCTGAAGATAGAATCCTGTTCCTCTTCCAAACCCAATCTCCGACCTTAAACTCGGGTTGCCGTCTCTTCCGGTCATAATAAGCCGCCTGACGCGCAGCTTCCTCCCTTGACTTGGAGTTAGCCCTCTCCCATAAATTAGGAAGCTTCCCCATATGTTCGGCCCAATCTTCTACAGCTTGACCCTCCGAACATTCAAGGGCTTGCTGATCTTGGGCTCTTCTGAACGTCAAAGGAGGTACCGGCTGACGCCCAAACATGAGCATCGCAGGACTATATCCGGTGGCGCTATGAGTTGCCGAGTTCAACGCGAAGTTGAACTCTGACAGGTGTTCATCCCAGCTCTTGTGATCACGGCTTACATAAGACGTGATCATGGTTTTGAGTGTCCTGTTTACTCGCTCTGTGGGATTCGCTTGGGGATGATACACGGGAGTTAAGGCGCGCTGGATGCCGTTCATCTGCAGATATGAATCGACCTCCTGATTCTTAAACTCGGTTCCATTATCCGATAAGAATACTTCTGGCGCGCCAAACCTAGTGACAATCCTCTCGTGTAATTCCCTTGCGATTGTCTTCCCATTGGCTTTGCGTATTGCAATGCACTCTACCCAGCGAGTAAACAAGTCTACAAAGACTAGGATATACTCAAAACCTCGAGAGCTTTTGGGAAATGAACCAGTGATATCACCGGCCACCACCTGCCAGGGTCGTGACACTTGTCTACGACCCATCAGCCCGCAAGGTGCTCTTTGTTCCACCTTGCACTGCTGACATACCGGGCAACTCTTTACGTACTCCCTGACCTGATCATACATTTTAGGCCAGTAGTACAAGCGCCTAGCCCTGGAGAACGTACGCTCTCGTCCTTGATGTCCTGCTGTAGGAGCATCATGGACTTCCTGGAGCACCTGGTACTTTTTCTCCCTAGGTACCGCAAGCTTCCACGCTTCATCGTTGTCGATGGACCCTTCACCATCCTCATCAGGCTGATAATGATACAGTCTCCCTCCCACCACCTTCCAAGTGGGGTAAGAGTGTGGATCCTGGCATACTTCCTGGTATTGTTGCAAATACCAGGCGTCAGTGGTCTCCGGCCGACTATTTATAGCACTCACTTCAATCCCCTCCTCCTCATAGGCCCTAGATAAAGCGTCTGGCACCACATTGAGATCCCCCCTTCGATATTCGATAACGAAGACATTACCTTGCAATGCTAGCGCCCATCGCGCTAATCTTCCAGTGGGATTTCTCATATTGTGGAGCCATTTCAGGCAACTATGATCGGTGACGACCCTGAAGTGATGCCCTTCAATATACGGCCGGAACTTTCCAATGGCCCATACTACTGCCAAGCACTCTTTCTCGGAGACCGTATAATTTCTCTCAGCACTGTTGAGTGATCGGCTGGCGTATTCTATTACGCGCTCCACTCCATCGACATCCTGTGCGAGAACCGCCCCGATCCCACTATCACTGGCATCAGTTTGCAATACAAACTGACCGTTCGGATCGGGTGATTGCAGTATTGCGGCGGAAGTCATCGCCTCCTGCAATCTCGTGAAAGCTCGCTCTTGCTCCTCTTCCCAAGAGAAACGTACATTCTTCTTTGTCAGGCGGTTTATAGGTTCAGCGATCATGGCAAAGTCGGGTATAAAACGTCTATACCACGAGGTCATTCCCATGAATCGCTTCACCTGTTTGACAGTCCGGGGTGTTAGATATTCTAATATCGGGCGTATTTTCTCGAGATCTGGTCTTACTCCGTTCTGGTTCACAAGAACTCCCAAGTACCTGACTTCCGTCTTACAGAAGTGACTTTTGGCTTTGTTGATGGTTAGGCCCGCACCTAGAATTCTTTTCAATACCATTTCTAGGTGCCGTTTATGCTCCTCAAAGGACGACGAAACCACAATTACGTCGTCAAGGTAAGCAAAAGCGAATGGATCCATATCCGGACCTATCACCTTGTCCATCAACCTCTGGAAGGTCGCTCCTGCGTATGACAGTCCGAAGGGCATTCTCTTAAATTGAAAGTGCCCTAATCCAGGAACTGTGAAGGCTGATATTGGACGCGATTCTTCCTTTAAGGGAATTTGATGGTACGCACTGCTCAAGTCCAAAGTAGATATGAACTTTGCATCCTTTATCCGTCTTAGGATGTCGTTCATATATGGTAAAGGATAGGCATCAGGTTTGGTAATTGCATTTACCTTTTGATAATTCACGCAAAACCTATATTTTCCATCAGCCTTCCTTACCATTACTATCGGACTTGACCATCCGCTGGTCGCTGGTTCGATAACATCTTTTTCCAGCATATCTTTGACCAGCGTGTGCATTTCCTCTCGCACTCTATCTGAGACTGGGTAGTACTTCTGTTTGATGGGTCGAGCATTTCCAACATCTATTTCATGCTCAACCCCCACGGCACAACTTAAAGTCTGACCTCCGTCAGGAATCAATCTTCCGACGAGGTCTTCAATTTCTTCAAGCTGTGACTCCGTGGCTTCCCATAGTCCTACCGGTGCGAGAAATGCCGTACCATCAATTCCAGCCACTTCCATTGGTACTTTCACTTGGGCGTCCTTAAGCCATAATTCATCCTCATCGGGATCCAAAACTGCGCGGAACTCTCTTATAAAGTTCGCGCCTACATAGCAGTCATCTGTGAGCAGCGGCGTAATGGCGACTCTGATTGCCTTCGTGATTCCCCCTACTTTAAAAGGGAACATCACGTGACCAATTATAGGGCACGGGCGTCCATCAGCAAGCCTTGCATCGCCCGCCCTGGTCACATTCAACCCGAGTCCCATCTCCGATGCCAATCTCAGCCCTAATTGACCCATGACCGTGGATGAGGCGCCGGTATCATAGAGTGCTCTAATTTTAAAGTCACCTACCCGCAACCACCACCTGGTCTCATCCTCTGGGTCATATCCACGAGTTGCATCTTTGCCTCCCTTCGTCGTGTTTTTCAGCAGTTTTTTCCCTTCCGCTGCTGCGACGACGATAGACTTGCTTTTACTCGTGGATTTCTTCGGCATAGGAGCTTTTTGTGTGGAGAGGCCTTCCCTGGAATCTTCCCCCTCCTCCACAACCTGTATATGGCCATCTGGTCCTTCCAGAATGACCACTGCTCTATTCTGCCGAGGGCTGGCATCGGGTTCGATCGCCTTCTGCTCTAATGTACTGCTAGGTCCTGGACTCTCTTGATGCCCTTCCAGGACCTGTTTGGATCCCTGAGTCGCCGACAATTTGCTGTTTCCCATCGGCGACCCGCGGCGAGAGGTCGAATCTAGTGGAGGCGCGAAGATGACCTCTTCTCTTCGCTCTCCTTGCCGTTTCCCTTGTTGCAATCTGGGCAGAACTTGCGACTGAATCCCAGCTTGCCACAAGCGGAACACTGGAGAGGCTTGGTGAAGTCGATCTTCCGCCTCTGCCCATCTCGCCGCTCGCCAGGAGACCTGGGAGAAGGGGAATTTTTCCTTCCCCCACGCCATCGGCACTTACGCTGTTCTGGAGGGCTGCCTTGCTTGTCAGTGGCCAGCTTGCGTAACATCCGCTCGATGCCCTCCAGACGTTCTTCCATCTTCTTATCAGAAGTGGGAGCTTGCGTAGCCGATACCGACGCTTGTTCGGTAGGCCTCCTGGCAGGGTTCTCCACTCCCTGTCCGCGCTGCGGATCTCCCTCCTTCTTCGCACGCTCTTTCCCTTCGCTGACCATTGCAGCGGTTTGGGATTTACTACCAGCCGTTCTTTTGCTCGGCTGGTAGGCGTGCTGAGGGAAGATCGTCGAATTGGGGTCAGCGAATACACGTGGACGACGACCGTAAGATAAGGTGTTCTGTACTTCGGTCGCCCTCCTGTTGAATTCGCGTATCGACTTCATCTCGCTCCGACGCAGCTGAATTTGGATGTTTGGAAGGAGGTTTGCATGGAGTAAGTCTAATAACCTCTCCAAGGGCATGGGTGGTTCTAGTCTATTGACAAGAGCCACCAGGTTGGACACATAGTCTCGCACTAGTTCGTCCTCACCCTGGAACCGGTTCTGGGCTTCCTGCAACAGCCTTTGTTGCTGTTGCGTACTTGTGCCAAACCAATCCCGGGCGTCCGCGACGAACTCGTCATAACTGAGCCATTGGTACTTGTTGTTATCGTACCAGGTCCTCGCGTTACCTTCGAGGATCTCTGATACGGAACAAAGCACTTCGTCGTCAGTTAGTCCTGCACATACGCGTAGATCCTCCAACCTCGACAAAAACGTATCTACGCTCTGTGCCCTACTGCCCGCAAACCTCAATTTCCATCCGCGGACAATTTTCCCAACATCTCGGGTTGTGGAGAGCCCTGAGAATATCTGATGTCCGGTGCCAGATGATCCGCTTCGACTCCTCTGTCGAACGGGTGCGGATCTCCCATAAACTTCCGGATCCTCTTCATCTCCTCTTCTTTGGAGGACTTCCGGTGGGGTGACTTCCCTCCTTCTGGGTTGTGGTCTTGGAGGAGCCGGTGTGCTTCCCGGAATCCCAGAGTCGTAGTGACAGGTGTATGTGTCCTGAAAGTCCACATTACGTGCGGAACGTGGTTGAACCGAGTCGCGCTGAGAAGTACGACTTGCATTGGCCATATCATGCATTGTCTCTTCCAGCTCTCGTATTCGCAGACGCTCCTGCGCCTCACGCTCCGCACACACCTGTATTCCTTGCAGAGTCTGTAGAGTTTCCAGGATTCGACCTACCAGCTTGCGGTTACGGTCGACTCCTTCCTTCAGGTACTCTATTTCCCGGAAGGCTTCTCTCAAGGATAATTCTTCCTGAGGCTCCTTTCGGGTGCAGGTTTCCTGCGATCTGAGATCCGGATTGCTCCGTCTCCTTTCCCCCTCCTTCTGTTCTTGCGTGTGGAGGGCCTTTTGGACGAGTTCATCCTCTTCTTGGCGGCTGGCTTCACCTTCAGAGTCCTCTTCCGGGCAGGTGAATGTCCTTGACATATCAGTCAATGATATTCCCTCCCTATTGATGATTCTGGGGGGATGGTCGCTGTTATCATCTGCGTTGGAGTTTTCCAACTCGTCACAAATTGTGTCGAGCCACGCTTGTCGGGATCGCCTCCTGCGCCCCGTTACCTCTTTGCTGTGCGTGGTCTCTTCAAAATCTGTGGCGGTGTACTCACCCAGCAACCATCTCCCAAGCCTAGCCGCCTGTTGGATGACACTTCCATCCTTGCGCAGTTCCAAATCCGCTAAATAGTGTTCGCGCTGTGCGGAGGTCAGCTCTAATGCCCAATTGTCGATTTGAGCTGACAACAGAGCCATCTTGCCTCCGCACGGGTGTAGGATGCGGTTGAGGTTTAAAATTTCGACCTAATCGACCACTACCGCTTCCTATCACCCAAGGTATGAGCGGGGTATACACTATTTAGTGTAACTACCCTTATTGCCTCCTTTTATAAGGCTCAAATTCGCGAGATTATGAGCGCGTGCAGTTCCGCAAACTTTCTATAAATATTATAAAAATATCCTACCTAAGGTCGGAGCCTGCTGTTTGCTTGCTCCGCCTGGCTAATAATTGAACTGCACGCTTGGGTCGCGCTCTCTGTCTTTATCGTCGATCAGGTGCTACCAACCCCCCTTTATCCACCAAACTGTGGCTGAAATGGGTTAACACCTGATTATCCCGTACGACCTGAAATCACTTCGACCTATCAATAATTATCGCTTTCGGCCCTTATTACAATATTCTTAACAATTTTTAGCTAAAGGTTCGAAGTGGTTTCGTTTTTTCCCCAGCAGAGGGCGTACCGCTCACGATCTCGCTCTACCACCCGCTCAAACCTCCCTAAGCGCTCGCGCAATCGTCTCTCTCTCTCGTGCGTCGATTACCTTCGACGCACAATCCTATTCGCACGACACGGGTCTTAATACCAGTTGGGCGCCATGTAACGGGGGGGATATCTTGCAAAAATGGGAAATTTATTTATAAGCAAACTCCCACGATGCAGAGCAAACCGCCGCTCCGTTAATCACGTATGTAAGTACGTGTATTCGCTTTAATGTCAGATGATTCCTCTTTGTTGTCTTCTATCAAACGGAGTTGAACTCACCTTAAGTCACATGTATCGTGACACTCGATGAGTTTGAAGTGTGAGCGACTTTACTCCTTCTCCGCTTAATCCCCTAGGCGTAATAGGATTAACACCTAAGCCTATTTCAATTTCTTAAACTATTAGGAAAATCATATGACGAAATCGGCGAATAAGTTTAACAAAGTTTATTCATAAAAAATCTATACAGTCTTTGTCGGGCCGAAAGACTGACGCACGCGAATAGGATTTACAATTAAATAATTTTCCGGTGAGAAAGAGAGAGAGAGAAGATTCGAATATTGGCGCGATCTAACGCTCGGCGCGAATACAAAAAATTTAACACTAAACGGTTGAACAAAATACTTAATATATTTTGTCTCGCGATAATTAAGGGAGGTGCACCTACCCTGCGGTGCAATTACGGTGATCAGCCGTAATTGTTGATGCCAATAAAATGTATCAACTGCCTCCGGAACTGTTATATCAGCTGCGCTGTCTCGTACGCAGCCTATCAGCTGCAAATATGCTGCTACCGTGATGCTGTAATCTGCCGATCACGTTGTTGCACTCGCGCGCGTAATTACTCTGGGTAAACTATCACTCGGCGAGAAAACAGTGCAAACAAGATTCCGGCGATATCCTCTCGTATCAACAGCTGAGGCGTAACTGCTAATTTGAAAGATCGCGCGCCCCCTCTCTCTCTCAATACTTAGAACTAACGCGCGAAATTCAGAATCGCGAACGGTGCGATTAATTGAATCGACTACCGTTGCAACAATTGTTACTTGAAAATTTGTAATAAAGAAGTATACAAATAAATACAAATATCTATAGTTAAAAATTTATTTTTATACTTCTCATTATTTATTTACCTTAATAATTGAATTTTCAATGCTTTTTTTTTCAAAAATGTAAAAAATTCCAAAATGAAAAAAATGAAAAACAAATTTTTTTTAACGTTTTATAAGTTTACAAATGGGTTTCTTTGACCAAAACGCAACAAAATCATTCTTTAGAGTTTTTTAGATATAACAATTAGATTCGTAACATGTGGTTTTTAATAAAATACGATAGAGCTCAAAATAATTGTAAGAAACAAAATTTTTCGGACATATGTTATGCAGCATTTAGGACAAGCTTTCAAATGGTAAAGACAGGATTTAACCTCCCATTACTTGCTTTTAAATTATATCGTATCAAAGTTAGCAAAAAATCCAATTTCATTTTTTACTTCTGACGTCATAATTTTTGAAAAAAACATTAAATAACAGACATGTAGCGTACGCTAATTGATAGATACTAGAAAATCCTACAAAATGAGTACGTACAGGGTTTTTTACAACTAACCCAATTCGAGATATAAAACTTTGAAATGTTAGGTTTTCAGTCAATAGGGTGTCAAATGTCATTGAGCGGTATTGTATTTTTGTTTTGATTATAATTGCTGTACCTCCGTGTGCTTTATTGACCGAGTGATTCGTTTTATGTGCAGCGTAGTTTGATATACTGAGATAGTTCTTAATTGTAAAGTGTGTTGATAATATCAAAATCATATCTATATTTTCATAGATTGAGAATGTTTTTAATTTCAGATGCACGGTGGTCCTGAACCAACTTTAAATAGCATGGAAAAGCACCACGAAAAAAATCATGGGGTTCGATTCAGAAACACAAAATGTAAGCTCATTTAAATTTTTACAGAATTTCTGAGGGCCGTTTTTGAAAAAACTCATTTTTGAAAAAAGAAATATATAAAAGTGAAAAAAAATCACGTTTATGTCAATTTTTTTTCACGAAAAAAATATTTGCAACGTCTAAATATATTTTTCGAAGCTTAAGTAAAAGTAGTTTTTCTAATTGGTATTCAAATAAAAAATTATTTTTACAAAAAATTCTCTATTAGCATAAATGATACGTTGGAAAATAGAAATAAAAATGACAATTGAGTTTTTGTAATAAATATATTCTTCATAAAACACATAATAAATAAAATAACTTCATATAGTAACGCATAACAATTATATAAGGCACATATATAACACAGTTTATAGTTTTCGAGAATAGATTTCTAATTGATCGATCACTTATATGTGCCTCGAATTGTATTCTTGAACGGCTCTTAACAATTTTTCGGCATAGTTTGGATGAGACTCATGAACTTTATATTTCGCCCAAATACTTTGAAAATCGGAATGCAATGACTCCAAAGCTTGTTCGCTGCAGAAACCAAGACCTCTTCCAACTTTGGCACAAAAATCAGGTACATGAAAAAAAACTGCATGAACTTTCGGCGTGATTGAAATATCCAAAGCAATATAACTACTTCTAAATTTAGCGATACAAGTGTTACGTCTCAAGACGTATCTTTACTCATTTACATTCTTTAAAAGTGCAATCCCGAATTTCGTAAAATCAAAACTATATACACGTCCACCAGAAAACGATACGGCAGCAAAACACAAAGACCATACTCAGCATTACACAACACACAATGAACTCAAAAAGAAAATTACTCAACTACACAAGAAACATCAGCGATTTATTGAGCACAAATTTATGTATATAAGATGAACCACCCGAAAGGTGATCAGCAATTATCGTTACTCCGTACACGTCAGTTCGACAATTGACGAATAAACTCTACATATCGACGCTACAGTCGCGTGCAAGCCTGTTCGACAATTTGGCTAATTATTCAACTATTACCTGTCAAACTACATTATTTGATCTCAATAAATACGCGATCCATTAAAAGTGAGAACGTGCAAATTCATTATTGAACCTATCCAAATACCAAGATCTACGATACTGAAAGTACTCTAGAAACTGTAAGTACAACATAATAAATAAATACATTCATTCTTATTCATACATCATATATTATTCATTACTTGTGAGCCTCAATCAGCCACTAGTCAACATATTGGAACGTCTCATTCATTAGCTATTCGTAGTTGATGCACGAGACGTAACACAAGACCGAAAATCAGGTTTAAGCACAGAAGAAAAACAAGAGTCAACCACGATTCGGAAATTTTGTAAGCACTGAACGTATTTCAAGCAATTGATACAACATTTCGCTCGTAATAAATCAACACTATTCAAAAGTTTCTTACAAGAATTTCCGGCAAATGCTGGACTACCGTGCACGAATTCACGAGTTACATTACAATAAGTAATGTAATGTAAGTTACCCACTGTAAGCTGTCTTTTTCGCAAAAAGAGAGCATATCTTTATATACAGTATTTACAACGCCAATTAAAAGGTGTAATTCTGGTGGTGGTATTATATCAATGATTTTCTTATTGTTGTCTTGTGATGAAAACACTGGGTTATCTGTACAGTTATTATAATTTTTAGCATTTGTCTTAATACTTCCCTTTTTCTTCCAGGAACAGGCACTATTTTCACAATTTTGAATAGTTCTATAAACTCCACATTCATTGAGATTATTTTTCGATGCAGTGCACCACGTACAAGGATGCATGCTTGAGTGTGCCATTATACCTGTTAGAACATTTGCTAATTTCAAGTCCGTCGCTATTGTACTTTCAATATTTTTAATCTTCAAAAGTTGCCATAACATCAAAGCATTTTCATAATTTTCTTGTGTGTGTGCGACCAAGCCAAGCAATAATATTTTTTTCACACCTGTATCTTTAAACTGCTTTGCAGCAATACCATCCCTATAACTTTGCCGTGTATTTTTTCTTGTTTCTATAATACTGTCATCGTCGTTTTGTATTGAAAGAGAGACTTTTAAGAAACCCCCACCTCCGTCTATTCCGAATTTCAAGTGTTTATTATTAATATTTCTTTTTTCTACAATTGTGCTTACTAATTTTTCAACATTGTTACAAAATACGAGGGTTTGGGAGGAAATAGTTCTTTTTCCATTCGCTATATCTGTTATATCACCGTTTTTGACTTCAAAAAAAGAATCGAGTGTGTGATTTAGTTTCTGTAATTTAGTATTCAGATTGGATTCGAAAAATTTTCTATCATTCGTTGCAACTCGAATAGCTCTAGCACAACGTTTAGCTTTGTTTGATGATAAATTGAGATCTATTGAAATTTTGTTAAAGTCTTCAGCCGAAATTTGTCGACAAAGTTTTTTACCTTTTGGCTCAGATTTATTAACTTCTATTCGCATTCTCTTTCCGTGAGTTTGGGATAATGCTACTAGTTTACCTTTATCAAACGATGTATTTGTTTCTTCTGTTATGTTTTTAATCAATTTAGAAGCCAAATGTTCCTTTTCTTTCAAGGTCAAATCTTGTGTGACAC
Source organism: Phymastichus coffea (assembly GCF_024137745.1). Lineage (NCBI taxonomy): Eukaryota > Metazoa > Arthropoda > Insecta > Hymenoptera > Eulophidae > Phymastichus > Phymastichus coffea. The sequence continues at coordinate 735,307 of NW_026706846.1, forward strand.
GTTCTATTTTTTTATAGTTCATAACTTTTCGACAAATATGTTTTCGTCCATAAGTGTAATTCCGTTGACACTTGGCACATTTTCTTTTCTCTTGGTTTGCAGTGTCATTTTTATTAGATGTAGCACGATTTGATCTTCCAATCATACACAAGCCGCACTGACAAATATTACCATCAACATTCCTCGTATTACGAATAACTTTTTTGAAACCAGAATAATCTGGCAAAGTGATTTTAATTGTACTATCACCATTTTCTTTTTTCTTCGCAGCACGATATACTTTAATTTTACATGAACTACAAATAGCACTGGGTAAATTAACATCATTAACATCATAACTGCAAACTTTTTCAATCTTTAACAGTAATGCACCAGCAATATCCCTCAAATCATTTTTCTTTTGTAAACACAACAAACATATTTTCGATCGATTTTCTTCGTGGGTTAGAGCGCGACTTTTTTTTTTTTTTTTTTTATTTTTTAACGTCGCTCTATTTATGCTTCATCAGTGGTAATCAGCGACGGAGGCTTGCAATGTGTTTGAGAACAAAGCACATGAAACTTTTTTCAGTGGTGCTTGTATCAATCAGCAGGAACTGGGAATCGAACCCGGGCCTACCGGGTGCGAGTCCGTCGCCCTACCGACCGAGCCATTGCAGGCCTCGGCGCGACTTTTTATTTTATGCATATTCGCGAAAGACTACAATACTTCTCATGCATTGACGCGATCAAAACAGAGAAATAACTTCCACAACACACCTGACAATCGAGTGCGACGCTCTGTTTCAACATTTCGTCGAAGACTGATATATTGATACGCACTATAATGAAAAGATGTACATCATTTATGCTAATAGAGAATTTTTTGTAAAAATAATTTTTTATTTGAATACCAATTAGAAAAACTACTTTTACTTAAGCTTCGAAAAATATATTTAGACGTTGCAAATATTTTTTTCGTGAAAAAAATTGACATAAACGTGATTTTTTTTCACTTTTTTATATTTCTTTTTTCAAAAATGAGTTTTTTCAAAAACGGCCCTCAGAAATTCTGTAAAAATTTAAATGAGCTTACATTTTGTGTTTCTGAATCGAACCCCATGATTTTTTTCGTGGTGCTTTTCCATGCTATTTAAAGTTGGTTCAGGACCACCGTGAGTCAAGTAACCAAAAATGGGAAAATGTCACTTTTTTTCACTTTTTTAAATTTAATGTTAGAGATGGAAAAAAATTTTTCTCTTTACTAACGTTTGACTATATTTCATCGAAAATTTTATGCAGATGATGAAATTCGGTATCCGCTCGCTGTGCGACCAGTAGTTCCAGAGATATCGAATTTTGAATGCAAAAGGATCCTTTTGCATTCAAAGTTTGATATCTCGGAGACAAATGATCGTAATTGAGCTCCGCGAAAAGCAGCGTGAAGCTGAACAAACAGGCTAAAAGACCTATGTATTGGCGTAGCTCGAACAAATTTTTCCATGCCCGTAGAGTAAGAAACAAAATGTAAGAAATTTGGATAAATTTTTTTTTGCGCTTTGTATAAGGATTGCATGAAATACGGCTCCAAAAAATTTTTAACCAAAAAAACTAAAAACTAGAGTCTTCAAGCTTCAACAGCTTTATTTTTTTATTTCCTGTAAGACCATTTCTCACTGAAATACCGCCTATTGAAAATCAGCCAAAAATTTGACAAATTTTTTTGTTCCCTTAATTTTTGCGAGGAGTGTATAAGAAATGAAATTTCAAAATTCACCGAATAGCAAACACAATATTCGCTGTTTCGATGAATCGTTTTGAAATATAATTGAGTATAGTTGCATCTATCGGAGAGAAGCCCGACAACGCCGCAACAAACACTCAATTATATTTCTTAGCAATTAATGATTTTATAGAGAGGAGATATCTAAGACAATTTTTTCTCATAAGAGAGATAGTTTTATGAGTTGAGCGCTTAGGTATCGTAAGGAAAGGAATTAGAAGGCTAACCACTGAATAATGAAATTAGTCTCTGGAAATTGCTGAGTCTTTATTTCAAATCAATGCTCGCTCTGCTAAGTAAGGTAGGATAGTGAATCCTCTTGCCGCAACGACGAGCGAATTTATACTTGCGAAATCGGCTCCTTTCTACGCTTGGTAACCCCAACAACGCTATTTTTGAAATTGATATAAACTTTGTACACATTTTGTCGCAAAATGGCTCGATCGAAATTGAAATTTGATGATTTAAAAAATTAAGTCTGAAATAACGAATTTTTTTAACATAAATCGTTTCTCGAGGAAAAATCGCCTTTTAAAGCTATAAATAATATAATTTAGATAATCAAATAACACCAAATTTACAATAAGTTTACGGAAAATTTTTACATAAAAAAATCGCTTGTGATTAGTAGAAATCATTATTCAAATTAAAAACGATTAATATAACTATCCAATTTTGAATAATAATTAAAAGACGAATTTGCACATTTCTTTTTTAGCCATTTAAAAATCAGCAAATTGGTGACGATCATTATCATTAATTTTACAAATATATACAATTGAATCGCTATCTAACAACGCTATTTTAATTGTTTAAATAAATTATAAATTTTTTATTTATTGATAACTCAGTGAAAAATTAGTTACCAAAGTGTCAAATTCTTGCTTCTCAGTTTCAATACGTTACGAACGCAATTGCATGTTCGAATTATCAATATAATTATTTGTTGCAAAATAACTAACACTATTAACTTGTAAATTAAATTAAACTAAGAAATACATATTTGATGACTACAATAACATGAAATTCAAGATCAGCGCATCAAAATTAACTAAAAAATGATTTTCTTCATTAGAAAAAACTTTGCAATAGTCGATTTTGCATTGTAAACAATAAATTTCCCACGCTCGTAACGTCACGCTCCTTATATGGTCTTGTTTTCGCCGAATTGCCCTAACACATTTACATATATGTGAGAAGAGCGCCTTCGCTCAATTACCGCTTTTCTTTGGTTTTCTCGTGCACGACAGGTTGCTATTTTGCAGTAGGAAAAGGGACAAATCAGACTGGACCGTTACAATAATACAATAACGATACCCCGAGTAAAAACGTATCATTCTTATGTATTTTTACCCTCCTAAATCAAAATCTACTACTAGTTTTTGCAAAAAAGTGGTACAAAATTTTTTTCAAAGTGCTATTGTTGAAACAAATTACAAAAAAAATTTATATTTAAACTAGATTAATTTTATGAGCAAACATGGTTCGTTTTAAAATGAATAAAATAATAAATGCTTACTTCATGTTTTGAATTAAGAACGAAAATTTAACATTTTTTACCAACTTTGACTGTTAATAACTTTTGAGCTAGTCAATATTTCTCAATAGAAAAAAGTTGCTTACTCTGTGAAACTTCATTTATTAATTGATATAATTTATTATTATAATAAATTTTTCAGGGGAAACATTCAATAGCGAACATTCCCTGTCACAACTCTTACATATTCGGTGAGTCGTTATCTATTTCCGCGGTACTGTTTTTTTGTATTTTCAATGACTGAGATCAAAATTGATAAAAATGACATCGGTCGCACGCAATTAATATTAATTTTGATGCTCCTGACATCATCTTTTGTAATTCTAAACAGGTTCAGAGAATCATTAAAGATAATCAACTGCACCATTATCACTATTGTAACGGTTGTGATTTATCCGAGAAAATAAATCTGTATCCGTTAACAAAGATCATTCACCGTCGCTTCCTCGTTGCGAAGCTAACCGCCGCTTCGTCGGGGGAAGACTTACCTCCCGGCTGCTTGGCGAATGAGCGTTCGGTGCACTGCTCACGCGGGGAAGTCGGTGGGTTCGGGTGGCTGGGCAGTGGAGGCACGTGGGCTTCTGCCCGCGTCAATAAACAAGGCAGCCGATCAACTATAGACACCTTTTATTTACTTAACAGTCGATACACATTCCATAAAGAAAAAGGCCGAGAGCTTTTTCGAATGACGCACTGCTCAGTCGCGCATTTACCACGCGCGGTGTTTTGCCGTAAGATAGAGAGAGAGAGATATACGGACCTACTCTCGCACGCCTAATCTAACGCGACCTTTTCGCAGTTAATTACGTGTCAGGGAGGTTACTCACTTCTCTCTGTAATTTTCGCGCAAGAGATTTTAACTGCCGGTTCTTCAGTTTCCGAGCTCACGTGATGGTTCTCGTTGCCCGGGAGGCGTTTCCTCCTCTTGGTCCTCTCGACACTCCTCAAATCCGGTGTCACCTGGGCGACGACACTCACTCTTGGCGTACTTGCTTCGGTATTGCTCTTCGATTCCACTTTTTTCCTTTATCGTCTGATGAGCAGTGATCTTCCTTTGTATATTTCCGTTCGGCAAGCCGGTTCACACGTGAATGTCTCTCCTCACTACCCCCACCCCTCACCGTCCTCTCTCTCTATTCTCCGCTCGCGCACGGTTTTTCTGCGCAGCTGGCCCGCGCATGGCACGCGCTGGCTCTATATTCAGCGGATTTTTCCCTGTAACGAGCCGGCTCGTTACACTATATAAAAATGCAGCATCTCAATGAGCAAGATCATCATCGGCGTATGGAATTTCGCCAGAGAATGCTACAAGACATTGATTTTTTGGACAGGGTATTACTTACGGATGACTCCGCTTTTGGCAGAGACAGAAATTTCAATATGAATAATAACCATTATTATGCATAAGAAAATTCAAATTTAGTAATTGTTAATAGGCATTAAAATAGATTTTCCAGAAATGAATGGTGTAGAATTTTAGAAAATCGACTGGTGAATTTAATTGTATTTCCACTATTCACATTTTATTCTATACTAAATATAAATGGGCTTCTATATTTATATTGATGCAGTAGAACTGCCGCGAAATTTGAATGGCCAAAACTACCACGATTTTTTACAAAATGATCTGCCACGGTTATTGAATGATTTGCCGGAAAATAAACGAAATATATCTGGTATCTATATTATGATGCTCCTTTACACAGAACTGCCTGTGAGAGCACTACTCGATCACATGTTTCCAAACACTTAAACTGCTGTCGGACGATTTTTGCCCACTCCAGACCAAAATGAGCAAAACTGCGCAAAATGAGCAAAAAAATGAGCAAAAAAAAAGATATTAAAGTAAATAAAATACTTACTCATAAATCAAGCAATAAACATTAAACAAATAATTCTAGTTATATACAAACTTCAGACTTTCTTTTTTTCCGAAGAATATAATCAACTTCAAAACAATATATTAAAAATCTCTTGTATTTAGATCTGAGAAAACAATGATAAAATACAATATGTTCGGTATTAAATAGCTTGATTAAAATTAGTTAATATTTATAGTTCAAAGAACATGTTTGAAATGTCCGCCGCCACACTCTATGCAATAAAGTAGTCCATACACGAAATTTCTTTACATTGCTTTCAATAATAAAACGCGGCTGCCATCCCAGCTTCAAGATCCTCTAGATTTACTATCTACGTACTGTAAATTTAATCTTTTACAGCAACCCAGAGGAAGAAATCTAGAGAATTATGATATGATGATCAAGGAGGCGATAAAATTACACCTCCTTGACCGATCCATCTACACTGCCGTCGGACGACTTTTGCCCACTCCAGACCAAAATAAGCAAAACTTCGAAGATTTATATCTCGGCTTCAAAACATGCTACAACAATTGACGGAATATCATTTTCAAAATCTTTTGTAGAGTTTTCCAACCATATGAAATACACATATGATTTTCCTTTTTTCATGGGTTGTGTGGTATCATAAATAAAATCAATGTTTTCCGTTTTTCATCTGTAATGCGGTACATTACAAGGCCTTTCCTGAGTGCTGCATTATTTGCAATACCTCGGAAAGGCCATCCCCGTCCCTTGCCGCCCCGTAACTGGTTGTATAAAATAAAGTTAAACGCGCCCTATACCGAACAATTACTCTTTTTTATGTCCGAACGACCACGCCAGAGATATGGATGAAACAAACTGTTCAACGCGATCCGACGGACGCTCAAAGAGCAGACAGAAAAAAAAGGAGCGCACCACAGAAAAAGAGAGCGCACGCACACACTCACTCACATACACTCCCGACCACGTGTTGCCGACCGGCAAAAGAAAAATGCAAAACTTGACTGGGAAATGCAGCGGAAATGCATGTTGATGACACATGCAGATCCGTTACACTCCCAGACACCAACACTAACACTCCCGAGGCACTGACACTCCTGGGGCGAGCAGAAAATCGCCGATGAAGTGGCAGCCGGCAATCAGCTGTGTCGGGCTGCCGAATACCATCGACGACATCCTGAGCGCCACACACACAAATATTAGCAACCACACACACAAACACCCGGGGGAACATCACAGAACCGACACGGGAGCGCCCCAGGAGGCGCTCCAACAACCGGCACAAGGACACGAGGCGTACGCGCTAGGAACTGAGCGGCCATCTTGAAGCGCCGATATAGACTGAGAGCGAGCGAGCGAGACAGACTGAGACAGAGCGAACGAGACAAAGCGAGCGAAGTAGACTAAACAAGAGCGAGCGAGACAGACTGAGACAGAGCGAGCGAAATAGACGAAACAAGAGCGAGCGAGACAGACGATATAAAATAATAGATAGAATAATATGCAAATGCGAAGATGAGGGCGCTACAAATGAAACGGCGTATATTATATACGTATCTCTGACAATAAAATTAAAATTATAAATTAGAAAATAATGAGCGTGGAACAAAAATCGGATTGTAAAATTCGCACGCGACCGACACCCCTATTATGATAGCGAGCGACAACTACCCCCTTTAGATTTAAATAATAATTTAACTGACCGAATTCGAACTTCTGACAAAATTCGCTAGTGAAGTCACGACCAATGAGCAAATTAGAATAAAATTTGATTTCCGTCCGGATAGACAAATAGATAAGAGTAGGGGTAGATCTTTTCCAACAACTAACGAGAGCTACCTTAGTGGGGGGTGAAAGAGGGTAAATAACGACGAAAGTAGGAGAGTTCAGGAGGGCGCTGTATCCTTCTAATTTACATACGGACCAATAATAAAATATTCGGAGGGCGCTACCGATATGCGAATTAGCATACCGACCAATAATAACATTTCTTCTCGGAAAGAGGAGAAGAAAAGCGATCTTTGACCGCGAGAAGCCGATTCTCGTCCATTTTGCCACTGGATATCTAGATAGAAGGAGCCTTTCTATCAGCTAATCTCGCTGCCAAATTATTAGCGCTAGACGCCTCTCAGATATTTTTGCCAATTTTGTTTGCTAATACCGCAAGGAAAAAATTGTAAGTAGGCAAAGTGCCACTCATTTTTATTTAATCGCGGAGTGCGGGGATAAATCGTTCAGTGCCGTAGGTCGTCGCGACGCGTGGATCCGTCGACGCCGGTGCCTATCGGATCGTGCTGACCTGTCCGCCATTCCGTAGATATAAAGTGAGTGTTCGGTTTACGAAAGAAAATTGCGATTTAGGATTCGCGCTGACCTTTCGTTTACTAGTTATCGAGTGTTCGGTTTTACGAAAGAAAATTGCGATTTAGTATTCGCGCTGACCTTTCGTTAACTTTTATTGAGTGTTAGATGTTACGAATAAAAATTGCGAGTTAGGATTCGCGCTGACCTTTCGTTAGTTATTTATTACGAACGTAGGTTTAATCGAATAAAATTGTCTTGATTAGCTATTTGTGTTGACCTTCCCGCCATTTCGCAAACCGAATGTGAGCGTTAGGATTAACCCATGAAAATTGAGATCGAGGATATTCGCGCTGACCTTTCCGCCATTTTACAAACCGAGTGTGAGCGGTAAGATCAGACAAAGGAAATTCGCGACTGAGTTATTTGTGCTGACCCTCTCTCCTTGTTAATCGAAAACCGACCGGAAAATCATTAACGTTCCAATTAAATTGTATCCTTACGGGTTTATAGTTATTCAGATTTTTACCGACCCTATTCACTCCGACCTCTTAATTGTAAATTATTAATATATCAATAAAGTGATTAATTATCTATATACATATAATTTACTTTGATATCCCTCCTCGACTGTATGTTAGTGATTTTCAGCCGCGAGCGGTCATAATCGGGTATCACTAATTCGCTATATTTTCAGGTCACTCGATAGGTAACATACGCGCGATTTCGAACGTATTCGCGACCTGAATCAAGGAGCCATCACCTGAGCTGCCGGCATACCCTAATTAAGGAGGAAAATTGGAATCGAGAGTTGGACACCAAGGCCTGCAGTGAGGATACAACGCGTATCCCCGTTTGCCCACTCTGCGCAGTCGCCGTTAGGCAGACCGGGATACGCGACAACCCTACTGGCCTTACCCCCGACGATCGCCGTAATCAACCGACGGTCTGGCGCCCTAAATAATCGGGGGTAGAGCCAAACAGGCCTTGTGGCGGAAGAACTCGGAGCGCGGTCAACACCCCCGAAATTCCCTGCCACACATCTCGAATTTTAAAGCAATGTACATTTACGAGAAATTATTGGACAAGAAAATTAGATATATCATTCAAAAGCTCGTTTGAAAAGCTACATAATCCATGTGTGAGAAAATTTTTTAAACTTGTTTTTTACAAGCCACATATCGTTTTACAAAAAACTAACCTTTTTATAAGCAAAATTCTTTTAAACCAATTTTAGAGCCAACCCGTTGTGAAAAAAATAATAATCAAACAATCATCTCAGGTTACAACACGTGTGTTTCGTTGGTAAATATCCAACCTCATACCTTAACAAAATGGAGAGTGTCAATAATAACATAACCTTTTTATAAATTTCGTTGTATCTCTGAAAGCTGGGATAATAAAAAAAATTTAATAGAAAAAAATATTACATTTTTCAAGGACTAACTGCTTATTAATTTGAATATGAAATACGAATATTTTTTTTATTTTTTAATAATTTTTTTAGACCAAAAAATGTGTTTAGTGTATTAATATATTAAATAAAAAAAATTCAGGTAACTAACAACGAAAATAATACAACTGCTATATTGATTTTTCAATTCCTTTTTATTTTTTAACGTCAAACAAATTTTTTGAATAACAAATTAATTTTTTAACATATATAACGTCGTAGTACAAACATGCACAGAAATTGTTGAAAATTCAATTTAATATCAATCTAGCTACACTTTTTAATAATAATTATCTTCGATTAACTTTATTTTTAACACTAATAATAAACTATAACAAAACAAAAACATAAATTAAACGCTTTTTTAATTATCATAGAAAACTCGTAATTCATCGTTAAAACAAAATTTTCATTTTTTATATTTCAAGTTAATAGGCAGTTTGTCCTTGAAAAATGCAACATTATTTTCTTTTCAAGTATTTTTTTATAATCACAACTTTCAGAGATACAACGAATTTGATAAAAAGGTCAGTTTTTTGTAAAAGAACATGTAGTTTGTAAAAAACAAGTTTAAAAAATTTTCTCACACATGAATTATGTAGCTTTTCAAACGAGCTTTTGAATGATATATCTAATTTTCTTGTCCAATAATTTCTCGCAAATGTACATTGCTTTAAAGTTCGAGATGAAAAACGGAAAACATTGATTTTATTTATGATACCACACAACCCATGAAAAAAGGAAAATCATATATGTATTTCATATGGTTGGAAAACTCTACAAAAGATTTTGAAAATGATATTCCGTCGATTGTTGTAGCATGTTTTGAAGCCGAGATATAAATCTTCGAAGTTTTGCTTATTTTGGTCTGGAGTGGGCAAAAGTCGTCTGACGGCAGTGTAGATGGATCGGTCAAGGAGGTGTAATTTTATCGCCTCCTTGATCATCATATCATAATTCTCTAGATTTCTTCCTCTGGGTTGCTGTAAAAGATTAAATTTACAGTACGGAGATAGTAAATCTAGAGGATCTTGAAGCTAGGATGGCAGCCGCGTTTTATTATTGAAAGCAATGTAAAGAAATTTCGTGTATCGACTACTTTATTGCATAGAGTGTGGCGGCGGACATTTCAAACATGTTCTTTGAACTATAAATATTAACTAATTTTAATCAAGCTATTTAATACCGAACATATTGTATTTTATCATTGTTTTCTTAGATCTAAATACTAGAGATTTTTAATATATTGTGTTAAGTGACAACTTTTAAAATTCACTTAATCTTGATATATGTAATGTAAAACTTATACTATATGTATTAGTATTTTGTATAATTGCGCCGCGCGTATTAATTGTACACGTTAAGCACGCGTGGGCGGTTCGGCGGCCGCGTAGTAATGCGGTGACGGCGTAGTAACACTCTCGCGCGGGATGACTGTATCGCCCACGCCTGACAAAGGCAGTCTCGTGCCAGAGCTAATCACGAGCAGTCGTAATTCCCTTCAGATTTACATACAGTTTTATTCAGTTGCTTTCATATAGTTTTGATCTCAGTTTTTTTTGTCAATCAGTTTTTATTTATTGTTAAATTCCTCAAATCAGTATATTCATATCTTTGCTATCAGCTATTAACGGATACGCGCCATGAAAGTAACGGCGTTCATTAACGCATTATTATTATATATATATATATATATATATATATATATATATATATATATACATACATACACGTATACGGCGTACGTTCAGATCGATTACAGCATAATTACTTGTACAAGGATAACAGTTATTATAAGGACCAGCAAAAAATAAAAGGATTATATTCCTTGGACGAATATTTTGACAATATACACAATTATATAACTATATAATTTCGAGGACAAGCCTACTAATAATAATAATAAATAAACTTCTAACAAGTAAGTAACTCAAGGTTCATTAGTGTAAACTTATTTTCTGCTTACCTATTTTTCTATAATAATAATAATATTTGGATTAATTACCATTTGGCAAATTTCCGCATATTCATTTTGTGTATAACTACATATATATATATACATATATATATATGTAGACGTGTATGCGTTCGTTAAATTTTTAATTATTTTGGCTTTGGTATTTTGCTCTCGCGACTCTTTCCATTTATTATCATAAGTACCGGTTGTGCCAGTGTAACGCGATTTTCTCAATTACGTAGCATTATAGCCTACGCTGACGAAGTATTTAAAAATTAAGCACGTCCCCGGATAACATGATATGCACGTGTACGGGATAAATAGTACGTCTACAATATTTCGACAAGCTCGGTTCCAAGCTGCTAAAATTCCTGAGTAAGCTTTAATTCGAACTTTATAGAGAACCCCTATATATATATTGCAACGGTAGTCGATTCAATTAATCGCACCGTTCGCGATTCTGAATTTCGCGCGTTAGTTCTAAGTATTGAGAGAGAGAGAGGGGGCGCGCGATCTTTCAAATTAGCAGTTACGTCTCAGCTGTTGTGACAAGTAGATATCGCCGAAGTTATTTGCACTGTTTTTTCTCGCCGACTAATAATTACTGGTCCATAATAATTACGCGCGTGAGTACAACAACGAGACCTACAGATTGCAGCGTTTTGGTAGCAGCAGATTTGCAGCTGATAGGTGGTACGAGGCAGCACAGCTGATAACCTAGGACCGGAGGCAGTTGATATTTTGCTGACATCAACAATTACGGCTGATCACCGTAATTGCACCGCAGGGTAGGTGCACCTCCCTTTATTATCGCATGTCAAAATATATTTATTATTTTGCTCAGCCGCGTTAGCGTTGATAATTTTGTATTCGCGCCGAGCGTTAGATCGCGCCAATATTCGAATCTTCTCTCTCTCTCTCTTTCTCACCGGAAAATTATTTAATTGTAAATCCTATTCGCGTGCGTCAGTCTTTCGGCCCGACAAAGACTGTATAGATTTTTGATGAATAAACTTTATTAACTTATTCGCCGATTTCGTCATATGATTTTCCTAATAGTTTAAGAAATTGAAATAGGCTTAGGTGTTAATCCTATTACGCCTAGGGGATTAAGCGGAGAAGGAGTAAAGTCGCTCACACTTCAAACTCATCGAGTGTCACGATACATGTGACTTAAGGTGAGTTCAACTCCGTTTGATAGTAGACAACAAAGAGAAATCATCTGACGTTAAAGCGAAGACACGTACTTACATACGTGATTAACGGAGCGGCGGTTTGCTCTGCATCGTGGGAGTTTGCTTATAAATAAATTTCCCATTTTTGCAAGGATTCCCCCCCCGTTACAATATATATATATATATATATTCCAGTTATTTGATTTTTCCCATAAATATACTTATACGTAAAATATATTTAATAATTAACTAGCGAGCGTTAAGTGAGCGGGGCCTCATGTATGCAGCAATACACCACATCGAGTTATAGTGTCGCTCGTTTGCTAGAAAGACACTAACGACGTGTGTGTCTATTAGAACACACATAATATATTGTTTTGAAGTTGATTATATTCTTCGGAAAAAAAGAAAGTCTGAAGTTTGTATATAACTAGAATTATTTGTTTAATGTTTATTGCTTGACTTATGAGTAAGTATTTTATTTACTTTAATATCTTTTTTTAATATCTCGGTTTGAAATTAATATTTTTCAGTGAAACAAATTGGAGGTTATTTCTTACAAAAGAAGCAAGTATTTCATGGTGATTTAAAGAGTAAGGGTAGCATCCCCTATTTTTTAGGGGTTGAAAACCTATATTTTTTGGCATAATTTCATAATAAAAAAGTTTAAATCGGCTAAAAAAAATTGACAAAAATGTTTAAACATCCATATAAATTATTGTTAATTTTTTCCACTCCTGATGTTTGATAATTATATTAGTAATCTTGATCTTAGGAGTCGTCCCTATAAATAAACTAAACACTTATTTTATTATAAACGTTTCGCAATTTTATTTATTGCCACCTCAGTACATCTGTTGAATATATATATTATTATAAATAAATGAATTCTTTCAATATTAATATTGTATTATAATATAAACATACGTTTTGTAATGTAGATAAAATTGAATAAATTAAGAGTTCTTCCGCACATACATGGTCTGTTATAAACATTACACTTTTAATTAGATAAATATTAATTTTTCTGTCTAATAATAAATATAAAAATAGAATAACAATCTTTTGTCAGTTAGGTAAAAATATAGTTTGTCAATTGGGTAAAAACACATCATGATCAGCAAATTAAAAGCTAAGTAACTGTTATGTATATAATGACATATCGTACTGTATATGAAATAAAAGAGAAAGACAGCGAGAGACACAACAAGAGAAAAAGTGTACTTGACGAGTGGGGGAAACACTGGAAGGAAAGGGAATTAGTGATGTATTGTAATAACTATGTTTATTTTTCGTACTGAAACTAAGTAGATTTTATGATGTTGAGTATTCTTGAGTATTGATTGTTTAAATATTTTGTGTCTTCCTGTGAATTGATGGTGTTAATATACTAATTTAATATACACCGTAATTTTAATATACACCGACTCTGCGATGCATCTCTTTCTGTAATCAGCTTCTAAATGCATGATTTTTGCATTCTCCCAATCAAATTCATGTTCTGGATTATTCACGATATGGGCCGGTATAGGTAAAAGTTTAAATCTAGAGTTGACTGGATCTTCAATAGTTTTTTTCACGGAATATTTATGTTCACTAATTCTATTTTTGAGAGCTCTTTTGCTTTCACCGATGTAATTCGATGGACATTGTTTACACTGAATATTATAAATTGTGCCTGTTTTTTCCCATTTCTTTAATTTATCTTTGCCTAGACCAATAATATTAGATAGCTTGCTTGTCATTTTTGGTACACATACAATGTTACTCTTCTTTAATGATGATTTGCATTTATAGAAAAATTCTTCTTTAAATGGAATTGGAAAGTAAATTGTCGGTTTATCGTTATTGTTTTTATTACGTGTATTGTTATGACTATATGTATATTTTCTAATGCGATCTCTGATGCACACATCAACAAATTCCTCCGGATAGTCATTGTTATATAACATGTTTCTTATAATAGATATATTATTGTCATGGTGACTTTCATCAGACAACAATATCGATCTATCTATCAAGTTATTAACAATATTCTTTTTTTGTTTTAGTGTGTGATTTGAGTTGTAATTTAAAATACGTCCCGACATAGTTGGTTTTTGGTACCAGTTAGTAATAATCCCATTATTTTTTCTAGTAATTGATAAGTCTAGAAAATTAATAGAACCATTAACCTCTGTCTCATAAGTAAATTTCAAATGTGAATTATAATCATTAAATACTTCGAAAACACGATCAAAGTCAATGTTTCTGATGCACATTAATGTGTCATCCACATATCGGTAATAAAAAATTGGATTAATATTATATTCTTCTTTCAGAAAAATCAAGCATTGTGTCTCCAAATCATCCATAACTAGGTCTGCAAATAATGCTGATAGTGGGTCTCCCATCGAAGTTCCAAATATCTGCTTATAATTTGTATTATTGAAACAAAAATATGCATTGTTGAAAAGAAAATTGATAGTTGTTATGATTTCGTCAAACATCATCAACGATTTTCTATGTAATTTTTGGAACCTCTTGTATATGCTATTAAGAATTAAATATCTAGGTATACTTGTAAATAATGAAACTACGTCGAAAGACACCAATATGTGGTCCGATGGGATGTGAATGTTTTTGATACGTTCTTTCAATTCATAACTATTTTTAATGTGTGATCTAGGCAAGTCTATGGATTCTTTAAGAACTTTACTAATTAATTTTGATAGGAAATGCGTGGGAGTGTTAACTGTAGTTACTACGGGCCTGAGTGGAAAACCATTTTTGTGGATTTTTGGAAGTCCATATGCTCTAGCTAGATTTGTATGTGATTGCGTTAGAAAAAATTGGTTAATATGTATGTTTGGAAAATATTTTTTAATATAGCCTTTGTCATTAAAATTTGTAAGAAAATATTGGACATCTTTTTGCATTTTGGTTAATGTATTATTTTTTTCCCAGATTATGTATGTACTATTGTCTGACAACATCAAATTCATTTTTTCAATGTATTCGTTCTTGTATAAGCATACCGTTATGTTGCCTTTGTCAGCTCTAGTGAAAAAAAATTATTTCAAAAAAATTTATTTCATATACAGTACCATATGTCATTATATACATAACAGTTACTTAGCTTTTAATTTGCTGATCATGATGTGTTTTTACCCAATTGACAAACTATATTTTTACCTAACTGACAAAAGATTGTTATTCTATTTTTATATTTATTATTAGACAGAAAAATTAATATTTATCTAATTAAAAGTGTAATGTTTATAACAGACCATGTATGTGCGGAAGAACTCTTAATTTATTCAATTTTATCTACATTACAAAACGTATGTTTATATTATAATACAATATTAATATTGAAAGAATTCATTTATTTATAATAATATATATATTCAACAGATGTACTGAGGTGGCAATAAATAAAATTGCGAAACGTTTATAATAAAATAAGTGTTTAGTTTATTTATAGGGACGACTCCTAAGATCAAGATTACTAATATAATTATTTAAACATCCATAATAACAAAATTTAGTTGACATCTTTCGGTGTTTTAATAAATACTACACCTAAGGGGGGGGGGGGTAACCTACCCCTAACACAAAATAACTATAAGTATACTTTAATCCATAATATTTTGTAGAAGATTTGTATATAGGGATTTTCGAGATCGTTCTTTACAAATCTGATATTAGATTATGAAAATTCAAAATGGCGAAACTAATGTGGTGGACGAAAATGTCGAAAAAAAATTGTAACTTTCATAAAAACTTGTTTACAAATGTGTGATCTTTGTAGCCTGTAAATGTGAACTAAAAAGCCTTAAACCCTAAACCCTTAAACAACAAATAGGCTAGATGCCTGTGCTTTTTAACCAAACCACCTCAAATTCCTAAATTTGTAAACAAGAAAATTCTGTGTGTGAAGTAGTTTTATAATTTCCATAGAAATTGTTATCAGAATTTTATTGAAATTCCTTTATTGTAAATTTAACTTATAATGTATTTTTGTTTATAATATTAGAGTATAATAATAATAAATCTATAATCTTTTATCTTTTACCAAAGTACATTTTTTGTATTG
Source organism: Phymastichus coffea (assembly GCF_024137745.1). Lineage (NCBI taxonomy): Eukaryota > Metazoa > Arthropoda > Insecta > Hymenoptera > Eulophidae > Phymastichus > Phymastichus coffea. The sequence continues at coordinate 751,417 of NW_026706846.1, forward strand.
AGCATAAAATATATTATTTTACGAAGTTTCTACAATAATGGTAGTCCTCATAAAAGCACAATGCTTTTTTGCACCAATCACATCGTACAATTGCAATTTTTATGCACCCTTCTATGTCACAATATGTTGCACAAGACTTTCCAAAACTGAAATCTATAGGATTATCAAATTTATCTGGTTTTTCATTGACGTAACCGCTTTTATACCAGGAATATTTAAACAAATCTATATATCTCGGCGAAGACAGTTGGTTGAATGATTGAACCAATGATTAAAGTTTAATTATATTATTTCTCACATCTAAATTCATACCGTGATCCATTAACATTACATTATCAGAAAATGTTCGGACAAAGTTTTTCCAAATACGCAATCCATAAACATTAACTGGTTGTATTTTTCCTGTGGTTCCAGTTGGAATTTTTTTTATGTTAATAATTTTATTTTGTTTCATCGTTTCTTCTATAACTTTGTCACAAGAATCAAGTAATAATATTGAGTGATGGCCTACATGGGGATAAAATATTTTTTCCACCCAGATTTTGAAGTGATCTGCAATTAAACGACTTATAATTTATCTGATCAACGATATTATAATGTAAAAATTGTTATTAGTTCCCTTATTTAAATGTTAATTTTCCAGATTTGGATGCTTCCACGTACACGTTTTCTGGTCTAAATATGTTTTGTTTTACAATAGGGCCAAACTTGCCACTTGGTTCGTTTAAAACTAGAAATAGCGATGACAACAGTTGTCCAGTAGCTGATATTAGTGGCTGTATAGTATAACTATGCGTTGTTCCTGATATTGACTGTACCAGACATTGCACTTGCTTTTCTCCTTCTACTGCTAATGTTCTTCCAGAATGCATTTCTAGCTAAAATTCGCTCTGATCTGAATTATACAAATTTTCGAGTCCAATCTTTGGTATACACGATTTAATAACATCGATAAATGCTTCAGCTTTAGCTGTAAGTTCTGCACTACTTTCTAGAATTTTTCTTATTATGAACTTATTTATTTTCCTAGAAACTATTCTGTGTGCTTGCTTAAATTTGAGTAACCAATGTTTAGAAGCTTTGAATCTAGTATTATCAAAACCAATTTCTTTTTTAGCTTTTAAGGCCCAGTGAATTATATCTTCATCATGGATAATTGAACCACTGTCGAGAGCTGCTTTAAAATTATTCAGGGTATACTGACAAATTTGTGCTACTTTTTCTCTATACGTACCACCTTTGTTAATTGAATGAGCCCAACCACGTAGCTGACTAATAGATGATACTTTTTTGAATATTGTAACGGTGAGTAAATGCCCCGGAAAATCGCCGCTAATACCCCCGTCAGCACTAAAGATTACTCCAACGGTGCAGGGCTTACCGCTGCCCTGATCAGCTCCCGATGACCTTGAAAACTGCTAGCTCGAACTACTCGAGATTTCGCCTTGAAAACGTCCGCGAAATCACGTGAAAGATGCACTTTCCGAGTGCGTAAGTTCGACGAGCGGGGAGGGGAAAGGGTGCGCTCGGGTCGCAAAAACACAACTCACGAGTTTCAATTGAAATGACAGTGGTGTCTTTTTATTTCAATTTTGAAATCTGTAGACACCGTTAGTCATGGCCGAGAGATTTTACGTGCGCACACAACGAATCTAAACAAAAATCGAGAGAGAGAGAAGCGAAACGCGGAAGCTAAATCGCTCGCACGCAGACAACCGCGAGAACAAAGAAAAAAACTTGCGTTGAAGGGGCGAGCCGCTGCAGACAGCTTCGCCCGGCGCTCGCTCGTTCGTTCGCTCTACTTCCTTTCTTCGCCGATTGGCACCTCCGCCGCCGTCCTGGCTTCGTCGGGGCGCCTCCCGCAGGTCGCCCGGGCACGTCGGGAAGAAGTTCTCTTTGAAAGGCGACCGCGGAGGTCACCACGAAGGCGAGGAGCCGAAGTCACTCAGTCCGCCGATTACAAACACGTGCCGCTCTGGAAAGTCATCCTTTTCTTTTACTCCTGCACCCGCGAATCTCACTCGATCTCCTTCGTTCTTTCTCTGCTGCACCGCTCACGGTCCCTGCTCGCTAGATCACTCGACACCCTCACTCTCTAATCTCTCTCTCCAGAAAAAACCTCTATCTCCACGACAAGATGATCGATTCCTCTCAAGCACCACCGCGCGAGTCTCTCTCCAAACGAGAAGTGTCACGCTACCCTACTCCCACCCAGCACCGGCCAGCACGCGTCGCAGCTACTCGAGCTCTCTCTCTCTCTTTCCCTCGTTCGCATCCTCTCGGCTCATCACTTGCTCGCGCGACGATATTTTTGAATTAACGGCCCAGTCCGTTAGAATATGTTTTGCACTGTTTTGAGACTTAAAACAAGTTTTTATGAAAGTTAAAATTTTTTTTCGACATTTTCGTCCACCACATTGGTTCCGTCATTTTGAATTTTTAAAATCTGATATCAGATTTGTAAAGAGTGATCTCGAAAACCCCTATATACAACTTATGATGATGCGTCATCACAGGAAAATCTATGGTACCTTATGCTAGCCCCGCTCCTGCTAGAAACGTGCGGACGAACAGCTGTGCCGCATACACCCGCACATGCATCTCACGACCTATAGTCCCCTGAAGTCTTCCCAACCGATGCGCACGACCCTTACGCTCGCGTACAACCCCTCGCGCACTCACGACCCGGTCCGACACTCCCCCAGGAAGCTGGAAGCCCTTAAAGATTCCAGTTTGGATCAGCTGATTGCAAGCCCCCGTTAACTAAGGCAGACCTGGCTAGACCGAAGTAGGGGCAATCGAACGCGTGAGAGCGAGCGAGACAACCGATACGAGACCAATCGGATGCGAGCTAGGGGAATCGGTAAGACCAACGAGCAGCGGATAGACATGGATAGGCAAGAGACGCTAACGGATTAGCCAATCGGTATCAGCTTAGGGGTATATCGACAAATGAAGTAAAACCGACGCTATCTTCGCAACGAATAGGGAAATTAGGCGCTAAGACTCGACCAATGACGAAATTACACGGGCCAGAAATACCGATATAGACGGCGCTAACATCCGGCTTAGCACCAAGCCACAGTAATCCTGAAATAAGGAAAAGTGGGCCAAAAATGGATCCAAAATCTGCTAACACAGATAGTTTCTATATCGTTCGTAGGTTACAAAAGTGTAAAATTGGAAATCCTAGCTGATCGGGTTCGAAAATTATGGACGTTTTTGTATTTATTCCATGCATGTCAATGAAAAACAGAGTAGAACATTGACGTTCACACAAATAATTTATCCCTTGACTCCAAATTGATGATATGAGTATGTATTTATAATTTGTTGATGGAAATATGTTTTTCATGATAATTATTGATGTGTTTTTCATAATATTCATTCATTTATTCATTTACGAGTTACCTTAATGATGCAATGCGAACAGTTTTTCTGTTTTTCAATGTAACTGGAAATCCGACTATCCCATTGTAAAATTGAATAATTTTTACCATTACAAGTGTAATTTCTGGAACAAAAATTGCCCGAACCACTTTTAGCGTAAACCAGGATCAACGACGAGGACGTATGGTTCACTGATCCCTTTTTCTTTTTTTTCTTTTTTTTTTTGTAGTTTTTTTTTGTATTTTTTTTTTTTGTAATTTCAAGAACTTTTTACGAATTTAACATTGCATAACATGGAAATTAAAGATGTAGCGAAGAAAATTCAGCTACTGCTTTCAATAGATTCGGTAAATAAGTATCACGATGAAAATCGTTAACTTTATAACGTTCCCAAAACTTCAAGAAATCGCGATGAATTGATTCGCCACTTTGCTCTGACCAAAATCCTAAGCCGTTATTTTTATCAATGTATTGTAAACTTTCTTTTACGTGAGCCAGAACAACGTGTATCTTCAAAGTTGTTGAGAGTGAGTCAATACTTTCCAAAGCTTTTCTCAATTCCTCAACGTGATCATCAAGTAAAGGTCCAACTTTTCCAGAGGTGAAACAGCAGTTTACGACTTTGTCCATTGCTTTGAAGGCTGCAATATACGGTATTATTTTAAAAATACCTACGTCACTATAAATCTCTGCATCGTTGAGTCTATCTGACTCTTTTAACAGTTTTCTACATGCATTACCTTCGAAGGCATCTCCATGATAATTCTTAGAAATCAAATTTAGTTTCGTAAGCCACAGTAAAGTTTTTTCTTGGCCTAACAGAGGTACTAATCCTTGCCAGAACAAATGATTCACAACGCCTTGCTGGCTATGCATTTCGGGAATCACGCATTTTTGCAGAACATGGACAGCATCGTCTTCATTGAAAAGTGGAAGATTTATAGTGCTGTTACATTCTCTACCAAATTTCTTGTCAGTTCCCATTTTATCGTATTTTTTGTAATATTCGTATTTTTTATGATCTCTCCTTAAGTCGCCGTATGTTTTTAATCTAGTCAGATTTTCATATTCTTCATCATCAGGCATACTTATACAGGCATCATGATGTCCATTTGTTTCAGAGGTTGATTTACCTCTCATATCGTTCAAGGATATGAAACAATAAGGACAAGGAAACGAAGATGTTGCAGTCTGTTGTCCATTAACCATAAGCAAAAGTTCGAAATCTGCAACAAATTTATAAGGAATATTATTAATGTTAGTTAAATCGAATAAAAGCTTGAGATTATCATAAGTTTCTTTTATTCCAGGAACTACACACAACAATATTAACTTATTTACACTAGATAACTTACCTTTTTTACTTAGATTGCCATCTTCAGAATAACGCGTTCTTTTATTTGATTTATTCAAGTATTCCAAGTTGTCTGGATCATTTTCATCGTCATAATCCTGCTGCACAAAATTTCCTTCGTTTCATGCTTTCGAAACCTCTGTGGTCTCAACTATTACGCGCAATTTTATTCTTCGGTCACTCAACACCATGTTGTAGATTTTATTTTATTGATCATTTCCGGAGTGCTCACGTCTACAGGATGACCTGAATGATGTTCATATGCATATTAGCAGTCGATGTACGGCCATGTTTAAATTCATTTACCCAATTGTAAACAGTTGCGAACACAAGGGCTAATACACCATGAACTCCATCTAACTCAGCTTTGATTTCTTTCGGTATAAAGCCTTTTAAATAGAAATGTTTTATTACAGCTCAGAACTCACTTTTTTCCATTGTTAACAAGAAACAAAAGTTGTTCACTTGAATCGACAATAAAAACGGAATTACTCGATGAATCTGACTAAAACTTCGTCTAATATACCATTAAAAATTTGAACAATTACCAACCATTGATGAACATTTAGAGAATTTAATAAAAAACATAAACGAAATAGCACACATTGCCAGAGAAAACTTGATAATTGTAAAACAAAGGTCAAAACAATATTATGATCGATTTGTAAACCCTATAGAAAATTCTATATATATAACCATATGATTATTTTAATCATCATCACTCTTCAAATAAATAAAGAATTCATCGGGTTTAACTGCGGCACAGCAATCCCACCATTATCAAGTGTAACATGGAGATACAATGTACGGTTTTTCTTTACGGTATGTTTGAACATTTAGGCCCAACTGAAAATGCAACCCTAGAGTACATCTACAACATATCACACGACAACTGTAATATCTATCAAACAGGTATTTTCAAATATGATAATGTACATATAACAGCGGATTGAAAAACGTAGCATTAGAGTGAGCAGGGAATGTTCAGGGAAGTTCGTGTTTAGGAGCGGCCTATGCCAATAGATTCGTAACATGGAGTAACGTTTTCGTACAGGGTTATATAAAAATAACTCTATGGAAAAGTTATGCAGTAGTTAGTTAGAAGATAACAAGTTAAGGGTCAATTCGGGTACAGTATATAGTTTTAACCTATTAAGGCCCAAATGGCCTAAATTTTCAACGAATCTTCATGCAGTTATTTTTCATATTATCTGCACCAAAAAAAATTTCCAACACATCATATCCGACGTAAAATTTGATGTTCTTTCAGAATATGGCTTCAGAATTTGTCTAAAGTCACTGCTAAAAAAGTTATAATTAAATATTTGCAAAAGAAAGCGATTTTTTCAACTTAAAAAGATTTTTTATTCAAAATTTTTTTAAGAAATTGATAAATATGCACATCTTTTTACAGCTAGAAACGTGTCCTCGAGTCCTAAATTTTAAGACATATGGGGTACAAAATCGAAAATCCAACATGGCGGTTCTCAAAATGGCGTCCGAAGTGATAATTTTTTTGAAAAATTTCAGGATGCTATAACTTGAAAACTATGAGCTTTTCTGAAAAAATGCTTAGCATGAAAAGTTCTTAGAATTCATCAAGAAATACACTGGAATTTTTTCAGATTTTTTTCATGAAATTTAAAAAATTTTTTTTTTGGATTTTTGAAAATTTTTAAAAATTTATAAAAAATTCTGGAAAAATTCCAGTGTATTTTCTGATGAATTCTAAGTATTTTTTGTTCTTTCTAATTTTTTCCAAAAGTTGATAGTTTTCGAGAAAAAAAATCATAAACATGTTATATATATGTATATGCATGTATATAACATATATATATATATTGCAACGATTACCGAAAATCGTAAGACTCGCGCGAGGTTAACGAGCGGCTAAGCGAGAGGAGCCGCGTTCGGATCGTGAGAGAGAGAGAGCGCGTAAGGGGGAATGACCGGGAGGGGAGGCTCCGACCGGCAGTATGACTGTGTTATTCAGTCCGTCAGCGTCGCGCTAACCTCCTACCTCCCGAGTTTTTGTGTTTTTGCCATTGACATTGTGACTGGAGTGCGTGGGTGGGTGCTAGCAGCAGCAGCAGCAATAGCAGCAGCAACAACTGCAGTAGCAGCAACGGCAGCAGCAGCAATAGCAGCAGCATCAGTAGCAGCAACAACAACAGCGGAAACAGTTACGAGGCGGCACAGCGAGCATCGGAGCGGCGTCTAGCAACTTGTTGTTCGGATACGGTTGGCCACCGTATCCTCATCGATATCGCGGTAGGTGCACCTTCTTTCCCCTGTTAATTGTTGTTGATTTGCGAGCGATCCCGCGCAGCGTGCGCGAGGAGAATTTGTTTATTGCGTGCGAGCAGGTAGTTCGCGGTAATCGCGGTTTTCTTTCTCTCTCTCAATTTGCGTGTCTTGTTATTCACGCGTGCGTGCGTAAGTCTCTCGGCCAATTCCCCGTGTAAGTTAATTGCATTAATAAAGTGCATATTTATCGTTTCTATCGAATCAAAGAGTCGTTATTGTGTCTTTCCTTTGTCCGGAGGTCGCGCCCGTGTTTATTTTCAGTGTTTACGTCGATTCGAATTCGCCGGTTACGTAGCACGGACCGTACGAGTACAGGTAGACGCGAATCGACGCCTTGGGTTCCGACGGCGGCCGCTCGAGCGCTACTAGCAAGGAGCGACAGCGCCGCCAAGCGGTGAGTTGGGGGAACCCAACTCGGAACGGTGAAGAGACTCTGCGCAGGCGCACTTCGAGGCAAGGTAGGTTACTGTGCCTTGAGCACAGAGATAACAAGGCGTCGTTTAGTCGCAATTAAAGGTACGTCTGCAGGATTATTGACTAAACGGTAGCCTGTTACAATATGCATGTATATAACATATATATATATATATATATAACACACACACATATATATATATATATATACATATATATAACATGTTTATGATTTTTTTTCTCGAAAACTATCAACTTTTGGAAAAAATTAGAAAGAACAAAAAATACATAGAATTCATCAAAAAATACACTGGAATTTTTCCAGAATTTTTTATAAATTTTTAAAAATTTTCAAAAATCCAAAAAAAAAATTTTCAAAATTTCATGAAAAAAAATCTGAAAAAATTCCAGTGTATTTCTTGATGAATTCTAAGAACTTTTCATTCTAAGCATTTTTTCAGAAAAGCTCATAGTTTTCAAGTTATAGCATCCTGAAATTTTTCAAAAAAATTATTACTTCGGACGCCATTTTGAGAACCGCTATGTTGGATTTTCGATTTTGTACCCCATATGTCTTAAAATTTAGGACTCGAGGACACGTTTCTAGCTGTAAAAAGATGTGCATATTTATCAATTTCTTAAAAAAATTTTGAATAAAAAATCTTTTTAAGTTGAAAAAATCGCTTTCTTTTGCAAATATTTAATTATAACTTTTTTAGCAGTGACTTTAGACAAATTCTGAAGCCATATTCTGAAAGAACATCAAATTTTACGTCGGATATGATGTGTTGGAAATTTTTTTTGGTGCAGATAATATGAAAAATAACTGCATGAAGATTCGTTGAAAATTTAGGACATTTGGGCCTTAATGGGTTAAGACTAATATTGTATTGATATGGAAGGAAGTTACATCTTTTGGTCGTTATTACCATGTGAATACTATTTTAAAAATCAAAACAACATTTTGGTTTAGAGAACAATTAACTAAAATAATCTCACCAAATCAAGAAACAATATTTAGTATAAGTACAAATGTACAAAACGAATGTACTAAAAAAGTACAAAAGTACAATAGTATAAGTACAAAATCTTTCGTATTATCGACCAAAGAGATATAAGTTTTCGTAACAGACTTTTGACAAAAACTGAACACCCAAAAATTTTATATACGAACAATCTCAATTTAATATTTTATATGACAATGATATTCAGACAAAACAAGAGATTCTTAACTATGATGTGTTTACATATTTTTATAGCAAGTTTGTGTATGTAGAGAAATATTTCAGATCAGAAACAAAAAATCTCTATTTCGATATTTTAAAACAAAAATTTGAATTAGAAAGAAAAGTTCTGTATAATTCCCTATCCCTCGCATCTATCTCACCTGATGAATTTGCATATAATATCATGGAGAAGCCCGAATACATAGCTCGGCTGGCAAGGGAGGTCGTGCATATTACACAATGGCCGACAACTGAAGTTCCACTACATCACATGGACAAGTGTTTTCTACAACTTCCAGTAAAATCAAAAAATGAAACATTCCACCTCACACCAAAATCACATATTCTTCTGAAGACGGGAACAGAAATAAACTGTAACACGATCATTGCCCAGTACTACAAGCTAGGAAATCAATGGATAAACCTCACACCAACACCAAATAAACCGACCAACATTGAAACCATCCTGACGTTAAAACCAACCACTAAAATAACATGGCATATCTGAATTAGAATTATTGATGAACAGCAGCATTTATTTTCAAGAAGACCTGCAACAGTTACAAAACCATCTATTTATTTCTATGGAGCAACTTCTAAATGTATTTGCAATAGGCATGCAGAGTGACAAAAAAATGCAAGGAAGATTGATACCAAACTTGGTATTCACATAGCAGAAAACACCTGGAACAAATTCATCATTAAACTAACAAAAGTTGGTTCCATAAGTTCCATCATTATAATGAGTGTTCAGCAATATTCAGCTCGATCACACATCTATTTATGGTACTAAATAAACCACTGATCAACCAAAAGAACAAAACTTCAATAATTGACCAACCAGAAATCACAACGATAAAACCAACACCAACTCTCCAAGTCACATCCAAAGAATCACCAAAGGTTGTACCCCCAGTCACAGCTTCAAACGAAGTTTCCAAATTAAATAAACAGAACTTTTCACTTTTCACATTATACTTGCATTGATCAGAATCATGGAATAAATTTTAATAAAAATTCTAAAATAAGCCTCTTCTATACCATAACGCGAAGTATCATTATTAGCGTAATATTGTTATTCAGACAAAAATAAAATATAATCGAGCAATAGTTGAACATATCAAATTAATATAAATTTATCTACATTTTTTTTCTTCCTAAGTGATATCGTACAGATAAGCAACGATCTAGCCACGAAGGTGTATCGTCTTGATACGTAAACTTTTTTATTGAGATCGTCAGCAATCAACTGAAATCGAAATAGCAAACTAAGCGTCAAATATTATCCTTTTTGCGAAACATAAAACTTGAGCTAACATCCGATGAAACTCAGCAAAATTAAAATAGGCCCAAAAGTCAATATGTAAAATAACGTCTTGACTTTTCGGCAGTTCATTCGCTACGTGTGACAATTTCATCGTAACAAATTGTCTATGTCCTTATATTAAGTTGCTACTTACGGAGGTAATTTTATTTTAAATAAAGTAAGATATTCTATTTGTGTTCATCAAATATTGTGTCTAATATTCATTTCTACGACATGTACTTAAAATACCCTTAAATAAAAATAAATACAATAAAGGAAATAACAAATTGAAAATATATAAACACGATAAATATAAGGACATATAAATAAAAGAAATAAATCGGAAATAAAGTAACGGAGCACCTAATCTCACTGTAAATAAAAAACCCAGGTAATTTCTGCTATTATAATAATTTATATCAACATGAATATAAATTTATATTGATATAAAATTTATAAAATTTATATAAATTTATATTTATATAAATATAAAGTTATGTTTATATAAATGGTCAAATACATTTTATACTATACTGATTGAATAAAAATTTATTCATTTCAATACATGTATTTCATGGTCACGGAGTCGTGACATAACAGTTAAGTAAAAAGAGTTTTAGCTTTCTCAGGGAGCTCCTGCCACAGATAATGCACTTTGAGTCACTCATCTTGGCCAGTGAGCAATAATAGTGGACGCACACAGACCCTACGACGCTCGCTCGGCCGCGCGTCGGCGCTGCTATCAAACTTACCGACTTATCGGCGTCGTAAGGCCTGTGAGCGTCCACTATTATTGCTCAGTGTGTCGCATGTAACGATCGTTCGATGAATTTTAAAACGGATTCATAACGATAAAATGTCAAGGAATGCAATAAAAAAAGAATTTTTAAATAAAAATAACACTTTTTGAGACATGGGCAATTGTTTATAAAAAAATGTTAATAACTTTTAATATAAAAAAATTCGCTTCGATAACTTCAATGGTTGCGGAGATAAAAATTTTTGAAAATTTTTTGTCGAAAATGTTCAATTATTTATATTATTATTATAATGATCTAATAATCCATACTTAAATACAGTACCGTATAAGCAATATGTAGACCAAGTGTCAAGGAAATCCGAAACCTACCCCTGAAAAGCTGATCGTCATAGTCTGGAATGTGCCACACGTGCTGTTGGCCATAGTATCTTATCGCTATGCGTTTGGCCTTGGCGCGGCGCAAGTGAGACTCTCGTAGGCGAACACTCCTTTATGTAGTCATTTAGGTAAAAATAAAAGCAAAATAAAAAAAGGAAAATGGTCCATCACATAACACACATTAAATGATAAAAGACAAAACAATTTTAAAAAAATCCAAGTAAAAAACAAAGACACTATAATTATTAATTGCATAAATTAACGTTGTGAATGCAATGAAAAAACATTTACCAAAAAATTACCAGCAACTATGAAAATTGAAAAAGAACAAATTAAAATACCTGTCGTAAAGGTCACACAGGCATTAATGAAGCATTTATTACTACAACTGAAAGAGACATAGAGTTAGGCATCAATCGAAGAAATTTTAATAGCTATGATGATATATCTAAAGTACTTCATGTTTATTCAAATGATAAGTCAGAAACATCAACAGCAATAATTGAAGTTTCTTCAAATTTGTATAAATTGCAACGATTGCCGAAAATCGTTTGGACTCGCGTGAGCTACTAAGCAAGGCTGAGCGTAACAGCCGCGATCGGTTTGGGTTAAAGAGAGAGAGAGAGAGGGCGCATTAGGGGCAATGACCGGGAGGGGAGAGTTAGGGAGCCAGTATGACTGTGTCCTTCAGTCAGGCGACCTCGTAGCTCTTTGCGTCGGAAAAGAAAGTGTTTTTCCCAGCCGAGTGATACCGTGAGTTAGAACAGATAATTAGCGAGTGACGAGGCGAGTGTGCACACTGCGGAACGTGTGGACCACTAGTGTCAAGGATAATTGTGAGTGGAGTGCCGAGTGCACGCACTGCTCAACGTGCGCGGCCTCGGTGGCTACGAGATCAACCCCAGCGGCTTCAACAGCAACGCGACAGCTCCGGCGGAGAAGCAGTCGCAGAGGCAGTTCGTCGTCCAGCAGTATAGTCGGATACGGTTGGCCACCGTATCCCCTTCGATTTATCGGTAGGTGCACGGTACTCTTCAATTGTGTTAGCGTGCGATCCCGCGCAGCGTGCGCGGCGGGTTTATTGGTAGCGTGCGTGCGAATAGTCCACGACGATCGCGAGATTCACTCTCTCTCTCCCCGTTCGAATTGTTGTATCGAAACAGCGGGCGTTAGTCTCTCGTCAAATCCCTCCCTTATACAAGTTCAGAGTTAATTGAATAAAGTGGTTAGAGATCCCCGAGAACGATCTTATTATTTAGTTTTCCCTTTGTCCGGTATCGGTGTTATTGTTGACATCCGATTCGAATGCGCCGGTAATCTGGCACGGATTGTGCGAGCGTAGTAGAAGCTGTTCGTCGACCGAGGTGCTTGCGGTGTCCGACGGAGCGCTAGTAAGCTAGCGCACCAGCGCTACTGTGCGGAGGGATCGCGCACCCAAGTCAGATCGCTGAGCGGACACGGCGCATGCGTACAGCGGATCGAGGTGAGTAAGTGTGCTGGAAGCGTACAATTAATAGCGCACCGTCTGGCCGTATTGAGGACTACGATTACCCGAGATTTGTAGCTAGGCGGCAGCCTGTTACAAAATATATCAATAATAACAAATAAACTATTTGTTTGATATAAAAACTGCAGAGTTTATGATATCATCAATGTCATTCCACACTATAAATGCTTAAGATTTGGCCACAGTGACAAAAAATTGATGAATGAAGCCACGCGTATTAAATGCGCTAGAAAACATGCTGCAAATAAGTGGAATGAAAATAAACATAATTATTCTAATTGTACTTTCATCATTAATAAATACAAAACTTATTTCAATACAAACCATATTGCAAACGATAATCTAATATGTATGTGAAATATTAAAAACCAATATTATAAAAACTATAGGAATGACTGATTATCGGGTATAACCAATATATCAACGTTATTTCTGTAAAATAGATCGAGCTTTAACTCAAAAAAAGGTAATTGTGAAATCTAATCAAATGAAATACAGATTTAGATTAGCAAGTAATGCATCATTATCTTCTTTATTAACACCAACCCTAGCAGGTAAGACCAATAAAAAATAATGGAAAATGATAATAACTTAAAACAGATTATAGTACATCATAGACAACAATAAAATTACTATCAAACGAAAATTGTTGATAAAATGAATAAATTTTTCTGGAATATTGATAAAAAAATTAAGCAATGAAATCAATACTCAGCAAAATAGCAATATAAAAATGCAAAATTTCAGTTATGAATTAATTCTACAATATATTTCTGTAACTACAAAAATATAAGCAATTTTTTTTTTATTTATTACTCCAAGTTTATTTACAATCTGATTCACGTATTTAAACAATAACCAAATGTTGTTGTTCTTATTATATATTATATAGGCCATTCTTTGTAAAAAAGGCCACCCACTCTGTTAAACAATAAAAAATACGTGTCTGGGCTCTGAGGGGGCCATGGCTAGAATAGCCGGCCGTGTCTGGCTCGCTCTCTCTCTCTCTCTCTCTCTCTCTCTCTCGCAGCCTCGCTCCTTCGCTGTTGCCCTGGCGAGCGTTTGAAATTACGAACCGATACCGATGCTCGCACCGCTTTATTTCAGGACCAATACCTGAGCCGGGCATCGTCATTTGGAGCCAATTGGGAGCGACAGCGGCTGCGGGAAGAAGAAGAGAGAGAGAATGACGCGTCGCGAGTAGAGAGTAAGCGAGCGTGAACGATTAGGGGAGAGAGTTCGAGCCGAGATTCGGAGTTAGACGGATCGTTTGACGGCCGAGCGTGCGCACGTGAAAGAGAACAAATCAGACAAAGAAACAGAGGACGATTAGCAGATAGCAGCAAGGAAAGAGGACTTCCAACGACTATAGCATCGAGGAATCCACATCCGAGCCTGCCACGGGCCTGCCAGCAGTCCAGCAGTATTTTCTGCCTGCGGCGCAATTACCAGCAACAGTTCCTGCCAGCAGCATCAACAGCGATTCCTGCCAGCAGCATCAGCGGCGATTCCTGCCAGCAGCATCAGCGGCGATTCCTGCCAGCAGCATCAGCGGCGATTCCTGCCAGCAACCTCACCAGGTCAGGTCGTCTCTCTCTCTCTCTCTCTCTCTCTCTCTCTATATATATATATATATATATATATATATATATTCGCGAGTGCGCGACGCGTCGGCGAAGTGATCGCGATCTTCCGCGAACACGGCGAATTTCACGATTATAATGAGTCCCTCCTTTGTACTCTCTCAAATCATTGTATCGTGCCCCCGTGCGTGAACTCGTGTCGTCGCTCTTTATTGTTAAATGTCGAGAATAAATATTGTTTACAGTTATCGTGAGTGATTATTATGTGTGCCTGTCATTCCTTTCCTCTCAAACCGAAGCCCAAAACGCCAATTTAGTGACGAGGCCCATCGTCATCGTTCAGAGGAACGAAAGAGCCTCCCTTACCTTCCCCTTTAAAAATAATTTGCAATACGACGCTTGGGCACGGACCTTTGCATTGTTCGTGGGAATTACCATTCCCCATAACGCGTTAGATTTTTAATCATCAGTGTCACAGGGCTTAAAATTTATCTTAATATATCTACTTTCTATTACTGAGTGGCATTTTTGAAGAATTCAAAATGGTGGGCTGATGCAGCTTCAACAATACGCCGATATTACTACGGAATAAGAGTTAAATGTTTTTAAAACTTCCAGGGGCAAAGAAAAAATTAGTGCACAAGTTTATTTGCATGTATTTTTTTCCGCTAAATACGAACATACCATTAGTTTTGATCTCTGGGGCCACTTTTTCTCCATAACCTCAAAAAACAGTCAATAAAATATAGTTTTACGTGGCTGAGACTCGAAAAAATGTACAAAAGTAGCTCACTATTATTCTTCTGTGGTTTTTAACAGAATAATATAATACTATACTCGGTTTTAACCTTAAAAGCTCGTTTACAAGGTTACGAGGGTGGTCCGATAAGTACTTAGCCTCACCGCCCGATGGCGCCACTCTCACAAAAGAAATATTCTATCACGTAGTACAACCTTCTCGATGATTACTGTCAAGATTTCAGCCGGATCGGAGTTGTAGTTTATTTTTGAGAGCGTGTGAAAGCAAGTGTGTCCGTTGATTTTCGAAAAATGGAAAAAGAGCAGTATCGGTCGGTGATTCGATTCTTGTTTTTGGAAGGGAAATCACGCAGCGAAATCAAAAAGCGCTTGGATGCTGTGTACGGTGACTCTTCTTCTTCCATGGCGACCGTCAAAAATTGGTTTAACGAGTTTCAACGTGGTCGCACGTTGATTTTTGAAGAGTCACGTCCATGTGCTTCGAAAACGGCTACCACGGAGAATAACGTGACAAAAATTCAAGATCTCGTATTGGCAGATGGACGATTGAAGGTGCGCGAGATAGCTAAGCTCGTAGGCATCTCAAAAGACCGCGTGGGCATGTCCTGCATGAAATTTTGGGCATGAGAAAGCTGTCGGCGCGATGGGTGCCGCGTTTGCTCACTCCGGACAACAAGCGCAACCGTGAGACAACTTCAGAGCAATGTCTGACGCTGTTTAAGCGCAATCCGAAGGAGTTTCTGCGTCGTTTCGTGACAGTCTACGAAACATGGATCCACTGGTATACATCAGAGACCAAGGAATAGTCGAAACAGTGGACTTTACCCGACGAAAGTGCTCCGAAGAAGGCGAAGACTGTCCCATCGGCCGGAAAGGTGATCGCCACTGTTTTCTGGGATTCACAAGGTGTGATCTACATCGACTACCTGGAGAGGGGCAAAACGGTCACAGGGCTGTACTATGCCGAATTATTGGGCCGATTCGACGTTGAATTGCAGAAAATACGGCCCCATTTGGCGAAGAAAACAGTGCTCTTCCACCATGACAACGCACCGGCTCACACCTCCGCCGTCGCCATGGCCAAATTGGTCGAATTAGGCTACAAACTGCTGCCTGTATTCTCCAGATTTAGCCCCGTGCGACTTCTTTTTGTTTCCAAACTTGAAAAAGTCACTCGCCGGGCAGAAATTTGAGTCGAATGAGGAGGTAATCGCTGCCACGGAAGCCTACTTTTCAGACCTCGAGGAAACGTATTTTTCAGACGGGTTAAAGAAGTTGGAGCATCGCTGGGCCAAGTGTATCGAACTAAAAGGAGACTATGTTGAAAAATAAAACGCCACTTTTCCAAAATTTTCGTTTTTTTTTTGTAGGCTAAGTACTTATCGGACCACCCTCGTATTTAAAGAATGCCATTATCATAATCGCATTTCATTCTTCTACAGGAAGTTTTATAATAGTAAAATTTTCGATATCATAAAAACGCGTTATAATCATGTTTTGAGGTTTTGGAGTGTGAATCTCGTGTTTTTACAAAATCTCTAAATGAATGTGTGTTTTATTGTTGAGTGGAGTGTAACTTTACTTATAGTAGAGTAAAACATACAGATTTTATACTTCAAAAATATTATGCATCTTGAAACGATGAACGATTTTAGAGAAGGTATATGCCAATTTATCGTTAGCGGTATTTTCATTAAGATTATTTTAGATTTAAAAAAATTATTCTTGTCGTAGAAGTTGTTTCGTATTTTGCCCTATTTTGGGTATAATTCTTAAAAAATCATTTTTTTTTTGTTTCTGAAGGATAATTTACTAAGTATTTTCTGCATCAAATTCTATTCCTTTAGTAGCATTACAAAATCATTTAATAACTACCGTTTTTGGTTGTTAAATAGTAAACAAGTGGATTTTTAAAAATTTCAGGTACTTTTATGCCATTAAGAATCTTTTATTCAACTGTCGTATTAATTTATCATGGTCTACCTTTCCATACAAAATAATTTGTATGTTTTCGCAATTTTTATTTGTCCAATGAAAAAGGGCTTCTGGAATCAAAATTACTTTAGATGGTTTAGCTAAAGAACTTGCTCGGTAAGCATCTCTTTTAAATATAGCTCCTAAACTAACATATTTACTTTTACCGTATGCCGTGTAACGGGACTTTTGCTCGAGGTATTTCGAACAGAAACCGAAACAAAAATTAGTTATTATTCGCGGATGAAAATTATATGTAGCGGGTGTTGTCGCTAACCTGTACAACTCTATGCTCCTGCATAGGCGCGTCCAGGGTGCAGCAGCTTCAGGTTGCCTTCTTCATCAAAAGAGAGGAATTGACCCGCGGAGAGTGTTGTGAGCTACGCGAAAATCAATCAGTGAATAACCGAGAAGGAACGGGGTGCGAATCAATAAAGCAACTGACTGTTATAAGAAGAGCAGGTGTGGTTATCTTAATAACTCAGCACGAATTTCAGGTAAACAGCAATTTATATTGGCAAAAGGGAAGTTAATACAAAGTTCTGAATGGTAGAATACAAACTCGGCGTAAATCAGGCGATGCATCTGCGTCATGTAGGCCAGTGCAACACAAACACTCGTAGACATACACCCGAGAGAAATGAGTTAGCGTACGTGCCACGTGAGTGAACCAAATGCGGGCTCACGCCACGTCATGAGCCGTCGCCGATAGAAAACGAACCGGCGCATCGTATACAAAAGTGTAAGCTAACATGCTTACTCTGTCGCTTACTCAATCGAACTAAAAGTTATACAAAGCGAGCATGAGGATAGAGAGAGCGTAAAAAAGAGAGAAAGCCAAGTGACGAGCCGGTACTTACAGTGCTGATCGCTCGCTTAATCCATCAAGATTCGATAGCGCACTTGCTTCGCGGATCTAGCTTGCATATCCGCTTCTTCACTAGTAGGCGATGGTCTTAATGTTCTCGCTCGGGTCCTAGGTTATCACTGCTAATACTGATAGTCGTGCGCGAGGCTGACTTACTTCTCTCCTCGCTACAATTCTCCGCATCGCACTCCTATTGTTCGTCCTTCTCATGAGGTGTGTACTTGTCGCTGGATCGAAGCCAATTGTTCTGATCGCGCCTATTTTCTTTCTCTCCTCTCGGTAATAATCGCATCTGCTCAAGGTCCGCGTCACGCGCTTACTATTGACTATCGAAGGATTGACGCGTCACTTATCGGTTCGCTATCATTTGCGCTATAAACATCTCATATAAATAAATACATAGCAATATTACAAACATATTTATTACTGGCTTCGTGAAGGGAGAGAGACATAACGAACTACAAGCCATTCGTTATAGCTGTTACGCAATAATGACATTCTTCTTCGATTCCAAAATCTTCTTTGTGGTTGATGAGATTAGCGATCTGTAATCGGTATTTCAAATGTTGCTTTGCACTATCAGCGACGTAAATTAATATTTTTTAATTTTCGATATATTTTTTAATTTCTGGAATTAACTACTTTTGAATTGGAAAGACGGCAGAAGTATCGTGATTCAAACTATCTGAGAGGAAAATAGAACTTATGTTTAATTTAGAGTTTTCTTTATAATAATAGATAATTGAAAATACTGTACATTGCTGATTGTTGAAGTAAAATGCTTGTAAAGCATCTTGAACTACATATGAATAATTATCAGAAAAATCGAACATAACAAGTACTTCTTTTTTATTTAAATTATGTTTTGTTGACGAAATAAATTAAGACTATTGTTTCGCTTTATTATTACACATGAATTAATGTTGTTTAAGAATCTGTAGCTTGTCACAAAATTCATTTACAAAGTCACTCGTAACTTCACTCGTAACTGTTTTCAAATTTGACCTATCAGTTACTAACTATAAACTATATTGTACCTGATCAATAAATGCACTATTTAAAATTTCAAGTAATGTCGTAGAAAAAAATGAAACATCTGGACATTTATGACATTGATTTAAGTAGCAATCAGACGTACGTGTTTTTTACATAAATAATTTCAAACAATCATGATAATCACGAATTGCATTTTCAGTGTCTTTTATTAATCTATTAATTTTCATTGCATCAAGCATTAATTTACAGTTTTGGTGAATCGTACAAACACGTACTGAGTGAGTCCCTCTTACTCCAGACAAAAATAATATTACGGTCGAAGTTTTTCAAAAGCACTAAAAGTAACTGGATTATCTGGGTAAGTCTTTTTAAACAATATATGTAGTTTTTTGAGGTGCATTAACTTTGCATTTTAATAGCTGACCATCAACTTTAACTGAACAAGTGTCTTTGACTCTTGGCATAATTCTATTAATAGTATTGTCATTATAGAAATTATTAATTAATGTAATTATAGTATTTGGTATAGTTTTACCAGCTATTGCTATGATATCGGCCAGAACACCACTTTAAGAATTTTAAAATTTAAAAATTGCTTCTTTGACTGTAGGCATCTGTAAATCATTTCGGATAATTTTATTCGGTACAAACCATGGGGCCCGTACTATATTGCGTAGGACTTTCGATTGAAATCTTTCCAGAACTTCGATACTCGAGTTATATGCAGCATTCCATAGTTGAATGCCCTATGTCTAGACTGGTTTATACAGCAGCAGTTTGTTGTCAATTGACAGCTCTAGTTTTGTTCCAATGAGCCAAAACACTTTTCTTCACGTTAAACTCAACTATTTATATTAAGTAAATATATGTTCTTTCCATATAAGTGTTTTATCTTGATAAATACCTAGATATTTTACTAGATTGCTTTGCGGAATATATGAGGTGTGTTCAAAAAGTAAGGTGACTTTTCACGGGCAACGTACTTTTGATTATCGATTTTTTTATTTTGTTATGTTGGTACACTCTTCCCGAACATCTGTACCAAGTTTCAAGTGTATAGCATTTTTTGTTTGGTTGTGAGAGGCGTAAAGGTTATAAGTGTTTTGCGTGCTCGGCGATTTCTTGCTATCGAAAAATATGAATCAAAGGATTTGCATCAAATTTTGTGTAAAAAATAAAATAAAGTGCTCCGAAACACTTGAAATGTTGACGGTGGCATACGGTGAAACTGTTCTGAGTAAAAAAATGTTTACAAGTGGTACAAACTCTTCCAAGATGGCCGGGAAAATGCCAATGACGAGCCTCGCTCTGGACGCCCAAGCACGTCAACAACTGATGAAAACGTTCAAGTAGTGAAGAAAATTGTTCTGGTAAATCGTCGAATCTCTATCAGAGAAGTTGCTGAAGATGTTGGTATATCGCTTGGCTCGTGCCATGAAATTTTTTCTAATGTTTTGGGCATGAGTCGTGTGTCAGCGAAGTTTGTTCCGAAATTGCTAAATTTTGACCAAAAGAACCGCCGCATGAGAATCGCTCAAGAACTGTTGAATGACGTCAACGACGACCCAGATTTACTCAAAAGGGTTATAACTGGTGACGAATCATGGGTATATGGTTATGATATCGAAACCAAAGTCCAATCGTCCCAATGGAAGAGCCTAGATGAGCCAAGACCGAAAAAAGCACGCCAAGTTCGATCAAATGTCAAAGTTTTGCTCACTGTTTTCTTCGATTACCATGGCGTGGTGCATCAGGAGTTCTTACCATATGGACGTACGATCAATAAACAGTATTATCTTGAAGTTATGCTCCGTTTGCGAGAAGCAATACGAAGAAAACGCCCAGAATTGTGGAAAAACAATTCATGGCTTTTACATCACGATAATGCCTCTGCTCACTCATCTTTGCTTGTGAGAGATTTTTTGGCCAAAAACAACACCACAATCATGCCTCAGCCACCATATTCACCGGATTTGGCCCCATGTGACTTTTTCTTGTTCCCAAAACTAAAGAGACCTATGAAAGGACGGAGATTTGCAACGATTGAAGAGAAAAGACTGCATCGCTGGAAGAGCTCAAGGCTATACCGAAAAGTGCTTATGAGAAGTGCTTTGAGGATTGGAAAAACCGTTGGCATAAGTGTATTGTATCTGAGGGAGATTACTTTGAAGGGGACAACATAAATATTGATAAATAAATAAATATTCTTTCTTAAAAATACAGTCACCTTACTTTTTGAACACATCTCGTATTTATCGTCTCATAAAATAGAAGGACAGGTATCTTTTTGAAGTCTAAATGTCGTGTTTATTGATTTGCTTTCTTTTACTTTACAATTTTTATGGTGATTTTTTATGTAGTTTTGTAATCTTTGGTTGCTATTGCTGCCTCTGGGTATACGGTTGAAATTTCCGGATCATTTTCATATGTTCCTGTCAAAATATGAATAGACTTTGGTAGATCCGAGGTGTATAACGGATAGTGTTGGATCTAGAACATTGCCCTGCCGCACTCCTACTTTTATTAACTGATGTTTTTATACCTTTTTATTGATTTTAATTTGATAGGTTCTATTGTGTAAATAAGACTATAACAATTTATACTGGAGTTGAAGAAAAAATCTCTTGAGCTTGTACAATAGCCCTTTATGCTAAACCTTGTCCGAACCCTCGACGACATCCAGAAATACATTAATGCAGTAATGTTTATTTTCGATAGCTTTCCTCACAACAGAGTACTATTATATTTATTTGTAATTATTTAATTTGGAATAAAGTAAATAACTGATATTGTCGTTGGTCCGTCTTTATCCTTGATGATTACACTGGTTGCTTATAAGTAGATTTTACTAGTGTAAGTATGGATGCAGTGGTTTATTTTTGTTTCATTTATAATCTCAGTATCTCAGTGTGCTTCGTTAAGCGGGTGCTTGGTTTTATATAGAGTATAGTTTGGTATATTAAGATAGTTTTTACATGTAATGTGTGTTTCTAATATTCACATGATGTCTATATTTTCATAGATTAAAAATGCTTTTAATTCAAGGTGCCTTTGCATAAGGCCAGATTGCGAATTTTACACTGCTCATTATGCCAATTTATTCAGTAGTACAATTAAAATATTTAACATTGTATCCATTCTTTGTATCAACTGCCCATCATGTGTTCGAGTTGACAATTTTTGTTTACTTCGATGGTATTTATATATATATATATATATATATATTTATATACTTAGCTCTGCTTGATAAACTGTTTGTTCTGATATTTCTATCTCACTCTGACCATTTTGTTTTGATATTATCTGTGCATATCTTATGTTTAGTCTAACTCTATTGACGTTGGCAGTTAAATTTGAATTTTGATGAACTTGAATACTGTTTTGAATTAATGTTTTTTCTTGTAGTCTAGGAAATAGTTTTTGCTGTAATTGCTTATGAACTGGGCATCCTTTATAATATGTGGTATGATTTCCTTTGTAATTTTCACATGTTATGTCTTTTATTTTTTATTTTATTGGATATTCTTTAGTTTGGTGTTGTTCAGCGTATTTTACTTACAGAGCACTTTAGTAACAATAATTTTTTGTTTGCCCGTATGTTTGGCATTGACATTGAAGAATTTCTCTTTTAATGTTTGGTAGTTTGAGTTTGATTTTCGTGTTTAATAGTCAATTTACTTTATAATTTCCTGATTTCCATGATCATGTTCAATTTCAGCTGGTGAAAGTGGCAATTTTATTCATAGTGGTAGTTTTGTGATGCGTTGCTTTATATTATGAATACTTATTACTTCATGTCCATGATCTTTTATGGCTGTTTTTAATTCATCTTTATCAACTGAAGGATGAATGTTTCTTAATATATTTTAAACCTTTTTCTTCTTTACGCTGGTCAGTGTATAATTGAGTATTTTTTTCATTCAACGCAGTATTAATTGACAAATATTTTTCCGAAGTTGTCGGCTGAATTTTAATTTGGTTTGGTCCTAACACTTTTAAGGTGTAATTTTCTTTGGCTATTCTGTTCAGTAGATTTTCTAACGGTTTGATATTCTCTACATTATAAATGAAGATAGAAGGGGATTTCCTTTCCAATTTATTTGTTTTCTTGTTTTCTTTTTATCTGTGATTTTCATTATTTTCTTTATATTCTTAAAGTATTTTGTACCTGTTGCTTGTGTTATTTAGCTAGTAATTTGATAATTGTGCCTATCGTTTTTTTAAATTTAGTTTGCATTTTTAGGCTGCTAATTTGTCTTTTATTATTTGCAGTTTTTTAGTTTAGGTTTTATGAGGAAGACATGTCATCCACTATTTGAGTGGCTATTTCGCTTTATTTTCTAATACTATAGCTTTTCGAGTAGAGCACAGTTTCAAAACATCTGTTTACTTCAAGTACCAAATGCTAATTAAAATACAAGAAATAATTCAAAAAATGAAAAGTAAAATTAATGGTATTGATTGCATAAATTCAAAAGTATTAAAAATATTAATGAATTTCATGATATCTTCTATAGTTCACTTAATAAATTTAAGCGTAGAAAAAGAAATTTGGCCAGATGACTATAAGAAGCTGAAATCATAATTATACATAAAGCCAAAGAAAAACACGTACCATCAAACTATATAACTATGGTAGTAAAGAAAAACTTTACAACCTATTAAAAAATTATCTTATAGACAGAAAACAAATTCAAATTCAAGAATTCACAGAACAAAGTTAAAATAGTTAACATGAAAGTACAGCAAAGCACTATTTTAGGACTGTTACTATTCATAATATACATAAATGAGTTACTGTTAACAATATTTGAAAACACGATACAATCATTTGCAATTTACACAGCAATAATTTTAACTGAAAAAAATTAAAAATACTAAAATTAAATTCAATCTGCTTAAATTGATACCCTGCTAGAAGAGGTTTTTAGAAGACATATTGTACATATAGATATATCTGTTTCTTTCTGTTTGTTGTCGGAATATATAGGTCGGGGGACCATACCTCTAACACTTTTTAAGGCCCTATGTTCAAGGGATTAAGTTTCGCGTTTCTTTCTTAAGCTGCGCTAGAGAGAGAGAAAGCATCGAAGCATTGCTAAACCAAATCCCTCTCTTGGAATTGATTAAACCACGATTATAGTGGCGCTTCTGCTTTCCTCTTGTGCTTGCTCGATATATCTGAGCACCAGGCTACGGAGCGTCTGGTGCTCATGGTGGTTTCGCGGCGCTGGAAAATCTAGAAAAGCCTGTACGCGGGCAGGATCTGATTACAGTCCGCCTTTATCGAGAAGATATCCCAAAAACGTAACACTGGAATATCCAAATTTGCTTTTCTGAACGTTGATTTCCAAAGCCTTCTTGAGCCACATCAAGTGATCCTCAAACATCTCCGTGACGACAGTTATATCACTGAGTAGTTCCGGCTTTCTTCTTCTACGAGTACATATAAATAGACGCTCTTGAAGTCAATCTTGGTAAACCCATGCAGAGGTTAGCAATATGTCGTCCTGATCCAGCTGATGACGCACACTTACAACTTCTTTCAGCTATCCGTCGAGCAAGGGCAGCGCACGTCGTTCATACCACATTTACCCATGTACCGTTGCCGGATTTTAAAATCGGTTAAGCGTAACCTAGCTTAGGTATCACCAACTAAACCAAATACATGCAAACACATCCCGTACACGGAGTGTATAGCTGCACAACAACAACAAATATCCATCGGCGAAACCGTGCGCCAAATTCAAAAAGAAAAACCGAAAATTCAGCTAAGAAAGCCAACGACTTATGCTTTGTAAACCGATCGTGGCGTTACTCCCCGTAACCTCACTAATTTTCCTTCTTCGACGCATGATGCTCATCTATCTTCCCTCTCTACCTCTTTATGCCCGTTGCACTCCTCGATAATCACTTATCTATCCTAAGCAAATCTTGATCGGCTCTAGGCTCCACTAATCCACTTGCTGTACCTTGAAAAAAAGAAAACAGGCACAAAAGTGTATATAAACAAACTCTCGATTGATGTATTAAGTTAATTTGGTTTTAGATTTTTGTTCAATTTTCAAAGAATTCAGAGAGATGTTTTTCTACTGTATATTTTATTGTGCATAGTTTACTTAAGATTAAATATTATATGATATGTAACGGGGGGATTATCTGTCGCAATCCGGGTTTGTGTGAGCATACTCTCCCACGACGCAGAGCTAACCGCCGCTCCGTTAATGACGTATGAGCATACGTGTATTCGCCCTTACGTTTGATACTTTCGCTCCAACTTCTCCTTTCCAAACCTGTTGAACTCAACTTTAATCACCTGACTTGTGACACTTGTATTATCCTTGATCTACGAAAGCTGATGTTTATCTTCCACTATTCCCTAGACAAAATCGGTTCAAAAGATTTCAGGAAACGGTTCACTAAATCTAAGGGAAACGAAAGAATGTAATGATACGAATAGAAAAACAATCCGTTTAATAGGATTACTAGCTACAGTTTTTTAATGGGGCGAAAGACTTTCGCACGCGCATAGGATTAACGTTTATCCGGGGAAAGAGAGAGAAAATACAAAAATTCTACGGCGAACTACAACGCACCTACCCTGCGGCGCGGTTACGGTGATCAGCCGTAACCGATTATCGGCAAAATAACTGTAGCTTCTGGGGGATCTGCTGCCGCTCTACTTCAGCCACCGTAGTGGTTTATGATGGTGCACACTCCTCGACACAACACCCACTCTCTTTCTAAAACCGAAACACAAAAATCGGTGAACAACGAAAAACAGCTGAGAGAACAAAGAGAAACAGTTGAGGCTATACTGAATCTTAAACTCACACGCATCCCCTCTTTCTCTTAATCGTTCGCTCTAGCACTTTGAGTGCTGCCCAATCACGAACGGATCGATCGTTCGAATCGACTACCGTTGCAGATATTATATACGGGGAGGGGGGGGGGGGTGTCAATAAGTCTATACAAAAAGAAGGAAAAAAATGTTTTGCGTATGTAATTTTTTTTATTATTCAATACAATCTCCTTGATGGTCGATACATTTTATTAAACGGCCTTCCAGTTTTTTTAAGCCATCAGAAAAATATTATTTCTGAAAACCCTCAAAATAGGCATTTGTTTCGGCGATGACTTCTTCATTCGACGTGAATTGTTGTCCGGCAAGCCATTTTTTGAGGTTAGGAAATAAGATAAGGTTACTGGGAGCCAAATCAGGTGAATATGGTGGATGGTCAATTATTAATTATTATTAATAATTAATATTAATAACTATTATTAATTCGAACTTTAAATCGTTAATTTTTGCCATCGAAACTGCACACGTGTGAATTCGAGCATTGTTTCGAAGAAAGAGGCATTTTTTTTTGTTCAAGTGAGGACGTTTTTCTCTCATTTTTTCTTTCAGCTAACCCAATAATGACGTATAATATTGTCCAGTGATCGTCTGACCCTTTTCCAAGTAGTCGATGTAGATGATTCCATACGCATCCCAGAAAACTATGGCCATAATCTTGTCAGCTGACTTTACTGTCTTTGCCTTCTTTAGGGCTGGTTCTCCTGCGGTAATCCATTGTTTGGACAGTTTTTTGGTTTCAGGAGTGTAGTGGTGTACCCATGTTTCGTCTACAGTTACGAGTCGACGCCAAAAGTCTTCCGGATTACAATGTATGCGTGCCAAAACAGCCTCAGAGGTGACTACGCGGGTTTGTTTGTTTTCAACAGTGAGCAGAGCGGCACCCATCTTGCTGATATTTTTTTTATCCCCAATTTTTCATGCAAAATTGAAATGATCGGACCCTTTGATACCCCTGTGGCCTCAACTAATTCTCGCAATTTTAATTTTCTATCACTCAACACCAAATCGTGGATTTTGTTGACCATTTCGAGCGTACTCACTTCTACGGGGCGTCCTGAACGAGGTTCATCTTTTGTTGTTGTAACAATATGATGAGGTAAATTCAATTATTATGACACCATAGATTTCAGAGAGTTATTTTTCTACTGTAAAGTTTGTTATACAAACTATACATAAGATAAAATTATACAGGTAATCTAATGCATATTTATAACGTTAATCCAATTTTTATAATGTCATAATTTTTATCTAATTAAATATATTACTGCAAAAAAATAATTTTTTTTTTAATTCCTTTCATACTTCATAATAAAAAAATTAAACGATTGACTTATCGCAGTGGAAACTTGACATTAAAGTGAGTTTCCTCTTGTATCCTCAAGTTACACCTTGTCTGAACGTAGAATTTGTTGCTTTTTCCGAACTCGTGATAAAAAAAGTAGGGTACTCCAGGGAAATACAAAGTTGACCATAA
This sequence comes from Phymastichus coffea, assembly GCF_024137745.1. NCBI lineage: Eukaryota > Metazoa > Arthropoda > Insecta > Hymenoptera > Eulophidae > Phymastichus > Phymastichus coffea. The sequence goes on from NW_026706846.1 coordinate 778,575, forward strand.
AATTACCTTGGTGGGTCTCCCGAACCCCACGCATGATAGGTCATCTAAACGTAGAATTTTCCGCTCTTTCCGAATCCGGGGTCGAAAATAGGGGTTCTTATTTAAAAAGCAAAGTTGACCTTCAAATGACCTTGAAAATGTCCCTTAACCTGTTAACCGGGGAAATCCCTTTCTAATTGCGCAACATATAATGGACGCGTCCTTTTCCACTAAGACGTGTATGACCATAAGACGTATTACCATAGTAGTAGTAAAATATACGTCCTGCCCGTTCCAGGGCGCAATATAAATATCGAGGACGTATTCATATGTCCTACCCGTATCCGATATTGTTTACTTTGGACGTATTTATACGTCCCGCTCGGTTAACAGGTTAAGGTCAAATTCTAGGTCACCATAATATGCCCCCCTCGGAGACGAGTAAATTTTATTCGAAACATTTCTCGCCAGCTCTCAGAGTTTTTGGATTGGTTTATCTTGGTGCGTAAGTTAAAATGGAACACCCTGTATATTAAATATAGTATAAGGTTAAAAACACTTCCTTGAGCGACACCGACTGTTATTGGATAAAGATCGGGTGTTTCATTATTTATTCTTACCTTAAACATTCTAAAACTTATATATAATTCTAATAGTGGTAAAGTTCTTTTGGTAGGATAATATTTAGTTTACATAATAATCCTTGGTGCCAAACTTCATCAAAAGCTTAAGCTACATTGAGAAATACATTCATTTTTTTCAAAAGTGTTTCTTATTTTGTTAGTAACTCTATTTATTTGTTCTATTGTGGCATGATTATTTCGAATACCAAATTGGTGATTAGGTGTTATGTTCTGATCTTGTAAGACTTTATTTATCCTCTTTGTCTTTATTTTTTTCACAGATTTCAGAAAGTGTAGGCAGTAAACTAATTGGCCTGTACGATGTGGTATGCTGAGGAAATTTACTCGGTTTTGAAATGAGTATATTTGTTGTTTTTTTCCTTACCGTAGGAAAATCGTGTAGATGAAATATTGAATTTAATACAATAGCTATATATCTTACTTACCGCTTTAATGAGAAATTTTTTCAATAGTTTTGCATTAATATTATCCTGTTTTTCTTATTTTTCAAGTGATGAATTATGTCTTACTTTTTAAATAACTGTTAAATGTTAAATGGCTGTCAAATGACTGGTTATTATAATTATCACATGTTTTTGCCTTAGTATTGAAGATAGTTTTTGTTATACGAGTTTTCTTGCACTACAACCTTTATAGCTAGATACGTGATTTCTGTTACAGTTTGCACATTTAACTTATTTAATTTTACTTTGAATCGGATAATTAGCTGTCAGATGGTTATTCAGGCAATTTGCTTAAACTGGTGTTCTGTGGCAATCATTTTTGGTATGTCTATATTCTTGACATTGTACGTATATACTGTGGGATTTCTCTTTTTTTACGCGGAGGTTCAAGCTATTTATTTATTTGGAATTTTTCTTTTATTTTTCATTCTAAAAAAAATATCCGTAACGGTTGTTTAGCAACTTTATGTTTTATATTTATTATTTTTATTACGTCATGATTAAATTTTTCAATTTTTTAAAATAAATTTAGGTCAATCAAAAATCGGTAGTGCTTTCGTGGTTTAAGCGCTGCAGGTGTTGTTATTAAATTGTTTGTACTACCCGTGATACCGTTAGTTTGTAATGTAAGTACTTCATGTGGTTGCTTAATTCCAGTTTGTTGTTTCAATTTCCAAGTCAATAGTCACTGATGTGTGTCTGTCTTCTCTTTACGGTTTTGTTATCGTCTGGGCTATTTCTTGTCCTTTTGCTTTGTACTGTTTACCATCTAGAAGATTTTTTTCTAATTCTTCGAAGTTATTTGTTGTTGTTATTGTCTGCTTTTTTTTTGTTTATGTAGCCATATCGGCTAAAATAAAAATTATTCAATGTTCTCAAGAAACCGCTCTGTGAATTAAAAGATACTTTTACCTTTCTTGCATTGCAACGGTAGTCGATTCAATTAATCGAACCGTTCGCGATTCTGATTTTCGCGCGTTAGTTCTAAGTATTGAGAGAGAGAGAGGGGGCGCGCGATCTTTTAAATTAGCAGTTACGTCTCAGCTGTTGTTACGAGTAGATATCGCCGAAGTTTATTTGCACTGTTTTTCTCGCCGACTAATAGTTTCTTGTCCAGAATAATTACGCGCGTGAGTGCAACAACGTGATCTACGGATTACAGCGTTTCGGTAGCAGCAGATTTGCAGCTGATAGGCGGTACGAGGCAGCACAGCTGATAACCTAGGACAGGGGCAGTTGATATTTCGCTGACATCAACAGTTACGGCTGATTACCATAATTGCACCGCAGGGTAGGTGCACCTCCCTTAATTATCGCGTGACAAAATACATTTATTATTTTGTTCAACCGCGTTAGCGTTGATAATTTTGTATTCGCGCCGAGCGTTAGATCGCGCCAAATTTCGTATCTTCTCTCTCTCCCTCTTTCTCACCGAAAGTTATTTAATTGTAAATCCTGTTCGCGTGCGTCAGTCTTTCGGCCCGACAAAGACTGTAGAGATTTTTATTAATAAAATCTATTAAAATTATTCGCCGATTTCGTCATATGATTTTTCCTAGTAGTTTAAACAATTAGAAAAAGCTTAGGTTTTAATCCTATTATAGCTAGGGGATTAAGTGGATTTGGAGTAAAGTCGCTTACACTTAAAACTCATCGTGTGTCACAAGGCACGTGACTTAAGGTGAGTTCAACTCTGCTTGATCGAAGACAACTAAGTTAAGTCAGCCGACGTTAAGGCGAATACACGTATTAACATACGTGTTAACGGAGCGGCGGTTTGCTCTGCATCGTGGGAGTTTGTTCTTAAATAAATTTCTCAATTTTTGCAGATTTATCCCCCCGTTACAGCATATAAAATTAAGATTGATATAGCAATATACCAAATAGACAAAGCACTATATCAGAATAAAAAGGCTTTAAGTATGTGTTCTCAGGTTTATCTGATATAAAGATCAAAGGAGAAATCTTCACAAGCCCAGACATAATAAAGCTGACGAAATCGGAAGATGAATGTATAATGATGAAAATAGAACGATCTGCATGCATCAATTTCAAAGTGGTTAAAAAAGAGCTTCTGGACAATACAAAAATGAAAAATTATGAGGTAATCGTTAGAAAAATGCTTACCAGTTTCAAAAAGTTAGATTGTAATATAAATTTGAAAATACCCTTTTTAAACGCTCATTTAAATTCTTTTTCTGAAAATCTTGGAAATTTGAGCGAAGAGCAAGAAGAAAAATTTCACCAAGATATTTAGGAGATAAAAAGATGTATCAAGGTCTTGGCGATTCAGAATGCTTCCACTGTGAAGATTGTTGTTTTGTTTCAGGATCATATCCATAAACCCATGATTCATCACCTGTAATAACTTTTCTAAGCACATTATCATCATTATTGACCATTTCCAGATTGTCCAGAGCGATTTCTAAGCGAATGTTCTTCTGCTCTGCTGTGAACAATTTTGGGGTGAATTTCGCACACACGCGTTTCATTCCTAAATTTTCTGTTAAAATTTCTGAAATGATAGTTTTAGTATCCCAAGGTCTTCTTCTAGTTCTCGCACAGTCAAACGACGATCTTGTTCGATTGCAAGTCGCATCCGCTCAATATTATCTGCGGTTTTTGTCGTCGAAGGTTGGCCGGAACGAGAATCACTATCGACAGAAGTGCGACCATCCTTGAACCGTTTATACCACTCTTTTATTCGTGTTTTGCTCATATACTCGCTTCCGAAGGCCTTTTGCATCATTTCAATAGTTTCCGAACTCGTTTTTCTGAGTTGAAAGCAAAATTTCATGCAAATTTGTTGATCTTGTTTTTCAGTAATTTTTGACAATATTAAAATCCGACGAACGCGAAAAAGGCACTGTAAACAAAGACACGCTGCGCATGAACTATACGTCCGGCAGGTGTCAGTAAGTAACCAATAGATTCGTGAGGCTTTACTGTTGACGTTTCTGTCCAGTAGAGGTCGCTCGAACACTATGGCGCGGAGATATAAACGTAGGCCCGATAATTTCCGGACAGACCTCGTAAAAGAAGTAATAGACTACTTCACTTCAAAATGATAATATACTTCTACAGTTCATTTGCAACAACACTGCCGGTCACCTACTTTGGGTTCTCTGCAGCAAAATTAGTTAAAACTTCAAAGTTCAATGTCTCTAGTAAAAATTAATGTGCAGAGTCGCCCGGCAGTGCGTTTGAAAGGTCTTTCCAAGAGCTTTCAAATGGCATGACTCATAGATACCATAGATTATTTTTTAATTTTTTGCAAGCAATAATTCAACAATTAAAATTCGGAACATTTTTTGCTACCTTTGGAAATTTGCCAAATCTGAAAAAAAATCTTACAAAAATTTAAGTTTGAGCATTTTTCAGCTTTTATCAAGCTCTATCTCAATTAGTTATCGAAAAATTATTTTCGTCAAAACCAACACACGCTCGGGCATTTTTTCCTGGAAGTGATAATATTTTTAAACATTTTACGAGAAAAAATGTTTGCAAGTGGAATATTGTACACAAGGCAATCATAAAGATATTTTTTGATTAAGCATAGGAGGGCTACGAAATTTTATCTACAACCTGCTTTACGAAATTCAGCCTTTTAGAGAATCAAAAAAATGAACGTGGGAAAGAAATTTATTGCTAAATCTAATGACACAAAAAGAACAATATGCGAAAATATAGACAACATTTTTAGCTTCCAAAAACCTCTCACGTATTTTTCCTTTAGAAAGATAATTTTAGCGCAATCTAGAAAAATACTTACGTATTTTAAAAGTATAATCGAATAAGATGTCTAAAGTTATAAATAAAAAGAATACGCTTGCCGCAAAAGATAGCCATATATGCAAGTATTGTGCGATATGAAATTGGGATTAAATATTCAATAATTTATATTGAATAAATTGACATAATATGACAATAGATTATTATACGGGAGTTTTTAAAGTTAATTGCACGAAACTACCTCTGAAGGAAAAATTCAAAACGCGATTCTCAATAATAATTTAATTGAACACTGAATCTCGCTAGATATTGAGTTAAAATTGAATAAATATACACATCTATGTAAATGGTTTACACACAAACTATAATATCAATTCATAAAATTAATGCCGAATATTGATGATAAAAAAATTGTTAATTAAAACTATGATAATTAAACAAGAAGTCAAAAAAATATAGATTTTGAAATAAATTCATAGATATCAATTAAAAATAATAAAAGAAATAATTTTGTCATTTTAAATAAAAAATGTTATATAATTAAGAAAGTTAATATTAATTTAGAAAGTAGAGGAAAAACCATACTTGTACAGCCATCTCTCGAGATCAGGGCCATATCTTTAGGTTCACGCCTCCGGTTTTCTCCAGGCTCCCGCGCCTATTAGGGCCCGAAAAGAAAAGAAGAAAAGTGGAAAAATCTCAGTCAGCCAATTAGAAAACTGCTGCTATTTCCACTCTTTTCAATTTTGAGGGATCGAAAGAGGAATTTTTTTTCCAACCACCCCCAGGTTTTAAAAGAGCGTACGCGAGCGAAACAAAGTAAGCCTACCGCCTACAGAAATTACTCAAAAAAATCAAAAGTTGTACCAGCGGAGTTAGTCTACCCAACAAAGAAAAGTAAGTTCGAAACTCACGATAAATTTATTTTCTTTCTTCTCATTTCTCTATTTTTGCTTAGCTAACCGACACGAGTTCAGTTCAACTTAGCAGGATATTGCGGTATCAAAAATTATAAACGTATAAAGAGGAGATTCTATGTGTCATATACGCTGATTTTTAATGTATCTTAAAACCTATAGAAGATTCGATAATTGACAATAGACAACACTACGTTGCAAGATATACATTTTAAGAACATGAAACCTTTAGTCTAGGATTATATCTAAACTGTCGTTATGACGATAGTAAGTCTACGAGGTGTGTTCAAAAAATACCCGGAAATTTTTAATTTCGCAGGTCTGGAGAGTCCGATTGTCAAGTTTTTTTTTTATTGTGTTGGAATACATTCCCCTGAAGTATGATAAAATTTTCAGCTATATTCACTGTTTACTTTATTTGCGGCAGTCGCTAAGGTTTGACGTGTTTTTATGAGCTCGGCGATTTTCGTTTTTTAAAAGAAATGGATCAAAGAATTAGTATTAAATTTTGCGTAAAAAATGAAATAAAGTGTAACAAAGTGTGTGAAATGTTACAAAAAGCCTATGGTGAGTCTGCTATGAAAAAAACAAGTGTTTACGAGTGGTATAAGCGTTTCCAAGTTTACCGCGAAGACGTTGAAGATGACGAACGCTACGGTCGACCCAACACGTCAACAATCGATGAAAATGTGAAAAAAGTGGAAAAAATGGTTCTGAATGATCGCCGAATCACAATTAGAGAAGTTGCTGATGAAGTTGGCATATCAATTGGCTCATGTCATAACATTTTTTCAATTGTTTTGGGCATGAAACGGGTGGCAGCAAAATTCATTCCAAAACTGCTAAACTTTGACCAAAAAAACAATCGCATGAACATCGCTCAGGAGCTGTTAAACGACGTCAACGATGATCCAAGTTTGTTTGAAAGGGTCATAACTGGTGATGAAACATGGGTGTACGGTAGGGTGGTCGTTAATTTTTTTTTTTTCGAAGCCACTTTCGGGCCGGGTGAATTTGTACTCTATACCCCTCAAAACTCGTGCGCAAATAGGTTTTAATTTTTTAAAATTGATTTAACACGTGCCTCAAAGCACCTCAAGTTTCCCATGTATTTTAAATGGGAAAAACATGTAAAAACGGTTTTCCCTCTAAAACCCAATCAAAATCTTGAAAATTCAATTTAAAAAACATATTTTCTTGTGTATTTTGAGACGCTGAATCGAATGGTGCAATTAGTTTTTGCCTAAATTGCGTCAAAAAAAAATTATAAGCCAAAAACTTCGAAAAAATCGAAAAATAAGCTAAAAACGGCAATCGACTGGCTTGTAAACGTCATTACCGATCAATTTCGTTTTTAAAAATACATATTTTCTATGTATTTTGAGACGCTGAATCGAATAGTGCAATTAGTTTTTGCCTAAATTGCGTCAAAAAAAAAAATTAAAAGCCAAAAACTTCGAAAAAATCGAAAAATAAGCAAAAATCGGCGATGAACTGACTTCTAAACTTTGTCACCAATCGATTTCGTTTTCACAGGTGGGTATTTTAATGTATTTTGACTTGCTGAATCGAATGGTTCGATTAGTTTTTGTCTAAATTATGATTAAATGAAGTAGAGAGTGAAAATCGACGAAAAAAACATGAAAAATCAATGCAAAGTTAAAAACAAATTCAACAGGGAATGAGATAAAAAAAAGGGTTGTAAAGTTTGAAGCTCATTTCTTTTTTATTTTTGTACGATAAATCATATATTGAAAAATAATTCTCTTTTTATCCATAAATTATAATTTCCCCTTCTAGAATTAATCAAATATATGAACGATTCAAATAACATGTCTAATTAACGAATTATGTATACGGTTGCATCAACGTCTCCTTATTGGTATTTGGAAATAAACTTTGGTAATCTTTTATCACTGGTAATAGATATTGTGATTGATTATAATCTTTTGTTAAAAGGTTGTTAAACTCCGTGACTAATTTGATTTCTCGTTCTGCCGTATCATTCACGACCCTAAGGTTTTTAACAACTTCTAATCCATGAATGTAGCTTCTGTCTTTTGCCCATTGAGATGGATGTTTCGTTAAAAAAGAGATGTCAATTTTGAAGCGCTTGAAAAATTCATACGTGTCATGGCAAATAAAATCACTGATACTTGAATTGATTATTTGAGTCACATTTTTGTCCGTTGCCAAAATTCGTTTTTGATAAACAAAAGCACTACTAGTTGACTTCAAAGCTTCACACATCTTTAACTTTTCTTCTGTCGAAATGGTAGAGTCAAAAAATGCTAGTGCTGATAGTTCCGGTACTAAATACCATAAATGATTCTGAAATTTTGTTATTGCACAACTGGATACACTTTTATCAATACTTTTGTATTCATACAAGGACTTCAAAAACTTCAAATCTTGACTTGGTGCCTGAGCAGCGTTCTGTGTACTAAACCAGCCTTGAACGTAGACTCTTGTTATGAAGATACAAACATCCCTACATTTCTTTCGAAGTTCTGAATCTAATAAATATTGTTTCCGGAAAATGAACATTTTTAAACAATAAATTGCTTTTGCCATAAACCTGGCATGGTGAATAGCACCAGGTGGATGGAAAGTATTACCTTGAGGCAACGTACCTCCAAGGAATATAACTACTAATTCTAAAAATTCTTTGTAGTCACTTCTGACTACGTCTGTTTTTAGCTGGTCTAAGCAAAAGCTTAAAATAGGCTCTATCAAATTTCGAAGAGATATTTTTACAAAATTATCCCTGATACCTGGTTCATACTTATCTTGATCAACGGATGGCCAAATGTCTTGGAATTGTCTAAATAAAGGCACATCGGGGCCAGTAGACTTACCGAATTTCAATTCAAAAATACATTTGAGTACAAGCTCGTACATATGGTGTCTACAGATTAAATAGAGAAGATCCTTGCCGATTAAGCCCTCTAAGATCACACAAGCACCATTAGTGCGACCAGTATTGCTAGCTGTAGAATCGCAGCAGAGAGCTTCAATATTATTATGTAAGGACCAATCAGTTAATGTTTCATATACTGCTTTCGCTTGATGTGCTCCTGTACTTGAAGAGATTTCGGGAACACCCAAGAGTTGTTCTATTTCGCCGCAGGTGATGATAATAGCAAGTCTGTCTACAGTTTCTCTTCGTAAATATCCTGGAAGCAATTTCCCATCCAAATGGATGGTGCTTGGTAAATTAGAAAAAAGAAACGGAGCAAGCTTCTTAATCGCCTCATATCGTTCTTTGCGCAATTGTTTACGAGCCTCGGCAATGGATGTATTGTTTATTACTAAATTTCTCGTGTCAACGCCAAATGCTTCTGCAGCTGCCATCAATATATGCATTGCGTTTCTCTTGCTAATTTTACATTTATCTAATGCAGTTGCAAGTTTTGCAGTGACTACTAGTTCAGTAGCTCGTTTTTTTACAGGAGGTGTTGATTGCAATTGTGGAGATTCAGATTCTGGTCCAATTATCTCATTTAATAGTTCTGGAAAAAAATATGAAATGATATCATATTGATGAAAGAAAATTACACTGGGATCAAATATTTTTGTCAATAGACTATTAATAGAATGCAAACCTTTAGAGACTGGTTTGAAAGACTCGTACTTGTTCAATATTGTTAAAATACCTTCTGCTCTGTCATTGTCAACGTTGGCCAAAGTTTCGTTCTCCTCAACATTGGAATTTCCACACTCTACTTCCATTGCCGATGATTCATTATTCTCTAAATTGCTACCAGATGATTCATTTTCTGATCGTTCTAAAACTGATTTATATTTATATTTAATAAGTAACTATAATCTAGGTTTAAATAATCAAACTGAATATATATATTTTACTCTCAAATAATTATTTCGTATTAAAAAATAACTTCAAATATTCTGAGTCATTTTGAAAAGTTAAATAATGATCAATTTATATTATAGTACTAATGAATCGTTTATAATTTTCAAAAACTAAGCTCACCCCTTTGATCCCTTAAAAATTGCTTGTCAAATTCATCTTCCATTAAGTCAAGTGCATCTGCATGAGCAATATCAAATAATTTGCTTATACTCTGTTTATATTCTTGTTCTCTGTTCTGCTGTGTTATTGAGCTGCGAGAAGGATTCTTTTGTATTTTTCTCCACTTATCATACTCATTTTCTAATTTTAAAACACATTTTTTTTCCTCTTGTGTTGGTATTCTTGCTTTCTTCCAAATAATACAACATTCTTCAATAGCCAATTTAGCAGATTCGCGTAGAGTCTTTGATACTCTTCGGAGATTGTAAAATAACACAGCCAGCATTTGTTGTATAGATGGCAGATTATATGTTGCCACTATTTGATTTGTGCAATAACCAATGTGTTTGATCTTTTCACGTAAATAATAAGACATAATTGAAGATATTCAAATAGCCATATATTTTAAAGATGAAGAATTAAAAATAGCATTTAAAATTTTATAATCGACCGTGGATTGAAGACTCAACGATTCATTCTCTTTACTTTCGTCTAACTAGTTAACCAGGATTTCTAAAATAAAACATAGAATTGACAGACTGTTTATGAAATATCTTTGCAATTTAAGAATTCAGTTTCTTTAATTTATGCATTATATTTATTCTCTAGTTAAATCAGATTGCTGAAAACTTCTTTGTATTTTTTGATCATACTGTAAATCCTGTAAAAAGTATAGAAATAATTATTAGTGGAAATAAATAATAATTTACAGAAATTGTGTTCATTAAGGTGTCTTTGTACCAGAATATTAAATTTTTCAATTATCTTTATTATTTTACATGCTTGGAGTTGTGAATACATATTTTGTGTGAAAAAAAATGTCACTAAGCCCTTTACTTTTATTAATTTTTATAATATTTTATAAGAGCATTCAGCTACTTTTTTAATTATTTTTCAATGCGAGTTCACAATGGTCATGATTTGATATAAAAATTATATTACTGGGTCTCATTTTCTTTGTTAAGTATTGGAGTATGGTTTTAAATAAGTATAAAGACACCGAAATATCTTCTAATATTATTTTATTTAATAAACAACCTGTCAAGCTAACGACTGAAAATATATTGATAGGAAGAGAGAAAATAAAAGCTTCGCCTTTGCGCAATGTTGTTCATATACTTTAGAACAAGATAACTGAATAATAAAGAACAAATTGATTTTATTTATTAATAACAATAATATTTAATTCACACTGAAAATTGCGTACAACTTGTAAATTAAATATTAGAAAATATTTCTCACCCCAAAATTTTTAAATGATTCAAAAAATCATTTAAAAATCTATTTCCCACACATTAAAAAAAATCGTGAAACACTTTTGTCTTATAAACTTTTACACACAAAAATTATGGAATACATACCTGAATGACGAATATTCTCTATTAGATTGGTATAGGGCATCATTTTTTTTGTAAAAATAAAACTCGTAGATAAAATCCATACATGTTGTTTTTTCAAGGATGCTTCATAAAAACCAGTCTATATTTGCAATAAAGGAGATATAGATATAGATAGATTGTATATATCGATTTTTTTCAAATAATATCAGTCTCCTCAATTTAATTGCCAATTAAAATGTTAAAGAAGCTATTATCACTTTTTGCTAGATTGCTAACAATATTCTATGTAAATAAATGTTTTCATGTTGTATCTTGTTATCAATAACACTGTGTAACTCTATTTTTTGTTTGAAAACACAAACCACATCACATTTTAATTTTAGTTTAGCTTCTCTTGTTTACGTTATGAAGTCATTATAACCTATAAGGCAGCTCTTGGAGATTGACAACTGAATAAGACTTTTATTAAGTAACTGATAAACTAATTATGGCATCCGTAGTTCTCCTTAGGAACTAACGTATCTGTAATAAAATTGTAACTAAATCAGGTACTCGAAAATAAGAAACTATTGTATTCTACAATTAGAAATATAAATACAACGTCTTACGGTTGACAGCATGATATCCAATGCAGTTTTTACTAAGTGGCGGTGGGTCTCCAATGCAGTCAGTTCGCGCATGCGCTTCCGGTAATATGCTACAATACCCACATTTAAAATGGCATTACTTTTCGTTATTCAGGAAATAAATTAAACAGATACGATAATCTTATAATTACAGTAACGTGGTTGTCTGTACTATTCATAAAAATTATTGTATTATTTAAATTGTTTTAGCCGTTTTTGAATGAATTAATATGACCTAAAAGTATTTGATACATCAGTTTTTTTGACTTATTGAAAAAATTTCATATTTTTAGTTGATCTCAAACATTACAAGTACATATGTCGGTCAATTGCATTGATTTTTCATGTTTTTTTTCGACGATTTTCACTCTCTACTTCATTTAATCATTATTTAGACAAAAACTAATCGAACCATTCGATTCAGCAAGTCAAAATACATTAAAATACCCTCCTGTGAAAACGAAATCGATTGGTGACGAAGTTTAGTAGTCAGTTCATCGCCGATTTTTGCTTATTTTTCGATTTTTTCGACGTTTTTGGCTTTTAATTTTTTTTTGACGCAATTTAGGCAAAAACTAATTGCACTATTCGATTCAGCGTCTCAAAATACATGAGAAAATATGTATTTTTAAAAACGAAATTGATCGGTAATGACGTTTACAAGCCAGTCGATTGCCGTTTTTAGCTTATTTTTCGATTTTTTCGAAGTTTTTGGCTTATAATTTTTTTTTGACGCAATTTAGGCAAAAACTAACTGCACCATTCGATTCAGCGTCTCAAAATACACAAGAAAATATGTTTTTTAAATTGAATTTTCGAGATTTTGATTGGGTTTTAGAGGGAAAACCGTTTTTACATGTTTTTCCCATTTAAAATACATGGGAAACTTGAGGTGCTTTGAGGCACGTGTTAAATCAATTTTAAAAAATTAAAACCTATTTGCGCACGAGTTTTGAGGGGTATAGAGTACAAATTCACCCGGCCCGAAAGTGGATTCGAAAAAAAAAAAAATTAACGACCACCCTAGTGTACGGTTATGATGTCGAAACCAAAGCACAATCGTCCACCTGGAAGCATTCAAGCAAAAAGCAGGTCAAGTTCGATCAAATGTGAAGGTTTTGCTTACAGTTTTCTTTGACTGCAGGGGCGTGGTGCATCATGAGTTCTTATCACAAGGTCGTACGGTTAATAAGGAGTATTACCTTGAAGTTATCCGACGTTTGCGTGAAGCAATCCGAAAAAAACGCCCCGATTTATGGAAAAACAATTCATGGCTTTTGCATCACGATAACGCACCTGCTCACTCGTCGTTGCTTGTTCGTAATTTTTTGGCTAAAAACAATACCGTAGTCGTGCCCCAACCTCCATATTCACCAGATATGGCTTCGTGTGACTTTTTCCCGTTCCCAAAGTTGAAGAGACCCATGAAAGGACGGCGTTTTTCCTCGATTGAAGAAATAAAGGCCCAATCGCTGAGAATGCTCAAGGACATACTAAAAAGTGAATATCAAGAGTGCTTCGAAGATTGGAAAAAACACTGGCATAAGTGTATTATATCTGGGGGGGGATTACTTTGAAGGCGACCACATTGATGTAAACGAATAAATAAATATTTTTTTAGAAAAACGATAATTCCGGATACTTTTTGAACACACCTCGTATGTATAAATCTAATAGAAAAAAGGCCAATAAAAACTAATCGCCAGCATTATGGTGTGTCAAACAATTGAAACCTTTACTAGCTCAATTACAATAAATGTATGACAACGCTATAGAAATGGATTTGTCGTTTATTAATGAACAAGCATTCATAACAACAAGAAAATGTTATATTTGTAATCGCTATTTCCAAGAGAATGAAAATAGAGTTAGAGATCAGTCATTTAACAGGGAAATTTAGAAGTGCAGCTTACAATTGTTGACATCTTAATGACATTTGCCACTCTGTTGATTAAAAACCTAAGACTTTAAAGTTTTATATCTCGACTTAGGATAGTTGTTAAAAACCCTCTGGATACTCATTTTGTAGGGTTTTCTAGTATCTATCAAGTGGTGTAAATTACATGTCTGTTTTTTAATTTTTTTTTCAAGACTATGACGTCAGAAGTAAAAAATGAAATTGATTTTTTTTGCCAACTTTGATGCGATATAATTTAAAGCGAAGTGATAGGAGTTAAAATCTATCTTTACTATTTGAAAGTTTGTCCCAAATGCTACAAATCCCATGTCCGAGAAATTTTTTTTTCATATGATTTTTTTGAGCTATATTGTATTTTATTAAAAAATACTGTAACGGGGTTGCTTGCCGTTTAATTAATTTTTATTAGGACGATAGCGTAATTACGCTCGCGATCACCTATATCAAATAAGAAAGTCGGAGAGCAAGGGGAAGACAGGTGTCAGTCAACCAACTAACTACAAATCTACAAGGAGTGGAGTTACTACGGAATAAACACGCTGAGAGCACTTGCTAATATCAATACCTTTTATTGTCTTTTCAACTGCTACATTAGAGTCGGCCCGCGAGTTTGTGTTTACATCGGCGCTCGCTCGACAACAACATGCAGTGTCGAGACGCTCGCTGCTCTTCGTCCGTAGAGCTATTACGTGCACGTTTCGCTTCGGATGATTAGTTGAGTAACCATCGAATCGCGGCCGCGAAATTAAGCTGGCCAGCTTACCTTTATTCTGCAGACGTACGAAGATGACGGTAACGATTCGTGCTGCGAGAAAGCTGTCTATTTTTTGTGTCGTGGATCGCGAATTCGCGCGCACGTGGTTTCGCCCTCGATGGCGAAACCTCACACGCACACACTTTCGATATCGCAGAGGACGACGCTTTTCCGCTGGCTCGGGTCCGCACTCCCGGTAGCTCGACAATGCCTCTCTAACAGCGGTCACTTCAAATCGGGCACTGGTACGGACGCTCTGTCCGTGAATTTCGGTCTTGGCGGCTCGCGTATCGGTAGTTGACGACGAAAATACGGGCGAACGTGATGATGGATAAACCCTCACTGGTTCATTTTCAATCGCGCGCGTTCCGTCTGCTCGCGTGCCGAATTCCTTCGTTACATTTTGCGTCTCCCCGGTAGGTGCTGCCCCCGCAGGCAGCAATTAGGTTAGATTATTAGCGCTAATTTGACGTTTACCGTCATAATACATGTTATGAATTAATTCGTCTCGGAAAATATGTTCAAAAGAAAAAAGTTGTTGCATTTTAGTCAAAAAAAAACCATTTAAAAACTTTTTTTAAGATTTTAACTTTTTGAGATATATTTGAGAAACCATTTTCCGG
Organism: Phymastichus coffea; assembly: GCF_024137745.1. Classification (NCBI taxonomy): domain Eukaryota; kingdom Metazoa; phylum Arthropoda; class Insecta; order Hymenoptera; family Eulophidae; genus Phymastichus; species Phymastichus coffea. The sequence continues at coordinate 793,584 of NW_026706846.1, forward strand.
GATGATTTTCAGGAATAGATTTTACCCCATAAAAGTGAATGCCAGCCGATAAAAAACACGTGTCGAATATTTTTTTAAGTATTGCTACATATCCAAAAATCATTAAAATCATTATAATTAAGGTGGTTTCCCTGTTAGTAATAGAATTTAAGAAATAAGATAATAATCGAAACTCCCTTGAGCTCGAAGCCGAATTTCGAATTATTTTACCAGATCGAATTGCAAGAGCCATCATGAAACATTATGAATTTTATATATTACTTAATGAAAATGTACAAAGATATAATTTATAGATTGATTATAGCGCTAGTAGATTTTAATTTATTATTTAATATAACAAATGTATCTTTATTTCAATAAAGCTTGTATGATCAATTTTATCACATAATATGTTGTGGAGAGATAAATGAGTCATGAGTGTCTCTACTAAAGCAGGTTTTGACTTGTTTTAATGGACTCACAAGTAATTATGTTCAAATGAACGTACCTCACAGGTAAGAGCGAAAGTTGGAGCTCTTACCATTAAAAACAAAACAAAAATGATTTATTATTGTGATATTTATTTGAATCACAGTTATTTTATATAAACCTCTATATTCTTTCATGTATATAAAGTCTTATTTATTCACGAATTGTGCGAGATTTCGAATCCCAACCATTTAACGTATACTAGATTCCCACATTTCTTTAGAACTTTTTCAATAATATAAACATCAGAATAGTAAACATTTTTATTGATTAGTTGGGAGTATATCCTTTTTTAAAAATGTGTTTGGACTTGCTCACTCGTACTTTATCTTCTACTCGGAATTTGAGTTTCTTAATGAAAAGACCTTGGTTGTAAAAGAATCGTCTCAACACTTACATTTCATTCTCTTTAGATACATCTTTAGGCTTCATATCTATTAGGCAATGTTTTCATTTATTGCAAAATTCTATTATATTAGGGAGAATATATTAATATTTATATATATTAATTCACTTATAATTTCCTCTTGGACTAAATTCTTTCCACCAAATATTATTGAGTGTACGATTAAAACGTTCATAAATAGACGTTTTGAGATTATTATAGGTTGAATATAGATTTATTTTATATCTTATCATCAGACTTTGGAAATTTACCTCTTTCCACTTCGAGATTTTTAGAAATACGTCCTCCTTTTAATACAGACTCGAATGTATCCGCGACATCTGTACCAGTTTTATGTTTTACTGGAACTCCCCAAACATATTTTAAGAATGTATCTATAATACTCGTAATTAATAGATAGCGAAAACCTTTGTTCTATCTGAAATAGCCTTGCATCTCATCAAGATCAGCTTGCCATGTCTTATCTATTCCACGTATATCGACTTTTCGACGTGAATAATTACAACGTGCTGGTTTGTTTAGCTTATCTACTACTCTTTGATGTTTTGTTTTTAATATATTTGTTATTAATGTTATAGAAAGCCATAGCATACAATTTCTGAGTCTCTTTCCTTGTTATTTCCTTTTTTGTTTTCTTGTAAATTTATAATCGCTTCTCGATACACTTTTCATCCTCTCTTTATTATCTTTACAGAATTTCTAAGATTATTTATTGCAGTGAGCGTAGCAACGAGAGCTTTACTAGTTTTTTGCAATGTTTGTAAGTTTACAGCATCGTTATTCTCCTAAGTATCTGTTATATTGCAAATTCTTTTATCATCCGCATCGTATTGTCCGTCTTTAGTGATTATATACTCTATATCAGAATGACTTCGATTACCCTCCTTTATATTCAATTAACGTCCAAACATATCGGCACTCATTTTACTACTCATAAATATTCAGGATTCTCTTAATATATACAGCCAACTTTATGTAATTCTTCAGTGATGGAATTTAATTAATATGGCTAGGATTATCAGCGGTTTGTTCGGTAATAAGCAATCTTAGTCGATGAACGAGCTCGTTTGAATCATTCCAATATAAGGATTCAAATATGGCATTTTTCCTTACTATTTTATAGTTAGGTAAAAGATCTCTTCTATTGATAGTCGATTTTCGCTTCTTAGCACCACCACTCAGCGATAAATTAGGTCCAATGTACTTTTCAAATTTGTTGACGTGGTTATTACGATATTCTTCATTTGCTTCACATCTCTTCCCATGAGCGTTAGTGTTTTCAAAACTTTTTATATAATTTTCAATATTCAATGAGCTAATTAATTTAAATTCGAGTTCTTTACAAAAAATAAATTCCATTCAACCGGGTGTCTTGCTGTATGCTTTATCATTTTCGAAACGAATTGGAAAATTGTCTATGATATATGGATTTTTTTATAAGCGAACACCAAATGTCTTGTCTAAATTACTTTTTTGTTGAAGTTCATGCAATAATCAAATATAGTTTCCTACAAATGAATTAACCAATAGTAGCTGCTGCTTTTGTTCTGTAGTTACATTTGACGTAATTTTGTCTAAATTTATAGCAGTTGTATCAAGTGACAATTCAGCAGTCTTATCTAATTCCCCACAGAGCATGAAATATTTCTGAAATATTTTATGAAAGATTATGAACATTTCTAAAATATTTCATAAGAATTTTTGAAATATGGCAATGTCCGGGACAAAAACCGTCCTGAAATATTTCAAGAAATATTTCTGAAACATTTCAAGGAATATTTCGAAAACATTTTAAGGAATATTTCTGAAACCTTCATAGAATATTTCTGAAATCTTTCACGTCTATTAAAATCTATTAATATCATACCTCAAAAGCATGGTCATTGAAAACGATTAAAGTCGATAGGAATCATTATGATTAGATTCAATTTAAATTAAATAATATTTTATATCTTTCAAAAAGAATGATCAGCATTGAATGAATTATATTAATGCAATTAATTGATTACTTTTTTAGTTTTATTTAATTGGTTTTAAAAGTATTTATTGGAATACAGATTCACAATTAAAAATGATTCCAGTTTTTGAACAATATATCAATAATATTCAATATATCAATAATATTCAATATATCAATAATATTCAAAAAAATGAATTTAAATATAAATCATTTTCAATCCTATTCAATATACATACTGAATCACATTATTAATATTATGAAAATACATGTTGAACCATTTTTGATCGCGTTCGCAATATTGCAGCTTGTAAGTAAAGTTTTTGTGTCTTCGGAATGATAACTTGGATAACGATATTTATTCACAAGACTAGAAATCTTCTATAATACAAACAGTTTGGATCGCGCGCTAATAAGGCGTGCGAGTTGTCTTGCAGCCATCTTGCGAATAGCTTCAGTCGGTAATGTAGGAAGAGACTCGCGAGGTATCAATCTCCGTTTCCGCCAGTGCTATCGCCCGCCTGTGGAAGCTGGAGTTAATGAAACTCCTACAGGTACTCCCCCCCTTAGTGCTTCTCGTAGGCTCTTGAGGATACGAGGAGAACAATACGCGTTTCGCAGAATAGCCGGTGTCGTCCTCGAAACAGGCTTTGGGTCCGGCGCGGCTGAATGCGACAGGGGCGAGGGTGAGGCTTCCAGATGCTGAATGGAGCGTGTAGCTGTGGGCAATGGAGTTGGAGGCTCGCTGAGCTGCTGAGCTGGAGGTGGTGAGCCTGGCTGTTGAGATTGCTGACACGGAGGCGACGTCGCAGGTAAATCGTCCGGCTGTTGCGTGGGAGACGCTGTCACTGGTGGTTCAAGAAGGTGCTGAGTTGAAGGCGATGAAGCTGAAGACTCTTGCTCCTCCTGTGCTTCCAGGAAAGCTGGCTTGCGGCCGTCAGTGAAGACTGTTCTCTCTAAGCCGTTGACAAGGATGACGAAAACTTTGTCACTGAGACGTCGGCAGACTTTATATGGGCCACTATACGGAGACTGCAGTGGCTTACGCACTGAGTCCACTCTCAAGAATACGTGCGAGCAAGTTTCCAGGGCTTTATGCTGAAAAGCTCGGTATTTGCAGTGACGAGAGGCTGGAACGGCTAGTATTGACCTCATGAGGGAGCGTAGACTGTCCACGAAGTAGTAAGCCTCTGCCGGGAGGCTGTCCGTGACGAAGAATTCTCCCGGGAGTCGGAGCGTCGTTCCGAAAAGCATTTCAGCTGATGAAGCTTGGAGATCCCCCTTGCATGTGTTTCTGAGGCCTAGCAGGGCAATCGACAGATGTTCTGGCAACGGAGCTTGTGCCTCATACATTAGCGCAGCTTTCAGCGTGCGGTGGAACCATTCCAATGAAACTCCCACAAAGTAAAGTAATATTTTTCAATTGATTGAAACTTAAATAATGAATCTTCTAATAACATTTAATACTGCAATTGGAATTATTTCAGAAAATCATAGTAATAATTTCAAATAAAACATTTTTACTCAATTTCAATACTATGATTATAAAATAATTGAAACTATTTTACATAGTGAGTAAAATGAGTTAACTTAATTGTTTTTCGGATTCATTCGGTACATGATATGTGTAATATGATTTATACCCAAGCAGCATGAATTTTTTCTAAAATATTTCTGCAACAGACTTCTTGCAACATCTCCAACCTTTATGGTAACCAATGAAAATTTTGCCAAAATGTTGCTACAACGTACAAAACGCCTTTGTTTAAAGCCAAATATTGCTAAAATATTGATGAAACAAGTTTCCCGGATATTTTAACAATGTTGTCATTAACATATGTTTAGAAGCTTTTAGCAACATTCCCTGCTAAAACAAGGATATTCAGTCGAATTTAAAATTTGATCCGTTGTGAGTCAATCCTGCATATGGCAAGTTAAATTCATTAAAGTAAAATGGATTTCAGTCCCCTTTAATATTTTTCAAATTTGAAATTAATTATTAAAATATGTAACATTAATTTCGGGCTAAAAAAACATTAATGTGGATTGAAATTCATTCTATTTTAATGAATTTCAATTGTTATTTGTAGAATTCAGAAATAGACTTAAAGCGGATTGGATTTTGAATCTGGTTGAACGTTCTTGTTTTAGCAGGGTTAGACAACGTTTCTAAAACATTATAAAAAATTTATTTTAGTGAACCACAATATTACGGAAACCTTTTCGCAAAAGTTTGGCTTTAAACAAGGCCGAACATTTTGTACGTTGTGGCAACATTTTAGCAACATTTTTATTGGTTACCGTAAAGATTCGAGAAATCGCAAGAAGTATATTGCAAAAGCATTATGGAAACAATTCTTGTTGCTTGAGTAAGGTAAGTATCGCGTTTAGTATTTTTAACAAATTTACTGCAAAATATCATTTATATGTTATTGTATTTTTTACAAATTTGAATACAAGAGAATTATTCATGAATTCATTATTTTAATATTTTAATATTTAATAAGAGAATTATTCATGAATTCATTATTTTAATATTTCATGTCAGTAGTTAATACTGAAGACTTATATTTATTATGAATTTATCAACATCTCTTCCATAAATCATTGTTTTTGTTTAAAAAAAGAAAACATTACATAGAAAAAAATAATTTCTTTGAGTATTTTTAATAAAAATTAAAGATGATTGAGATTGATTTACTTTTATATAGCATCCCAAGTAGCAAGCTTTGTTTCCAAAATTTTGCTACAACAACAATTTTCCAACATTTCTAACCTTATCGGCAACAACAAAAAATGTTGTAGCAATGTTGCGACAATGTGAAAAATGTCCGCTTTTGTCTAAAACTCAATGTTGCCGAAATGTTACCTCAACTTGATGCTGTCAAATTGAAGTAACTGTGCTTGTTGTCACAATGTTGTCACAACTGATACTTGAAAATACTTAGGGAACATTTGCACAATGTTTCGGCAATACAATGAAGTAACGTCGGTGAACGAAATTGTTGCTGAAATGTTGACACAGCACTTTCACATTGAAATGTCGAAACACTGCTGCAACACGGACAAAACAAGCTGGAAACAAACGACCTATCCAGTTGGATTTTAATTTTAACTTTTTAGCAACATTGTGGAAACGTTATCCAACATTTCAGACTGGGGCGCAAAATATTGCTGAAACATTTTCTTAACATTGCTACGAACTATCAAAAACATTGTAAAAACAATGGCGGGAACTTAGAAAAAAACAACAAACTCACTATTTATTTATTATTGTTTTTATTAGAACTTTTTTTCGTTATTGATTTTCAATAGTTACAGTCACTCAAAAGACCTTGAACAAACGAAATGCGCACAAAATTTCATATTTTACGGTAAGGTCACAATCGATGCTAGCATCGCAAGGTAGCAAGCAACGTTTCCTTACAATACAAGTGAAAAATATTTCATAGTAATAAATATTGACGAGAGAAAGGCCCTTAGAGTCGTTTTATTTTCCTTTTTATTATTTATCTTTGGCTTATAGAGACCAGAAGTTACAAGTATCAGTTTTATACAGTTTGATACATAAAAATAATAATAATGGCATCACAAACGAGTTTCACACCCAAATCTTTCGACTGCTTCTACGGCTCAAAGCGCCTTTTTTAAATAGGGGCTAAGACTTACAATCTACATGAAAAGTTTAATGCAATGACTGGTTCTTTTTTCTTTTATCCAATGCACTGTATCAAAAAATGTTTACTCTAGGGATTAACACTCACAAGCATGAATTGCAAAACGCTGAGATTTAAATTTAAACAATCTAAATAAATAAGGCTTGAAAAAAAAAGAACCATATATGACGCTTTCGTGAAAGAATAATACTAGAGATGATACGAACAATCGACTCTTTAATCCAAAATCCCGATTTAACATTGGCACATTCATTTTATAAGGTAGTGAAAAATTTGTTTGAAAGAAATATGTATGAAACCATCATGCGGACATATGGTGCGCATAATGTTGTCGAACGTTCAACTAGTACATATTACTTTGATTTATACGAGTAAGTGTACTATGAGCTCTGTTAACAAAAGTGAAAAAAGTTATATACTAATAAAGTTAAGCTCTGTCAAGAAACATGAAAAAAGTTATACTTTTTTCAGTTTGTTAAAAGTTAACTAAATATTAACTAAATATTGACGAGAAGAACCCTTTGAGGCATTTTATTTTTCTTTATTCTATACTTAATCTTTGGCCTAGAGACTAGCAGTTATAATTAAGTATTAGTTTTATATGTGATGATACATAGATAATCATCATGCTACCACAAGTAGAGAGGGTTCTGTGGCCAAACATGGGTCGCATCGATTTGAAGGCGTATTTTTATGTATCTTGATCCGGAGAATCCAAATTTTCGGGTCCCAATTCGATCCGATGGTAATATAAAAGGTTATTGACAATTTAAATAAACAAATGGCCATATCTCGGAAACTACGCATGATAGAGCAAAAAGATACGGATAAAAGTTGTTCAACTCATTGAGATCTACAATAAATCTTCCTATCGATTTTTTGCAGAAATCAATAATTTGCGAGATATTTGTAATAAAAAAATCAAAAGCGTGCAAAAGCGTCGGCCAAGTACTGTTTATAGTTTTTTCCCATCATTTTTGATCTGCTGAATTCAATTTTGTACATAAATATAAATTTATGTACCTTTTGCAAAATTCATAATGAAAGCTTCTGGGTCAGCCATGAAATTGATAATGATTTAATTCCGATTCGTAAAACAGAATTAATCCAAAAATTTGAATTTTTGAGATCATAAAGCATTGGAAAAGTGTACAAACAAGACCCGACTGAGCTCCTTATCGATTTCCATTTTTTATAGGAAATATCTTGCAAATTATTGAATTGTGCAAAAAATTTATAAGAAGCTTTTTTGTAGATAACAGTGAGATAAACAACTTTTGTTTGAAAATTTATGGTCTATCGCTCGTAGTTTTTGAGATATGGCCATTTATTTATTTAAATTGTCAATAACTTTTTATATTACCAGCGGATCGAATTGGGACCCAAAAATTAAGATTCTCCAGATCAAAATACATAAAAATACGCCTTCAAATCGATGCGATCCATGTTTGGCCACAGAACCCTCTGGGCGTCTAGACTAAGTCTCAGACCCAAAACTCTCGATGGATTTTTCGACTCAATGCGCCTTTTGACGTACCGGCTAAAGTGGAACAATATTTACGCACAATATTTTTTACCGTAATGAACAAGTTTTTGCAAAGCTATCTTAGGAACAAAGCTACAATTAGAGAACAGAACTGTCGTATGTACGCGCTTAAAAATTTGAGGCTTCATGTTAGTCCTCTTGTATAATGCATTTTTTCACTCTTCAACTTCGTCTTTCTCTTCTTGGTCGATCAAATCTTGGATGGTTCTTTTGTTACTAAAAATGATAAAGTTTATGAGTAAATTCAAGATGGTGTTTCGCATAATCGAATATTGTTAATGCTTTCATACCCTTTTATCCTTCTTTTTTTTTCGTATTGCGAAATGGTGCCTGTCTTAACCATAGTGAGCAATTGTCGTTTGCCTGAGTAAAAGTATATTTTTGTTCTGCATGATTCTTAAACTTTTCTACAGCAACCCCTTGAAAAATTTTCATGCAAATTAGTAAACTGTGTCCTGTTACTAAGGAATAAATTCGTACCTTTGCTAATTTTCCAAATCTCAGTATCTGAAAAACCTACTTTTGTACGGCTGCAGCCAACGAAAACAAAATTCGAACCGACTTTGTCGGTCAAACAACATTCAGGCATTCTTACACAAGCTTTGTGTCCAGATACTCCTCCCTGGTCACCAAGAAAACTTTCCTGCAAAAATTTGAAATTTGTTTTTAATCTACGGATAAAAAGTTATCTCCATGTATATATGTGTGTGTGTGTGTGTGTGTGTGTGTGTGTGTGTGTGTGTCGATTAGTCTTACTACTCCTTTTTTATAAACGTCGTCATTTAAAAGCTTCTCCTCATTTTCTAAAAATATCTTCAGTGAGGTTGCTCTTAAGTCTTCATGAAGATTATTTAATGCATATCCCGAGGTAGAAGAAGTACCTTTTTCAAAATTTTGCATTTTGATTTGATGCATAATTTTATTTTGATTTGATAGTACCTCCTGAAATCTATCTGGAAATCCATAAATATGATTATATACATATCATCAGACTCACGTAATCAAATGAAAGTAAAGCAAAAATCGTCCAACATACTTCGAGTACATGCAAATATGTCTCGTTCATTCATTTGATGTAAGTCATTATCTGTTAGTTCAGGCAAGGTCTTTCTAGAGTTATTTGCTTTTTTTCCTGTAGCCTTTATTATTATAGGATCTTCATCTACAGAAGGAGATTCAATAATTTTAATCATCTCTAAACCAGCAGCATATGATTCTGAAAAAATTTTTGAATTTCTATAATTTATGGATTTTGGAAGATGAACATGAGTAACGTGCGACTATATCTCAACGATATTTTTGTTAATGGAACATCTGTTTTTCCTTCCAATTTAGGAATAGTTTTACATGACAAATTAAAGACGAAGATAGAAATTGTGGTTAACGTCATCGAAAATTAAACACCATTTTGCATTCACATATTTCTTTTATAATTGCTTTTCACAAATCGACTGTATTTCACGAATACTTCATTCCTTTTATAACAATGTCAAACTATAATACTGCTCACTTTGTAATAAAACGGTGTACTGTTTATTTATTTTACGTTTGTGAAACTATCTTTACTGGAAAACTCGTTATTTGTACACATGCAGTTAATTTTTGATGATTTAGTAACATTTTTATTAAGTCATTATTTTATGATCTAGCTTAAAAAATTTAGTTCTCTAACATTTAGACAAAATGCTAAACAAAAATTTTGCTATTAACTTAAAGAAATTGCAGCACCTAACCCTTTCAAATTGAATACATACTTGCTTACTAAATTCAATGAAGCAAAACTACAGCAAGATATACAATACTAACCAAGAAAGTTAAAGAATTAGCAATTCTTAGCAACTATTTCCCACTCTCGAATTCACCTCGTACGTCAAGGTACACGAACTGAGGTATTCCCATTACTACCCCCGTAAGCTGTATACTATTTTAAATTACCTGCAGTTCCAAAAGTTTGTCTGATTGATCTCGTTCGCCAGTCTTCCGCCGGCTCTACGCGCGGTATAATATATTGGGTTATCACATTACTATTATTGACATCATTTGGCCAACGACTATACTGGTGCTGCTCAGTTAACCAATTTGAAGGCATTACAGTCAACTTGGAAGATTTCTGAAATTATACAATATACCAAGGAAGATTAAGACCTGAAATTGCATGAAAAAAATTATTATTATGGATACGTAACCAAATAAACAAAATATTATGTACGCATTAATATTATTTTTTATAATAAAGTATTTTATAAGAAAGGTTATTTATACTAATATTTGAAAGTAATTAATTTAGTTAATTAAATAATTAACTGGAACCTACTGTTCTCACTTTTATTTTTATTTTCTTTGTTATTATCATTATTTTCCATCAACTTTTTATGCAAATCCGAGGTTTCCGTATCATCTACAAGTGAAAAAATATGAAAACGTTTATTCAAAATTTCCTGAACTGTTAAGCACAATGTAATAAATAATCGTCTATTATGTAATTTTTACAAGTTCAATACGAGTATAAACTAATCAACTAGAACTTACTGCTTTCATTCTTCCTGATGACATCATTGTCCTTCGAGCTGTCATACTCATAACCATTCAAATGTTCATCTTCTACTTTGGACTGGTTTCCCTTATCGTCTTCATCTTCAGAATCATTGGATAGGAGTTCTGTAACAGAAAAAAAATAGGACAATCAATTAAAATTTATTTGAGAAATTTATTTGAGTTTAGATTGCATAGGTGCCTTTATGGTAGTAGCGCAAGTGTTTAAGTAAGTCAATTAACTAAAACTTACGTAGTTGTTCTGCGTTTGTAATTTCTTTGCTGGTATAGTTTGACATGGATTGACTGTTTTGAAAATCGTCTTGCACCAGACCTGGTACATCTCAAAAAACATTTTTTATTTTTTATTTTTTATTTTTAAAATAATTCATCATTTTTACGCAACAAAATGTGTTAATAAATTAAAATTTGTTTAATATTTCTCAATCTTATAGAGAATAAAAATTCTTATAAAAATTAAATTTCTTATAAAGTAATAAGTAAATTTAGATAATACGTTGTAATCTGTATAAGTGTAAATTATGTAATTGTAAATTGTAAAACAGCTTGAAATAGATCAACAAATGCTAGTTTTTCACGATCCTCTTATTTGTTTTTGAAAATATATTTTTAAAGAAGAATTTTCTTTTGAATTGTTACAAATAAAAATCACTTGGTTTCAATTTTTGAAAAATTCAACATTCATTTCTGAAAATAATTTAGTCTTTATACACCTGCAGTAGTCTCCTTTTTGATTTCATATGCGCAAGTTTGCCGTTTTGTGCCCAAACCAACAGCCACCGTAGTGTCAGATGATGAAGTACATCCACCTACATTTTGAAATAGTATGTGATTTTAGAAAGAATCTTTGATCGTACTTGATATAATAAAAAGCACTGATCTTTATAAAATTTCAATTTCGTTAAATAGAGAAAGTTTCAACCTAAGGCTTGAATTACATTTAATTCATGGAACATTTACTACTAAATATCTAAACTTTTTTAATATATAGGAAAAGCATTGTATACATCAATTTTAACATTATTAAAAGTTTAAGAAATCAAATAATTAAGATGTCATTGTATACGTAAAAAAATAGATACAATTATCAAAATTTGCAAATTAAAAATTTCAATATAATTTTTACCAAAAATATCATCTATTGGAACTTCTGGAATGTCCAAAGGAACCTGGTATTCCTTCTTTTGTAGCTCTTCCTTTGGATCTGCTGTAGAATCAGATGAACTAGAGCTATCATCGTGACTCTCGTAATCGTAATCATCGTTGCGTTTGCGTTTGCGAGTTCTGGCTATTGTTGCGTCGGCCGTGGGGATTTCATCAGCCTCATTTTGACGTTTCTGGCGCTCATACTCGGCATCTACTTTGGCCTTAGCTTCCAATAGTGTACCTGATAATTGCGTTAATACATATGTTTATTTCTAAGTTATTTTATGATACAAATATGCTTAATTTAACAATATTCGCTACTACTTCGAAAATAAAAGAAATAGGATCTTTGCACGAAAAATTCCATTACGTCCACTTTATAAAGGATCAAAAATAATTAGACACATATTTTTTTGTTTTCAGGTCCGATAAAAATTAACAGAGATACGTAGCGTGAAACATGCTCGTGACGTTACGATTGTAAAAAACGTCGGCATACTTTGTTTGATCTTATGCCGAAGAACTATAACGCGAAACCACCGCTCATATTACATGCGGCTGAAAAATAAACTGAACAAAGTACACTTACTTGCAGTTCCAAGAATATCCACGTGAAAGATTGGCCATTGTTTTTTCCTCTCGCTTTTGTTTAGCACCAAAGTGGATATAGCGTAACTATTTGCCCCTTTTGGCCATGCGCTCGCATCGACTTTACGTTCCACATTGTTTTCCATTATTTGTATTTTACATATCCAGGATTCAGGAACAGTTGTCAGCTCATTGTTGTACAGGAATCTTACGATTTTGTACTTTATATCAATGTTCTTCTTTGATTTAGGCACCATTTTCACTGTTTTTTTATTTATTGAAAGAGAATGAATTTATTTCTGAACCGGCACACCGTGGCAGCGACCGGCGACTCGCGATCGGTACAGGCCGCAGTATTTCTCGAGAACGTTCATAAACTTGGCAACAGCGAACACTCGCGCTGGTGACACACTGATCTAACTGTTGCAAGTCACACGTGTCTTGTCCTGCTTTTAGCTCACCACCTTCTACGCTGTTGCCAAGTTTCTAGTCTACAAGCAGAGCGCAGCATGCCCGTCTTTGTCTTCTCAAAAACAAAGGAACTCCGTGGCTCGAAAAATTGGAGAAGTGGTTTTTCGCTGGTTACCGCCCGCGTTATACTCCTATCAGTTTTCATCATGTAGATCAAGGCTTTTCGATTGCTAGTGGTGATTTATTGACATAAGGTAAATAGTATTATTATGTAGTTAGTTTATTTATTTACAACTTATATGTTACATTTTCATTTCTTACATTACTATTTGTGTCTCGTATCCAGTTTGTGTAGTTGATAATGTATGTGTTGTATGTGTGTGTATGTGTGTGTATGTCTGTGCGTGTGCATGTGTGTGTGTGTGTGTTGTGTATATATGTACATATGTAGGTGTGTTTGCAACTCTTGCGTCTCTGTCTTCTGCGCCTGTCCTTTCAGCTTTTCTTCCCATGTTTTCTATTGATTAATCTTCTCTTCCTCTCTCTCTCTCCGAAATCTACCTTTTCCGCTCTTCTGTTTTTCTCTTTCTTACATATTTTCTTTTCAACTTTTTCCTTTGTTACTTTCTTTTGCCTTTTCACCTTTGCCTTTCCTTTGCTTTTGCTCTCATTCTTGCTAATCATTTCATCTATCTTTCTCCTTATTAGGGCTTTGATACCTTTTTCTTATTTCGTATTGCTCCCTCTGCCTTTCCTTTCCTCAACCTCACTTATTTTTCCTTAGTATCTGATAATTTGTCTTCAGATTTACCTTTTTCTTTCTTTTCTTCGATTCTTCTTCTTTTCCATTTTGCTCCATCCTCCAATACCTGCTTCCTCTCGCTTGTGTAGTTGCTCGTACTTGTGTTTTGTGTGTGTGTGTGCATGTGTATGTTTATGTTTGCGCGTGTGTGCGTGTTTTGTGTGTGTATGTGTGTGTATGTAGATGTGTCTACGAGTCTTGCTTCTCTGTCTTCTGTTTCTGTCTCTCCTTAGGGTCTTCCTCTCGTTTCATTACCTAACCTAAACCATTCCTTTATTTGCAGGCCTTTTATTCTTCCCTCTCCTTGAATTTCCTTTAACATATACCTTTTCATTTCTTCTTTCAGTTCTTTCCACTCGTTTATGTATCTTGATTTTTCTAGTTTTTCTTCTAGTTCTTTTTCTTCTTTTTTCTTTAGCTCTTCTCTCATTTATTCTCAAAACTCTTCCCTCATTTCATCTCCCTCTTCCCTCTCTCTGTATATTTTACTTTTTTCTAGCCTTTCCTCTCTCTTTTCCTTCTTACCCTTTTTATCTTTTCCATTGCTTTCCCTTTCCTTTAGTTCTCTCCATGCTTCTTTTTTTATTGAGTCATCTCTTTCTTCTCTTATGTTGTTTTCATACCTCATTGCTCTTTCTAATGCTTTTTCTTTCATTTCTTGTCTTCCTGTTTCCCATCGTATTACGTAACTTAGCATGTTTCTATCTAATCCTAATACCCACTTTATGTATTTTAGTTGTAGTCTCTCTATTTCTTCATATCTCTTCCATCCCCAGATTTCTGCTCCATACATAATCACGCTTTTCGCCAGTGCATCGAACAGGTTCATCCTTAGCTCCCAATTTTCTCTAAATAGCTTTTCTCCTACCCCCCATAGTCTTCTGAGTCCCATATATATTTTCCCTTCTACCTTCTTTATCTGCTTTTTATTTCCGTTATTTCTGCTTATCACATACACTGCCGTCCATATTTATTTGCCCACCCAGAGAAAAAATTACATAAAATTAAAAGTTTTGTTACTAAGGAAGTATTCACCCTATCGAAGCCTCCGGGAGCTCATTTTGTAGGTTCTGGCGAGTACTTTAAGATACATGTCCTCCCGAATCGATTAATAATTTTTTTCCATGTTTTATCAAGACATAAAGGTAAGTAAAAAATCAAAAATTTTTTGCCCACTTTTAAGTCCGAACATTTTTATGGGAAAAATTTCCACGATAAATCTAAAAGGAGTATTTCGAAGCTTGTTCGAAGAGCTTTCGAATGCGAGGTAGCAGGATGTTTTTTCATAATTAGCTTAAAAGTTACAGACGTTTGAAAGAAAAAAAAACACTTTTTTTCGAGAATTATTATTTTGGTACCATCTACTCGCATGGAAAAACTTTACTCGGAAAAAACGTGTAATTTGTAGCGTAGAATCAACCTAAATTTTCTCAGATTTATTTCGTAAAATTTTTTTTCCTACATTTTGGAGTCGATTATTGTACGACTTTGTGGTATTCCATGAATGAAAAAATCGTTATTTTTATTTTCTACGGTTTTTCAATTCTTTGAAGCCGAAAGCAATCTAGGAATTTTCATAAATACAGCAAGAAAATTATCACAAAAGGTTTTTATCATCTCTAAATTACAAAGTATAAGTAATATAAAATCATATCCAATGAATCAACAACGTTGAATTCTTTCGGAATCATAAAAATAAGATAGACTCTAAGAATTGGTCACTTCACTTCAAGCGTAATTCAGCTTTGTTTATAAACATACGATGACACCGTGATACTCTAGGTAAACTCAGTTAATAAACTGCCAGTTCATTCATACAATCTCTTTAGTCGCCAGCATGGGAAAAACTGCGAATTTATCAATAGAGAGCCGTAGTGAGATCGTGGCTCTTCACAAAATCGGAAAGAGCAATAGGGATATAGCTAAAACGCTCAAGTTATCACGGCGTACGGTTGATTATAACGTAAAAAAGTTTTTAAAATTTGGCACAGTGACCACAAGAAAAAATGCAGGCAGACCGAGGAAAACGACGAAGAAACAAGATGATAATATAGTTCACTTGAGTACTCGAAATCGCCGCCTAACAGCTGTAGAATTATCATCAGAAGTAAGTAAAAGTATTGGTAAATCGATTAGTGTCACTACAGTCAAACGAAGGCTCGCAGAAAAAGGGCTTCATGGAAGAATAGCAGTCAAAAAACCACTTTTAAGAAAAGTAAATGTGGCTAAGAGATTGAAATGGGCCAAAGAGCATAAGGATTGGACTGTGAACGATTGGAGGAAAGTATTGTGGAGTGACGAATCGAAATTTGAAGTTTTTGGTTCAAAAAGAAAAGTTTATGTTAGGAGGCGCAAGAATGAGAGTCATTCTCGGGAGTGCATTGTACCTTCTGTCAAACACGGTGGAGGATCTGTGATGGTTTGGGGATGTTTTGGAGGGTCCAGAGTAGGGGATTGCATCCGAATTGAAGGAATATTAAATAAAGAAAAATACAAAAGTATACTTCAAAGGAACGTAGTGCCTTCTGGAAGACGTCTGCTCGGTCCCAATTTTATTTTCCAACAGGACAATGATCCGAAACATACCTCGAACATTTGTAAAAATTATTTGGAGAGCTTGCAGAACCGGCAAATACTACAAGTCATGACATGGCCTCCTCAATCACCTGATCTGAATCCTATTGAATTATTATGGGAAGAACTCGACCGAGCAGTACGGAAAATTTGCCCTACGTCTAGAGAACATTTATGGACGATCCTGCAAGAAGAATGGAAAAAGATTCCAGCTTCCACCTTGGAAAATTTGATCCTGAGAATGCCAAGAATCTGCAAAGCAGTTATCAAGAACAAAGGTTGGCATTTTGATGAAAAAAACATTTAATTACAGTATTATAATTTTATAGTTCAATCAAATTCAAATAGATAATTTTTTGTGAGATTCTCATACTGTTATGTTATTAGGAGTGACTTGACTGTTTAGATGTTTCTCTTAATATTTATATATACATATATATATTATTATTATTACTATTATTATTATTACTACCAAGAAACATGAATTTCTAAAGCTATCAAAACGTATGGATTGATAATTTATTTATTTATTATATTTATTTCGATAATGAACTAATAAAAACTGAATATTTGATATTTTCTATACTATTGATTTTTTTATTGTTCCTTGTTAAGAAAATGATCATTTCAATCTATAATAAAGTATTCCAGTTATTACAGAATACCACAAAGTCGTACAATAATCGACTCCAAAATGTAGGAAAAAAAATTTTACGAAATAAATCTGAGAAAATTTAGGTTGATTCTACGCTACAAATTACACGTTTTTTCCGAGTAAAGTTTTTCCATGCGAGTAGATGGTACCAAAATAATAATTCTCGAAAAAAAGTGTTTTTTTTTCTTTCAGGCAAAAAATTTTTGATTTTTTACTTACCTTTATGTCTTGATAAAACATGGAAAAAAATTATTAATCGATTCGGGAGGACATGTATCTTAAAGTACTCGCCAGAACCTACAAAATGAGCTCCCGGAGGCTTCGATAGGGTGAATACTTCCTTAGTAACAAAACTTTTAATTTTATGTAATTTTTTCTCTGGGTGGGCAAATAAATATGGACGGCAGTGTATCCCAAGTAGTTGTACTCTTTAACCATCTCTATCTTCTCATCTTCCCATTCGAATTCTTCTTCCTTCCCCCTTCCTCCTCCGCTCCTGCATTTCATCATCTTTGAATTTCCTACATTTAACTCTAATCCCCTTTCTTCCAGGTATCTTTTTAATTTTTTCAGCATTGCTTTCATTCCACTTTCACTCTTTTCCACCACCACTATATCATCTGTATATCCTAATGTCCATATTTTCTTCCTTCCTATCACTACCCCTCCTTCCTGCACCTGCTTGATCTTCACTTCCAGGTCGGCGAAGGCAAGATTAAATAGCGTGGTGCTCAAAGGGCACCTTTGCCTTACGCCTTTGTAAGTCTCAAACTCCTCAATTATTTCTCCTCCACATTTTACCTTACTCCCTGTTTTCTTATATGTTTCTTCTATTCTTTTCCTAATTTTTCTATTTATCCCTTTCTCTTTCATTGTTTCCCATATTTTCATCCTCTTTATCTTGTCAAAAGCGGCCTTCATGTCGGCAAAGAATACAAACAGTTTTCCTCCTTTTTCCCTTATTTCCTTCCCTATTATTGTTTTTAATATATATATTGCGTCCATTGTTCCTCTTTTCTTCCTAAATCCCATCTGTGTATCATTTAGCGTTTCTTTAGCTTCTAGTTCTCTTTCGAGCTTTTTCCTCAGTATTTCCGCATATTTTATATCCCGTGTCCATCAGCGTTATTCCTCTATAGTTTTCTACTTATTCTTTCCTCCCTTTCTTATATACGAGGTGTGTTCAAAAAGTAAGGTGACTTTGTATTTTTAAGAAAAAATATTTATTTATTTATCAATATTTATGTTGTCCCCTTCAAAGTAATCTTCCTCAGATACAATACACTTATGCCAACGGTTTTTTCAATCCTCAAAGCACTTCTCATAAGCACTTTTCGGTATAGCCTTGAGCTCTTCCAGCGATGCAGTCTTTATCTCTTCAATTGTTGCAAATCTCCGTCCTTTCATAGGTCTCTTTAGATTTGGGAACAAGAAAAAGTCACATGGGGCCAAATCCGGTGGATATGGTGGCTGAGGCATGATTGTGGTGTTGTTTTTGGCCAAAAAATCTCTCACAAGCAAAGATGAGAGAGCAGGGGCATTATCGTGATGCAAAAGCCATGAATTGTTTTTCCACAATTCTGGGCGTTTTCTTCGTATTGCTTCTCGCAAACGGCGCAAAACTTCAAGATAATACTGTTTATTGACCGTACGTCCATATGGTAAGAACTCCTGATGCACCAAGCCATGATAATCGAAGAAAACAGTGAGCAAAACTTTGACATTTGACCGAACTTGGCGTGCTTTTTTCGGTCTTGGCTCATCTGGGCTCTTCCATTGGGACGATTGGACTTTGGTTTCGATATCATAACCATATACCCATGATTCGTCACCAGTTATAACCCTTTTAAGTAAATCTGGGTCGTCGTTGACGTCATTCAACAGTTCTTGAGCGATGCTCATGCGATGGTTCTTTTGGTCAAAATTTAGCAATTTCGGAACAAACTTCGCTGACACACGTCTCATGCCCAAAACGTTAGAAAAAATTTCATGGTA
Organism: Phymastichus coffea; assembly: GCF_024137745.1. Taxonomy (NCBI): domain Eukaryota; kingdom Metazoa; phylum Arthropoda; class Insecta; order Hymenoptera; family Eulophidae; genus Phymastichus; species Phymastichus coffea. Next base: position 812,362 of record NW_026706846.1, read on the forward strand.
CGAGCCAAGCGATATACCAACATCCTTAGCAACTTCTCTGATAGTGATTCGACGATTTTCCAGAACAATTTTCTTCACTGCTTGAACGTTTTCATCAGTTGTTGACGTGCTTGGGCGTCCGGGTCGTTCGTCATCTTCAACGTTTTCGTGGCCATCTTGGAAACGCTTATACCACTCATAAATCCTTGCTTTACTCATAGCAGACTCACTATATGCCTTTGTTAACATTTGACAAACTTTACTACACTTTATTTCATTTTTTACGCAAAATTTAATACAAATTCTTTGATCCATTTTTTTTCACAAACGAAAATCGCCGAGCTCGAAAAACACGTCTAACGTTAGCGGCTGCCACTTAAAAAGTAAGCAATGAATATTGCTGAAAATTTTATCGTACTTCAGGGGCATGTGTACCAACATAATAAAAAAAAATTTTATACAAGCGGACTCTCCAAACCCGCGAAATTTAAAAATTCTCGTTACTTTTTGAACACACCTCGTATAACCATTACGCCTCTCACAACCAAACAAAAAATGCTATACACTTGAAACTTGGTACAGATGTTCGGGAAGAGTGTACCAACATAACAAAATAAAAAAATCGATAATCAAAAGTACGTTGCCCGTGAAATTTGAAAAGTCACCTTACTTTTTGAACACACCTCGTATTGGTACTATTATTGCCTTCCTCCATTCTTCCGGATATCCTTCTCCGTTCCATATTCCGTTTAAGCATTTTGTCATTTCTTTTATCAAGCCTTCCGTGCCTTCCATCCACGCTTCATTTGCTATACCATCTTCTCCTGTCGCCTTTTTCTTTTTCATTTTTCTTATTACCTCTTTTACTTCTCTTTCTTTGATTTCTTCACCTTCCTCTCCTTCGTTGTCTTCGGTTTCTTCCCCTTTGCTTTCTTTCTTTTCTTTCTCTACCAGTTGTTTCTTGAAGTGCTTTAATCATTCTTCTTTTCCTATATTATCATCTTATCCAATTTTTTTCTTCTTATTGTCATTCACTTTATCCCAGAATTTTCTTCTCGTCTTATCTTTTCTTATTTCTTCTGCCACGCTTTTCCCCTCATCTTCTTTTACTTTTCTTATTTCCTCTCTGTATTCTCTCTTTGCTTCTAGGTATTTGCCTCTGTCTCCTTCCCCTTTTCTTACCTTATTTAACTCTACCGTCACCCTAGCCCTTTTTATCTTGCATTCTTTTCTCCACCAGCTTTTTTTCGATCCTTTTTTTTTCTTATCTTCTTTTTTACAACTGCGTTATTCACTCTAATTTTTATCTCTTTCCATTTTTCTGTTCCCTCTATTGCGTCTATCCATCTCTGATATTCCCTTATATCTTCTTCGCTCCAGTCGTCTATCATTCTTTCTTCCGCTTCTTTTCTTTCTTCCGCTATTTTGTCTCCCAATTCCACCTCTATTGGTAAGTGGTCCGACTTTACCCTCTCTTTTATTTAAACCCTTTTTATTGCCTCATCACCTTCCTCGTTACCTACTACATAGTCTATCATTGACATTCTTCTCGCTCCTATATATGTTATTTCTCCCTCTTCATCTCCTTCTTTTCTCCCATTCGTTATCACTAAGCCCCTTTTTCCTAGCCATTTTATCATTTCTTCTCCCTCTGCGTTTAACACTTTATCCTTAGCTTTTATTTCTTCTAGGCTTTCTTCTGTCTCCCATTCTCTCCCTTCATTTCCTGTTCTTGCGTTGAAATCTCCTCCTATAATTATTGTTTTTCCTCTGTTCTCCTCTATCTCTTCGCTTAGGTATTCATAGTTTTCCTTCTTCTCGTGTTGCATATACATCGATGCTATCATGTATTTCCTCCCTCGGATTTTTATTTCTCCTACTATTACCTCACTTGTCCTTTCTTTCTTCCATTCAACCTTACTTATCGCTTTCCTCTCTCTTACCGCCATTATTCCTCCCCCTTCTTCCTTCCCTTCTTGAGTCTCTCCACTCTATGTTGTACGCTTTCAGTTGTTTCTCCACACCAGTTCTTGCCCCTTGCCTCTTCACCCAGGTTTCCGTTAGCCCTATTATGTCGAATTCCCTAACATATTCCCAGTCGTCTTCCTCCATGCTCCTCATCCCCGCCACGTTCCAGAATAGTATCTTTACTGCCTTTCTTCTCTCTCTCTCTCCCTTCCCTCCTCTCTCTCTCTTTTATCCCTATTGTTTTCGAAACCCTTCCGCCCTTTTTCCTACCATTTTTCCCTCTTTTTCGCTCCACCACCATTCTTCTTCCTCTGACTTCACCCCGTTATGCCACATCTTTACCTCGTTACCTTTACTTTTTATTTCTCTCGCTTTCCTTCTTACTTCCACTCTTATCTTCCTCTACTTCCACGTCCAGTCCTATGTATATCTTTTTATTTTCATCTATGTATATCTTTTTCTGTCCCAGCTTCTTTTTCTTCTTCATAATTCCTTCTTTTTGTTTCCATGAAGCGCATCTAATTTGCCACATATTTTTTCCTCTTTCTCTCCGATCATCCCTCCCCGCTGTCCCTCCTATTCTTCTCAGATTCACTATCTCTCCTTTCATTTCTAGTTCCTCCCTTAACCAGTCCTCTGCCTCTCCCTTCTTTTCCCATCTTAACTCTCCCTCTAAGTCTGTCACTATTATATTGTTTATCCTACTTTCTCTATCAATTTTTTCTCTCATATACTCTAATTCTTCCTTATTGCCTACTTCTGTTCCTCTTTGCTTCTTGTTTCCTCCTTCTATACTTTCTTTTAATTTCATGCACTACTCTTCCAACTGATTCGTCCTCTCTTCCCATTTTTCCTGCAGTTTCTCTACTTTCTACTTTTTCCCTTTCTTCTTTCGTCTCTTTCTTTCTTTCTTCTCTCTCTCTCTCTCTTGTTCTCTCCTAAATTTTCCTATTTCTTTCTCCTATCTTTCTTCTCTTTTTTTCCCCTCTGCCTCCATTCTTTCCATTTTTCCCATTATTTCTTTAAACATTTCTGTCCATTCTTTCCTTTCATCCTCCCATGCCTCTCTTAAATCCCTTATATCTGCCCGTATCTTTTCCATTATATCTTCTGCACCACTACTTTTTCCCACTTCTCTTATCGTGTTGTCCAATCCTTCTCCCCCCTTCCCTTCCATCTCGCTCCCCTCGCTTTTACTCTTGCACTCGCTTTCACTTTGCCTCTCTCATTTCTCCTCTATTATTCTCCCTCAGCCCCTCTTCGCTCTCTCTCCTCCTCACCACCTTTACTCTTTTCTTCTTTTCCTCCTCTGGGCCTTTCTTATCCATCCTTCCATTTTTATCTCTTAATTTTTCAGTTGTCACAAATCTTTCCATCACTATCCCGCATGCCTTCGACTCTCTAATTCTACTCGTGATCCCACCTTTATCCCCTGTCTTACCTTTTCTGTCTCCGCCTTTACTTCTTACCGCTCCTCCCCTCTGCCTGCCTTTCCCGCTTCTTGATTTTCTCTCTTAACCTCAACTTTTCTTTTTTCTTTATTCCTCTTTCTCTGCTTTTTCCTGCTCTTTTCCAAGCCTCTCTCTCTCTCTCTACTCCACTCTTCTTCCGCCTCCACTCTCTTTTCACCTCAATTTCTCTCCTCAAACACTTTTCCTCTTTAACTTTCTCACCAAAACTCGCACTCACGTCCAAGACACGTCCACACTCTTCCACCGGCCTTCCTCTAATCCTAGTATTATTATGTATATATTGTACTTTTAATTACCCACGTGACCAGATATTCACTTAATTCATATGTAGAACAAAATTATTCTAACTTAACCTAAAACCTACTTTCCAACAATTTCTTTTGTATTTTATTTATTTTTTACATTCAATTCTTGTTTTTTTATAAAGTGACAAAAATTTGAGGAATATAATATCCGCAATTAATGATTTTCGTAATCACGTAATTGTTTTTGTTTCAGAAAATATTGGAAAAAATTCGTTGCATTTTAGTGAAAATAAAATAGTCTAATAATGAATGAAACCATGCACAATTTCTATGGCGTAATTATGTGAAAAATCCATGACCAAATAACCTGTTGCATAGGTAATGTAGTACAGATGAATGATTTCATATTTTATATTTCAATATTGAATTACCTACTTTGATGTCTGCGCTGATAAGAAAATTAAATTATATAAAAAGGCTGATTATATCACAACTTACTGCTACTGAAGAATTTTCTGCGTATATTGACGTATTTCAATGATGATGTATGATTAATGTCTATAAAGGTTATAACGGGGTTCCTGCTCAGCTTCGCTCGAGCGGGACACGCTATATAAAAGTAGCCGCGGAAAAGTAGATGAAGGGCTCTCCAGAGCAGATCAGCACTCCTGCACCGAACGTCCTGGGTCCAGCAGCTCAGTTGCCTCCTTCCCAAGTCGGAAACTTGGCCCGCGGAGAGTGTCGTAGGCTTTCGCGTGACAAAGCGCGACAGCCAAAGAGAAGCTAAAGCGCGTAATCGCATGTACAACTAGAAATCGAGGAAAATGATAGACAGCAAAGGGATGAGTTCAAGTCATTTATTCAACAAACAAACGGTAGCGTAATTCGCACGCAGTATAAGCGGCAGCGTGGATGGTCTCGCGTCAAATTTCAGTGCAGCCGACAGGCTGCGCACACGCTACGCAGCGAGGAACTTGCTCGCGCACGCCCTGTAAGAGCGGTTAGGCACAATGGCGACGGCTAACCGGCGCGCACCGTTCGAACGAGAAAGCGACATCGCTTACTCGTGTCGGCTCTTTAGCCGGTCGAAATGTCTCGGTCACTCGACTTAGATGAAAACGGCAACCGCACTTGCTCGTTGTAAATCGGACGAAGCGACAATACGCGTATAACGGAAGCCTGTTTGTAGGCCGAACGAAAACAGAAAAGAAATAAGCAACTATGCGGTAAGGTATCAACAAGGATATGCAATTTAAGCAACGCAGGAGGAGAGAGCCATAGAGAGAGAAGCCAAGTTAACAGACTGGTACTTACAATGCTGGAACTGACGAGTCGCTCTACAGTAGATTCGCAAGTAGTTCTCGGCGCGCTCGCTTACAAAGGATTTGTTAATCGCGTTATCGCTTCTTGCGTTTACGCTTTTTCTCTCTGCTTCTATCACCGAGTGTTCGCTGGGCTTTTCGGGAACAGCGTCGATGGTTGTCACGTGTGTGGCTATTAAACCTAATTGCTCTCTCTAGTAATTAGCGAGCTCGCGTTGCCGGTTGCTTGTTCGTTGCCGGTCGGAAGCAGACTTGCTTTTTGTCCCTACTCTTTCTCTCTCCTCGAAGGGCTCGCCTCTCCGCGAGGTTCGCGCCGCGAGTCGATATCGATAATCGAACTATAATCGCGTCACTTACCGGTTCGCTGACGTCCACGCTGCAATTATTTAAACATGTTTACATGATAATTAATTATTATAGATAATTATTATTTGATGGCTTCCTGGGGAGAGAGAGACATAACGAACTTACATGCCGTTCGTTATAAGGTACTCTATCTGATAGCAGAGGTTGATTTTTACTGATAAACAACTTGAAGATGGAAGGATGAAAGGATGAAAAACTAAAAATCCACTTTTCCTCGTACTTCAGCCTCATCAGCAAGGCCAAAGCAGCTAAGCTCGTCAGGTCACTCGTCGACTTCTTCCTGGCACTGGCATTGAGATTAGTACTTGCTTCTGTGTGCGTGCCTGACCTCCAGGAGTTTTGACTTATCGGTTCATTATGTTTTTTCTTTGTCTTCAGGTTTGTTTGTGTGTTATTTTTGATAATTTTTTTGAAAAGCTTCATCATTGAGTTACTTATAATTGAAATAAAAACAACTTTTGTGCTACAATTAAAGTGTAAGTTGTTTTGGTAAATTGGCATTCCATTAAAAAACTGCTTTTTTTCAATAGCAAAGTTGATGTTTATTATTTGTAGTATAGTATATGAAAGTTTGAAATTTGATACAGTGATTTGAGTGGACGACTTACTGATGGCACTTTGCAAATACTTTTCACTTGCAAAACAGTTCCAAATAAGTTGATATTACAATGTTTAATCCTTCCAATTATTACCACAAAAAGTAATTGAAATTTTCAGTTTCTCTGTTTTGAAACAATAATAATTTGAAAAATACAATTCTACTTTTCGTACAAGATGATACCTAGAAAATATTTAAATAATTGCTATGGTCAGCCAATTCTAATTAATGTATGTCTATAAAGGTATTCTACCTGACCAGCAGAGGTTGATTTTTACTGATCGGCAACTTGAAGATAGAAGGATGCTGTCATAAAATAACTCGAAAAGAAAAACTCTACATTTTCTCGTACTTTGGCTGTATAGTGCTACCATGAAGCGCAAGAAAAAGAATTTATGCAGCTTCAAGCATAAGAAGATAAGCAAGCGCATTCTACCAAAATTATGCAAGGTTTGTATGAACATATTCTTCAACATAGCTTTACTCTGAATTTTGAATAAACAGTGTGACATTGCATCATGAGCCAAGTACATTTGTCAACAAATATGTAATAGTGATTTATTCCTAACAGTTAACGTTATTTAAGTATTTATTTACAATAACATGTCTTGATTTTTACTGCAAAAGTAAACTCCCAACTGTTCATGTTTCATTCTTTTCTATAATTTTATCTTTATCTGAATTAAAGCAACAACAAAAAATATTTTCATTTCAAACACCACATTGCTATTTTATCAATACTTAAATATGAATACAATATTTCTAACCTAAATGGCCACTAACATATAAAATAAGTTGAAATAATAAAAATGTTATACAAGCACCCATCACAACTATTTTTCCACAAATAAAAGAAAAACAAGAACTGAGTTAATAAGGGGATAATTCAGGTGTATGCAAGTGTCCAAATTATTGTACAAAAGTATATGACTGATTGAAACACTCGAAAACTGCAAGGTCTTGAGCTGAGTTTTCAACGGATCAGGCTGAAATTTGGTGCATGTACTCTACATTACATTTGGATCCACTTAGGTGAGACACTTTCTTGAAAATGGAATCAATCACTTTGGAAAAACTCGTACATATCCATAATTCACTATTTTACACTTTTTTTCCTGGAAACTAATTAATTGAATAACTCCGACACACTTTACCCAAATTCTGCTTCACTTAAGTGGATGCAAATATGTTTTAAAATACCTGTACCACATTTTCAAGTTGATCCGTTGAAAACTCAGCTCAATATCCTACGGCAATGGTGTTAACTTTTTGGAAAATCCAATAAGCTCAATTCACTTTAAAGTCTTACAACAATCTACATGAGTTTCTTTTCACTGAATCTAAAGCATATCATTCCACATACTCTGGCATGTATTTTGGAATCCAAACCACAATTAAACACTCACTTGATTGACGAGCAGCTAAAAAGTCCTATATGCCGTAAAAGTCATCTCCAGACCCATACAGAGTCCACATTAGTAAAATATAATATCATCTATTGTTTTCACCACAACGAGTTCGAATCTGATCTTTCCTATGAAATCCCACCTGCAAAAAAGAGAAAACACATACACAAAGCAACGACATTACTTCTTGATGATGTAATAACGACAGATTCGAACTTATCTGATGGATGCTAGATGTGATAAACTTTCCCCAATGAATCTAAGAAAACTTGCTAAATTTTTGAACATTTCATATTCACTAAATTGAATTACAAATATCTGCAATACTCAATGACAGAATTCACAATACCAAGCAGAACTCAGAACAAGTATAAGTAAGTACATGACAGGCATGGGAGAGACTGTAATGATGTGTCTATAGTCAGTGACAGTATAATGACGTCCTCTGGCGGTCGAGTAACGTGGAATTTCGTTCTCGTTTGATTTTAATGCTTGAAATTTTTAAATTATAAGTTTTTTCTATAGCATTAAATTTAAAATTAAGAAATGTAAATGATAGAAATAACTATTAAATTTGCTATAGTCAGCTTCATTTCATTTCATGAATACTAAAACAAATGAGCTGTACGCTTCTGAATGTCGTGTGATTTTAATTAATAATTTTACTGTTCTTATGTTTCAGATGGCAAAGCTTCCAAATAACTGTCAAAAAGTGTTGTATACAAAAAGGCATGATAGGCGTATTATTCAGACACAAACTAATGAGGCTATGAATAGAATCAAACAGTCCATAAAGACATACTTTAATAAAAAATCTACAATAAGTATGATTAAAAATCAAGTTTTGTTGTATGCTTTAGTAGAAAATGGTAGTATTCCAAAACAGCTTATAAATGATGAGGGAAATAGGATAGGTAACAAGACTGTAGTTCAGGCCTAATTAGTTGATAGTATAATCATCGATCAAGTAAATTATGAGTCAACTGCAGAAGTGGATGGAATAATCAATTGGGAATACATGAATGAAAAAATTATATTTCATGATTCTGAATTGGACTATAGATACGAGGTGTGTTCAAAAAGTAACGAGAATTTTTAAATTTCGCGGGTTTGGAGAGTCCGCTTGTATAAAATTTTTTTTTATTATGTTGGTACACATGCCCCTGAAGTACGATAAAATTTTCAGCAATATTCATTGCTTACTTTTTAAGTGGCAGCCGCTAACGTTAGACGTGTTTTTCGAGCTCGGCGATTTTCGTTTGTGAAAAAAAATGGATCAAAGAATTTGTATTAAATTTTGCGTAAAAAATGAAGTAAAGTGTAGTAAAGTTTGTCAAATGTTAACAAAGGCATATAGTGAGTCTGCTATGAGTAAAGCAAGGATTTATGAGTGGTATAAGCGTTTCCAAGATGGCCACGAAAACGTTGAAGATGACGAACGACCCGGACGCCCAAGCACATCAACAACCGATGAAAACGTGAAAAAAGTGAAAGAAATGGTTATGAACGATCGCCGAATCACAATCAGAGAAGTCGCTGATGATGTTGGCATATCAGTTGGCTCATACCATCAAATTTTTTCGAATGTTTTGGGTTTCATACGTGTGGCAGCAAAATTCGTTCCAAAATTGTTGAATTTCGAACAAAAACAGCGGCGAATGGAAGTTGCTCAGGAGTAGCTAAATGAAGTCAATGACGATGCAGAACTACTAAAACGTGTTATAACAGGTGACGAAACATGGGTTTACGGATATGATGTCGAAACTAAGGCTCAATCGTCCTAGTGGAGGCATTCTGGATCGCCAAGACCGAAAAAGGCTCGACAAGTGCGGTCGAATGTGAAGGTTATGCTCACTGTGTTCTTCGATTTTAATGGCATAGTGCATTATGAATTCTTGCCACAAGGTCAAACAATCAATAAGCAGTACTACCTACAAGTTCAACGTCGTTTGCGTGAAGCAATCCGAAAAAAACGCCCGGATTTGTGGCAAAACAATTCATGGCTTTTGCACCACGATAATGCGCCTGCTCACACTTCATTGCTTGTTCGTGAATTTTTGGCCAAAAACGAAACTGTAACGATGCCTCAGCCTCCATATTCGCCAGATATGGCTCCATGTGACTTTTTTCTATTTCCAAAAATAAAGAGAACATTAAAAGGCCGTCGTTTTACAAGCATAGATGACATTAAAAGCGAATCGCTGAAAGAGCTAAAAGCTATTACAAAGATCGAGTTTCAAAAGTGTTTCGAGGATTGGAAAAAGCGTTGGCATAAGTGTATTGTATCCGAAGGGGACTACTTTGAAGGCGACAACATTAATGTACATGAATAAATAAATATTTTTTTCATAAAACGAAAATTCTCGTTATTTTTTGAACACACCTCGTAGAGTGACTGCGAGGATTCAGATTCTGACAAAATTGAATATTCAGATTGCTCTCTTAGTACACCACTTGTAAGTGCAAGTCTTTTATCCTCTGTACCTCAAGATATTTCATTAAGTGAGATTGACATTGTGTCATCGCAATTAAGAACTTTGCTTCCTGATTGGGCTCTCGATAATTATATCACTCAGACAGCTTTTACAGATCTTCTCCATAGGATCCGAAGTGACAGTCCTCTTTTGAAATTACCATTAGATTCCAAAATACTAATCCTAACTCCTAATTATACAAAAATTTATCAAATAGATGGTGGAGAAAATTGCTATTTTGGTCTAAATTCGTGTTTGGATAAAATAATTATGGATCGGAGATCTAGCAAAGTCACAAGTACTAATATTGATTTATTAATTAATGTAGATGGAGCTCCAGTGGGTAAGAGTACTGCTAAGACTTTGTGGCCTATATTATGTTCTGATAGACTTAAGAAAAATGTGTACATACTTGGAATTTTTAATGGGATTTCTAAACCTGAAGATTCAGATCAATTTTTAAAATTTTTTGTGGAAGAAGCTAAACTGCACATAAATAATGGTAAAACTGTCTTGAAAACTCAATATGAAATAACGGTAGATGGGTTAATCTGCGATGCTCCCGCGAAGGCGTACATACTAGGACTAAAATGTTATAGTGGCTATAGTTGTTGTACAAGGGGTGAGAAAAAAATGTGTTTGTTTTCCAGGGGAAATCTCAACGTTACACACCGATGAGAAATTTAACTTCGCGTACACTCACGAAGAAAAAAAAAGACATATCAGTTAAAGAAAACTATTTTAACTCAAATTCCTAAGTTGGGTCTAGTTACGCAGGTGCCATTAGACCCAATGCACCTAGTATTTCTAGGTGTATGCCGTAAATTATTCTTGCTTTGGCTGTTTTCTCCTCTCATTTGTAAATTACCATCAATTATTATAAACGGTATTTCCAATATAATGTTTCGATTAGCAAGTCACATACCATACGAGTTTGCTCGGAAACCACGAGGTTTGACGGACGTTAAATTTTTTAAAGCTACAGAATGGAGACAAATACTGTTATATACGGGTATAATTTTCTTGAAAGATTACGTAAGTCCCGATGTCTACAATAATTTTGTAACTCTCCATGTTACTATTAGTATTCTGTCCAATCCGGTAATGATTAGATACAATAATTGGGTTGATTATGCTGAAAAATTACTGAGCATGTTTGTTCCTGATTTTTAAAACCTATATGGTCGCCGCTGTGTTTCCTACAATGTATATGGTCTATACCACTTGACTAGCGATGTCAGGAAATACGGCGAGCTAGATAATTTTTTAGCTTTCAGGTTTGAAAATTTTATCAGTCGTATAGAGGTTGATTCGCAGCGGTAACAAACCACTTCAACAATTGTCACGTAGATTCGCAGAGCTTGAAATTGGTAAAATTAAAACTTGTGACGGTAAATGTCAAATTAGCGCTAATAATCTAGCACCTACCGGGGAGACGAAAAACGTAACGAAGGAATTCGGCACGCGAGCAGACGGAACGCACGTGATTGAAATTGAACCAGTGAAACACTGACCATCAACGTGTTCGCCCGTAGTCACGACGTCAACAATCGATACAGAAGCCGCCAAAATCGCAATTCACGACAAAAGTGCTCGAATCAGTGCAGACCTGAGCCAGAGGAGAGCATCATTCCTTGCGACAGCGAGAGTACCTGAGAGAGATTTCGCCATCGAGGGCGATACCCCGTGCGCGCAAATCCGCGATCCGCGAACGACAAAAAACTGACTTTTCCCGCAGTGAGCGTGTGGACCATACTCCATATCTCCGTGCGTCTGCTAAATACAGGTAAGCTGGCCAGCTTAATTTCACGGTTGCGATACGATTGCTACTCGGTTAATTATTCTAAGCGAAGCGTGCACGTATTAGCTCTACGGACAAAGAGCAGCGAGCGTCCGACACTGCATATTGTTGTCGAGCGAGCGCCGATGTAAACATAAACACGCGGGCCGATCTAATGTAGCGTTTTAGGAGATAATAAAGAGTTTTCGTACACGATATTAACAAGTACTTTCAGAGCGTTCTCTTCACTCCCGTAGATAGTTGGTTGACTGACGCCCGTTTCCTCTTGCTCTCCGACTTTCTTATTTTACATAGGTGATTGCGAGTACGTTTACGCGATCGTCTTAATAAAAATAATTAAACGGTAAGCAACCCCGTTACATGGCGCCCAACGCAAAAGATCCTACGGTGTTTCTGATTGTTCAAAACACCGGTTCTCAATAGTGACCTTGCGCTCAGTCAACCAGCGACTTAGGTGGCAATCAAGTGTTGTTGTGCACACTTGATATCGAAGGCCACAACAATAAACATACCCTGTTAGTTAGCTTGCGAAGGCCCACCGTGGCGTAAAATTGTAAATAATAACTGTAAGCGCGTGCGAATGCGACCAAAAGACTCTTAGAAGCGTAAACACCAATAAACTTTGAAAGTTGCCGCAAATCAATAATATTGTACCCGCTGGCCCGGGGAAAACTAACACCGGCAACTTTCAAACCAAATTAATTCAATTTGATAATTTTATTTGATATCGTGTTGTCTTAAAGTAAACGTTTTTTTAATATTATTAGCTGCGGTTATTGGTGACTACGCGCAACGCCCGTTAAAATATTTTAGATACTAACCAAAACAGCCGCGCTAACAAACAGTTAGTGCGTCTGATAGGCAGGATCATTATATTGCGTAATAACGAAGAGTCTTTCTGCAAATATAACATTAAACGCCCTTGACAACCCTAGTATCGGCTAATAAAATTTTCACTTGCGTACGATTTTTATTGAAAAACAGCACTCGCACTCGCACCACGCGTAACAAGCGCGTAAATTTCGCGTGAAACAAGTCGCAAGACAACTAACAGAGGAATATGGACCGCACTCAGACAGATATAGAAAAATGGGTGTTGACGCTCCAGGAGGAGGAAATCGATGAGTACCTCGAACACCTAGAGCTCAAAACAAGCGGGACCAAGCTCTCGAGAGCTGGCCGCCTGCATAACTGGTTGCTTAGCGACTACTCTGCAGCAGATTTCGTGGAAATCGACAACCAGCACAGCAATCCAGCAAAAAGAGCTGCCCTACGCTCGGAGCTGATTGTATCCCTAAGTGCGGAACACACAGCATCCGAGCAAGAGGGGTGTAACGGGGGCAGCGCCTTATTCGGCACTGACGTCACTAATTAATTAAGGGGAGAGTAAGAGAGGCACTTTCGCTCTTTAACAATCGGGGAACGAGAGGATAGGTCGTGCGAATAAATAATTTTCTTTGCTTGGAACGTACAACTTAAATCTATTCAGACAAACAAATACAAAATCAGTTACAATAACGTTTACATCACGCGCACATATACAGAACAACTTAAACTAACGCGGGAGGACGAATGGCCCGGCGACTAAATCGCCTTGGCCATTTACCTCCTTACAAAGGAAAGAATACGTTGAAACCTCTCTACCGCATTACGATGAGCGTAGCCGGCAAGTGATCGCCTGGCTACCTATCGTTCCTACGCGGCCGCGCATCACCATGAGAGAGAGAAACACCGGGGGAGAGAGATAACCTGACCTTTGTCCTTGGCGATGAGCCGGCAACGGGGAGTTGACCTGGCCGCTGGCTAGATGTCTTCCTCGGCATAGCCCGTGGTGAATCCCCTGGAAGTCATGCCGTGCATGGCGGCGAGGGCGACACTGAATTGCCCTGCTGCAGGTGTTGCCTCCACACGTTGCCTCGGCTCGCCCTGGTCTGGTCACTGCTGCTCGTGTACTTCTTCTCTCATTGCGCTGCTACTTCCAACTTCTCTCCTCAACTTTCTTTCGGGAACTACCTCACTCTAGTAAGGCTCGGCTGCGACTCTCTCACGCACTAATTCTTGCGCGCATCTTGCAGTCGCTCAGCGGCGCTCGCTCCTCTCCCTACCTTGACCTATTAGTTAGGCGGCACGCGACGCGTCTGCCAATCCCTGCATAGGCCTAATACTCTCTTTCTCTCTCTCTCTCTTTCTCACTCTCTCTCTCTCTGTCTCTCTCTACCTCATAGTCGCTGCGCTCTTGTTTCTTCGGGCGCTCTCAATCTTGCTCGGCAATCTTCGGCGGCTGGAAAAACATAAAGGCCAGTGGTTAGGCGCAATAAATATATGCGCCGAACGCTGACCACGTCGCCATGCCGAGCGATAAGAGGGAGAGAGAGAAGAAGGGCAGACGAAGAGCAAGCGTACTGCTTGCTCTCGTCACAGGGGGAACACCCGCTAGCCGAGTTAATGCAGAGTGCGGAGGTAATATCGCGAGTGCAAAAAACCGCGATAAACATCGCGAATGTCCTGGACCGCGGAGAGAACACAAACAGTAATAATTGTATTACTATAACGGCTGATGATGGCAGCCAGTTCAAACTCCCGCCGGCATTTACGGTGGTGATCTAAGACCTCATTTTCCGGTCCAGAGAAAATGAGAAGAAACTGGAGCTGCTAGACTCACTGAGTTTGAATATGTCGAGTCTAACAAAAATATTAGAACAAATCCTCAGCAACAGAATCAATGTGAAGGACCAACTGGACAATCAATCCGCCAGGATCAGCGCGTTAGAAAACGCCGAAAACAGAAACATACGGCAAGACGATGCGAATAGTTCCAACGAAGCGCAGCAACAGGAGAACACGCGTAGGAGCGTAGCATTCCAGGACACCTTCACATGCCATTACGACACCAAGATACCCCAGAGCACTCCAGCTGGACCCGGACAGAGGCCCACGGGGGCCACCGGCTCTTTCGGAGAGGGTGGACAGCATCAACTCAGCGGAGTTAATGCTGAAGTGGACAACCACCCGCCGAGCACGTGGTCATCCCAACAAACGTCAAACCTGTGGTCGACAACAAGGGACGTCGGCCGCATTGTCCGAGGATGGAAACTTAGATTCTCTGGAAAGGGCAATGCGAGCATCGACACCTTCTTGTCAAGGTTGGACAACTCGAAGAGCAGCGCACGACTTACGGAAGACGAGATGCTCCTAGTCGTATCCGAGCTACTCGTCGGTCCTGCCCTCGTCTGGTACGAGGCAATGAGGAATGAATGGTTCTCCTACGCGGATTTCGAGGTAGACGCGAGAGCATGGTTTGGGACCAGTGTGCAGCAACAGCAGCGTTTAATGAAGGAGGTTCAGAGCTGATATCAAAGCCCAGACGAACCAGTAAACGTCTACGTCGCTAATATGATGGGCCTGATGAATCGGCTGAACCCCAAGATGACGCACGATAATCAACTGGACCTACTGCATGCCAACTTTCTCCTGGACATTCAGGGCCAAATACGGAGGTCAGAAGTAGACTCCATACGGACCCTGAACGCCCTGGCCACGGGGGCCCAGAATAGCTTACATCAGCGAAGGATAGAACGGGCGATACCAGACCCTCAGTCAACTCTGTACCCGGAGTTAGCGTACCACCCCCGCGCCAACGCGAGCAAGGGCCGTAAGGGCAAGGTGGCAGCCATGTCCGGCGACAAACCGAAGGTTAGCGACAAGTTGGACCGCATGGAGAAGGTACTCGAGAAGGTGACGCACCAGGTCGTCTACACGCCGACGCCCTCGGGGGCGACACCTAATCCGAGCCTGGAGTCGGTCGATGGCGAGAAGAAAGTCTCACCCACCGATATATTGAACCAAATGTGCTGCTGTCCCTCAGGGAGATATCGGAGGGGATAAAGAAGAATCACGCCGACAAAAATCTGACCTCCGAGGACCGAGCTAAGAAGCCGGAGACCCCTCGTAGACGAGAAAGGGATTTCTCCAAGCCAATCAAATGTGTCGAGTGTGGTCTATGGGGGTACAGCAGGAAGTACTGTCCCCGATGTAATAAGGGAAACGGGGAAAGGAGTGGTTAGGTGGGGTTGACCCCACTCCTTCATCCCTTAACCCAAACCCCGTTAACAAGATCTCGCGGCCTTCGTCAGCACAGCCCGCACCGTTAGTAGCGAGCGTGTTGAGCGACGAGAGCGAGAACTCCCCTGGTGACGCCAATGATGAACGTGGCGGTAGAGTGAACGCGGAGAGGAAGGGTAATGACGTCAGTAAAGCCCAAGACCCTGGACCAGCCGAGGTGGTGGCGAATGGATCGCACACGCCCTCGGGGGCACGGGTAGCGGCAGATAAACCGTCGAAACGTAATCCCATGGAAACTCCGATCGTCCGAACCAAGGTGGTTCGGACGACAAGTGACGTCACTCTACCACGCGAGAGCACAGTGGCTAGCGCTATGGTGTACAAGGAGCAAAGCTGTGGAGCCGTCGAAACTGTTTCCCGATATTCCCCGGAACAGGAGACGCGTTGGTGGCTACCGGTGAAAATAGGGGACTTCCAGATAGGGGCCCTCTATGATCCGGGAGCTTCCACCACAGCCATGGGTAGTAATGCTCTGCAGATAGCGTCTGTGCTAGGCGTCAGATTGGACACCATCCACGCGGGTACAGCAGGACTACCAGACGGTCGTAAGTTAATGATCGTTGGTCACGCCATGTTGCCGTTTACCGTGGGGGAGATGACGATGCCGACGAGAGTAGCTATCCTCCCTACCCTCGTCGATGAATGTATTTTAGGAGTGAACTTTATTAGGTTATTTAGAGCAGTACTTGATCCGGATGATGATACATTACTGCTCAAGAAATCACAAACCAAGTTGAAACTAGAGGTAGCTTGTTTGGGGGCTGGTCCGAGATTAGCTACTATCGGACTAGCCGAAGTAACAGCCTTTCAACGGGCGATATTGCAGAAGACCATCGGCGAGGCCTTATCGCAGGCTCCCGTGGGACTGGGACGTGCAACAGGCATCGAACACGAGATTAGGGTCAGTGATACGGTACCATTCAAGACCGAATCTCGTCATATCACTGCCCTTACAGTGCCCGGACTGGGACACCTTCGGCTTGCACGAATACCCTTCGGTCCCTCGTACGCCGACGCCACCTTCCAACGGTTGATAGATAGCGTGATCGGACCCGAGCTTGGCGGTTTCGCCTTCGCCCATTTGGGCGATATCATCGTAGTATCGTCCGAATTAGGAGATCACCCACAACGCCTTAAAACCGAGTTGGACAGGTTGTGTTTGGCTGGCCTCTCGATTAATCGAGAGAAGAGTGTCTTCTGCAAGCCTGAGGCCACATACCTTGGTTTGCTGATTATTCACGATGGGACCCGACGACGAGATAACGACGAGATCTCTACCACCTAGGGAACTAAGGCGACGAGCGTCCCGCCTGATGCGAGCGAGGTGACGATACGCGAAAACGGGTGCGCCGACACTTCAGGCGACACACTCCAATGAATGACAACGCGACAACTTCGAGCCCCCCTCGCTACGTCTCTTCCGATCTTCTCGTCAAGATCCCAATAACCACCTCTTCAACTAAGGCGGTGAAGCGCCCGCGAGGGAGACCTCGCAAGTGCGCATTAACCACGCACACTACACTACATCGACAGAATCGGCGGATTCCCCTTCTATCGTCGGGAAAAGGAGGAGAGGTAGACCGCCGAGAATACCGACCATTGACGCATGAGGCCCTGCGAACGAAGGATCTGGGAGACCGACGCAAAGGACCCTACCTTCAATCCCGGCAATGAAGGTCCTGGGCAGCCGAACAAACGCCCACCTTCGACACTCGAGGAAAGGGTCATGAATAATGACACATGCGACTGTTACAGGATGAAGATCACCTTCGAACAAATCGAAGAGGCAGCGGCCGCTCTCATTAGGCTGAACCTAGGTCCAGCCGTCGAGGGAGTAGTCCACGCCGCCCTGCATCTTCTCGGCGAAAAAAAGGAAGAGGAGGAACAGTCACGGATGCGAGCTCACGCGAGCTCGTCATCCGTGGTCATCGAGGAGATCGGCGACGAAGAGTCTCCGCGTCCCTCGACCGTACAGGGCGTCGTACGCGCCGAATCGATGCCACTACCCGGACCACCCCCGGACCACCCCGGACCATTCCCCGAAAGGCCCCTCCGACCGCCGTAGGAACGCAGACGGAGGAGACCTTCGCCGACGCGACCTGGCGCCCCAGGTTCACAATCCAGGCGTCCTCGTCTGTCAAACGAACCTGGGAGGAGATAGTAAAGGGGTTGAGGGAGGTCGAGCAAGGCTGGACGACACTCAACGCCCTTCAATGAGCCGTGTACGCAGAGTACGACGCGTACACGGCTGCGGGACACCGCCCCGATGATATAGACCATTGGAGCAAGGTGGTGTCCCGCCGGCGCCAGTTCGCGCAGGCACTAAAGGAGGTCCAGCGCGGTCACCGCCAGACCCTCGAGGGCCCGGTGAGTGACGCACCCATGGGCCTCTCCCAGCCTCCAGTCGTCGGGGCCAGGCCTACGGCCCCAGAGGACAGGTCAGAGGCCGCGACACACCAGGGTCCGCGAGCGTGCGGGGTAAACCTGGTGGTTAATGTAGACGGCAACAATGGAGGTCAAACAACGGGTTCACATTAATCTTGTGGTAGGGTCCACGGGTGAGAACCCCACGGTAGAAAGGCCGTTCTGGTCTGCCCCCAACCGGCAGAACGGGTTGCCACTGACCCCCAGAGAACGAGGCCTCCCGCGTGGCACCCTCTCCCGCGTTCAGTAGGAAGGGTGTAACATCTGCCATTACCCCGGGGTGACTCGCGCAGACTGCTGCCCACGTGTGCGGCAACACGTCGACCTGGTCTAAGAGAGGCTGGAATGGGAGGCACACGGCCGTCCTCCGTTAGACGATGAAGGCCGGGAAAAACCAGCAAGACCAGCCAGGTGATCGTTCCCTGCCCCCGTGGGCATGGCCACACATACACCAGATTCACCAAATAAAGATTATTCTAAACACCACATGGACTGTGACCTTTTATTGTCCGTTCTCCTCTTCACCTCGGAAGGGACAGCGCTAATATGGTTATCGTCGAGGACCCCGTAGGTCCAGACTGGATTAACCTAATTGTTGCCTGCGGGGGAAGCACCTACCGGGGAGACGAAAAACGTAACGAAGGAATTCGGCAGACGGAACGCGCGCGATTGAAATTGAACCAGTGAGGATTTAACCATCAACACGCTCGCCCGTGTATACGAGACCAGCTACCGCTACACGAGTCACCGGAGTTGAATTCCGTAAGCAGAGCATCAGCACCAGAGCCGATTTTGGGAGACTGCTGTTGCCGAGCTGCCGTGCAGATACTTTGATACAGATAGAAGAGTGCAGATCGGAGCCAGCAGAGAAGCGCCGTGTCCTGTGATTTTGAAAGTGTGTGTGAGGTTTCGCCGTCGAGGGCGAAGCCACGTGCGCGCGAGTTCACGATCCGCGACACGAACTAACAAACAGAACACTTTCACGCAGTGTGACTTGTCACCGAGATCTTCGTGCGTCTGCCGAATAAAGGTAAACTGGCCAGCTTAATCTCGCGATCGCGATTGCATGCGTAACAATTAATTTTCCGAGCTCGAAGCGTGTATGTAATAGCTCTACGGACAAAGAGCAGCGAGCGTCCCGACACTGCATGTTGTTGTCGAGCGAGCGCCAATGTAAACATAAACACGCGGGCCGATCTAATGTAGCATTTGATAGACAATAAAAGGTTTCGTTCGTGATATTAACAAGTGCTCTCAGCGTGTTTATTCCGTAATAACTCCTCTCCTTGTAGATTCGTAGATTTATTGGTTGACTGACACCCGTTCCCTCTTGCTCTCCGGCTTTCTTATTTGATATAGGTGATTGCGAGCGTATTTGCGCGATTGTCTTAATAAAAATAATTAAACGGTAAGCAACCCCGTTACAAACTTCGACTATTATTGACAATGTACCGACTTTGCAACATCACCATGAGAGTGTCCCCTTGACGAGTAAATTTGCTAACGTTGTGCAATACAAGGTAGCTCAATGCAACATCTTCAAACTTAATTGTGAAGACAATAAAAATAGTTAAGTATGCATTGATTCTGAGCACGTAGTGAAAGTGTTCAATTTTGTTAAATGTAATAACGAAACTTACGTGATAGGATAGAAATGGGAAAAGACAGATCCTTTTTATAGTTATCCTTGCAATTCAAGTAAACTTGGAATGAACTATGTCAAAGAAAACATAAAGCTTGGATATATGACTTGTAACATTAATCAAATAACTGCTAAAGTATTTATTCTGCCTAATAAAAATAAAAATGTAGCTTTTCCTATACTTCACACTTTGCATGGTACTATCAATGGCGAAATAATCGAATAAGATAAGCAATTAAAAACGTATATTTTTCAGAACAGTCGCGTTTATAATGTGTTTTTTGTCGCATTTTTGTCAAATATATATTACGAATGAGTGCCACTGAGTAATGAATAACGGAAATGTTGTTTGTACAGCGTTGTCTTGAAAACACTTATCTGCGATGTTCACTTATTTGCTAGCATTTGTTTTAGGCCCATGCGTTTACGTACTGCTATATAGATTTTAGTTGTAAACACTGTTGCCGTAAAAATAAGGATTCACTTGTATATTTTTACCGTTCCGTAATATTTTAATATAAAGTGGTGCGACGATCACAAGTCGAAATGAACGTGAAACATTGTATTTAATAGAATTAATTATGATGCGTTCACTTTCATTCGTTGGAAAAACGATGTGCCGATGTTAACTGTTTTTATGATTGGCAAATGTTTACAAAAAATGTTGCTACAATTTTTTTAAACAAAGTATATGATTTGTAAATCTTATACTCTAAAAGTGCATCTCATTACGCATATTTAAAAAAAAATCAACTTTTTTTTCAAATGTTGATAACTTTTGATAAAATTAATATTTTGACACAAAATTTGGAACGTATATTTGTGATCATATAAACAACAAATTTACCAAGTTGTAACAAAATCGGTTTAGTCAAGGTTCAAAAGTGATTGAAATTGCGTAGAATGTGCCTGTAGATTGTAAGCCTTAGCCCATATTTGAAAAGGCGCTTTGAGCCGTAGAAGCAGTCGAAAGATTTGGGTGTGAAACTCGTTTGTGATGCCATTATTATTATTTTTATGTATCAAACTGTATAAAACTGATACTTGTAACTGCTGGTCTCTATAAGCCAAAGATAAATAATAAAAAGGAAAATAAAACGACTCTAAGGGCCTTTCTATCGTAAATATTTATTACTATGAAATATTTTTCACTTGTATTGTAAGGAAACGTTGCTTGCTACCTTGCGATGCTAGCATCGATTGTGACCTTACCGTAAAATATAGAATTTTGTGCGCATTTCGTTTGTTCAAAGTCTTTTGAGTGACTGTAACTATTGAAAATCAATAACGAAAAAAAGTTCTAATAAAAACAATAATAAATAAATAGTGAGTTTGTTGTTTTTTTCTAAGTTCCCGCCATTGTTTTTACAATGTTTTTGATAGTTCGTAGCAATGTTGAGAAAATGTTTTAGCAACATTTCGCGCCCCATTCCATTACACTGAAATGTTGGATAAGCGTTTCCACAATGTTGCTAAAAAGTTGGAATTAAAATCCAACTGGATAGTTCGTTTGTTTCCAGCTTGTTTTATCTGAGTTGCAGCAATGTTTCGATATTTCAATGTGAAAATGCTGTGCCAACATTTCAGCAACAATTTCGTTCGCCGACGTTACTTCATTGTAATGTTGTCAAAACATTGTGCAAATGTTGCCTAAGTATTTTCAAGTATCAGTTGTGACAACATCTGGACATCAAGTTGAGGTAATATTTCGGCAACATTGAGTTTTAGACAAAAGCGGACATATTTCACATTGTCACAACATTACTGCAACATTGCTGGAACCTTTTTTTTTATTGCCGATAACGTTGGAAATGTTGGAAAATTGTTGTTGTAGCAACATTTTGGAAACAAAGCTTGCTACTTGGGATATATAAATAAATGATTAATTGCGCCACAATTCTTCTGAACTGAGTCAAGCAAAATTGATATTATAATCTGTGACTTCTCCACTGCCTCCCTTAATTCTTTCAACCGCCGACTAGCAACCGAGCTCTCCAAGCCTCATTGTCGCAAGCGGTAATTGTCGCTATTAATTATTGCAAGCATTGGTAAAACTAATTAAATAGCATTGAAATAAATAGTGAATTTTCATATTGACTGTAATTTTGATTAAAGATGATTAAAAGTGATTTAATTTTCATCAACTTATCAATTGAAAATGAACCATTCTATTAAAAGCGATTAAAAAGAATTAAATTTTAATCATCTGTCATAATAATAACACAGGCCAACAAATCTCAGAACCTGAGACCGGACCTAGTGTACCCGAAGTATTTTGGTGCGCTGAAAACGAATCCGAGCTCAGAATTTAGCCTATACGTCTGAGTTGCGAGATATCCTAACCTAAAAGTGCAAAAAACACCGTTTTTTGCTATTTTTGAGGTTACATAGCATCTTGAATAATTTTTTTTTTCCAAAACGAGGAAAAGCATCACAAAGGAGCACTCTTGTCCTTTGAAATCCATTTTTCAGATTCAAGATGGCTTTTTTTTTCGTCGAGATATCATTGATTGAAGTTAAATATATTCGGAGTTTTGTAACAACGTTAAAACAGCCTATGTAACATATGTGAGGCTATAAGCCCAATTTATAAGTGATCGTATTCGATCGAAAAAATCTATATATGGGTTTTTGAGGTTGCTGTTAAAGAATATAAGGACAGATTTTGAAAATTCAAAATGGTGGATCCAATATGGCGCACCTAAAATTTTATAAGTGATCTCATTCGACCGAAAAAATGTATACATGTGTTTTTGGGGTCACTGATCACGAAGTCAGATTTTGAAACTGAGGCAACCCTAAACCCTGTAACCTGCGAGGCTATAACCCCAAACCCTCTAACCCCAATTTCCTTAACCCCCGAACCTTGTAACCTGCGACCCTGTAACTCCAAACCCTCTGACCCCAATTTCCTTAACCCGCGAACCCTGTAACCTGCGAGGCTATAACCCCAAACCCCGTGAACCCAATTTCCTTAACCCCCGAACCTTGTAACCTGCGACCCTATAACCCCAAACCCTCTAACCCCAATTTCCTTAACCCCCGGGCCCTGTAACCTGCGACCCCAAGACGCTACACCCCCACTTACTCAACCCACAAACCCAGTATCTTGCCGCCCTAGAGTCCAAAACCTTTATATCTACCGTGCGATTATGAGGAAACTGGCCATAGGCCATCCCGTGTTACCATTTAGTTTACATGGAAAAGCAGGTAGGTGACCTGAAAAGATCCCCTGCAATTTATACCTGCTTTCCCATATAAACTAAATGGCAACACGGGATGGCCTATGGCCATTTTCCTCATAATCGCACGGTATATCATACTTTAGTTTTGGTAATGTCACCAACCAATAGTTGACAATTGAAATGTTATTTCCAACATTGTCTGAAAATTACATGACTCCATATGCTAAACATTGTAAAAAATACTGAACTTAATCGATTTTCAATTTTTTTTATCATAACTTTACTAGAGTTGGATCATGAGACTTGATTTTCTTAGAATATTCAAAAATGTGATAAATTTTAAGTTATCAGAAATTATAAATCACGTTTCAGTTACAGACTGAAAGTGTTATCCGCTGGTTCAAATTGTGATCATTGTTCAGAAAATTTTTTCTTCTTCGAGGTTGCTCTGGAATAGTAAGCTGACAGTTTAAGAGATATATGAAAACACTCGTTTCTTTTTATTCCTTCCGTGTTAGAGATCACGTTTGAGTGGCAGGATAACGGTTCGGTGTACATGAGAAAAAGTGTATTACTAGCAATATTTCAGTAGCATAGAAAAATTGATAGAAGGAGTTTCGTCTCTAGAATATTTTAACTACGCGATTGATTTGAATACTCGATTTACAAGATATCACGTTTGAGGTACAGGCTAAAATTTACAGCCACCGGTTTGAATACCTTTTGGAAGACTTTTCAACTTCGAAGATACTCCGAAATGCTAGGCTAAAGAAATTTTATGTTTTTTTAGTTCCTTCCGTGTTAGAGATCACGTTTGAGTGGCGGGCTAACGGTTGGATGCATACGTGAGATTGATATTGGTATAGTTTTTTACTAGCATTTTCTCTTCATTAGAAATTTATTTATAAGTGCGAGTGTGTGATTAAAAATTGTGGAAAAGGTCTCTTTGAATAGGTAGTTGGTCCAATATATTTTCTCGTGTTGGAGATCCGGCTAACTTGTTGATTCTGTGTGAATGGTAACTGTCAAAGTTCATCATTCCGTAAGACAAATTACCGAAAGATACATTTAATTATTATGTTATTATTTAATTTACTATTTACAATGAGTTCGCGAG
Source organism: Phymastichus coffea (assembly GCF_024137745.1). Lineage (NCBI taxonomy): Eukaryota > Metazoa > Arthropoda > Insecta > Hymenoptera > Eulophidae > Phymastichus > Phymastichus coffea. The sequence continues at coordinate 836,483 of NW_026706846.1, forward strand.
TTTCTTGTTTTAATAAAGTAAACACATTTTGTTATATATGTGGAAAATATGATACGGAAAAATACCGTAGACCAATAACTACATCTATACAGACATTATACAATAATTGCTACGGGCAACAGATGACGAGTTTAGATAAAACATGGGTACCTAAGTCAATTTGCAATACGTGTAGACAATTTTTGATGAAATGGAATGGAAAAGATACAATGACAGATGTCGTCATTCGGCCAGCTATATGGCGCGAGCCAAGAGATCATACAACAGATTGCTACTTTTGTTTATGCGATACAACAGGTTTCAAAAAACAATATTTGTACAAAATAGAATATCCTTTTGTAAACAGCGTAACACCAGCAGAAGTAGGAACTATGAGAGGTTCTGAGAAAAGAGTCGATGAATCTGACCCGGTATCAATGGATACCGAGGAAACAGATGAGACTGGAGAATTTCCTTTTGAATCTAGTTCGGATGATGAAAGTCCTAAATTGTTTGACCAAAATGCATTGAATGATCTTATTCGCGATCTAAACCTACCGAAAGACAAAGCTGAGCTTCTTGCCTCCAGGCTTAAAGAAAGGAACCTACTGTCATCCGGTACTAAAGTTACTGTTTACAGAAAAAGAGAAAAAGAGTTTCTTAAATTTTTTTCAAAAGAAGATGGAATAGTTTTTTGTAATGACATTAGAGAACTTATGAATTTATATCAAAGTGGTATATATAAGCCAGAAGATTGGCGTCTTTTCATAGATTCCTCAGTGAAAAGCCTGAAAGCAGTTCTGTTGAATAATGGAAATACATATGCTGCACTTCCGGTAGGCCACTCTACTGTACTCAAGGAATCTTACATGAATTTCCAATTACTTTTGGAAAAAATAAAGTATAATGATCACGACTGGCTTCTTTGTGGTGACTTTAAAATGATCAACCTTATAGTAGGTTTGAAATCGGGTAACGTTAAATACCCTTGCTTTCTTTGCCTTTGGGATAGCCGTGCAAAACAGGAACTGCAGTGGAAACAAGAGAAGTGGCCAAAAAGACGTGAGTGGAAAGTTGGGGAGTACAATGTGGTTGAAAAATCTCTTATTGACAGAAACAATATATTATTACCACCATTGCATATCAAATTAGGTCTCATAAAGCAGTTTGTGAAAAAGTTAAATCAAGAAGGTGACTGTTTTAAGTACATTAGGTCTACATTTCCTAATTTGAGTGATGCAAAAGTATCGGAAGGTATTTTTGTGGGTTCTGATATTAGAAAGCTCATAAACGATGATGAATTTATAAAAACAATGACGCCCATTGAAAAAAATGCTTGGTTAGGTTTTAAGAATACAGTGCAAGGATTTTTAGGAAACAAGAAGGATCCTCATTATAAAAAAATTGTGTCTGATATGCTAGAACACTATCGAATATTGCAATGCAATATGAGTCTCAAATTACATTTTCTCAAATGTCACTTGGACTATTTCCCTGAAAATCTTGGAGCGTACAGCGAAGAGATGGGCGAAAGATTTCACCAGGATTTGTTTCAACAAGAAATGCATTACCAAGGTCGGTGGGATGAACATATGTTAGCTGACTATTGCTGGTCACTAAAACGAGAAGACAACCCAGAAAGCCATAAGCGAAAATCTCTCCAAAGGTCCTTTGATACTAAACGCGAGAGATTCCATAAAAAATAATTTTGAAATAGCCGGGAAAATCGTTTATGAAAAAGATTAATTTGTAGAATGTGATGAGTAATATGCTACTTAAGAACGTTGAGAATAAACTTTTAAAGATTCAACATAGCAGACACTTCGACTCGAATGTTGAAGAAGTTAAGATGTAGCTGTCCAAGGTTATTGCCTCGGTAGGTACAAATTATGAAGGGTGAGGCAATTGAGATATAGCGGGATAGGGTTATAGCCTCGCCGGGTTTATGGGTTAGGTAATTGGGGTTATTGGATCTCAGGGTACAGGGTTTGTGGGTTAGGTAATTGAGGGTAGCGTCATTGGGTTATTGGGTCGCAGGGTACAGGGTTTGTGGGTTGAGTAAGTGGGGGTGTAGCGTCATGGGGTCTCAGGGTACAGGGTTTGTGGGAAGCGTCTATGGATTGTTGAGTCGCAGGGTACAGGGTTTGTGGGTTGAGTAAGTGGGGGTGTAGCGTCTTGGAGTTATTCGGTCGCAGGGTACAGGGTTTGTGGGGTTAGTAAGTGGGGGTGTAGCGTCTTGGAGTTATTCGGTCGCAGGGTACAGGGTTTGTGGGATTAGTAAGTGGGGGTGCAGCGTCATGGGGTTATTGGGTCGCAGGGTACAGGGTTCAGGGGTTAAGAAAATTGGGGTTAGAGGGTTTGGGGTTATAGCCTCGCAGGTTACAGGGTTCGGGGGTTAAGGAACTTGGGGTTAGAGGATTTGGGGTTATAGCCTCGCAGGTTACAGGGTTTAGGGTTGCCTTAGTTTCAAAATCTGACTTCGTATTCGTGATCAGTGACCCCAAAAACACCAAAAACACCCAAAAACACCAAAACACCCAAAAACGCCATTTTGATTTTTCAAAATCTGACCATATGGTCGTAATCAGCAACCCCGAAAACCCATGTGCACATTTTTTCGGTCGAATGAGATCACTTATAAAATTTTAGGTCCGCCATATTGGACAAACACCAAAACACCCAAAAACGCCGTTTTGAATTTTCAAAATCTGTCCTTATATTCTTTAACAGCAACCTCAAAAACCCATATATAGATTTTTTCGATCGAATACGATCACTTATAAATTGGGCTTATAGCCTCACATATGCTACATAGGCTGTTTCAACGTTGTTACAAAACTGCGAAAATATTTAACTTCAATCAATGATATCTCGATGAAAAAAAAAGCCATTTTGAATCTAAAAAATGGATTTCAAAGGACAAGAGTGCTCCTTTGTGATGCTTTTCCTCGTTTTGGAAAAAAAAATTTATTCAAGATGCTATGTAACCTCAAAATGAGCAATAAACGGTATTTTTTGCACTTTTAGGTTAGAATATCTCGGAACTCAGACGTATAGGCTAAATTCTGAGCTCGGATTCGTTTTCAGCGCAACAAAATACTTCGGGTACACTAGGTCCGGTCTCAGGTTCTGGAGTTTGGTCAAATTTTGTCGGCCTGTGTAATCAATGGCTCATTTTTAGAAGGGTGGTGTAAGCATTAAGAAGCGATATCTAGATTCAGTTTTTAATATGTGATTTACATTTATAATGAATTATTAAAAGAAGCATATGGAACAACCGTAGTTATAAATTATATGGTTCAAACAATGTACCGGCGTTTTAGTCAAATATATCTAAAAATATTTTAGACAAATTTCTTGTAAGTTGTCAGAAAGGTTTCCTGAAGTACTTCACGAAAGCTAAAAATTATATTTTGTGGAAATATTTTTAGAGTCTTTCAGAAACATTTCACTGAAATATTTTTGAAAATATTTTAAAAATATTTCATAAAAACTTTGTGACGGTAAACGTCTTGTTAGCGCTATCGCCTCAACCATGCGGCTGCCTGCGAGGGCAGCACCTACTGGTTGCGGAAAAATAGAAAAAGAGAACCTGGTATGAGACGGGACGGAACGCACGCGAATATAAGTGAACCAGTCGAGGATTAGTAATCCAAGCATCTAGCCGCAGTAATAACCAGAGTTTTTCCAAAGTTTCACAACTTACAGAAATGTTTCTTAAAATATTACTGAAATATTTCTCAAAATATTTCGTGAAAGATTTCAGAAATATTTTAGAAACATGTGAAATATTTTTATAATATTCCATAGAAATCGCTTTACAAAATATTTCAGATATCTTTTAGAAGTTTTTCTTTGAAATATTTGATAGAAATATTTTGAAATATTCCAGAAATATATTAGAAATATTTCAGAAATATGTCTTGTAAGATTCTTTTTGAAATATTTCATATTCTGTAGGATATTGAATGAGTGAAAAAAAAATTGGATGTAGTTTTTCATTTTTTTGGCGTACAAGCTGTGAAAAAAAATTTTTTTTAAATCGACAAAACTTTTTTTCGAAAAAATAAAAAATAAAAAAAGTATAGTATAACGTTAACGTTACTATTCCGCGATCGGCTACTAGGCGGCCACTCACGCTTGCACTTGAAACGTGCATCTTTACTACATATACTCGACCTGCCAAAAGGCAGGAAATAGCCTAAAGCATTGCAAACTCCCTTCAGAGGGGAAAATAATACTTCAAGCCACAAGTATTCGAGTGTTTCCGCCTTTCTGCTTTTTGCCCGAGTCTTAGGGGATTGACCCTCTTACTCCCCCTTTAAGGTTGACCACTCACGTGGTCGACTGATCGTCAGGCCGAGCCTTAGCTCACCATACCGATTTGCCCCCTCCTTCTGAGGGTAGGGTGAGGCCGAACCGATTAGGCGCCATGAGTCGTTATCGACGGTCGGTGTGCGGTACCCGATCCTCGGTGTGCTCAGGCTCTTATAGCCAAGCGCGCTTTACCGAATTCTTAGTTGTGTGACAGCCGGTCTCTTTCCTTTTGTTACAGTGACGTGCCGAATAAATGAAAACCATCTGTTCTTTTGAACATCAATAAAGTTTTTAATTCCCATCTATCTAATCTCTGCCTTATTATTTATCTCAGCCCGAATTCTCCGGACAGAACTACAGTTCGAGATAATTCACGGCTGTGGAGATTCTCCCACGCGTGGAGATACGCTGCATTAAGCACGCCACTGCTACTGCATGTCGATCTCTAGTGTTACAACAGTATTCCACTTGCAAAAACAAACATTATTCTCCTATACATTTTTTGAATTTTTAGAATTTACTGAGATTAAAAATGTTTAAAAAAACTATCACTTCCCAAAAAAATGCCCATGTACGTGTCGATTTTGACGAACATAATTTTTTAACTAGTGATACAGATAGTGCTTGATAAAAGCTGAAAAATGCTCTAATCCAAATTTTCAAAGTTGCAAAAAATTTTCCAAATTTTCAATGTTGAATTATTGCTTGCAAAAAATTAAAAAACAATCTATGATTTCCATAAGTCATACCATTTGAAATCTCTTGGAAAGACCTTTCAAACGCGCTGCCGGGCGACTCTGCACGTTAATTTTTATTAGAGACATTGAACTTTGAAGTTTTGACAAATTTTGCGGGAGGAGCCCAAAGTAAGTGACCGGCAGTGTATATATGTAGGTAACTATTAAAGATCAACACTTTCTTGAAATATTTAATTAAAAGTCGAGCAAAAGTTGGCATTAATCGTTTCAATTAAATTTCGACTGTCCGCAGAAGATCGCAATTCTAGTTGTTCAGATATCGTAACTCTTTTCTATAATCTATAACAAGTAAGATTACTAACTCGTTATGTCTCTCTTCCTTTTCTTATTATATAAATGTAATTATTATCTTACTGATGAATTTATAATTATTATTTTGTATTATTACCTTATATATCGTATATTTATATTCCGATATAAGGTACGTTCCCATTAATCACTTTTGCCATACCTACACCAAAAACAGGCAAACTTGAAAGTTGTATATCTCAGTCGCAAATTACTGTATCAAAAAAAATCAAAGTACGTTTTAAAGTTTGTTATAATAACTTCCATTTAGTATAAAGAAAATAAAAAAATAAAAAACTGTGATTATGATAAAAAACGAATTAATAAAAAAGTTTCGATTTTTTTCATCTCAATTCAAATCAATGTTAGTTTAGAACTAATAATAGGAGGACAAATATACCAACAGATATTAAAAGCAAGTCTTCTTTTCTTGACAAAGATTACCCGCGGATTCCGTGTGACCTTTTTTACCGGAGTTACGAGGGTGGTCCGATAAGTACTTAGCCTACAAAAGAAAAACGAAAATTTTGGAAAAGTGGCGTTTTATTTTTCAACATAGTCTCCTTTTAGTTCGATACACTTGGCCCAGCGATGCTCCACCTTCTTTAACCCGTCTGAAAAATACGTTTCCTCGAGGTCTGTAAAGTAGGCTTCCGTGGCAGCGATTACCTCCTCATTCGACTCAAATTTCTGCCCGGCGAGTGACTTTTTCAAGTTTGGAAACAAAAAGAAGTCGTACGGGGCTAAATCTGGAGAATACGGTGGATGGGGCAGCAGTTCGTACCCTAATTCGACCAATTTGGCTATAGCAACGGCGGAGGTGTGAGCCGGTGCGTTGTCTTGGTGGAAGAGCACTTTTTTCTTCGCCAAATGGGGCCGTTTTTTCTGCAATTCGACGTCAAATCGGCCCAATAATTCGGCATAGTACAGCCCTGTGACCGTTTTGCCTCTCTCCAGGTAGACGATGTAGATCACACCTTGTAAATCCCAGAAAACGGTGGCCATCACCTTTCCGGCCGATGGGACAGTCTTCGCCTTCTTCGGAGCACTTTCGCCGGGTAAAGTCCACTGTTTCGACTGTTCCTTGGTTTCTGGTGTATACCAGTGGATCCATGTTTCGTCGACTGTCACGAAACGACGCAGAAACTCCTTCGGATTTCGCTTAAACAGCGTCAGACATTGCTCTGAAGTTGTCTTACGGTTGCGCTTGTTGTCCGGAGTGAGCAAACGCGGCACCCATCGCGCTGACAGCTTTCTCATGCCCAAAATTTCATGCAGGACATGACCCACGCGGTCTTTTGAGATGCCTACGATCTTAGCTATCTCGCGCACCTTCAATCGTCGATCTGCCAATACGAGATCGTGAATTTTTGTCACGTTATCCTCCGTGGTAGCCGTTTTCGGAGCACCTGGACGTGGCTCTTTAAAAATCGACGTTGAAACTTGTTAAACCAATTTTTGACGGTCGCCATTGAAGGAGAAGAGTCACCGTACACAGCATCCAAGCGCTTTTTGATTTCGCTGCGCGATTTCTCTTCCAAAAACAAGAATCGAATCACCGACCGATACTGCTCTTTTTCCATTTTTCAAAAATCAACGGATACACTTGCTTTCACACGCTCTCAAAAATAAACTACAACTCCGATCCGGCTGAAATCTTGACAGTAATCATCGAGAAGGTTGTACTACGTGATAGAATATTTCTTTTGCGAGAGTGGCGCCATCGGGCGGTGAGGCTAAGTACTTATCGGACCACCCTCGTACAGTCATTTTTGTAAAAAAAAACACCTTTTTTTTAATATATCATGACCTTGAGTTCTATTGGTTTTATAAAAAAATATCATGAAGAAAAAGTTTTGTTTTATGCCCCAAAATACGGAAATAAAGTCAAAATAAAAAAATGAAAAAAATTTTTTTAGCATATAAAAAAATAATTTATCTATTTTCTTCAATATTTAGTTTTAAAATGTCGAGAGCTGTAGTAAATCACAAAAAGAGTAATATAATTAATTTTTTTATATTCAACATTTTTTTTAAATATTTGAAAAAAAACAATAATAAATAATCATTAAATAAATAATTGATAAATAAATAATCATATAACTGTAATAATGTAAGTAGCAAAATTATAGAGTGAGGTAAAAGCAGAATAAACGAGTAAAAAAAAATTTTTCTATTTCTTTATTTTAACTTTATTTCTGTATTTTGGGACATAAAACAAATCTTTTTCCTTAATGATATTTTTTCTTAAAACCCATAGAAATCGAGGTAATGATAGATTTAAAAAATGCTATTTTTCCACAAAAATGACTGAAACTCTAGTAAAAAAGATCGCACGAAAATCCGTGCATGGTCTTGGTAAAGGGGAAGGGACTAGCTTTTAATCTTTGTTGGTGTCTTCCTATTATTAGTTCTAAACTGGAATTGATTTGAATCAAGCTAAAAAATGTATAGTAATCACGCGCGGTGATTGATCGAGATAGACAAAACATATGAAAAGAGTTCACGAAGCCAGACAATAGCTATTCAAATGCTCTTGCTAGCACGCGCACGTGTTTTTCGTTTTGAGATTAGGAAAGAAATAGAGAGAAGGTTTGATCACTTAAATTTGATATGTGTATCGAAGAAGACAAAAAAATAGAATGAGAGCTGTTGCTGCGACTACGCATATTACGATCGTGAGAGAGTATTCCTATGATTATGAAATGGTATCCATAGACTGCGGTGCTGGACTTTAGTGGAGTAAGGTAGACGATAGACGATAGTGACCATCTCTCTCTCTTTTCTCTCTCTCTCTCTCTCATGTCTGCTTTTATTGCATCTTTTTAATTATACACACATATACAAATATATATATATATATATATATATATATATATATATACAGGGTGGCCCATTTTAAGTGATCCACTCAGATATCTAGATTGGAGTAAGTTTTATCGAAAAAAGTTTCAGACAAAAGTTACTCAACTTTGAGGGGGCCATGTTTCTATGACCTTGGATTTGACCTTGGAGGTCATGTTCAAGGTCATTTCAAGGTCAACTTTGTTTTTTTAAATAGGAACCCCCATTTTTGACCCCGGATTCGGAAAGAGCGGGAAATTTTACGTCCAAAACGGTATTTTTAAATTTTTTTTCATGGCCTTGAGAAGATCGATTTAAGGTCAAATGCTTGAAAAACTGCATAAAAGCGTTTTTTTAATTTTTAAGATATCGAAAAATGACCTCTACAAAATTTGTTCAGAACAGAGTGGGCCACCCAATGCACCAAAAACCTTTGACCTTTAACCTCATTTTAAAGGTCATTTCAAGGTCGAAGTGTTTTTTGTAATGGAAATCCCTCTTTTTAACCCCGGATACGCACATAGCGCGAAATCCGACGTTTGGATAAGGTATTGTGTTGAGTTTCGCGCTATGTGCGAATCGGGGGTCAAAAAGAGGGGTTTCCATTACAAAAAACACTTCGACCTTGAAATGACCTTTAAAATGAGGTTAAAGGTCAAAGGTTTTTGGTGCATTGGGTGGCCCACTCTGTTCTGAACAAATTTTGTAGAGGTCATTTTTCGATATCTTAAAAATTAAAAAAACGCTTTTATGCAGTTTTTCAAGCATTTGACCTTAAATCGACCTTCTCAAGGCCATGAAAAAAAATTTAAAAATACCGTTTTGGACGTAAAATTTCCCGCTCTTTCCGAATCCGGGGTCAAAAATGGGGGTTCCTATTTAAAAAAACAAAGTTGACCTTGAAATGACCTTGAACATGACCTCCAAGGTCAAATCCAAGGTCATAGAAACATGGCCCCCTCAAAGTTGAGTAACTTTTGTCTGAAACTTTTTTCGATAAAACTCACTCCAATCTAGATATCTGAGTGGATCACTTAAAATGGGCCACCCTGTATATAACTAATGATAACTGCCAATGATCACTGCCCACTGCCACCTGCAATAAGCCTCTTCATCTTGTCCTGAGTAAGGATAATAAAAAAGTGACCCGAGCAGACAAAGAAGAAAAAGCAGAAACAGGAAATGCTGAGAAGAGTAGTATTTGCTTCATCGATCGATCAGTGATTTCCAGACGATTTACTCCGGTTAGGCCTTCCACAAAGGAGCCTTCCGACATCTACGTAGCCTAATTCGTTGTAGGTGAAGATAGTACCGGAATAAATCTCCCGATAATCGTTTAGGGATCAGAAGATAATTAAGTGGCAATGACTCAACAGCAATGATGTTAAAGTGAGTTGACAAAACCAGATTGAACTGGGTTTGAAAGTATCGTCTTTGAACAAATTTGATCCAATATCTGAGTAATAATTCCAAATCTGATGGCGCTAAATCATGTGTAACTCCACGACGAAGTTTTTCCTTTGATTTGCAGATAAATAATTTACGAGTATTATTCATAACAATCTTGCAGGGATCCTGATGAGGCTCTTTGAAGATGAGAAATATGCGAGAAGTTTGACTTCTTCTGGAATATGAATGAGACATAGAGCTCAAATAAAGGTATACCTTATAACACATTTATCGGACTGGTGGACACGTTACGTGGCTTATGTCTCCAGAAATATGGCACGTGATAACAAGAGAAATGTGTAAGATGTATAAGACGTAAAGTAAGGATCATCGAGAACTTTCCCAATAGTCGGCGAGATGAACTGGTTATAATTAAACAGTCCCATAGGGACTACCATTATACCATCTATTTTCAAGATCTAGATATAAATCATGAAGGTCAAAGTTTCTCGAGAATTATAAAACGGAGATCACCCTATTGATATGTGAGTCGAGTCCTGATGTCTGCAAAGCGCAATAATTACTTCAACCAAAATAGTGCGCCTCGCTGTGATATGGGCAGTAAAAAAATTGCGTCTATATTTAGATGGCTACGAATTTGAGTTAATAGTGGAACACAACGCTGAAATGGCAAAAAAATTATGACCCGTCAGGACGTCTTCCATGATGGGCACTTAAACTTCCGCGCAGAGATCTTAATAGTTTGTACCAAAAAGGGGTACTTTACTGTATATCAGACGTGCTACTCCGCGGTTTTGAAGAGGATAAAAATGAGGCCGCGTTAGACAAGATTCTCCTCGAGTGGTACCTAGCTGATAGTAGTCTATCGCCGACGTACAGGTATATATAAAGAAGACATCGGAATTGGAAGATTGATATCAGTAAGATCTACCATCCTGATATTTTGCTAGGTTTGATTAGGGCCATGGGTGTGTCACGGTATCGACTAATATATTAAAGAATAGAAGAAATGCCAGCAGTTCAAAACAATGTAGATAGCACTTCAGAAATTGGTGAGCTATCTAGGGATCAAAAGGCCATGGGCGATGGTAGCGATATAACTAATGGAGTTTCCATAGAGCAAGGGCTAGTAAACATATCTGACCGTTTTCCAGGACTTGTTCATAACAAATGAATTGCAGTCTCTAAAATACGCGACAGGGATAGCCGATCATTGCGACATTCATGGAGGCAGAATATTGAGATCTGGATAAGGATCTGCACAAAAACCGCGCCATGAATACGACGATACAATCGAGTACTATGGTGTCTCTAGCGTTCCTAGATTTCGTCTACCACCCAGTGTTCGTCAAGAGCTTAAGAGTTTCTTTACGATTGATTCAAGGATATTATACGAAAAGAGTTTTTAAATTACAGGACTACAAAATGCGACCTCAAAAGTATAAAGAAGTCACTTACATCTCCTTATGTTTATCCCTGAAGTAAAACCGAATCTGCGCTTCGTTCGGCTTCAGCACGTAAGGTTCAAGATCATTTGAAGATCAAATTTTTATTTTACGATAAATATAATTTTTTTGTTTTAAATTCGGAAAGAGAGAAAAAATTTACATTCACATATGCTATTATTTTTTGTTCAAGACGATACTTACAGGTCACATAAAGGTCAAATACCGAGGGTACGGTACAGGCATAAAGTCAAAAGTATCCGAACCCTACGTTACACTCATATTTTATATATTTTGATGGACTACAACCGATGCTGACATCCATTTGACCTCATCACTGCAGCTTTAAGGTCATCTGAAGGATATTGTCCCGATTTAGACGAAGACCCATTTTAATCACTGGTTAAATAAATCGGACAAAATACACAAAAGTTTCGACCTTTTCATCAATGTATTTTTTCAAAAAACAAATGTAGAATAAAAGAAGATAGAAATTCTCATACCTTTTGTTTCATGCATATTTTCTGGAAATCCACTAAATTCATCCGCGTTTTCATCTGTCTCTTCATTTTAAAAATTCTGTATTTCTGTGTTCTTTAAAATAATGTCTTCTAATATCTGCGTAACCACTACAGATTCCTAGGGAAGGACTCTTCTGTAATATTTGTTGTAAGTTTGCTCAGTGTGAGATAAATGTCTAATTAGCAGCTTAGAATATTGTCCATGGGTTTGTCTCTTGTACTGGGTTGCAATGAATTTTCTAAAGCCAGTAGCCGTAACATTTGAAATTTGCTCAAATTTTTTATAAGTCCTATGACACAAATCAACCAATTTTTTCATCACTTGGTGTCCATACAAGTGCTCATTTTCCCTCATGTTTGGAAAAACATATAAATACTGATTTTTGGTACACATACCAAATTTAGATCTGTTTTTTACTAATAAATCTATTATTTTTTCGTCTTTTGTGTACAGATACACACGACCACCGAGCCCTTTAGTTTTCTTACCAGTAAGGTTCATCACAGAAAATTTTAAAGCTTGTTTTTTGTTCTCATTTGTAAGACCTTTAAAATGTAGACTAGTTTGATCTGTAATTATTCTATTCTTATAATCATTTAAAGAAGTTCGGCTATTTTCTTCAGGTCTTCGCTCGTTCAAACACTGAACATAAATCATGTCAACTGACGTTAGTTCAGTGAAAATTTAATTATTTAATTTTTGTTGTGCCTTATCAAACAGAATATCTCGTCTACAAGATAAGAATTCAATCATGAGATTTTTATCTTTAGGCGTAACTTCTTCAATAGTTTTTCCCTCCTGACTCTTTCTTTTATTGTTTTGACTAGACTCAATTTTGCTTCCGATCATGGGAAGCCAATGGGTTTCAAATTCTACAAGGAAAGATAGTACACGTCGATAACCAGTTTTATTTTTTGTTTGGTTATACTGAGATTTTAGTACTTTTATTATATTTTTTAGAAGGAGTCATATAAGCTGAGCTGTTGAAGGAGATTCAAACAATCTTTTTTCTTATCAAATCCTGAAATAATTCTAATATCTGCAACTGTATCATTCCAGTTGGATGAATCTACATAAGATGCCATATCACTTATTGATGGGTTAAGTCTTTTCATTACAGTTAAAAATGTTCCTAGAGTTTGGCCATGAGTTGCTATTAAACCATTATGATCGCGGACATCATACCGCTCACAAATAAGGTTGAGATACGAGATGATAGTACCATCATATTTCTAAGTCCAAAATGTTTCAGTTTCACGCGTTTTAGACATTATTTCTTTGAGTCTTGGGCCAGCATTAGGATAATTGTGGTTAGATTCTTGCCTACAGTTATTAAGAATCCCTGTACAATTGGATGACTTATTTTGAGGGTACAGTTCCGGATGGTGAACATGATAATGCACTGAAATATTTCGACGTGACACATAGCCTTGCAATGTTTGCATTTCAATCTCAGCAGGTGAATTGATTCTCTTATTTCAATAGATGTAGTACATTTTTCATTGTAACTAATCATTCCCTCTTCTAGTTCTTCTTCTAAATCAAATTCTGTAATATTTTCATTTTCTACTACATTAGTTTCTATATTTTCTTTATCTAAGACTTCAGTATTTTTAGCTCTTCTATTTTTTGCAAGGCGCCTGGTGACAAAAAGTTTTTCTGATGGATTGAATGTAGGATCTGCAATTAAATATGGCATTGCCATGTAGTTTCAATGTTTTAAATATATCTCTTCTCTCTTTACAGTCCACTGGTAATTTCAATAATTTGTCCACTGTTTTATACTCTTCTTTGTGCACCTTTAAATGTCTATCAAGTCAACGAAAAATCTTTCTACAACATTTCCTTAGCATAATACTTTCCGCCTTCAAAAGATTCGGGTACATATAATTTTTTCAAAAACTCTACTTCTATATTTTCTTCTTATATTATCCTGTTCATACGAATGATTTATTTTTCTCTTTTGTTTTACTCTATTAGTTGATTCATGATCTCGGCTGAAAGGTAATTCTTCCTCGCTCATACCGGATACTTCATCAGAATCACTTTCAACATTTAAACTTGGTTCATATTCATTATCTGAATCTTCTTGTACGTGATTTTCCTTACAGTTCGTACTCTTTTTTTGTGTTTAATAGAATTTGAACGCATCGCCAAATGTAAATGTATTTCTCTTCAGATTTACTGACAATATCCATCTCTAAGTCCAATTCAATGACTTGATTTTTGTTATTAAAGCATTCAAATTTTTTGTTTAGTAATTGAACTTTTTGATTTTGTTTAGATTCATGAAGTTTTATTTGGAGATCTTTATGGTTCTTAGAGAAGTCATTAAAAGAATTGGTTGTATCTAAATGATCTGAATCATATTCGAAACTCATCTTACTCTGATCATTTTTCTTAACTGGGGATTCAAGTATCAAACTAGAAACAAATGAATAATTAAATAAAGAGTTTTCCCTTGAATGAATTAATAATGGTGATAATCTAAACTCATCTAAATTCTTACAGGTCCCTCTTGGAATCTCAGGAGAGCTGGACTGATGAGCTCTGGACTTAAATTATTTTTTGAAAAAGAATCATTGTTCGTTATTGACTAATCAAAAAGTATCGCACTACTTTCATTCTGATATATGATTGACAACCCAAACTCATCACAATTTTGATGAGAAGCATTTGATACATCATGCGAATTCAATTCAAAATCTAGATTCCAATGATTTTCTAAAAACGGAGAGTCTGCCGTTCCCTAATTGGAGGGTGTCGAGACATCTTGATTTTTCAAGAAAAATAACGAATTAGATTTAGCATATTCATTAACATTTTTTAAAAGTTCTATATGCATTGAATCAAGATCTATATCAAGATCAGAATCTTCTATCAGCAATAGATCTGTTTCATTTGGATCAGACAGCTTTTCTGAGAATAATTGCTTTTCTTCGAAATTTGTATTAATATCATCTGCGATTTTGTGTGAATTAGTTTCATTGACTAAATCTATATAGTCATCAGCTGGTAATGACATTGTTGGATCGAATTCTTCAAAATTTGTATTAATATCATCTTCGATTTGTTACGAATTATTTTCCTTACCTAAATTTATGTCATCATCATCTGGTAACGATATAGGGTCGAATTTTTCGAAACTTCTATTTATTTTAGATTCGTTAGTATTGATATTATAATCTACTCAATGCTGTTGAGGATCTATATTTATGGTTAGGTTGATACATTGATTCAAGGAGATTAGTGTTTTAATTATGGATATTATCTGAACAAATAAATAAATTTTTCATACATATGACAGATATTAAAAAAAAATTACAAAACTGTTGCTTGTTCAAATTTTTTATTTAACCTTATTGTTATTTAATAATGGCATTGTACTCAAAATTACGTCGGCGTATATAAGGGTTAAGAAAATATTTGTCAAGGGAAAGTATGAAGAGGTTCTGCCGGACCTTATGCAAAGGATCCCTAAGAACAGTGCAAGCATGATGTTAATCAAACTCTTTAGCGGTTAACTCCAAAAAGACAGAAATAGTAGTTTTCACTAGGAAATATAAAAGTCAAATAACTAGAAAAATCACCTTCTATGGGCAAAAAGTACCATATGTAGATGGAGTGAAATATCTACGAGGGTCGTTTAAAAAGTCCGTGCAAAAATAAAAACTGCTTGATTTTTTTTAATAAATCTTTTTTATTTTTCAACATTGTCTCCATTTAGGCTTCTACACTTCATCCAACGCTGCTCTAGTTTGTTAATCCCTTCCAAATAATAGGATTTGTCCAAGTCTGTAAAATAGGCATTCGTTTCTGAAATCACCTCCTCGATTGAATAAAATCTTTTCCCCGCCAGCCATTTTTTCATTTTAGGGAACAAATAGTAGTCCGACGGAGCCAAGTCTGGAGAATAGGGGGGATGTGAAACGAGTTGGAACCCTATCACCATCAGTTTTGCAGCCACAACTGCTGAGGCGTGAGCTGGCGCATTGTCGTGGTAGAAGAGGACTTTTTTGTGGGCCAATCGCGGACGTTTCTCTAGCAACTCGGTTTTCAAACGATCCAATAACGATAAATAATATTCGCCTGTAATGGTTTTACCCTTTTGCAGATAGTCGATGAAGATTATTCCTTGCGAATCCCAAAAGACAGTCGCCATAACCTTCCCGGCCGAAGGAATTGTCTTCGCCATTTTCGGAGCAGATTCCCCCTTGGTAACCCATTGTTTAGACTATTCTTTGATCTCAGGAGTGTAGTGATGTATCCATGTTTCATCTACAGTGATGAAACGATGCTTAAAGTCTTGCGGATTTTGCTGGAACAGCTGCAAACCATTCTTGCAACACTTCACACGATCTCGTTTTTGGTCAATCGTGAGCAATCGCGGCACCCATCTAGCGGATAGCTTTTTCATGTCCAAATGTTGGTGCAAAATATTATGTACCCATTCGCTCGAGATGCCTACAGTACTAGCAATCTCACGCACCTTCACTCTTCTATCAGCCATCACCATATCATGGATTTTATCAATGATTTCTGAAGTGGTAACCTCAACAGGTTGTCCAGAATGTTTAGTGTCTTTTGTGCTCATATGGCCACTCCGAAAATTTTGAAACCACTTATAAACCATTCTAATTGAAGGTGTACAATCACCATAATGTTTATCAAGCTTCTGTTTAATCTCCTGAGGCGTTTTGCCTTTAAAAAGTAATGTTTAATCAATACACGAAATTCTTTTTCGTCCATTTTTTTACAACCACTCGATTTCTTTGATTGAAACGAATGTAAAACGCAAAGTAATTGGCCGATTTGGCTGAAACTTGGTGTGTGCTCTTCCAAGATAAGCCACTAACTAAAAATAACCTTGAAACGCACTAGTAGCGCCATCTCTCTGACTTTGCACGGACTTTTCAAACGACCCTCGTACGAGTATACTTATACAAGAAACTAAGTTGTAAACAATACCTACAACAACAAAGGAGAAAAATATTAAACATATTTATGAAGTTTATATTGGCCATTTCGATAGGATGGAGGCTTAAACCTACAAATGCACTATGGATCTATAGAGCTATACTGGTACCGAAGCTGGTCTATGCAGTAATAGTATGGTGGAAAGTCACCGAAAATGTAACTACAAGGAGGGTCCTGGACCATAAACAGTCCGTTACTCTGAGAGGGTCATTTGGATTGAAGCGTAGAACACCTACGGCCGCGGTTAGAATGATGCTGGACGAAGCAGGACTGAACCTTGTTATCAAGGGGTGTGCCGCCAGAACAACGTACAGACTAATATGCAGCAAGGCCTAGGGAAGTCATAGAGATGGCCATGCAACCATCGGCAACATTCTCACTAAAGGTGGCATCACGGGTGAACCACAAGACAGAATATTAAAAACTATCTCATTCGAGGGACGCTTCAAAACGGACATACTGGAGAGAGAAAGTTGGAAACAAAACGAAGCCCTCGGCATGATGACATATGATTCACAGATGGATTCAAGTCTGACAAAGGCACAGTTTCAGTATATGCAGACAAAGGCAGACACAAGATTCAGCCTTTAGTCTGAAGGAATACAACACCGTCTTTCAAGCGGAAATGGCTGCTATAAAGACGTATACTATAGTCCAACCTGCAAATTAATGCAAAAAAATATTTATACGTATAAACCGATAGTTTTATAATTGCCCAATTCAACTGCGTTATAGTAAATAAGCAATGTATGTTTTGGGACATAAAGGAGCCCATAAAGGATGCCGCCAATGTACGTATAAGGGATATGTGTATGTTCTGAGACACAAAGAGGCCGCCCGATGAGTATCACACTACCACGACACCTTTTTATCGCGATAAGGTGAGACCCCATGCTGAGTGTCTAAAACGCATTTGATGTACCTTTGGCACCTCCCGCTGAGTATCTAAAAGGTAATCGATGTAGCTTATGCATTGAAGATGCGTCGCCAATGCATAGGGTACATGTGTTTGTCTTGAGACAGAAGCCAGTGGACCCTTCGACAGTGTGCCCCCCCACCCTACCGCCACCCGCCCATCCACCACCAACCAACCATCCACTCCACTCCACTCACCTTCAGAGGTTGTTAAGGTAGGATGCTGTAGAAGTCGGTAGGGTATTTGGTAAGCTATATGATGGTCTCTCTCTCTATCCCTCTCTCTCACTCTCCTTCGATAGTACGGTGCTTAGTAAGCTTATGCTGGCTAAGTGTGGGCCCTCGGAGAGGGGGTAGCGTCTCTAGCATGGGAAGCTATATGCTGCTCTCTCTCGCTCTCCTTCGATGGTAGGGCGCATAATAAGCTTTGATTTTTGGGAACCTTTCAACCACTCTGATAACACTACACCTCTTGCTAAGAGTCTGAAGCACAATCGATGTTCCTTTTTAAATGAAGATACGTTCTAGCAGCGTGCACTATCCTTTTTTTCAGGGTCACATTCAATTTTAGGAAACTTTCGACCACTCACACCACCTTGCACTCTCTTCGATAACGCTTTACCTCATGCTGAGGGTTAAAAACGCAATCGATGTTCCTTTTTCAATAAAGATGCGTTCGAAAGTATGTATTACGCAGCGGGTGATTGGAGAGAGAGAGTAATCTTAATGACGATTCGTCTCTTAGTTATTTTAATGCTTTTTGCCTTAGAGATAAGGTTTTTAAGTTAGCCTTGTTTAGTTGCGTTAACATCCCCCACATGTTGAGCGTCTAAAGCGAAATCAATGTTCTTCTAACTTTAAAGATTTTTTTTACAATTTGACTAGAGTTTCTTCTGGAGAGTAGGAGTCACCTTGATTTTTCCGAAAATCTTTTCCGGAGTTAATCGTTCGGTAATGCTCAAGAAGAATACATCGATGAAGCATTCTCAATTTTTTAGTATCTCTTCTTTGTTTTTATAAAAAAAAAAGAAAAAAGAAATGGATATTACTCAAATAATAAAAACAATAAATACCATGATTATTTTCATGGTTAATGTAAGTATTTTATATATACAAGGTGTCAAATAAGTAACGGAACAAGGCTGTAGCTTTTTAGGTACAGATTATTAGACCAAGGTCAAGGTCATTCCTTTAGTAACTTTCAACGCGGAATCCGATGGTGACCTTGAATTTGACCTTAAGATTGACCTTCAAGGTTATTTCAAGGTCAACTTTGTTTTTTTAAATGGGAACCCCTATTTTTGACAACGGCAATCGCAAGAGCGGAAAATTTTACGTCCAAATATGTACTCAGGTTGAAGGTCAATGATGAACTTGAAGTTAAGTTCAAGGTCATTGTAATTTCATGACTGCCTGATCTGCTGTAAAGTTTACACCATACTGGAAAAGCTCATTCCTTTAGTAGCCTTCAACGACGAATCCGTCGGTGACTTTCGGTTTGATCTTGAGCTTCACCTTCAAGGTTATTTCAAGGTTAACTTTTTCACATTTAGCGTTACCCAGGAAGAACGACATGATTTTTTTATCTTCTTTGTCACACTTAAGTTTCGCAAATAATAAAAATATTGCAGTAATCTTTATTATTTGAGTATCGTTAGAATGTAAATTGTTTCAAAAAGTATTGATCATTTGCGCTTCATAATTTTGACACTTTTTCTTTTTAGAGAGAAACAAAAATTTAAAAAGACTAAAATATACTTTTTTATTTTGTATTTTTCAGTGTACTTATTTAATACATTATATGGCACAATAAAATTTGTTACTTTTGAATATTTCAATTATAATTTAACTAGTTTTGCATTGTTTGTATCTCTTTTAAATAAATACAATACGATAATTTTATTTTCTTCCTGAAGCTTTTTACATTTTCTGGTTTCATTTCCTTGAAAAATCATGGCATATAATCGACTTTCTAAGCAGGAAAGAGTGAGTTTGTTAATAATGCGTGGTTGAGGAGATCGTATGCGAACTTTAGATGAGGTTCGGATCTTATTCAATGAAACCTTCCGTAATGGAGACGGTTTAACGCCAATATCTAAATCGACAGTCTCTAGAACTGTTCAACGCTTTAATGAACATGGCAGTATTGAAGATGCTGAAAGACCCGGTCGTCCAAAGTCTGCTACTGCTGAAGAAAAACAAATAGAAATTTCACAAGCTTTCATTGAAAATCCACATGATACATTGCGTAAAGCAGCTGCTGAGTACGAAATATCTCATGAATCAGTGCGACGTATACTAAAATTTATACAATTTCACCCCTTTAAGATTCGTTTAGTACAAGAACTTAATGAAGATGATCCAGATCGCCGAGTTGAATTCTGTGAATTCATGATGACTAGAATTGACGAAGATCCTAATTTTTTGTATAATATTGTTTTTTCTGACGAAGCTACTTTCCAATTGAACGGTGAAGTAAACAGGCACAATTGTAGGTACTGGTCCGACACTAATCCTTTTTGGATGCTAGAGAGCCACACACAATATCCGCAAAAGGTTAATGTTTGGGCTGGAATATTAAATGATACGTTGATAGGACCATTTTTCATCGAAGGCAATCTCACTGCAGTAAGATATGAAGAGCTTCTTAGGAATGAAATTGTACCAAGAATAAGAGAAGTAGCGGGTGATAATTTTGATGAAAAATGGTTTCAACAGGATGGAGCTGCGCCTCACTTTGGAAGGAACGTTAGAAAATACCTGGACAATCAATTCCCAGCTAAATGGATTGGAAGAAGGGGTAGAATTGAGTGGCCGGCTAGATCGCCTGATATGACGCCTCTGAATTACTTTCTTTGGGGTTACTTAAAAAGTAAAGTTTACGCAACACAACCACAAACTTTAGAAGAACTGCGAAATAGGATTTTACGGGAAGCTGCTGTCATAGATAGGGAAATGATTCGCAGAGCTGTCACTGCTTTCTATGATCGCATAGCTGCTTGCCAAGAAGTTGGTGGTAGGCAATTTGAACACATGAAGTAGATTTCAGCAAAACGTGAGAGGCAAGGGGACTCACGCTAATCAAGCACCCCATCGTGAGAGGCAAGGGGACTCACGGTAATCAAGCACCCTAAAGGTAACATATTTCACTACGTCCACGTCGTTGTTCCTGGGTAACGCTAAATGTAAAAAAGTTGACCTTGAAATAACCTTGAAGGTCAATCTCAAGGTCAAATCCAAGGTCACCATCGGATTCCGCGTTGAAAGTTACTAAAGGAATGACCTTGACCTTGGTCTAATAATCTGTACCTAAAAAGCTACAGCCTTGTTCCGTTACTTATTTGACACCTTGTATATATATTCTACTAATTATTTAAGATAGAGTTTTCTATAATAAATTTTTATAATTTTTTAGACTCCGCCGATCCTGTTAGCAAGTTTGCCGACAAGTATATTTTATTATTTATTGATTTCTATTTTAAGAGTGGTAAGTTTAATAAGTATTTTTATATAATATAATATAAAATATATTTATTTTTAATCATTTTATTTTTTCTTTTCAGCTAAATATAATCGTACTGGGTCCGTTGCATTGGCGACATATTCAGCATATACTAGAAGTAGTTATCGATGTATATATATATATATATAAAATTATATTTAAATAAGTATATATTTCTTTGTTCTTAGTTACAGAGCGATGTCGAGAGAATTGAAAGGGCTGCGGCCGAAAGAACTGCATCCGAAAGAGCTGCATCCGAGAGGGCCGCGGATGAAAGGACAGCAAAGGCCACAAAATATATATAGCTGAAAGGGCTGAAAGGGCTGCTAAAGCTGTAGCCGAAAAGGCTGCGAGGGCTGCGACCGAAACAACAGCCGTAAAAGCAGCCAAAAAAAGATGTGTAAACGCTGTTTCGTTTAGCAGCGTTTACATCTCTTCCACCAAAGAAGAAATTTCTTAAGGTAATTTCTCTCTCTCTCTTTCTCTCTCTACGCAAGCGTTATAGTAGTAACCTTTCGACCTCACAGTTAATTTTATTTGAATATTAATTAATAAAACTTATAGAATTTTCGTTTAATTATTAATTTATCGTTCATTCAACTATACATTGAATATAATACAGTCTGTCTATAATCTTTATTTTCAGTAGTTGACATCGCTATATTGAAATATTGAGTTGAATTTTTATATGTAATATTGCCAACTTCATCAATACCTGCCACTTCAGATTCCTTCCATCTTTTATCCATAAAAACAATCTTTGTGCATTTGTAACGGCACATACAAAGTTAGCTGGTTTATTGTAATGATATGTGCATATTGTTTCTAATGGGTAAGTTAATGCGCTCATTGGTGGACATCTCATCTCGCTTTCAAGATCTAAAATTTTTCTATAGAAGGAAGAAAGTTTCTAATTAATAATGATTTTAATTTCTAACAAAAAATAAAAATAATTTTTATATTTACCATTCGGGTATTATTTTTTGTAACCATTGTTTCTTTTTTAATCCTTTTACATAAATATTTCTAGAATTATCTAAATGATTGTTTAGTACACGTGCTAAATTTTTATATGGAATAATGCCGGATCTCCATAATAAACCATGATGACACGTTTTTAAAAAATGATTCACTTTTCGATACTATGACGGGCAGCCGTAACTTAGTTTTTTTTCCTCTATTAATTTAATTATTAAATATGACGAACGGAGTGGGAACCTTCCTAATTTCTCACGATGAAAACGCATTCGAAATATAAACTTTGATAGTGGCCCGAGCCTGCGTACTCAAGCTTACAATCAACGCTCTATCCTGCTTTGTCCCACACGCATGTGTTGACAGGGGCCTACGATCATCGCGTATACATCGTGAAGTGTTATCACGCTGATAATGGAAGGGGACCATAAAAATGCAATCTATCTTTTTTTTCCCACCGATTTTTAAGAAAATATCCGTAATATTAAATAGATTTTCATCAATTTTGTAAGCTATTATAATGCGCATCTTTTTGTCACCGAATAAACAATAAATAGAACAGTAATGTATTTTATAATAAATCGTAAAAGGTTTGGATTTTTCTGAATGTTTATAATAATCACTATGTATCGTCATAATTAATTAAGTTTAGTACAATCATGTATAAGTAATTATAAGCTATAGCGTTACTCTTGCTCTTAAAAGTGGCACTCAGAGAGCCATCTCTGGAGAAAAGGGCCCAAGTTAAAAAGGGACCGCCCTTTCTCTCTCTGAAAATTCACGCTCACAGACCAATAAAGAAATTCTGGATATGATTAGAAAATTTCCCACCAATACAAAATTTGGCCGTTATCGCTTCATGGGCCTGAGGAAAGGGATTTCCACCTAACCACCCACGGCTTATAAAAAGCTCTGTACAAGGCTGAAAAAAAAGAGTAAGTGCGGAGTGAGAACCAGGAAGTCCCTAATAAGAAGTGTTTACCAGTGAGTGAGTCCCGGAGGAAGCATCAAAGAAGAAAAGTCACCCAAGTATATTCAGAGCATATAGAGAGAGAAAGAGGCCAAAGAGCAGAGAGAACACAACTTTAATAATAAGTGATTTGATAAAATAAAAGTAAGTAAAATCTTAAATCTGGCTATCCTTTTCTTTCTTTAAGCAATCCGCCCTTCTTTTTTTTGGAAATTGATTAAGCGTGAGTCTGGTGAATTTTCATTAAAGTCCCTTAAGAACACATTAAGCATGAGTCTGGTGTGTTCGTAATAACATTTGGTTATTACATTCCGTGTTAGCATACAGTTTTCTCAACGCAACAATATTGCTCGTCCCGGCTTATGTGTTACACGATAGCCAAATCAGAGCAACCCTGAGTTTACGCTTACTCCAAGCGTACCTGAGAGTGACCCCGACGTCACAATACTTGAAAGGAAGTTGAAACCAATGATATGGTGGTTCGAAGAAAAACACAGTTGGAACGGTATCTACATCTAATGGTAAATATGCGAGTTCCTTACAAATAAAAGTCTCATTTAAATTTTGAAAGCCTTGAAAATCTATTACGAAATCCAATAGAAAAGATGCTGAAGTTAATATGAACTCTACAAGATCCCAAAACCGTTATGAGAGTAGAGGCACGTGTTTGTTTTATATAAAGCCTATACCTCACCATTCGAAAGTAGAGGGCGTCATAGTCACCATACCTCACCATTCGAAAGCATAGGGCGTCATGTTCACTATATAGTATGATTATAGGTAGTTTGTATTCAATTCCAACAATATATATATTTTATTTTCTTTTTTATTAAAAAGCATTGTATTCATTGATTACATAATGTCTTGTTGATTTCAAACTAATTTTTTAACATCACCACTAATTGGATTATATTTTACAATACGATCATGTAATATTAAGCAGTAGGCTGCAGTATCTGCAGGAAAATCAGTCCGAGTTTCAAATTCTAGGCGAACATCGACTGGTGCGCGTTTTAATGTTTCATTTTGTTTGGAGCAGTCTATACCTATTAACGGCACTTTATTAATGAAATCTTTTTTATTGAGTAACGACTCGTTTTCTTTACCATAGTAAGCGTTTTGAAAATTAGTATACATATCGTAGAGAACAGCATACTGATTTTGATTGATATTCAAATTGAGATTTCCATACGGATAGCATTGTGAATTGAGGAATAGCTTCACATTACTAACATTACAATGATCAAAATTACTAGAATTAATACTCGCTTGATTTTTACGTTTAGTTTAAAAAGCTAAAATAACAAAGCGAGGATTTTCCAATTGATTGGAAGTTTTAACACTCCAAATATGCTTTGATGTACGTGGTAATTTTGGATACTCATACATTTCCCAAGTACGATAATTCATTGTAATTGCACGATCTCGTCCAATCTGATTGAGTAATTTGATTTTTTCTTTGTCTGCAACCATTAAATATGGCATCAACCATTCAACCTTAGTTAAATTAATTTTTTATTTTTCTAAAGCAGCAGGATTCCCTATTGGAGTACTTAAAATAGCATTCAAATCATCTCTTGATCTTGTTAGAATAAGTTCATGCTTGACATTGACTACAATTTTCCGATAATCTTCAGTAAAGCCCATCAACATACTAAGAGGGATATTAACATCAAAATAACCTAGGGCATTACATATTAAAACTTCATTGTTATCACCATTCCATCCAGCATTTTCAGCGATAGAGCTTTGACATGGATTGAGTGAAAGCGAATTTTTCATGAGGCTCGTTAAGCCTACATTTTTCACTTTATCAATTTCAATAGCATTTATTTCATATCGTATTTCGTCAAATAAATTACAGAGGGCGTTGTTGACTAATAAAGTGTTCTCCACTGGCGTAATACCGTCTGGCTTAGTCAACCGACCACAAATATGAATCATACTGCGTGATGGAAGCAGAGATAAATTTGATGTTGAATTGCTATATGGATTTCATCGCTATTATTGAAATATGATAATGAATAAGGCTGATGCGCATGAACTTCATAATGAGCTATAGACTCATCGAAAGCGACAGCTGAATGAATGTCTAGAATTCCCTCCATATTGTTGTTGTTGTTTTATACAGCACACTAATATGCACAATATTTTCTTCCACGATTTTCGACATTTAGTCTCAAGCTTTTCAGGAATTGAATGTTCTGAGGTGTGAGCGGTCTGATAGCTCACTGTTGACTGGTTGCTGATTGACATTTTTGTCTTTTAATATAGCCTCGACCGCTCTTTATATTGCAAATGATACCCATTACTATTGTAAGATATGGTCTTTATATGTACTCGCACTGTGATGACTTCTCCTCGAAAGTTAACTAGGTTTCTGTCTTGATCAACTATATGAATTTGAAAATGATCAATGCTCCTCACAGCGACTGAAAGGTAAATGACGTGAGAGGGAACTTCTATAATCTTATATCCAGGTGGGACTGCTGGGAAAAATTCATATATAGTATGTACTTTGCGATCGTTTATGTAAGAGCCTATAGTAATATTACACTCTACATGTAAAGCGTTGACTTTGAGTTTAGTGACGGGAAAGTCAGAACTATGTGTTTAGTTTTCAACGAGCGTGCGTTTAGTGAAGCCTAAAATTGATCCAATAAAATCTTCTGGTTCAAAATGTATTTTTTGACTGCCATGAATGACACTACGTAAAGTATTATTATTTGGTTTCAGGGTAAACGATATACCTTTAGGTGCTAATGCTTCTTTGAGAAAGCTTTCAGTATCTTCTATTTCTCAGCTACCAGTCGGTAAAACGATAGCTTCTTTACCTTCAATATAAAATTTATTATAACCAACGTCAATGTTTGGTATCGAATTAAATGTTAACAGCTCAGCTAGACCAAGAACGTATTTTTTGTTTGGTATCATTTCGATCGGTGGAAAATAATATGATTCGAGTACGGATAATGTTCCCAAGAGACTTAATGTCAGTGTATTCTCCATGACAGATTCATATCAAATGATAGTCATTCGTTGAGTGAGTATTTTTTATACTAGTTGTCTTTTCTATAGTTTGTTTAAAAGAAATTTGAGACAAAGATAGCCGCAATTGTATGTATTAAAATCTTGATATCTAATATAATTATACATGATTCTATTAACTTTGTGATAAAGCAATAGATCTATAGGCAACTCTAGATTACCAAAACTATCAAAATACATAACCTCTCATCGACATAGCTGTCTCTTGATATCGGGGTCCATCGACCGGTAAAGCATCACGCATGAAAACACCTCGAAAATTCCACTTGAATATGGTTTCAGATGAAGACCATAACCTTTATGATGTGGTTTCAAATAAAGTCCTTTACCAATAGCAATAGCTTCCATAGTTTTATTGTATCTATGATCTTCTTTTAATTGATTTTGAGCGGCCTTAGCACTGTGAACGGCTTTTGCTATTGAAGCAGCTCCTCCAGCTAGAGCTTCAGTGGCGCTCAAAGCAGCAAATAATGGAGTTAAAAGAGGAAGAGCTCCACCTACTTTACTAGGAATTGGTAGAATACGAAGCATATTTATTTTTCTTCTTCCTTCAGCCTTCTTCACAGTTTCTTTAGCACATTTTATAGCCGAACGAATGACGAAGAGTGATTTATTACTAGGTACAACACTTCTCGAGGCAGCGTTAATAATTTTTTTCAATGCAATTGATAGATTTTTACTTTTTACATGTGTCTTTCGTCGCTGTCGTTGTTGTTGATGATTTTTTAATCCCTTACTTCGTTTCTTTCCTCGTTTTAAAATTTTAACACCCATACCAAGTTTACTTTTAAATTTCCTTATGTTGGCTATAGCAAATGCAGCAACTTTCTCATCAAAACTACTATTTTTCGCTTGCACTCGATCCCAGGCCTGTTTAGCTAGAATTTTGTCGGCTTCGTTTCTCGCCTCAATGTTCTCTCGATTCTAAGAATAAGCAATATCATGATCTTTACAAGCAGCATCTAGCGGATTTTTTCCAGGATCTCCACGAGGAAGTCGTTTTTTCAATTTAGTTCCCAGCCTGCAATACTGATAACCAGGCAAATGAACTTCGAATAGTAAGTTACTAATAATCTTATTCACTAAGCTAGCACCACCAGTCTTTCTTTTGTGACGAATGATCATACCTCATCAGAAGACAAAGTCTTAATGAAACTAAAAAATATATAAACAGTCTTTTTATAGTTAGTAGTCTCATTCGTCGTTCCATCGGTGACTAGAAAACAATATGGACTTCAAAGAGCAACCACTTAAGTTACAAATCATAAATTTTGATAGTGTTGTTGAGACGGAAAAACGAGAAAAAAGACATGGTGAACTACTACCTGACAGTATACGAGCAGTTTTCTGTGGTCCTAGTAACTGTTGGAAAATTAACTGTTTGCTAACACTAATCACACATTCTAATGGACTTAGATTCGAAAACGTTTATGTTTATTCAAAGTCTCTCAATCAACGAAAGTATAAGTTTTTAAAAGATTTATTGGAACCGATTGATGGTATACAGTATTATGCATTCAGCGAGCATGAGGCAGTTGTTTCACCGGATAAAGCTAATTCAAATTCCATCATGATTTTTGACGATATAGCAACTGAAAAGCAAGACAACGTGAGAACATTCTTCTGTATGGGAAGACATAAAAAAGTAGATAGTTTCTATCTCTGTCAGTCATACGCTGGCATACCGAAGCATCTCATTCAAGATAATGTGAATTTACTAGTTTTGTTTCGACAAGATGACGTGAATATTAAACATATTTACAACGATCATGTTAACTCAGATATGACTTTTGAGAAGTTTAAAGCAATTTGTTCAAAATGTTGGAGAGACGATGATCATGGATTTATAGTTATTGATAGAGATAGACCAATCAATCATGGACGGTATAGAAAAGGATTTGATTTTTTTACTATAAATATAGCCGAGTGAACGAATGAAGATTATTCAACTTTAGAAATTACAAGCGTCAACATGGCTAATTTTTAAAAAGAAAAGAAGATGCTCGAGCAATTATCTGAGACTCATGATACCATCAAACGTAAGTATCAACTAATAAAACGTGACAAAGCTGATTTAGAAAATACATCGAATGAAACTTTTAAACCTATGGTTGATCCATTGAAGAATCTTGTGGAGGGAGCTATTGATAAAACTAACGATAATACTGAACAGGAAACGAACAAGGAGAAGAAAATTACGTTCGATAAAGTTTTTAAGTCAAAAACAACAGCTGACACTCCCTATAAATCTCGATATTTCAATAGTACTGTTAATGACTTAAATTCTACATTACATCCGCTTGATTCTACATTTGAATCCTCTATGTCTATTGCTGCTGTTGCTGCTGCTGATGATGATGATGATGATAATGCTGATGAAGACGAATTTGATATGACTAGTGAATCATCACTTGATAGAAATTTAGACAAAGTTAGTTCAAATATAACTACAAAACAACAAAAACAGCTATTGGATGATTCGATTGAAGGAAACTATATTCGACTATTGCATGAACCTTGACAGAAAAGTAATTTAGACAAAACATTTAGCGTTCGCTTGCATGAAAATACATATGTCATAGGCAATTCTCCAATTTCTTTCAAAAACGATAATGTGACTGTGAATGATAAAGCATTCAGTAAGACGCCTGGATTAATGGAACTTCTCTTTCGTAAAGAACCTAATTCTAAATTAATCAGTTCATCGGATATTGAAAATTATATAAATATTCTTGAAATAACTAACGCTCATCGTAAGAGATATGAAACAAATGAAGAATATCCCAATAAGCATGTAAATAAATTCAAAAAGTATATTGGTCCAAATTTATCTTTTAGCGGTAGTGCTACGAAGCGAAAATTGACTATTGATGGAAGAGGCTTTTTCCTAACTTTAAAATAGCAAGAAAAGGTACATTATTTGATTATGTATATTTAGATGATCCAAACGAGCTCGTTGATCGATTGAGATTGCTTATCGCTGAACAAACCCCGGTAATCCTAGTCATATTAATGAAATTCATTCAATCATTGAAGAATTACGTGAAGCTGGCTATATATATTAAAAGAATCCTAAATATTCCTTAGTAATAAAATGAGTGTTGATGTGTTTGGACGTATATTGAATAAAAAGGAAGGTAATGGAGGTCCTCCTGGTGTAGAGTATAAAATCACTAAAGACGGACAATACGACGTGGATAACAAAATAATTTCTAATATAGCTGATCCTCAGGAGAGTAACGATGCTGTAAACTTACGAACGTTACAAAAAACTAATGAAGCTAATGTCACTACGCTTACGACTACAATAAATAATATTAGAAAATCTTTAACTACAATAAGAAAACAATTACGATCGTATGGAGAAGCGATTCAATATTTACAAGCAAATAATAATAATGATAATAATAATGATAATAATAATGATAATGCCGGGCTGGTCCAGTGAAAGGTAACACCTCACTGGGCAAATGCTAGCTTCCAACGTCCACGACGTGCCCGGTGGAAACGTTGTCCGTCGCGTCAATACTCTGAGCACCAACGCCATAACGGACACGGCCAAGAGGAAGATATGGCTCACAAATGACGCAAAAGATAATGGTATTCTGCCGATGTGTCCAACCATTAATCACTTATACACATACACACTCACACACTACGCAAACACTCACACACACACGCCTTCTGGCAAACCGGGGAAGTGAATGCTCGGCGACCCTATAAACGGGTCTTACCGAAAAGCGAATGGTAGGGGACTCCTCTAAACGGAGCCGCCCGAAAGCGAATGAAGGGGATCTCTCTAAACGGGCTCTCCCCGTGAACGAAGCCCGGTTTTGCCCATGGGCACTTACATACACGCACACACCACAGGGAGAAACACTGAACACACAGGGTAAACACACAGGGGGGGGACCTCAGGGGCCGTGCGTTGTCCTAGCGCGGTTCGTGGAGTCGCGACCACGAGGGACCTCTAGCATAACGGGACAGAAAACTATGGAAAATGCACAAAGAAAACATTTATTTACCTCAAGTGGTAATCCCTCCTCAGGGAGAATCCACCCCGGGTTCCGATCGGGTGAAAGCCCCGGTGGCCACGGGCAGCGGCAAGGATTTTGAGGGCCGCACCTTGTGCATGGCGAAGAGGAGGACCAAACGAAACGATACGAACAAAAATACACTGAACATACCAGAACGACAGAGGGCAGACAGTGTATCAAGTGGCGGCAGCGGGGTGAGTTACGCCTCCGCCACAGACAACCAAGAACAGACGTCAGGACGAACACCCACGACAAACAAAACACGAGACATGACTGAACTGCTAAGGCTAATACAAGAGACGGCGACAAAAATGGCCGAAGCACCAAACATACAAAAAAACATGAATATGACAGTGAAGACTGGAATCAAGACAATTCTCGAGACTGTGGACATTGCGCTGCACAAGCGGATGGACACAGCTCCGGAAGGACACCGACGAGACAGCAACAAGACAAGCACGACGACGAACAACAACGCAGAGACGCCACAGACGAAATGGAAACGTTCGCTGACCGGAACCACGTCGGAGCCCTCACAAAAGAGGCCATCGACGACAGATTCGACCAAAGACTGGCAGACCGTTACACGGAAAAAAACAAAAAAGAAAACGGACGCAAGGAATTGACCTGACAAGGACAGATCGGCCCACCAGAAAAGAGGACTCGCTGTCCTCGTCAAACCGGGGACACATGCGTCGTACTCCGATATCGTACGAAAAATCCGGACAACGATCGATCCGAAGGAGAGTCAGGTACAGGTGACGACCCTGAGGAAGACGAAGAGAGGTCTGTGCCTATTGAAGCTGCAGGTAGACACAGACAAACCAGATGGACGCGACGTGTTTGAACGACAGATCCAGGAGGCCATCGGGGAAGCGGGCAGTGTCAGGGCTATGACTTTCAAGGTACAATTGGAGATCATGGATCTGGACTGCGTTGCGACTCCGGAAGACGTGACGGACGCGCTCAGACGAGAGTCTGGGTGAGACACAGACTTTCGGGTCCACATTTTCGGTCCTAACCGTGCTGAGCAGTATATGGCGGTCTGCGAAATGGAATCGCGGGAAGCCGAGGCGCTGCTCCGGCGCGGTCGGATCAGAATTGGCTGGGTGCACTGCCGCGTCCGAAAAAGAATGACGGTGACGAAATGTTACAGGTGCCTGGGCTTCGGCCACGTGAAGGCCGAATGTACGGACAAGGACAGGACGAAATGCTGCCGCAAATGCGGCGCATCCGAACATTACGCGACGGAATGCAAAGGAGAACCGGTCTGCCCACTGTGCTCCGAGGCCGGGCATGGGAGCGTCGCTCACCTCGCCGGAAACGGCAGGTGTGCCGTGTTCCGGGCCGCGCTGGAGGAGCGCAGAAGGCGTGCCGAAAAACGGACAGAGTAGTACAAGGAAACCTGAACAGAAGTAGGACTGCATGACGCGGATATTTTGATCCTGTGTGAACCATACAGGAAAAAGATGTCCCAGACATACATTACAAACAAGACAGATCAGAGCAACGAATGCGATGAAGACGGGTAAGGCACCGGGACCGGACGGAGTACCATCCGAGATCCTCCGGCTTGTGGCTCGTCTACGGCCGGAGATACTCCTCGACGTGTACGACACGTGTTTGACGACAGGAACATTCAGTAACCGGTGGAAGGTGGCAAGGCTCGTTCTTATCCCAAAAGGTAGGGGCGATCCTGGCACGCCTTCGGCTTACCGACCGTTGAGCTTACTTGACACGACTGGTAAACTCTTTGAACAACTACTGAGAGCGAGACTGATGGATGCGATACAAACCGGAGGAGGTTTATCAGATTTGTAGTTCGGTTTCAGGAGGGGTCGATCGACGATTGGAGCGATCCAAAAGGTGGTCGATTCTTTCCTGGAACTAGACAGACACTTCCACGCTGCGCGACCTATAGTGTTGCTGGTGACGCTTGACATCAGGAATGCTTTCAATTCAGCCAGGTGGAAGGATATCTTGGAGGCGCTGAAAAGCAACTTCGGGATCCAGCCATACCTGCTTCGGGTTGTGGAGGATTACCTAACTAACAGACGGATAACGTATGAGACGATCGAAGGACAAGTAACGAGACAGGTCACCGCTGGGGTGGCATAGGGGTCGATACTGGGACCTGACTTCTGGAATGGCTTATACGATAGCTTGCTTCGGTTTGGGATGCCGCTCGGAAGGACCCTCGTCGCTTATGCTGATGACGTGGCGGCGGTAGTTACGGAGAGGTCCCCCGATCTGGCACAGCTGGCGTTGAACCAGACCATGAGACGAGTCGGACGATGGATGACAAACCACGGACTACAACTCGCAACGGAAAAAACGGAACTGATGTTTCTCACGAGAAGACGCATACAAACGATACTGCACATGAGGGTGGGGACATGCGAGATAGAGACCAAGAGGGAAGTCAAGTGCCTTGGGGTCACCCTCGATACGAAGATGACCTTCTGGCCTCATATACAGAAAACAACCCGGAAAGCGGCAGAGAGGATAGCATCCTTGAGTCGCTTGATGGCATATACGACGGGACCGAGATCGGGAAAACGACGACTGTTAATGACGACAGCTCACTCGATCCTTCTATACGGCGCGGAAATATGGGCAAACTCCCTGAAGATAAAAAAATACTGTAAGACGATAATGATGGTACAGAGACAGGGCGCACTGCAAATCGCTTGCTCCTACCGAACAGTCTCTGCGCAGGCTGTTTTGGTGGTGGCTGGCGTAATACCCGTGGATTTTCTGGCCTTTGAACGCAAAAGGATCTACGGGAGCAGTACGGACATAGGACGAAAGAGCGCGGCAATCGCTGAGCGCGGCAGGACAATTGACATTTGTCAAGGCCGATGGACAGAGGAACGAGGTGGTAACTGGATGAGACGATTGATACGGGACTTGAGGTTGTGGCTCGGAAGGAAATTTGGTGATGTAAATTTCTACGTCACCCAGCTCTTGACAGGCCACGGGTACTTCCGTCGGTACCTCTACAATATGAACAGACTACGAACACCCAATTGTAAGTACTGTGGACACGAACGAGATGACGCGGAACACACGTTTTTCGCGTGTGACCGCTGGACAAGACTCAGACAGGAACTGGAAGAAACGGTCGGCAGCATCACCCCCGATAACATCGTGGCTCTGATGCTGCGTGAATGCGAATGGTGGCACTTAGTCGCTACCTATACGGAAACTATACTGAGACGTAAGAACGCGGACGGCTCCCTGACAGTTGACTGAGCAGACGAAGTAACGCGACGTAACGAGATACGGAGGAACGACACGAACGAACGAACACAGACAGAACCTCCAGTCAGAAGTAATATCAACATAGTCGCTGGCTGGGGAGAAGGACATCAAGGAGATGGCGGTTTAGTGGGTAGGCCTATTTTTTATTTTTTTTTATTTTGGGGAGTCCCACATAACCCCTCAGTCAGAAAGACTAAGGGGAATCCGCAAAAAGGATTCCGCAACTCCCTGTAAAAAAAAAAAAATAATAATAATAATAATAATAATAATGAGAAAGAAATAAAGATTACGCCGTTTGACTTTTTACATCAATATTAACAAATAGATTGAAAAATGAAACATCAAAGAGTGGTGGATGAGTTACATAAATCAGCACATCGAAACTATCCTCGTCGAAAAGTCGATATACGTGGAATAGATGAGACGTGGCAAGCTGATCTTGTTGAGATGCAAAGCTATTCTAGAGAGAATAAAGGTTTTCGCTATCTATTAACTATTATAGATATGTTCTCTAAATATGTTTGGGGAGTTCCTGTAAAACAGAAAACTGCTACAGACGTCACTAACGCAATGGAGTCTGTATTAAAAAAGGGACGCATTCCTAAAAATCTCCAAGTGGATAGAGGCAAAGAATTCTACAATACAAATTTTCAAAGTCTAATGACAAAATATAAAATAAACCTTTATTCTTCTTATAGCAATCTTAAAGCATCAATTTGTGAACGTTTCAATCGAACACTAAAAAATATTATGTGGAAAAAACTCAGTTTAATAGGAAATTATAAGTGGATTGACTTTCCCCCCAGTTTAATAGAATCTTATAATAATCGAAAACATCGCACAATAAATATGAAGCCTAAAGACGTGACTAAAGAAAATGAAATGCAGGTCTTGATACGATTCTCTTACGATCATCGTCTTTGTATGCTTAAAACGTAAAGCTCTAGCCGTTGTTCCTTTACTTCAACGCGAAGAAAAAAAAACTCTTTACTTCCCTCCCTTTTTTTGAAATTAATATCTCATTCGTATTTTGGACTTGATAAGAAATTGTGGTATGGGAAAGGTGTCAAATTAAAAGAAACACTTAGGAGCCAAATGATATATAATTTTGGCTCTAAGGAAGAAAGCCTGTTGCCAGGCAAAACTCCCTCGATCGGAAACTAAGTTAAAATTACAAATAATAATGTGCGATATTGTGGTGTATGTGTGTGTGTGTGTAAGTTGTTGGTTGTCCGTCTAGTTGAGTAGGCTGCGAAGCAGCGGTTGATCAATTGATCTTTTATTCGTATAAGCTGCGAAGCAGCGGTTTATCAATTGATCTTTGTTGAATGGACTGCGAAGCAGCGGTTGAATGCGTGAATATTATGAGTGCACGTTACGTCAGAAATCGAGAATAGAAATACTTGGAATGCGGGGAATGATGATAGGGAAATAGAATTGAAAAAAGATTAAGATTTGTGAGATGAAAAGATGCGTGTCGCGTCCGCGCACACGGAGGATTCGCGAACAGAAACTCTTTGTGTGATAATATTGAACAAGTACTGTTTGAAATTTTTTAATTCTCTCGCGAGCGATTAGTACGTCCGGAAACGTTCTATGCTGAATCTGAACTAAACCTTTTTTTTTTCTTCGACACGCGACCTCTTGTGAGAAAAGCAGAGAAAGCAGAGAGCGAGAAATAGAGAGAGAGAGAGAGAGAGAGAGAGAGAGAGTCATAGGAGAGATCAAAGATTAGATAAGAGCTTGTTTTGAAATGACGTGGCGCGCCAGCTCATAGTGTTGATTGGCATGATAGTGTTATTAAGGAATAACGATTCTTTTGCAAATGAATTGAAATTTAGTCGGTTTCGACTAAACAGTCTTTTCAAAAAACCGAAATTCCAGATAGGAGATAAAGTGCGAGTGAGCAAGTCTAAACACGTTTTTGAAAAAGGATATATGCCTAATTGGTCTACAGACATTTTTACTATTCATCGTATTTCGAGAACTAAACCTGTAACATATCACCTACTAGATTATCAAGAAAATCCCATTGTTGGTGGTTTTTATGAGCAAGAACTACGGAAAGCTATTTATCCTGATATCTATTTTGTAGAAAAAATTCTCAGAAGATGTGGTAATAAAGTCTTCGTAAAATGGCTTGGCTTTCATGATACTCACGATTCTTGAATAAATAAGGAGACTATACAACAATGAATTACAAATATAAATTTATATGTATCTAGCTTGTATTTAAATAAATAGTGTTGTTTTCATTTATAAATATTACATTGATATTTTTTTATTTTAAGGATAAGAGCCTCA
Organism: Phymastichus coffea; assembly: GCF_024137745.1. NCBI lineage: Eukaryota > Metazoa > Arthropoda > Insecta > Hymenoptera > Eulophidae > Phymastichus > Phymastichus coffea. The sequence continues at coordinate 872,038 of NW_026706846.1, forward strand.
ACCTTCGCTCTTACTTGTGAGTTACTTCCATTTTTATATTCGACACTAGTGAGTCCATTAAGACAAGTCGAAACCTGCTTTAATAGAAACACTAATGACTCATTGACCTCTCTAGAAAATAAATTTATATAATACAATCTTTATTGAGATATAATAAGATATACAAATACATTTACTTAATATTAAATTGAAATCGATCACATCCATGATATTGAATAAATAATGCATATTTTTGTACTCTATCAGAAAGATAAATAAGAAGATCCAAATGATGAATTATCGCTTTTGACATTCGGTCCAGTAGAACAATTTCGAACTCACAATCGAGTTCAAGAATAATTCGAGAATCATCTTGTCTCATGAATGTTATTAGATAATTCTCATCTTCATGCAATTCATAATGACATTTTTCAGGAAGTATATCGAAAAACTTCATTCCAATGTTATTCAACATTTCACAATTTATCTTGCTGTAGGTAAAGAGATCTAGAATGTTACGTATTCTTCTTTTAATACTACTTCTACTACTACTTCTACTACTACTTCTACTACTACTTCTACTACTGCTCTTACTGCTGTTGGTGCTGATGCTGCTGCTGCTGCTACTACTCGATTCTTGAGACAGAATGAAGCTCTTCGAGGCTCACAGCTCTTTTAAAACTTCTCTCCACTACTTTGGTTTTCGAGCCGCCACAACCGCCTCCCTCTACTTTAAATTAGATTTCCATTTTATTTAACATATATATAGTGTGATGATTTTCTAATATAGGACCAAGCATTCGATTCATCATCAATATACGTTTCTTGAATAATACTCGCGATATAACTTTATTCAATTCGGCAATACGTCTTTGGAAACGTTCGTGATCTCGTGCTATCTGCTCCCAAATACCTTTTCTAGAGTCTTTTTCTTCGTATGAAAGATGGTGTATTTTAACTTTCTTCGGAAACCATACATGCTTAGAAGAGGAGCGAGATCTCCTGTTGTCTCTTATAGTTGGCATGGCTAAGCTTCTACTACTTCTTCTTTTTACCACTGCTTCGAACAGAATGGGCTTCATATTAACATCTTCTCGCTATTTTAGAATATAACCCCACCACTACGCTTTTCGAGCCGCCGAAATCGCCCCCTTCTCTCTTTCTTATTTTTTTTTATTAGGGAATGGTGAGAGCCCCAACCATCGCTCACAGCTGTGCGGTACCTCCACTACTAACATTGCTTATGAGACCTTTACACTAAGTCGAAACTCAGCGGAAAGAACGCATAAGTAATTACTCAACCTCTCCAAAAAAAAAGGATTTGAAGGAATAATTAAATTAGGATTAAAGACATAATTAAAATTTTAAATATAAATTTATTTACTATATATATACATTTACACATTATAATAATTTAATTTTTAAATTCAAAATAATTCTTTTTTCTCAATGGTCTCGTACAATTTCCGTAACATATCTTCGTCTTTTTGTAACGCTAAGCTTACTCGCTTTGGTAGAAATATCTCATATTCGTCGTCTACGGTAACTACTACACTAAATCCATAGCGAGTATTAAACCATCTTAATTTCGTTATCTTATAGGTACAGTTATTTTCTAACTGCGACATTGTCTTTCTAGGTAAGAAAGCTGATTTTGCTATTTTATTGATTTTGAAAAATCTATTCTACAATAAAAAAAAAATCAATCAATAATTAATACTACTAGGATATAGTTAGAGAGCTACTCGTATATACGAAACTTACTTTTAAGAGAAAATTTAGAAGTTGAATAGGAGAACTAGGAAAAGACTACTGCTGTTGCTTCAAACTGCTGCTGAATAACTACGATGGACTGAGGTGTGTTCTGCGTTTTGTACTATGCATCCTCTCTCTGAGAACTCGAGCCGCCGTAATTTTCCTCTCTTTTCGCCTTATCCCCACATAAGTAATTTCTCATATGATTCCATTGCTCTACTCCTCCGACTTCAGTCGCCATGTCTACCGTTGTCCTCCACTCTACCGTTGTCCCCATTCTGTCACTATTCTATCCTTAGTCTCTTCCTAACTAACTATTACTACTCTATCCTAAGCGACTTCTATCGGAAGTTGGAGGAAGCTTACAACTTTTTTGAAGATTTTCTTCCATTTCTATGATCTTTCTTTTCCTTCGTTGTTCCGCACTGCTGATTTTAAGCTTTGACGTTTCAATAGTTTTGTAATGACCCCATTGAAGTGGATCAGGATTTTTATCGAATATACATCGCTTATCATCATATGGACTTAGTGCTACTTTCTGCACTTTTTTTGTTTTTACTTGATGTAATACGCTTCGTATATTGCATTGCTCGCGCATAATAATTTCTAAATCCAATAAACAGTTTCGATAATCTTCATGATCTATTGTTTTTGTGACAGTATGTGATTTTACGTCTTTTGCTTTCTTTATTGGTTGTTGGTTTTCTATTAGTATACTATACATTTTACTTCGAAGCCCAATGAATTTTCTCATAATATTACCATTGCATTCATCTTTCATAATACCAAGAACTTTTTTATTAACTAACGGCATATTAAACTTATTATTTTCTGAGTAATCTGATGTATCAAATTTATTGATATCTTCATTCATTATTTCAATCATATATATCTTCATATATATCAAGATATTGAAATTCATATACGAGGCTATCTATATCAGTATAAAGTAATTTTACTTTATAAGCTAGTCTTTCTTTTATGTAGCCATAGTGGAAGTCATATACTAATGTTTTTAAGAGATCGAGCATACAAAGTCCAATATATATTGGTTTTTTAATACTAATAGACGTCCATGATAACTGTATTGCTACTAAATTTTCATCAAAGATTGAACTACTATGAAAGTTGAGTTAGGCGATCCGTGCTTCTGCTCCATATCTACCACTCCATGCACTAATTAATTTAAAGTCTTTTCGCTTCCTTTCATCCTCCATAGTCTTTCCGTATACTGTATTAATCATGAGTTTATAGAATAACTTTTCAAATTCATTTTTAGCTTGTTTGCGTTTTTCCGTATTCAAATCTACATAAGTTTTAAGCCACGGCTTTTGATTAAACTGTAGTGCTCTGTGTATTTGTTTTAATTTGAGTCTGTATTCAATAGCCTACTTTAGCGTTCTATAATGAATGACATACCGTTCTTTATTATACAGTGTTGTTGAAAGTTTTTTTTGTCTTGATCCGGGTGGTGTGTTATGTCCAGGACAAAGTGGAAGGTCCTTATGTTCATCATGTAGCTCTTTTGGATACTCTAGATCAACTTCTAAAATGTATCCAACCTCATTATTATCGGAAACATTGAAAAAATTAGGCTCATCGATGTTGGAGACCCACTTAAAATTTTTATACGGTAATGATTGCGTCATCGCCCATCCATATAAATTGTTAACATCGAAGTACATCAAAGTCTTGCTTGGTTCTTTTTCATTGTATTCTGAGCCCATATATCGATTATTAGCTTTTGAATATCTATTACAACATTGACTAATACCTCCTCGAATACCTTTTTAGATGAATAAAACCATGTCTATATCGGTTAAAAGTTCTAGATCAATTTTTGTGCACTTTAACATAGCATCCCATGTTAATCTAGGAGTAGTATAATAGTATGCTGGGTCGAGTTGATACGCATCCATACAAGTTTTACGAATATTTTCAAAAATATCAGCCAAGAGTAATACGTCAGTTTTTAAATATAAATCAGAATACTGTCCTAAATCAATGATGTTAAATGCATTCCACATTTTTTGAGCATGCTCATAGTCAGCTTCAGAGATGTTGCTATCTATCAATTAACTATGAAAATCTTCGATAGGTGGTAATTGAGTCTGTTTTAATCTTTCAAAACTGTTAACATACTCATATGCAAAAACGCCTTTTCTCTTCAATAATTCTATTTGTGTTTTTGTATATTTATCTATCTTGAATTCATGCTCTACGATATTTGGTTTGGATAAGTGTGAAGCCAGTTTTTCGAGAGATGATGGCATAAAACGAAACGAATCAATAAATCGAAAATTTATAGTACTACCATCCACGTGTTTTGTGAAAGCTATATATCTTTCCTTGTTTTCAGCTAGAACAGTCACATTTCCCTCAAAATCAGAGCTAGTAGCTATTTCTTCTATTATAAAATGAGAATCATATTTAGTAAGGTTATGGAAGACGACTGGTATAAAATAAGAATTCTTATAATTTAAATTACAGGATGCGTGTGCAGCACCTCTAAATCGGCCCGTCAATGACAATGATCTCTAACTCTTGTTTCATCATGTTGAAAATATTTTCTACAAATATGACACATTTTGCTCATCTTAAATTAAAATTTATTAAATTAAATTAAAGTTAAAATCCATTTGATTGCGCCACGAAAGATTCATTTCGATAGCATTCTTATATATTTGTTCTATTTCATCTAACAAAATCTGAAATTGTTTGATAATCCATTGTGCGGGTGATTGTTCTTCATTCAATTTTTTTCTATACATTTTAAAGATTGATTTAGAATCATCATAACTACATTTTATATAAAATCCCACACTAAAGGCTTCATGATCTTGGAAGGATTATCCATTATTTACTGGTTTCAATAAGCACTCTAAATCAGCATACATAATAAATGGAACCATTTCTTTTCGATCGTAATGATTAAATTTCAGAAGAGGAAAATTAGGTAGATTAACTCTATATTTATTTAATTTTGAGCAATCTGTCTCATGAATATTCAATTTTTCTTCATTATTGAAATAGTGAAGATAGCGTACACATAGATAAATTTGTGCAGTATGTTTCGTTACTTGACTTCTAACAAGAGCAGATAAGTTTTTAATCCATACATACTGGAATTTTAATTTGAAATTATCATTGTTATTTGATCTATTAGATTTTTCTGTTTCATTCTCATCAATATAATCGCTTTGTAGTAACAAAAGATTGACATGCTTATCTTGTTTTAAAGTTGATATATAATATGGTGAGACTTCGAATTTGAAACCGTATTTTTTTAGTATGTATAGTTTTATTGAAATACTATTCAATTTTTCAAATTTAGGAATATTCTTTACCTCAAAAGGAAAGTTTATATCATCGAATTTCAATTCATTCGCAAAGGGCATATAATTTTGAACTCTTTCGCTATGAAATCTAGCTGGATGAAGACAGGTAAGTACAGCCCATTTAAAACATTTATTATCTGTATTTTGAACATTGATACATGCTTTTTTATCTGCTATTTGTTTTGGTAGTTGAATATATGAGCCAGGTTTAAAAGGATTAAATTTATTTATATTAACAGTAATACCGATGATAGTTTTTAATGTCCAATCGGAATCTTTTTCTTGAAATTCTTCTAAAATTTTAAGTACAACATTTTCAATATTTTCTGTAAACCATAATTTAAGATCTGTCGTTTTATAAATGGAAACATTTTCGGTGTTGAAATACTTTACTTGAATGTCCTCTACATTATCTTTTATTACAGTCAATTGAGCTGACATTCTATATTTATTTTTCGAACATTATGAATTGAAAGATATTTTGATATTTGTAATTGTAAGAGTTTATTTGCTGCTTTTAAGAATGACTTTATATCTGTATGTTCTTGATTGGCTATGAATGCAGTAATGATACGTTTTTCAAATGCTGAATTTATTTCACGCCATATAACTCCATCCCCTTCAATTTGGTTTGGAATGACTCGTAATGGGTTAACATTACCTCCGACTTTTATGGATTTATTTAAATTGATTTCGATTGAATTCAAATGAGAAGCGCAATTTTGACATCTCTGTCGTATTGCTTTACTTAAGTTAGGCTGTAACATATATTTTTCAAGAGAATTCAAAGCAGTAATTAGTACATTTTTCTATCTAATAAAATCATCTTTATTAGCGTCTGAGTTGTAATAGGCTTTCCATAAATCGCGTATTGTATTTTCAAAATAAGAAATAGAAGTAATTGTAATGAAAATACGCGTAGGATAACTTGTAATACTACTACTACTACTTGCACTACTACTACTTCTACTATTAGTATTACTACTACTGGTTGTCACTGTTAAGAAAGCTAGTGAAGCGGGCTGTCTCGAAAGACTGCGCTCTTTTTCAATCGAGCACGGCTTTTAAGCACTATGGTGGCGCTGAAAGCAGTGGTTAATAAATCGAAATTCTATACTTTGAAACCCTAAAATGTGTCGATAAATTCTGCAAATAAAATTTGCCTCTATTCATTTCGAAAATTTCGAATTGTATGTTATTGGCCGGAAAAACTTTCTTAAACATGTAGGTTTAGATGCACAAACAATGCAATCTGTAATTCTTTCTGCAATATTATGCAGCCCATCTACACTACTTTATTATCTTCAAAAATGTTTATCACGTTCTACTATTTCAGTTTATCAAAAAAAATTAATAGAATGGGCTTTAAAAACGATAACAGATATCTATATAAAACATGTTCAATATAATGCTATCAAAACAGAAAAGGAACTTGTACAAACGGACCCGCATCAGCTTGTCATACATGTGAACTTCGCAGAAAATTGGGCAGTCTTTTCAAAAAATACGGTTCAGGAGAATCATTTGGAAAATAAGTAAGTGTTAATATTTACAGCAGTCTCTTATAAAGGTGGTCTAACAAAAAATTATGCTTTTGTTAGTGACGATTTAAAACACGATTCAGCTCATGCATTGTTTACACTGAACAATTATAAATTCTTATCGATCGGCTAATGATTGTTGTTATACTATTACAATAATTTCTCATGGAGCTGCGAGTCAGTATGAAAATCGGTTCCAGCGGTTCCAAGTATATAAAATGAAAAATATCGCAAAGCGTCTTTCAATGAAATAGACATTTTCTGGTACAGGTTATGGCAAAGGACCAGTAGGTGCTATCGGAGGATGCGTCAAACATTTTATTATTATTCACAATCTTCAAAAAGATCATCTAGAATCCATTCAGTACCCATTTGTGACAACAATTCAAACATATATTCCTTAAATACGATTAGTCCTGCTAAAAGTTGAAGATGTAACGAGCTTCAGGTAACTGACGAATAAAGAATTAATTTAAGAAGAGAAAATTAATTTTATAAACTAAAACTTGCGACCAATCAGAGCGTCGTTTTGGTCGAATGCAGATTTTCTCCTCGTTCGCTGCTATTCTCGTTACTCGGCTCTGGCAACTAAGGTGGCAGCCTTCACAGCGCGGGTCTGCAAGTCGAAATTATTTGGAATATTATTAAAATATTAAATTTGAAATTGAATAGAAAGAGACATTAGCGAATGATTTAGATGTTATTCAACATTTAGCTGTACTACAAAAATAATTACTTCACTATTTTGTCAAAATCCTTCTATAATGTATCATTGGAACAAATCGATGTGTTAGCAACTAATTTTTGTTTATAACTAAATTACTTATATTCAAGTTGTTAGTCAATAATAATATTTTACGTGGCCATGGCGAAAAATAAGTTCAATATAGTGTTATGGAAAGGTCATCCGAGAAAATAAAATGAAGGCCAACAAAAAACGTTAGATGTAATGGAAAGAAAGTGGAAGCAAAATTTGGTAGAAAATGGTTCGAAGTAGATGTAATAAGTAGATGTAATAGATAAATAGCAAGTAGCAGTACTATAAGTGAACATAATTTTTATCACGAAAAATAGAATTAATGCTGACCCTTCCTACATAAGTAATTTGTACACACGCACATCCTTTTAAAACTAGGGAATGGTTGGGAGTTTAAACTATTTGTAGTTCAAAGAGTATGTTTGAAATGTCCGCCACCATATTTTATGCAAAAATGCAGTCGGGCTGTGTTATCGAACGTAGAAAATCGTCTGACTACTCGCGTTTATTATGAACAACACCTCGATCAACTCAACTACCAACTATGGATTTCTGATGCAAAGCTTGACTCAGCACCAGCAGCCACGTCATGAGGGTCGTATCGAGGTTGGAAGCGGTATATGCACAGTATCTATGAGATTAAAAAGTGCGAAGGCTATTTGATAAAAAAATACGAAAGACAATAACACTTATCGAATATTCGTGGGTGAATGAAGAGCAGAAATATAGTGAGAGTGAATAATTTGATGCTGATCATATTATTATCGTTTGTCATTTAGATCTGTGGCGTTGCTTTTGAATATTTGGCTTAACAGCAACAAATGCTTCAAGTAGTTTTCAATTACACAGCCCAACAAAAAAAAAGTTGTTAGTCCCAAAAACGTGATAATGGTACTTATATATTTTTGGGATTGCTAAATCCGAATCCAGGGTCACTTTGGCCCTATCAGATCTTTTTCAAGATCAGTTAAAGATCAAATCATCAAAATTTATAAAAAATTAACTAAAAGTATGGTATCTTGGGTTTTTTTCGATCGCCCACTCGAAATTAAGCGTCAGTATTATCCTATAATGTTAAATTTAAGGTCAGTTCAATGTCAGTTCAAGATCATGAACACAAAACTATATTATAGTTAGCTTTATTTAAAATGTTAGAAGTATATACAATTCAACAAAATACCTATAAAAATTTAAGTGTATTACTCTTTTTTATAATAATTATAATATTTTTATAATAATATTACTCTTTTTTATTGTCAAATGATCTACGAAGTGGATTACGCTTTCGCTTTTTTGATGTTGATGGTAAATCTCAATGCTTTCTTTTTTTAACAACCAACAGTAATATGTTAACATATTTGATTCTAGAGTTTAACGCACAAAGTGCGCAGGAGGGTGGAATATGTCAAATATTTGGGGATGTATCGCCGTACAGAATTTGTCCTACGGACAAATACGGACAACGAAACGGTATACTGACACTTTTTGACTATACGAAAGCGTGAGAAAGCTCATGTGAATCTATTGACTAACAATAAGTAAAGTGTATACTTGTACGGGTTTCATGTAAATTGCTCCAAAATAGCTGCTCCACAGCTCATGCATCTCCATTATCCTCGATGTGTTGATTAGCTTGCAGGTAATATTGACTAATGTTAGCTCTTGTCAGTAGCTCCTCTCTCCAGTTCGGGTACGAACGGATTTTAATGAAAACGGGCTTGTCGACTATCGAGGTCAAAAATAGTTTGTATAAACGTGATTTAAGTGATACGTGGAATAATTCACAAACCGATTTTCGCGCACAAACCGTTTGACTGAAACCATCCCTATGAAACATCTACCGAACGCGACTAAAAGTATGTTACAGTATGCGAAGAAAAGTTATAGTGGATCTGATTACAAAATAACTCCAATTAATTCTAAATCTATATGTTTTCTTTTATATTGTACATACTTATAAGAAATTCCCCCCCCCCCCAACGTGATCTCACCGATTTCAATAATTTTTTGATTTGTTATAGTTAGAAAAATAAGACATGTTTTTTTTTATCAGTGGAAAAATAATTTGAGGAGGTGAAAACCGCCTTCAAATTTCACCCTAAAAATGAATTTTCCAATGTATCTCAGCTTCTAATTGATATTTTACGATGTAAAAAATTTCATATCACTTCTCATGTGAATACGAAACTAGCGCATGCAATTCAGATCATAAAGGGTGTGACCCTTATTTTTTTCTACCTTTATAAGGGCGGTTTTCGTCCCCTCAAAGTGTTTATCTACCAATAAAAATACACTTATGTCTTATTTTTTTATGAACTACACAATATCAAAAGATTATTGAAATCGGTGAGGTTGACTTGGGGGATTTTTTTGTTAGTAGATATGTCGATCAATGAAGAAAAATTAGACAAGTTAACAAATTTTACCACCGTATTATTTTTTAACGACGTTTCCTCAGCAATTTTGCTGACCTCATGAGACTAGTCACCCGACATCGAACTGTATGTAGGCTAGAGAATATTTCTCAATACCAATGAAACTAAGAAAAGTTTCAGTTTGACTGGAAAAGTTTGTTTGAAGATTTCTCACAAAAAATGGCTTACTACGCAACTTATTACTTTTCGAAGTCTCGAAGCGGATCGACTCACAAACATGTCAGTGTTTATAAGCTCGTCTCTCTTGCATAAAGCGATGAGTAAACATAGTCGCGCGTTTGATGTGTACTTTTTAGTAGAAACTTGCGAGATTAAAAGAAAGAATTTCCTTTCTCCATGCTTTTTCACTCCGTTTACTACTCACTTGGTTTCTACTTATATGCCTACCTATAATTCTTTCAAACTTTCTCTTCAGATAAGAAAAGTCAAATAAAAGAATCTCTCTTGCAGCTGATCTCATAGCAGTGAAGGAACAAGTACTTAGTCTACTTATTTTTGTCTTAGCAGTTGGCAGCTTGCAGTGAGGAGTCTTGAAGATTTTCGACTCCTGACCTCGATTGCATCTCGTTGAATTTGCGCTACGCGTCAAAAAGTATAGGAATTATGTATTGCAAAAGTCGCGTCAGTCTTCTTCTTACGTTTGATGGACTGTTAAGGAACTAAATAAATATCGATCGCGGTTACAGTTTATACAAGAATTTTCGTGCCATTTGGTACACAATACTTTGCATAGAAACATTTTTTCACATAACTGTAAATATTTTTTACCTAATTTTCTACACAATTTGCCACAAGAATATTATTAACAAAATTTTTTCATATACATTTGAAAAAGTTATTTTAAAAAATTTCGGCTTTAAGTATGGTATTTAAGTGTTAAACAATAAAACAATGATCTACGAAAAATTTTATTTATTAGATTGCTATAAATAATAACCTGATATCAAAAGTAATCAATTTATTAGAGTATTTTATTTCTTATTGTTTCTTGTTAATGAAATATAATTTTTATTACAATAGATCAATTAAAAATAGAAACTTTATTGTGATAATAACAGAGGTTCGCTCCCAGCTCTTACAAGAGTCGTTGGAAGAGATGGAAAATTATCCAGTCGCTGAAATTGCGTGCATTCTAGAGTAAAATTTGTATCTAATTGTTCATATGATTTTAACAGCATAGTCTGAGTAAGGAATTTGTTATTCGACCTTGAAGAACTATTTGATAGTAATTCTGTAGATATGTTTTCATTTTCAGATAGCGTATTTTTCCAATCGTTATTTCCTTTATTTTTCTTGTTAATTTCATGCTTTATCAAAGTTGATTGTGGGTGTAGACTGATAAGATCACAAGCAGGTCCTAGAATCATCAAATTGATAAATATTCGTAACGTTGTCAAGATCAAATAAGCTAATATTATAAGTAGGATGTTCATTGGCTTTGCTGAAGGTGTCAAAGTACTGCATAATACTCGAGCGATTGCAACACTAAGAGGTAGTGGAATAAAGCCCATCCTTCTGGCAACTAAATCAGAAGGGTCGGAACAAGCTGTTTCTTGTCTTGTTTGAGCCATGTCATATGCTAAACTAACAGTATATTCTCTATATACTATTGAACATAATTCGTTAAAACGAGTAATGAAAGCATGTTTCACCTGGAATAGTTCATTGCAATTATTATTATTATTAGCTGGTGCGATTTTATATATTTTGAATTTATATTGAACATATTTTATTTTCAGAATCATTTCAAATGGATTTTCATATTTGTTCTATTTATAACTCTGATATAACAAAAAACATCAAAAACGAAAAAGATTTTTATTTGATATCGTTTTCTTTTTATTTTAGATATATTCACGAATTTTTCTTAAACGTTCAGATTGGGTTAAATTAATTTATAGTTACATCCTATTTTTTATCACAGAAAATTGATATATTTTCCGTGATAGAAATAACTTATAATTGAAGCATTACATAAATAGAAATACTTGAAAATTTATTTATCTAATAGTGAGAGAATAGGGAATTATGATTCAACTTTATTAACTTTTCTATTCTTATTTATGATCTTATTAATACTCTATTAATCCCTCTACAATAAAGAAATAAGCATTTTATTTTAATAATGCTGTATAATAATTCTGTAATTATTTTTATTATATAATTGTGATGTATTCATCACAATTAGTATATAAAATGTATAATTATATAGTTACGCCAATTTGTGTTTCGCTGAGAGTCTTGTGCCGACGCCGGTCGAGCACAGAGCCTTTGACAACGGATTATTATATCACCTTACTATTAATAATACTACTTATATTCAATCATTAAAGTGCTTTGATTCAATTATAGTGAAATACCCTCCTTCGTATGAATTTATTAGTTGTATAGATATACACGGCGTAACAAAAGTACCGAAACGATCCTGTATTTTTTCAGGTAAGGTATTTTTGTAAAAGGTTAGGGTCAGGTCTTTCGTAACTTTTTACAAGGAATTCAATGGTGACCTTGGATTTGACCTTGACCTCACCTTTATGGTTATTTCAAAGTCAACTTTTTTTCAAATGGAAACCCCTCTTTTTCATAGCGGCAATTGAAAGAGCAAAAAATTTTACCCCAAGCACCCCGAAGGGGACAGTATTGACTACGTCCACGCAGTTGTTCCTGGGTAATGCTACAAGTAAAAACCAAAATATCAGAAAATTAAGTTCGTGATTAGTGATTCCAAAAATCACTGTACAAGCTGTATTTCCAACGATACTGATAACATGGGAATGTGACCTTTATAATCTACAAATTACCGTAGCGTAAAATTTTTCAAATATATAAAAATATCAAAAATAGATGTTCTCATTTGAAAAAAATTTACCAACTTTACCACTGGTCGGGTCTTGGTGTCTAATTTCCCCATTAGTCGGTTAGATAGCATCGGTTTTATCTTATTCGTCAATCGACCCCTATCACAGTCGTCATTGGTAAGTCTAGTCGCGCGCGTTGGTCAGTTTCGCGTTGTTATCGTCTATCCTTTGCACGCATACGCTCGTTAGTCCTCCCGATCGCCCCCACATGAATGTCAGTATTGTCTGTCTCGGTCTAGCTCAAGCGCGTCGCAACATAACCGCCGCTCGGCTCACGCGTTAACATCGCGTCCTATTGCCGCTGTTCCTGTTGTTCCCCGGAGCGCGTTGATCAATCGTGCGTATGTGTGTGTGTTTCCGACAGTCCTTCGGGTGTGCTAAATGGTCGGCCAGTGGTGTTAGTGTGTATGTGCGGTGTTCCCCTTATGCGTTAACTAGCAGGATCAGCTGATCTCAGCTGCGATCTTTTTCGTCGCCTGGCTTCCTGGGGAAGTGTCGGTCCGAGTTGCTGTGCGTGATAGTGTATGTCCGGGAGTGTAAGGATCGTGCGCATAGATTTGGGCGGGTCCTGAAAACTGTTTTTTCGCGAGGTCTCGGGGCTATTCATATGCTCTTATGTGAGCTGATGGAATCAGCTGATCGGGCGTCCGCGTCTTCTTGTCGGAAGAGGATTCTTCGTCAGCCCTGTAGGTCGGGCTTTTCGCATGATACCGCATCATCACAAACTATGACAGAACAATTCTTGCATTCTTTACTAGAGTTCGAGTGAATGTATTTCGAGCCAGATAGAAATGATTATTGTGATTTATTTTGAGTTGTCCCATAACTAAAAAAAAATAGTTTAAATCATTAAACGTTTAATTATATTTCAGATAATGGACGACTATATTTATAAAAGAAACGGTTTGACAAATTATAGTAAACTAGAAAATGCATTTGTGAGTTCTTCAATGATAACAAGTACAGTAACGCTTAATGATTTTTGCCACCCTGTTGACTAAAAACCTAACATTTTAATGTTTTATATCTCGACTTGGGGTAGTTGTGTAAAACTCTGTGGGTACTCATTTCGTAGGGTTTTTTAGTATCTATTAAGTGATATAAACTACATGTTTGTTTTTTAATTATTTTCAAAACTATGACATCAGAATTAAAAAATGAAATTGAGATTTTTTTTGCCAACTTTGATCCGATATAATTTAATAGGATGTGATGGAAGGTACTACTGTGGGCAAAAAGTAAGGTGAGTTTTCAATTTAAACTTCGCGGGCTTAACATTTCGGGCTAGTTCTTTTTTTCTTGAGTTGGTAGGACTGCGAATGACATCTGGGACAAATTTCATGTCAATGTCATCATCAGTAATATATTTACGCTTGTATTTACCAAACGACCAAAAGTGCATGTTTCGATTTTTACAATGTCTGATTTAATTGAGCAAAGAAGTGCCATCAAATTTTGTTTGCGGAATGAAATTTCGGCTGCGGAAACGTTGAGGATGTTGCGGAAGGCCTTTGGTGATTCTACCATGTCGCAGAAAAATGTTTATAAGTGGTACAAAGACTTCAAAGAGGGTCGAGAACGTGTTGATGACTTGGAGCGCTCCGGACGACCATCGACGTTAACAGATGACCAACACGTCAATAAAGTGAAGGAATTAGTGCTCGAAAATCGTCGGTTGACTGTTAGAGACCTTACTGATATGATCGGAATATCAGAAGGATCTGTGAAAACAATTTTGAAAGACCATTTGGGCCTACGAAAAGTCAAATCTCGTTTCGTACCGAAAACGCTCAATTTCTTGCAAAAAAGTCGCCGCGTTGATGTGTGTGAAACAATGCTTTCTGACTATCAGGACAAGCTCAAATGCATGATTACGGGAGATGAGACTTGGATTTATGCTTACGACCCTGAAACAACCGACCAATCAAGCGAATATCGTGCTAAAGGCGAAGCCAGACCGAAAAGAGCACGTCAAAGTCGTTCAAAAATCAAGGTCATGATGACAGTTTTCTTCGATTTTCGTGGTGTGGTGCACTATGAATTCCTTCCACCCGGCTAAACTGTTAATAAGGAATATTATTTGAGCGTTATGCGTCGTTTGCGTGAAGCAATTCGTCTAAAAAGACCAGAATTATGGGCCAACAACTCTTGGTTTTTGCATCACGATAATGCACCATCTCACACTGCACTCGTTCTTCGTGACCATTTCGCCAAAAATTCGACGCATATCGTTCCGCAACCACCGTATTCGCCTGATTTGGCTCCGTGTGACTTCTGGCTATTCCCAAAACTCAAGAGACCACTCCGGGGAACGCGTTTCGAGTCGATTGAGGAGATAAGAGCTGAATCGAAGAAGGCGCTGATGGCTATACCGGAAAGGGACTATTTGGCATGTTTGGAGGATTGGAAAAAACGTTGGCATAAGTGTATTTTATCGGGAGGGGATTACTTCGAAGGGGATGACATTGATGTAGAAGAATAAATAAAGATTTTTCATTTTACAAACAAATTCACCTTACTTTTTGCCCACAGTAGTAAAATCTGTCTTTACCTTTTGAAAGCTTATCTCAAAATCTGCTACAAAAACAATGCTATAAAACCCATGTCAGAGAATATTTTTTGAGCTGAATCATATTTTATTAAAAAACATATGTTTACGAATCAAATCGTTATATTTCGGAAAATATAATCTTCACAAAAAAAAAACTCTAAAAAAAAAAGTTGTTGCATTTTGGTCAAAAAAACCATTTATAAACATAAAACGATAAAAAAACATTCTTTTTTTCATTTTTTTAGGTTAAAATTTTTTTACATTTTTGGAAAAAAATATTTACCTCTATTGACCGAATATGACTTTTCAACGTAAACAAAGTCGAGCATATTAAAAATATAAGTTTGATTCGTGTGTTGTTAAAATTATGTTTCGGTTGCTTTGATGTTTAAGAACAGAGAACAGTCATTGCCTTATGTCCGGTTTTGTGAATAATTATTGTTCCTATTGCTAATCTTGTGTTTGTTAATTAAAATGAAGAAAAAGAGAAATTTGACTGTTGAACAACGTACAGAAATAGTTGCTTTGCATAAGTTTGAAAAAGTAATCAAAAAAATGTTTTAATTTTCAAAAAATCCAAGAACCGTTGATTAAAACATTGACCATTTTAAATCTAAAGGGAATATTACAATCAAAAATAATGAAGGAAAATATAGAAAGACAACAAGTGTTCAATTCAAACATATTTGTAATATTAGTCGCCGTAATCCAAGTTCAACTACTCCTGAAATATCTGCCATTGCCAGAAAAGATTTTTGTATTAGAGTCAGTGTTTCATCAATAAAGAGAAAACTGAATGAGAACAGACTGTATGTTCGAATCACAGCTAAAAAACCTTTGGTAAAGGATATTAATAAAAAGAAACGTTTGAAATGAGCAAGGAAAGATATGGACTAGACTGTAAATAATTGGAAGAAAGTCCTGTGGTCACGTGAAAGTAAATTTGAAATATTTGGTAATAAACACAGATATTTTATACGACGAGCGCCCAATGAATGATTACACAGATTTGCAAGCTAATGGGTTGTGATTGCTGTTGGCCAATGAAAGGTCATTTCCGAAGTAATTTTTTGCGTAGAATTCGAATCTTTCAGAATTTGGTCATGACGTCAGATTTATTAGATATCCTAATCTAAAAGGGTAAAATAGCAGTTTTTGGTATATTTGAGGTTCCACAATAACGCGGAAAAATTGTTTTTCTGAAAATGGGGTAAAACCATCTGAAAGGTATACTCTTACCCTTTAAAACCTATATTTAAGAATTGAGATATCTCTTTTTTTCATCGAGATATCGTTGATTCAAATAAAGTATTTTAGCAGTCCCGATACTGCTATTTTCCCGAATGCGCACATATGGTATATGCAAGTCTACAACCTCATTGAAAAATATCCTAACCTAAGTGATACATAGATAAAAGAAGATATATTTGTAGGGCCTCAGATTCGTGATTTAATGAAAACACCTGATTTCCAAAAGATGAGGAGTTTAAAGGAAAAAGAAGCTTGGATAAGTTTCAAAAAAGTTGTGAATAAATTTTGGGTTATAATAAGTTTTAAAAAAGCTCTTAATTATCAAGAGCAGATAAGTGGAATGTTAACGAGTTTCAAAAATTTAGGATGTAACATGAGCATAAAGGTTAACTATTTGCATTCTCATTTGGATTGTTTTCCTGAAAATTGAGGTGATGTTAGCGAAGAGCAGTGTGAGCGTTTTTATTAAGACATAGCAGAAATGGAATGGTGTTATCAAAGAAAATGGTCTACAGCTATGCTAGCTGACTATTGCTGGTCGCTTCAACACGATGAGCTACATAAACAATATAAAAAGCGATCTGATTTGTCTCATGATTTGTCGAACAAAAGCAAAAGAGATTTCACAAAAGTCAAGAAAATTAGATATGCTTAACATCAGTCGTAAGCTTGAAAATTTAGTGCTCCAGGATAAATAATATTGTTTCAAGGGTAACATATGTGGTTATTTTCTCCGTATCTAGCATCCGAACCTAATCTTTCTTACTTCTAACCATCATCTCCGTGACATTATTGACCGTAAGGTCTATGCCTATAAATTTTACTAGATGCTGTGTTTATCCTCATTCTAAATACGAGTACTCAAAAAAGGTACGCTTTAGGCTATACCTTTCGCGACCACAGAGTACACAATACGAGGTGTGTTCAAAAAGTAATGAGAATTTTTAAATTTCGCGGGTTTGGAGAGTCCGCTTGTATAAAATTTTTTTTATTATGTTGGTACACATGCCCCTGAAGTACGATCAAATTTTCAGCAATATTCATTGCTTACTTTTTAAGTGGCAGCCGCTAACGTTAGACGTGTTTTTCGAGCTCGGCGATTTTCGTTTGTGAAAAAAAATGGATCAAAGAATTTGTATTAAATTTTGCGTAAAAAATGAAATAAAGTGTAGTAAAGTTTGTCAAATGTTAACAAAGGCATATAGTGAGTCTGCTATGAGTAAAGCAAGGATTTATGAGTGGTATAAGCGTTTCCAAGATGGCCACGAAAACGTTGAAGATGACGAACGACCCGGACGCCCAAGCACATCAACAACCGATGAAAACGTGAAAAAAGTGAAAGAAATGGTTATGAACGATCGCCGAATCACAATCAGAGAAGTCGCTGATGATGTTGGCATATCAGTTGGCTCATGCCATCAAATTTTTTCGAATGTTTTGGGTATGAAACGTGTGGCAGCAAAATTCGTTCCAAAATTGTTGAATTTCGAACAAAAACAGCGGCGAATGGAAGTTGCTCAGGAGTCGCTAAATGAAGTCAATAACGATGCAGAACTACTAAAACGTGTTATAACAGGTGACGAAACATGGGTTTACGGATATGATGTCGAAACTAAGGCTCAATCGTCTCAGTGGAGGCATTCTGGATCGCCAAGACCGAAAAAGGCTCGACAAGTGCGGTCGAATGTGAAGGTTATGCTCACTGTGTTCTTCGATTTTAATGGCATAGTGCATTATGAATTCTTGCCACAAGGTCAAACAATCAATAAGCAGTACTACCTACAAGTTCAACGTCGTTTGCGTGAAGCAATCCGAAAAAAACGCCCGGATTTGTGGCAAAACAATTCATGGCTTTTGCACCACGATAATGCGCCTGCTCACACTTCATTGCTTGTTCGTGAATTTTTGGCCAAAAACGAAACTGTAACGATGCCTCAGCCTCCATATTCGCCAGATATGGCTCCATGTGACTTTTTTCTATTTCCAAAAATAAAGAGAACATTAAAAGGCCGTCGTTTTACAAGCATAGATGACATTAAAAGCGAATCGCTGAAAGAGCTAAAAGCTATTACAAAGATCGAGTTTCAAAAGTGTTTCGAGGATTGGAAAAAGCGTTGGCATAAGTGTATTGTATCCGAAGGGGACTACTTTGAAGGCGACAACATTAATGTAGATGAATAAATAAATATTTTTTTCATAAAACGAAAATTCTCGTTATTTTTTTAACACACCTCGTTGTGACAGGGCTATAGCGATGCTCGCTGGCCCTGTGTGCGGCACTCTCCTCGCATGAACGCAGCGACCAAGTATACGCTATATAGCGACTACATACTTGTGTCGTTGCAGGATCTGGAGGGAGGAGCGCGACGATCGGTGAGGTGTCGCCGTGAGTGCGAGTGAGAGCGAGAAGAGCGAGAGAGAGAGAGAGCGATTTTGACTGATTTTTGACGGCGAGAGAAGTGGGAGCGCGGCGGCGCGAGGCTTGGAAAATTAAGAGAGAAGAAGGGCAGTTAGGCGCGAGCTCTCAAGTAATTAGGGCCGCCTAAGGAGAGTCGGAACGAGAGGACTTTTCGGCTAGAGAGTAACGACGGCCGGAAGTACGACTGCCATTTGCCGGGAGAGCCAGAAGGTCCAAGCCGAGCCCGGACAGGCAGCGACCATTCGCCGTCCCCGGGACAAAGGCCGTGCTGCGGCCTCTCCTGCAGCAGTCCCAGTCATCGCCAGGGCGCCACTTCCAGCGGGCCTGCGCTTTCGCCGGCGTCGTCTCTCTGCCGACGGACCGTCGGCATCCGGTGGGTCGAAAACCTGTTCGTCTCTCTCGCGCCAGCTCTCGCTCGATTACGGACATTTGCGTATTTGATTTTATCGCGCACGCTGAGCGATCTCGCTCGCGTGATCTCGCGAACTCTTGTCGTGGAAAGGCTGAGCGAGCGCGCTCGCCGCGGCGAAGTTAATCTTGTAGCGATATTTGTGAAAAGGCGTCAATAAATGAGATCGCCATATGTAATATCATTGAATTAGAGTGTCCGTTTCTTTGTGTCAACCTTTCCCAGCCAGCGCGAACTTCGGCCTGTGAAAGTCAGCGCCGGCTTTCTTTACCGAGATAGAACCCAGAAAAATTAGCAGAGACCAGCCCATGGCGCACGGAGGCTGACCACTCTTGCATCGTATAGAGACTTAATCGCTCTCCGCCATCTATCGCTCCTGCCTAGCATCAACCCTCTCATCATTTCCAACCTAACTAACCATACCCTATTTTCGTTCCTGCATCTCTTGTATATCCTCTTACGCTAGCAAGTTAAAATATCTACTAGTTTTACAGCTACGACCACCAGTAAAGCATCTTTAGAAAACGTACAGTATGCATTTGCTTCCATCAGGCCGCATCATCATTGAAGCTCCGTCAGACTATTTCAGTACTTACCCTCTTCACCGCAGCGGAAAAAGGAACGTAAAGTTTAAGTTATAGTGTCGTAGCTTATAGGATTCAGGGGTTGAGGATATTATGACACAAGAGTTTGGAGTTATAGCGCCGCAGATGATAGGGTTCGAAGGTTAAAGAAAGGATTTAAGTGTCTAGGGCTATGGCGTCGTAGAATACAGTGCTCGGAGGTTTGGGAAATTAAGGTGTAAAGGTATGAGGTTAAAGCTTTGCATGTGCCATATGTGCGTATCCAGGAAATTGGCTGTTTCGAGACTACTAAAATACTTGATATCTCGATGAAAAAAAAAAGATATCTTAAATCTTAAATATGGAATTTAAAGGGTAAGGGTATACCTTATTTGAATGAAAAAAAAAATTTTTTTTTATAGTTTTATAAGTTTATAAATGTTTTTTTTTACCAATTTTCCGAATTTACCGAAATACTATATATCGATTTAATTCGTAACATGTGTTTTTTAATAAAATACTATATAAGTCAACAAAATCGTATGAAAAAAAATTTCTCGGGCATGAATTTTGTAGCATTTAGGACAAGCTTTCAAATGGTAAAGACAGATTTTACCTTCCACTTTTTATTAAATTATATCGCATTGAAGTTAACAAAAGAAAACTCAATTTAATTTTTTACTTCTGACGTCACAGTTTTGGAAAAAAAATTAAAAAACAGACATGTAGTTTACGCCAATTGATAGATACTAGAAAACCCTACAAAAAAAGTAGACATAGAGTTTTTCACTACTACCCTAAGTCGAGATATAAAACTTAAAAGTGTTGGGTTTTTAGTGGCAAATATCATTGAACAGTACTGTAATTACATTAGAAAGTTTCATGAAACAAAGGTATACATGTTTAACTTAGTTTCACACTTTACTCTATATACTTTTGCTCATCCCAGACAAAAATTTCATGAGTTGAAAAGTTTTATTGCTGAGCAAGAAAACGTCGTAGCTCAAAAAATTTGACAGCATTCGAAAATCAGATATAAATCTTCAAAACATATTACTGTAAAATTAAATAAATTAATTTGAGCTTTTGATAGGTATAAAAAAGTGATAAAAAAACGCTAAAAATCTTGTATCTTTTAGTCTGCTACAGATTTAGCTCCTATAACGTGTAACGGGGTGAATATTTGGACGAAAGAACGTCGCAGCGTACGTGATTGCGAGTATGTGCTCGTAGCAAGGTCAAGGTGCAAAGTCACATACGCGAGGAAAACGCTGGATCTTCGCCCTGCTGCTCAGCTGTCCTCGCACCTCAGCGACGCTGTTCGATGCAGCTACTACCTTGTTAATTGCTCTCTCAATGTGAGAAGTCAAGGAGCCGGTAACGTTCGAGTGCTAGAAGGGGAAGGATTGCGAAAATTCACGCTACCGCGGCCGATACACTAGATGCTCGTGAATTCATTAGGCGAGGGGATTAGGGAGATCGTCTGGCAGAAAATGGCTAGCTGATACTTAAATTCGAACACCTCAGCTTTATTGACTTGACAGATGCAGGTGCGGGTCGCTTATCGAGCGACCGCTACAAAACGATTCAACAATATCGATAATGCTAGGCCGAACGCATGCAATAAAAAAAAACTGCTGTCCGTACAAGAGAGAGAATATACGCGAAGCTGAGAAAAATCGTACGCATGCTTTTCCTCGCAAGCAATATAGGTTGGACGCTACCTTAGCTCTGCCGTTGACGAGCTGACAAAGTTTTATCGCCTCGCTCTTACTGCTACCAGTGAATACAACACGCTGGTACGGACGTCTCTCATTGAAGGCTTCGTCCTCTGCACAGTGCTGGATCTCGAATTTGTCGAGCTCGGGGTTGCGCTTTGGTGTTTGAAGGCGGACCGCGACCTCGTCAGCAGATCGTCGCATAAAACTGAACACGCGAAATCGTACGGGAAATTCGCCGTAACGATTCACAAGAGGCTGCTTACAGTTCATCAAACATGGATACCGCGCTATATTTGGCTTTTTATTTCCGTTTTATCTATCACCACACCGAAATCCTAGAAATGTTTTTTTGAATATTAGTTTTTTTCAATATTAGGTGCGGTGACTCGCGCGGACAGGAAAAGACTGCCGGTACACGTGTGTGCCGCCTATCTATCTCTTTCTCGCGCTTTCTTGATTACGCCGCTTTGTTCGCCTGGTAGCCGACGCCGCTCTACTCGCACGATTCAATTCACGAAACTAGGAATATTCGTTACAAACGATAACTCAAAAAATCAATAGGGTTTGAAAAGTACTGTAATTTAAAAAAATGAGGGGTCGCGTGTATTTAAAAACTATGATTTGCCAGAGCTACAACATTTTTTGTAAAAAAATACGTTTTTTTTTTAAACGCGATTATATAAATACAAAAAAGATAGAAAAACTAAATAGAGAAAAAAGATGTACTTTTAAATACAGAATATAGATATGTAGTTTAAAACAAGATTTGAACAACAAGATTTTTTCAATTTCTTAGTACGAAGGGGGTCAATAAGTCTTTACAAAAAGAAGGAAAAAAAGTTTTTGCGTATATAATTTTTTTATTTTTCATCATAATCTCCTTGAAGGTCGATACATTTTATTAACCGTACAGTTTTTTTAAGCCATCAGAAAAATATGATTTCTGAAAACCCTCAAAATAGGCATTTGTTTCGGCGATGACTTCTTCATTCGACGTGAATCGTTGTTCGGTAAACCATTTTTTAAGGTTAGAAAATAAGAAAAAGTCACTGGGAGCCAAATCAGGCGAATATGGTGGATGGTCAGTTAATTCAAACTTTAAAACGTTAATTTTTGCCATCGAAACTGCACATGTGTGAGCTAGAGCATTGTCTTGAAGGAAGAGGCATTTTGTTTGTTCAAATGAGGACGTTTTTCACTGATTTTTTCTTTCAGCTAACCTAATAATGACGCATAATATTGTCCAGTGATCGTCTGGCCCTTTTCCAAGTAGTCGATGTAGATGATTCCATACGCCAAAACCAGAAAACCGTAGCCATAATCTTGCCAGCTGACTTTACTGTCTTTGGCTTCTTTGGGGCTGGTTCTCCTGCGGTAATCCATTATTTGGACTTTTCTTTAGTTTCAGGAGTGTAGTGGTGTACCCATGTTTCATCTACAGTTACGAGTCGACGCCAAAAGTCTTCCGGATTTCGATGTATGCGTGCCAAAAGAGCCTCAGAGGTGACCACGCGAGTTCGTTTGTTTTCAACAGTGAGCAAACGCGGCATCCATCTTGCTGATATTTTCATCCCTAATTTATCATACAAAATTAAAATAATTGTACCCCTGTGGTCTCAACTAATTCTCGCAATTTTAATCTTCTATCACTCAACACCATATCGTGGATTTTATTAACTATTTCGGGCGTACTCATTTCTACGGGGCGTCCTGAACAAGGTTCATCTTTTGTTGTTGTACGGCCGCATTTAAATTCATTTACCCAGTTATAAACAGTCTTAAACACAGGGGCAGACTTGCCATGAACGGCGTTCACCTCAACTGTGATTTCTTTTGGTGTAAGGCCTTTCAAATGAAAATGTTTTATCACCGCTTGAAACTCTGTTTTTCCATTTTTCAAATAAACCAATAACTTTTTGTTCAACCAACGCTCACAAAAAAACGACTTCAAGATTCGAGCTGAAACTTTGTACGATATCTAGTTAGTAGTATTGCTTGCCAAAAACATCATAATTTAAGCGTGACGAGCACCATCTCTTGGATTTTATAAAGACTTATTGACCCTCTTTCGTATATTGGAAAATTAAAAAAATGTTTATATAACTCTCCGATAATGCAATATTTAAAAAATTTTTTTTATTCTATTATTCTCAAATTGATTTCACTTTTAAATTATACATTTTGGAACGGTAGTCGATTCAATTAATCGATCCGTTCGCGATTCGTCTACTCGCGATGTTAGTTCGAACGACTAAGAGAGAGAAGGGGCGCACGAGGGTTTTAATATTCAGTTAAGCCTCAGCTGCTTTTGCGAGAATACCGCCAACTTGTTTTGCACTGTGTTTCGCCGTTTCTTATAAAGTTTGCCTGGGATTGTATACGTGCGTGAGTGCATCAATCAAGCAGTAGCAGCAGCAGCATTATAGCAACAGCAAGCAGCAGCATTACAGCAGCAGCAAATAGCAGCAGATTAGAGAGCGAGGCAGAGCAGCTGATCAGTTCGAGGAGCATCGACCGTTGATTCTCAACAACAATTACGGCTGATCACCGTAATTGCACCGCAGGGTAGGTGCAGCTCCTTTTATTAATGCGCGACAAAATACTTTCGAATGTATTTTGTCAATCGTGAGCGTAATTTTTGTATTCGCGCCGAGCGTTATATTTCGCGGCAATTATCGAATTATCTCTCTCACTCTCTTTCCGAATTATAAGAAATAATTGTGAATCCTATTCGCGTGCGTTAGTCTTTCGGCCCGTAAAAGATTGTAATTTTCTAGTCATAAACGTTATTAATTTTATTCGCCGCATTACGTCATTTCGTTTCTTAATAGTTTAACGAATCTATCACGGATTAAGTTTTGAACCGATTTCATCTAGGGGATTAATTGGGTTAAGCATTAGGTCACTCACACCTAAGATAGATCGAATGTCACAAGTCAGGTGACTTAGGGTGAGTTCAATTCGGTTGGAAAACAGACACTGAAACGAAAGTATCAAACGTAAAGGCAAATACACGTATAACCGTACGTGTTTAACGGAGCGGCGGTTAGCTCTACATCGTGGGAGTTCGTGCTTCAATAAATTCCCTTTGTATTAGTTAATCCACCTCATTACATTATATACATTATTTACTGATTTATTTCATATTAATAATTAGAGTCAGATTGAAAGAAACGAATTCTTACTCATTAACGCGATAAGACCACAAGAGTACGAACTATAAAATAAATTATAACTGATACGAACATCACATAGATGTAATTATTACTAACTCAATGGCCGTAACCTGTTTGCTGTCACTGGCTTTCGCTTTCTTTTACCTTACCTTAGCCTATTTTTTGGCGGCATGAGACGCGGCTCATATATACTACGTGTCGAACGCCTGCCTATACCTGCCTCTCACTCACCCGCACTCTTTCTCTCCGCCCCTCCCCCTCTCATTCTTTCTCCTTGTTTACAGAAATATTCAGGCCTCTCCGACCGCTCATCAGTGATCTTTGGCAGTTGTAACAAAGGGGGCCTATATTAGATCCATTCTTATAATATGCCTAATGCCGATCGCTGTGCCTTACTAATAGTAGAGGAAAGGGGGAGAGAGGCAGAAGAGAAACAAGCTAATTGTCTGCCCTCATTACAATTAAATTAATTAATTATTCATTCTCTACAATTATACATTGATCCACTTAAACTTAATTTCGTTAACATTAGACTGCATCGTTTATTACAATATATTGAAAACAGGTCACTTAATATGGTATTGTCAATAAACATGAAGAATTATTATTATAAGTATATAATCCATATTATCCAAATATTTGAATCACTGTACTGCATATATACAAAATTTCATGTGAAAATGAAAAGTTTTTTTATCTACGAAATGTATATTCGAAAATTTCCTCTATTAAGGAAATTAATATTAATAAAAAGGAAAAAGTCTGGTCGGATAAGATGGTTAAAATACCCTTTGAGCCACCCGAAAAAATAAATAGACCATTATGTCCAGCATGTTCAGAAAACGCTTTTGCAAAATTTTCAGACCTTTATATCAATCGGGGTCTCATACTAGACCTTATTTTATGTTTTAGGGTTTTTGTAACGATATCTCGATCAATTTTTGAGTTAGAAAAAATTTTCTTTTTTCATTCTGTAAGGTTTTTTAAGCCCCACTATACTGTCCGAATTAAAAAATTTTTATAACGTTATAAAAATTTCAAAAATTTTTTTTGAAAATAAAGGTATACTCATGTGTTACAAAGGCATGTGTTACACTTGTAAATTAAAGGTTGGAAATTGGATCATCGATTTATACTTGTATAATGGTACGGACGATGAAACTATAATATATCTTTTCCATATATTTTATCATGTGGAATACGATGCTGCTACCGATTTTGCCATATAACTTACTCACAAATCGCTAAAAGCGGAAAATCACTAGAAAATCTTATACTCCTTATCTCAGGGTTCTTAAATTTTAATATATCTTAAAATAAGAAAATTGTTATTAATGGAAAATGGTTAATGAATAATGAGATAACTAATATAATCTTAAAGAAACAATTTTTTTATTTATGAAATATTTTATCACCTGTTTATAATAATAAAAAATATACTAATCTATATTAATTCTCATCACTATCTTCTTTAATAACAGGAATCGAATAACAAGATAATACTGTTTATAAATATTTGTGAGATGTTCTACGAGTTTTACAATGTAGGATTGCATTATAGCATATGATAAATAGTAAATAACAGCGGCTACGTGAGAACAACGACCGATTATTATTCTCTCGCCATTAGCGCACTCACAGTAATAGCGTAAAATGCCAGCATAACCGAGAGTATCTGGTTTATAATGAATGTAGCATTAGTACACTGTATCTGTTCTAGGTCTTGATCGTACTTCTACCTTCAGAAGATTAGATAATATTTTATAATAGCGTACATTAAATTCATTGGTCACATCCATCATTTCAGCCAAATAGGATATCGCCAGTTTCATTTGATATGCTCTAGTGAAAAGTTTGTTATATCCTTTACTGTAATTGCAAGAAAATCTTATAGATCAGCAGATGTTAATTTTATAAATAAACTGGTTTTTCGGCTATATCTTCCTGATCTTACTTCAATAGCTACGCTATTTTCTTTAGGATTTTTGTCAAGTATTTAACGTAATATCTTATTATCTAAAGAAACAGTGGTAATAAGTATTATTTCGAATTGATTTACTAAAAAACAAATTATTCTGTAGGAGAATAGCGATTGTCCAATTGATGATGGAAAAACTTTTGTTTTTGAGCTACATTACC
This sequence comes from Phymastichus coffea, assembly GCF_024137745.1. Classification (NCBI taxonomy): domain Eukaryota; kingdom Metazoa; phylum Arthropoda; class Insecta; order Hymenoptera; family Eulophidae; genus Phymastichus; species Phymastichus coffea. Next base: position 898,930 of record NW_026706846.1, read on the forward strand.
ATGTATAGCTTCAACTAGTCTAGTCTAAGCTGTCGTTTGAGTAGGATGCTCTGCTTGTATCTCTAATATGCCTTATTGTCTTAATCTATCTTTAACTTTCTTTAATGGTTCATTGGTGATATAATATTACTCATGTTATTTATTGACTTTTTGTCTAATAATTTTTGTCTGAAGTGACTTTTCGTTTAGTTTGTCTTTATTTGCACATTGTGAATGGTGACTATTTTAATCTGTATTTAACTTTAAGCGTGCAATTTGTGTTTTTGCTTCTTGCGATATTATTAACAATGTAAATGATATATTATTGAATTTATTGAACGATGGCGTCTTTACAACATGATGTGTGGAAATGTCGTTGTTTCTCGTGTCCAAATAACGTTTTCATAAATCTTGCTCATACTGTAAAGTGACCTGAATATAAATCCTATTATCATCGCAGCTGTGCAAATAAAACGGCGAAGCTTTCTGACGGTTCATTAACAAAATGCTGTGGTAGAATGGATTCATTGCGACCTAGGACATCATTTTTGCTTGGAACAAATCTTCATATGTTGAACGAATTAGATTATACCGCGGCTAATACACTTGATCAGTCTGAACTATCCAAGCCGATTAGTACTCCTTCACAGCAAGCGCCAGCATCTTCATGGGATGAGTTGAAGGGATTCATTTGTGACATCAAGTATCAGATTATTAATCAGATTACTCGCTCTATTAATGATAAGATTAGCTCTATTGATGATAAAATCACCAGTATGCAGTAGGATATAAACAGCACTTGTGGTGTCTTATTCAAGCAAATCGATGCCCTTCATTCTACGATAAATGACAATGTTAGTCGTATTGATTCAGTTGATCAATGAGTGTCACAGCTGGAGATTAGTGTTACATGTATGCTGAATAATATCGAGGAAGATATTATTGCCGAACATCATGAAATTAAAAAGCGAGAGAGAAATTATATTATTTATAATTTCTTACTTCTCTACAATCACTACTTGATGGAGTACCTTTTGATTGCACTTTGGGTTGCAGGTAGTTTGATTGGGAAAGCGGACAGAATCGACAACTAGACCGATGAATGTTTTGTTTGTGTCCTCTGTGTATGCCAGTTGGCTGATGTGGCACTCTTCAACTGTTTTTAAATCTATTAAAGAAGTTAAGTGTGGTCCGGATCGGACTATTAAACAACGTTAGCAGCTGAAGAGATGTATTGATCAAATGAATGTACCAGTGTGCTGGTAAAAAAAATCTTAGGATAAGAACAATAAATGACGTTTCAAATTTACTTCTCAAAAAACCAATAAGTGCAACCACTTCATCTTCTTCAGTAGAGCTTAGTATTTATTTTCAAAATGTAGGTGGTCTTAAGTCAAAGTTGAAAGCTTTTATACAGAATGATATCATATGCTCTCCAAATATAATAATAAATGTTGAATCCCGGCTTGATTCATCACTGCATGACGCTCCACTTCATATTTCACGATATAGTTTTGTTCATCAAGATCATGAATTTATGAAGAGTATCAAAGTTGAGAGGTGGATCGCTTGTCTGGCTAAAAAATAGGTTCTGAAATTTTGAAGCAATATTCAACAGGATTGTCAAACGAATCAGGTTTTTCATCCAAGTTCCCACTTTTGTACCAAGCATATTTAAATACGCTTTTGAATCTAGTTGAAGATAATTGATTATGTGTGATAGACTGTAATTTTATAATATTATTCCTCTCATGTAAACTGATGTCTGATCCGAATAAAATAATGGCATCAGATATTTCTCTTACAAAATTTTTCCAAAACCGAATACATCCAGTGGTTGAATTTTGCCTGTCATACCCTTAGAAATTGTCATCAATCGAAAATTTGTATCTGCTGGTGCTACTTCTCTTACAGTTCATTCACACTGTCCACTCCATGAGTCTATTAATAAAATTGCTGTTTTCCCACAGTTAGGAAAAAATACATGTTGCAACCATGTTTGAAGTAATTCACTCGACAGCTTTCCTGATGCACTTGCTCGCAAAAATATATTAGGTGCATTGAATAGTTTTTTTTTAAATAATGGGTCCAAACTCTCCGTTTGTTTTTTTTAATACCATAAAAAGGGATGATAGCAATGTACGAGGTCTGTCCGAAAAGTATCGGGCCTACGTTTATATCTTCGCGCCATAAGATTCGAGCGACCTCTACCGGACAGAAACGTCAACAGTAAAGCCTCACGAATCTATTGGTTACTTACTGACACCTGCCGGACGTATAGTTCATGCGCAGCGTATCTTTGTTTACAGTACCTTTTTCGCGTTCGTCGAATTTTAATATTGCCAAAATGACTGAAAAACAAGATCAACGAATTTGCATAAAATTATGCTTTAAACTCGGAAAAACGAGTTCGGAAACTATTGAAATGATGCAAAATGCCTTCGGAAGCGAGTGTATGAGCAAAACACGAATAAAAGAGTGGTATAAACGGTTCAAGGATGGTCGCACTTCTGTCGATAGTGATTCTTGTTCCAGCCGACCTTCGACGACAAAAACCGCAGATAATATTGAGCGGGTGCGACTTGCAATCGAACTAGATCATCGTATAACTGTGCGAGAACTAGAAGAAGACCTTGGGATACCAAAAACTATCATTTCAGAAATTTTAACCGAAAATTTAGGAATGAAACGCGTGTGTGCGAAATTCATCCCAAAATTGCTCATAGCAGAGCAGAAGAACATCCGCTTAGAAATCGCTCTGGACAATCTTGAAATGGTCAATAATGATGATAATGTGCTTAGAAAAGTTATTACAGGTGACGAATCATGGGTTTATGGTTATGATCCTGAAACAAAACAACAATCTTCACAGTGGAAGCATTCTGAATCGCCAAAACCAAAAAAAGCACGTCAAAGTCGGAGCAATGTTAAGTCAGTGTTGATTGTTTTTTACGATTGTGAAGGTGTTGTACATCACGAATATGCACCAATAGGTCAGACAATCAATAAAGAATACTACGTTCAAATTTTAAAACGTTTGCGTGATGCAGTAAGAAGAAAACGGTCGCACTTTTGGGAAAGTGGTGACTGGCTTCTCTATCACGATAATGCGCCAGCGCATTCATCCAATCTTGTGCAGCAGTTTTTGAGCAAACACAATATCACATTGCTTCGACAACCTCCATCCCTAAAGCTGAGTTCCAGGATTGTTTTGAAAAGTGGAAACATCGATGGAACCGTGTTATTCAATCAAGTGGAGATTATTTTGAAGGATGTCACCCACCAGATGATAAAGAATAACGCTAACACGAAAATATAAAGGTAGGCCCGATACTTTCCGGATAGACCTCGTACCTTCTGCAGATATTGTCGGTTGAATCGTATAACTATATGTAGTCGATGATACTGATTGTACTACTGATTCGACTGCCTTCTTACCTTTTTGCACAATGTTCTGCCAGTATGCATTTTTAAATTGAATCCACTTTGATCGGAATTATATATGTTACTTGTACTTTTGGTTGATAATTCTATTTTTATGAGCTTGATAAAATTTTGACAATCTAACTTTAAACTAGCCTCATTTTCAACAGATACTTTAATCACATATTTAGTTATTTTATGCGATACAATTTCATGCTTTTTTTTGAATAGTAATATCCAATTGGGTGAAGCTTTAAACCAAGTCATATCTAACTCATACTTTTTTTGTAAAGCCCATCTTTTAAGATCTAAATCATGCACTGTTAATTTCCGATCTAAAGCATCTTTGAGTTGTTGTAAAGTATATTTTGAAACTTTAAACAGATTCTCTCTTTTGGTCCCGCCTGTCAAAATTTGCTGTTTCCATGTTCTCAACTGACGTTCTGACGAAATTTGTTTATATTTACTCTGGACGGAACTTCAAGACAGTTTCTTTTTCTTACCACTTTTCCAGTATTCAACAGCTTTTCTTTTATATCCATTGTCGAGTACTGTATTTGTTACCGTACAAGTAGGTACCTCGTCATAGTCTACACCATGTATTTCTTCAAATTGATCGTCAATTACTTCTAGATTAATATCAAAATCATCGTCCAGGAAACATAAGTTCTCACTTGTCTCACATTCAAAACCTGAATTCGTTTGAATGCGTTTTCTCAATATATCTTCAACATAATCGTGTAGCTGCTTCTCTGCATCGTTTAATATAGGTATGCTCTCTACAACCGCACTTATGTTGAATGTTTTCAGTATTTTTTGAATGACGTTGTGAATTTCAATTGCCATTCAAACACAATTTTGATATTCGAAAACGTAGATGTAAAGCGAAGTTCTATTACTAATTTACTGAAGTATCCTGATCGAATATGCTTAAATATAATGTAAGTGAACAAAACATGTTTTGAAGTTGACACCAAACAAACCGATATCAAATCAAGGTGCCCGAGGTTTCTCCACTATTAGATCTTGGCATATCACATACTTCAACGATTGCGATTTCTATCAAGGAAAAAAATAGTTGCAGTTCCAATCTTACTGTTTGAACCACATGAACCGCATTCGTTGATTGTGGTTTATATCAAGGAAAAAAACAGTTGCAGTTCCAATCTTGCTATTTGAACCACATGAACGGCATTCGTTTGTAACGAGGGCAGCGCCTTATTCGGCACTGACGTCACCAATTTATTAAGTGGAGAGTAAGAGAGGCACTTTCGCTCTTCAACAATCGGGGAACGAGAGGATAGGTCGAACGAATAAACAATTTTCCTTAATTAAAACACACAACTTAAATCTATTCAGACAAACAAATACAAAATCGGATATAATAAAAGTTTACTTCACGCGCATATGAAAAAAACGACTTAAACTAACACGGGTGGATGAATTGCCCGGCGGCTAAATCGCCTTGACCATTCGCCTCCTTACAAATGAAAGAATACGTCGAAACCTCTCTACCGCATTACGATGAGCGTAGCCGGCAAGTGATCGCCTGGCTACCTATCGTTCCTACGCGGCCGCGCATCACCATGAGAGAGAGAAATACCGGGAGAGAGAGATAACCTGACCTTTGTCCTTGGCGATGAGCCGGCAACGTGGAGTTGACCTGGCCGCTGGCTGGACGTCTTCCTCGGCGTAGCCCGTGGTGAACCCACTGGAAGTCATGCCGTGCACGGTGACGAGGGCGGCACTGAATGCCCTGCTGCAGGTGTTGCCACACGTAGCCTTGTCTCGCCCTGGTCTGGTCACTGCTGCACTTGTGTTTCTTTCTCTCTTTGCGCTGCTTTCCTTAACCTTTTTTTGGAAACTGATGCACGCCCTTGACGCATCGTCCGCGTTCGCACTCTCGCTGGGCTCTCCCCACCAAGCCCACTCATTAGGCGGCGTGCGACAAAAGCGCTAATTGGTCGCGCGTCACACGCCGGCCCAAACCTGCATAGTGCGTGCATAGGCGCGCACTCTAGCATGCTCGCTAACTCTCTCTCTCTCTCTCTCTCTCTCTCTCTCTCTGTCTCTCTCTATCTCTCTCTACCTCATAGTCGCTGCGCTCTTGCTTCTCCGGGCGCTCTCAATCTTGCTCGGCAATCTTCGGCGGCTGGAAAACATAAAGGCCAGTGGTTAGGCGCAATAAATATATGCGCCAAACGCTGACCACGTCGCCATGCCGAGCGATATGAGGGAGAGAGAGAAGGAGGGCAGACGAGGAGCAAGCGTACTGCTTGCTCTCGTCACACGTTGATTGTGGTTTCCACGTCATGCCACAGTTTGATTTTGTTTTGCCACGCACATACTCGAGTGTGTTTAAGGTGGAAAATAAGAGTAACATTATCTCAGGTCAGTATTTTTATATTGGCTATAACCGTCTCGCGAAATACGTACATATACCTACTAGTATGGTAAAATCAGTTTGTCTAATGAATTTTTTCGTAATAACATAATAATCGAATTTCCTCAGGGATAGTAGTAATATTTGTTGAACATAATGATTTAAAATGAAATTCCCCGTAGCTAATTGGGATTATGAATGACAGGGAGCTTGGTTCCGGATTTCAGAAAATTGGAATGCAGGAGTTCGAGATTACAGCGTGGCAGGGTAACCAGCTCGAGGGTTGATGAAACTGGGATGTAGGAGTTACGGGTTATAGAAGGCAGGGTAACCAGCTCGAGGGTTGATTTTTAAATTCAAAAAATGTAATCTCAATATCAGATGAAATGAACGAATTAATAGAACGTAAATATAACATAAAAATAAAATAAATTTAACGTTATCTTCTGCAATAATTTCGCCTATCTCCTTTTCTTCAGAGATATTACAAATATGTCGAAATTGGGATTATGAAAAACAGAGAACTGGGTTTCGGACTAGAAAATTGGAAAGGGCAGGGTAACCAGCTCAAGGGTTGATGAAATTCGGGTGTAGGAGTTCGGGGTTAGAGCGTGGCAGGGTAACCAGCTCGAGGGTTGATGAAATTGAGGTGTAGGAGTTCGGGGTTAGAGCGTGTCAGGGTAACTAGCTCGAGGGTTAAGAAAATTTGGGTTAAGAGTTTGGGGTTACAGCGTGGCAGAGTAACCAGCCCGAGGGTTGATGAAATTCGGGTGTAGGAGTTCGGGGTTAGAGCGTGGCAGGGTAACCAGCTCGAGGGTTACAGAAATTGGGGTTAAGAGTTTGGGGTTACAGCGCGGTAGGGTAACTAGTTCGAGGGTTGATGAAATTCGGGTGTAGGAGTTCGGGGTTAGAGCGTGGCAGGGTAACCAGTTCGAGGGTTGATGAAATTGGGGTGTAGGAGTTCGGGGTTAGAGCGTGGCAGGGTAACCAGCTCGAGGGTTACAGAAATTGGGGTTAAGAGTTTGGGGTTACAGCGCGGTAGGGTAACTAGTTCGAGGGTTGATGAAATTCGGGTGTAGGAGTTCGGGGTTAGAGCGTGGCAGGGTAACCAGTTCGAGGGTTGATGAAATTGGGGTGTAGGAGTTCGGGGTTAGAGCGTAGCAGGGTAACCAGCTCGAGGGTTACGGAAATTGGGGTTAAGAGTTTGGGGTTACAGCGCGGTAGGGTAACTAGTTCGAGGGTTGATGAAATTCGGGTGTAGGAGTTCGGGGTTAGAGCGTGGCAGGGTAACCAGTTCGAGGGTTGATGAAATTGGGGTGTAGGAGTTCGGGGTTAGAGCGTGGCAGGGTAACCAGCTCGAGGGTTAAGGAAATTGGGGTTGAGTGTTTGGGGTTACAGCGTGGCAGAGTAACTAGCTCGAGGGTTGATGAAATTGGTGTGTAGGAGTTACGGGTTATAGCGTGGCAGGGTAAATAGCTCGAGGTTTAGGAAATTGGGTTCGGGGTAGTAGGGGATCAGGGTAACAAATAAATGCTCTGTTCACTCTCCAATGAACGGGTAGCAGCCCTTGGTGACGGATACTGTATACTTTTGTGTTAGGTTTTAAACGAAATTTCATAAACTTCATTTCTTCTAATAAAATTTTGCAAGAAAATATTTGAAAACATAGCTTTTCTTTCAGGCAACTTAGGGGGTTGCAACCGCTGTAGACGAAATCCATATATTTAGCTGAAATTTTTTAAAAGATTTTTTTAGAGTTTGTTTCGTCGAAAACTGTACAAAAAATACGAAAATATGGCTATAAAATGGTGTTGAGGGATAACTTTTGGGGGTAGCTTTTACGCTCTAAATAGTTTATTCGGCAGAACAAAAGTATATACATATGTGTTTGGTTTTTTTGAGTGTCATAGAACTTGAAATAACCAGCTTAATCTGCGATTAACTGCTTATATTGTATTAATAACATTAAGGGGTAGTTCACCCCCCAAATAATAGATAATAGGAAAACACCGAATCACGTCAATTTTGTTTTATCATTTTCTACTGGAATATCATTTTTAAAATTTTTTTAACATAATTTTTTGATTTTGTGAGGTAAAAATACACTTAATAATACAGTTTTCCTTCTATACGATATAGGGATTGCAACTACCGGCGACCAAATTGATGTGTGTCTGTTACTTTTTTTATAAGTATCTTATGTTTTTTTGTTTCATAAAAAAATATTCATTACAACTAAAGATATTGCTATAGAACTGCTTTTGGGGCTGTTTTTTGGGGGTAAGTTTTATCCCTTAGATAGTTTTTTTCTTCGATAAAAAAATACGCGTCTTTTATTTTTTTACGAACTATAACATATCTCAATTGCAGAAAAATCGGAGGCGGAGGGTTGGGGTGGTTCCCTTGTAAGCCCATTTCTCCTAGCCATTTTATCATTTCTTCTCCCTCTGCATTTAACACTTTATCCTTGGCCTTTATTTCTTCTAGGTTTTCTTCTGTCTCCCATTCTCTCCCTTCATTTCCTGTTCTTGCGTTGAAGTCTCCTCCAATAATTATTGTTTTTTCTTTGTTCTCCTCTATCTCTTCGCTAAAGTATTCATAGTTTTACTTTTTCTCATGTTGCATATACATCGCTGCTATCATGTATTTCCTTCTTCCGATATTTATTTCTCCTACTATTACCTCACTTGTCCTTTCTTTCTTCCATTCAACCTTACTTATCGCTTTCCTCTCTCTCCCTCTTTTTCCTTCCCTTCTTGAGTCTCTCCACTCTATGTTATACCCTTTCAGTTGCTTCTCCACCCCAGGTTTTTCCCCTTGCCTTTTCACCCAGGTTTCGGTCAGCCCTATTATATCCCTAACATATTCCCAAAAATTTTCTAATATGTAACTTTTATTTGCTGAGTTTTCAGAAACAAAATGAGTTCTCGAACAATTATATTGGTAAAAGTGGCTTGCTCAAGAAACATTTTGAAAATAGGCTTAAAAATAGTTTGTTATATTTATACGAAGAAATCCACTTAAATATTTCAGTAATAATAGTATGAGTGACATGCAAACTGGCTATTTTGACTTATACTATTATGTATCATAAATTGTTTATGATACAAATAAAGTTATTATAGTAAATAAGTTAGGTTAATTTGTTATGTAAAAGAATGTATGTAGAAAAATTTGATGAAATAGTTTTCAACGAAGTTTCTGAACGAAAGTAATATTATTAACTGTAAAGAAAAAAGTTAGTTTCAATGAGAATAACTCCATGAAATACAAATCCATATTAATTTAAGAAATAGAAAATTCAAGCCTCTTCAATATCCAAAATATCAAAATATTATAGAATACTGATTTAACATTTACGTTATAAAACATATCAAAGAGATTGGCTAGCTCATATTTGAAATAACAGCAAGTAATACCATTAATTCATAAATTTAGATCATGATTACATGACTATGGAATAAACTGTGATAGAATTCAAAGAAAAAGATACATGAAGTCGCAAACTACTAAATTTAAGAGGCGAAGACTATTTTTAAAAAAGCGAAAATTACAATTGAAAAAGAAAATGGAACTCAGCGAAGGATCTACCTATGAAACTGATGGCCAGCTTCTTGAGACACTTGATACATATGTATCTATAGCCAATCTTGCTGATGATTGTGAATCTATAATAGTTTTATTTGATTTAGAAACAAATGGCTTTAGTAAAACTGCGGAAATTTTGCAGATAGCGGCAAAATATCATGAGTTTGAATTCTCGATATACATGCAACCAACACAAGCTTTAATAGTAGCAGCAAGTGCTGTAAATGGATTACATCTCATAAATAATCATTTGGAACTGAACGGTCAAGTAGTTAAAACAGTTTCACTTACAGAAGGTATCATTGCATTCTATGAGTTTCTGTATAAGTTGAAAAAAAAGTGTGTACTAACAGCACACAATTGTAAATTTGATTATCCAAGACTTAGTCTCGCTATTAATAAAGTATTTATGTTGGATCGTCTTATGTCGGTTGTTGAGGGGTTCTGTGATACTTTACCGATATTGTCAAGACGTAATAAAGAAAAAGGTAAAGGAGTAAACAAATTGGAAAAACTTGCTGAGAGTTGTAAAATTAGTTTTAAAAATGCACATAATGCTGTTGAAGATGTTAAAATATTGGACAATATTTTATCACATTTCAAAGTTGCTGACAGACAACTGAAGAAATCAATTCTAACTTGGGCTGCCATAACAAAAAAAGAAGAAGGGGAAAAAAAATTACAAGCTGATAAAAAAATTAATTTACCTAAATTACAATCTTTTAAAATTTATGAAAATTGTTTGTCTCTTATTATGATAAAAAAAATAATAGCTGCTGATATTACTTGCACAATGATAGACGAAGCTTATAAAGCAAACAAATTTGATGGTTTGTATCAGCTATATTATCGAATGGACAAGTCACTAAGAATAAGAAAATAATTCGCAAGTTAAGTGATTACTTGGAGACTGTTCGGAAAATATTTTTTAATTACTGTTTCTAATTTTTTTTTATAAGAATTGTTGCAATAAATACAGATTTTATTCAATTGGTTACTGTTTTTTTATTAATAGTCTTTTTCTAAGTAATTGTAATCAAGCCAAACAGTTGTATATTTTAAAGCATATGCGTCACTCAAGCGCACACATTTGAAATTATTTAATTACGATCAAACCAGGTTCTGATTGATAATTTTGAAAACGGATATGGATGTAGAATCATTTTTTATACAACTCAGAATATTTTCGGAATTTTTTCATTTTTGAAAGCTTTAATAAACGATAAAAAGTACATTTCCCCATAAGATCACATGTTAATTTCAATAATTAATTTATCGGCTTTGAAACTCTGAACGATCACGAAATGTGAACCATAGCTTTAAAGCATTTTAGTAAAGATATAGTTAAAGTTTCAAACGATTCTCATTTTTGGTTCTATCTCCCACCGTACTCCCTTAAGAGAATGAGTGTAATTTAGATTAAATTGAAAGGCTGCAAATAATCGACAAGTAAATAGCATACCTAGTCGCAAGTTTTTTTTTCTTTTTTACAAACCAAAACCCAGCCAATATGGTTGCAAATAAACAAATAGAGGAAGAAAATTCAGGAGTACCAAATGAGAAAGCTAAAGAATGGAAAACAGTTCGAAAAACTAAAAAATCAAGAAATAGCCTAAGAAATAGCCCTGAAGAAGGCAGACCAACTAGGAAAAGGTAAAAATTTATTAAAAATTATAGGCTTGGCAATCCCAACAACGTAGTGAAATTAGACAATAAATTTGAAGTACTAATCAAAAAGGAAGGTACCAAAAAAGGAACTGAAAACGCAAACACAACATCTTCAGCGTAGGTCAATACAAAACCATCAAAACCACCACCGATATTTGTTAGTGACGTATTGAATATTAGTCCTCTAAAAGTCCTTCTAGATGAAACTGCTAAAAGTGAATACTCGTTTAAAGTTCTATTCAACAACAAAATTAAAATAAAAATAGAAAATCCGGAATTATTTGTCCCAACAATTAACGAACTAGAAAAAAGAACACCATATTTTATACATTCCAAAAAAAAGAAAACAAACCCTATAAAGCGGTACTCAAAAATATTCACCCGTCAGTCAACCTAGAAGAATTAAAACAAGAAATCGAAACTTACAACTATAGCATAATACGAATCTCTAATATCAAGCATAGAATAACAAAGCAACCGTTACCCATCTTTTTCGTTGAACTGAAAACAAACGAGAATAATAAGGAAATTTATGAAATCAATAAATTAATAAATCAAATCATTAGCTTTGGGCCTCCGCGTACGAAAAGAGATATTCTGCAATGTATGTGCTGTCAGGAATATGGACACACGAAAAATTACTGTCATAGATTACTTGTTAACGTGAATTGTGCAAAAAACCATTTTACAATAGACTGTCTAATCAAAACCAAAATAAAAGATGTCAAATGTGCTAATTGCAGCGGTAATCATGTAGCCAGCTAAAAAGGATGTAGTGCAAGGACAATTCTGTAGCAAAAATTATTAAGATCGAAACAACTAGACATGGAAAATATCGTTACACCAAACGTTACGTATGCTCAGGTTGCAAATAGTAAGGTACACAAAACAATAGAAGAATCCAAACAACCCCACACTCAATCGTCAATAGTAAAACAACAATCATCTAGAAAACATGATGACATAGCTAATGCAAAAAATGGACACGATGCTAAATCTGTTCATTGCGTTAGTAAACAAGATCAAATAAATACCGGATTAAAAGTAGTAATTTGGAACGCTAACAGTTTACCGCAAAGAAGGCTCCAACTAAAACATTCTTTATAATGAATGAAATTGATATACGAGGGTGGTCCGATAAGTACTTAGCCTCACCGCCCGATGGCGCCACTCTCGCAAAAGAAATATTCTATCACGTAGTACAACCTTCTCGATGGTTACCGTCAAGATTTCAGTTGGATCGGAGTTTATTTTTGAGAGCGTGTGAAAGCAAGTGTGTCCGTTGATTTTTGAAAAATGGAAAAAGAGCAATATCGGTCGGTGATTCGATTCTTGTTTTTGGAAGAGAAATCGCGCAGCGAAATCAAAAGGCGCTTGGATGCTGTGTACGGTGACTCTTCTCCTTCGATAGCGACTTTCAAAAATTTGTTTAACGAGTTTCAACATGGTCGCACATCGATTTTTGAAGAGCCACGTCCAGGTGCTCCGAAAACGGCTACCACGGAGGATAATGTGACAAAAATTCACGATCTCGTATTGGCAGATCGACGATTGAAGCTGCGCGAGATAGCTAAGATCGTAGGAATCTCAAAAGACCGCGTGGGTCATGTCCTGCATGAAATTTTGGGCATGAGAAAGATGTCGGCGCGATGGGTGCCGCGTTTGCTCACTCCGGATAACAAGTGCAACCGTGAGACAACTTCAGAGCAATGTCTGACGCTGTTTAAGCGCAATCCGAAGAAGTTTCTGCGTCGTTTTGTGACAGTCGACGAAACATGGATCCACTGGTATACACCAGAGACCAAGGAATAGTCAAAACAGTGGACTTTACCCGGCAAAAGTGCTCCGAAGAAGGCGAAGACTGCCCCATCGGCCGGAAAGGTGATGGCCACCGTTTTCTGGGATTCACAAGGTGTGATCTACATCGACAACCTGGAGAGGGGCAAAACGGTCACAAGGCTGTACTATGCCGAATTATTGGGCCGATTTGACGTCGAATTGCAGAAAAAATTGCCCTATTTGGCGAAGAAAAATGTGCTCTTCCACCATGACAACGCACCGGCTCACACCTCCGCCGTCGCCATGACTAAATTGGTCGAATTAGGCTACGAACTGCTGCCCCATCCACCGTATTCTCCAGATTTAGCCCCGTGCGACTTCTTTTTGTTTCCAAACCTGAAAAAGTCACTCGCCGGGCAGAAATTTTAGTCGAATGAGGAGGTAATCGCTGCCACGGAAGCCTACTTTTCAGATCTCGAGGAAACGTATTTTTCAGACGGGTTAAAGAAGTTGGAGTATCACTGGGCCAAGTGTATCGAACTAAAAAGATTTATGTTGAAAAATAAAACGCCACTTTTCCAAAATTTTTGTTTTTCTTTTGTAGGCTAAGTATTTATCGGATCACCCTCGTAATGATGATATCATGGTAAAGCACACGGAGGAACAGCTATAATAATTAAAAACAGTATCAAACACCACGAAGGCGAAGTTTATAAATATGATCATATGCAAGCAACAAACATTATAATTGAAGATAAAACTGGCCCAGACTTATTGTTTGCCATACACTGTTTTCCCAAACATACTAATACAAAACAACAATACAAAAATTATTTTTACAGCCTAGGAAATCGCTTTGTTATAGGAGGTGACTATAATGCAAAACATCCATGGTGGGGATTACGATCAATACCTCCATATAAAAAGAGCGTATCATAAAACCTCACACCAAAATCAACATGTGAACCCATATATTGGCCCTCAGACACTAATAAACTATCTGATCTAATAGATTTTGCATTTATTAAAGTACTGTGCCCCAAACAACTAATAACCAAATCGTGCCTAGAACTAACCTCAGATAACTCACCCCCCCCCCCCCCCCCCCCATTATCATAAACTGTGACTCATTAATTAAAATTCACACTCTATAATAAAAAAACAAACTAGGATACTTACAGAGATATATTGAATGAAAAATTAACTTGTAAAATACCACTTACAACTCAACAAGACATAGGTACTGCCTTATTGAATCTAAATAAGATGCATCAAACTTTTAATACTGCAACTTTTAAACACACAACAAATAGAAAATCAAATGATTTCATCTCCATAATAGTATTAGATAAATTAAAAGAAAAAAGAAAACTAAGGATAATATGGCAAAAGAGTAGACAAAAAACTGATAAGACAAAATATAACTATGCAAAAAAGAACTCAAAAAAATTATTATTGATGAAAAAATGCAGAAAGAGAAAATTACCTCAAAAACCTATCTGTTACTTCTAACTATTTTCTTTGAAAAGCTACAAAAAAAATCAAACAAACTAAAAACATTCCAAGTAGTAGTAATGTAGATAATTCCATACGCATCCTAGAAAACCGTGGCCATAATCTTGCCAGCTGACTTTACTGTCTTTGCCTTCTTTGGGGCTGGTTCTCCTGCGGTAATCCATTGTTTGGACTGTTCTTTGGTTTCAGGAGTGTAGTGGTGTACCCATGTTTTGTACGACGTATGTGTGCCAAAAGAGCCTCAAAGGTGACCACGCGGGTTCGTTTGTTTTCAACAGTGAGCAAACGCGGCACCCATCTTGCTGATATTTTATTCATCCCCAATTTTTCATGTAAAACTAAAATGATTGTTTCCTTTGATACCTCTGTGGTCTCAACTAATTCTCGCAATTTTAATCTTCTATCACTCAACACCGTATCTTGGATTTTGTTAACTATTTCGGGCGTACACACTTCTACGGGGCGTTCTGAACGAGGTTCATCTTTTGTTGTTGTACGGCCGCATGTAAATTCATTTACCCAGTTATAAACAGTCTTAAACGCAGGGGCAGACTTGCCATGAACGGCGTTGATTTCTGTGTGATTTCTTTTGATGTGAGGCCTTTCAAATGAAAATGTTTTGAATTTTTCCGTTAAATTTTTTCGCACGAATATGACTGGTATCAGCCATCATGAATAACATTTTATGAAACTATGGAAGATTCATTGCTATCACTTTAACATCCTATTGGGTTGTCAACATCTTGAGTATTCATCTATATGTGAAATTTTTTTATATGAAGATTTATTTACTATTATCAAAACTATATTTTATAAAATCCTACGCTGAAACTTTTATGTTTTTGTATAGCACAATCATTTTCCACTGATTTAAATAAACATTTAAAGTCAACATAATTAATGAATACGACTGCCTCTTTTCGTTTCTAATTTTATAAATTGATGATTAGAAAAATTGATTGGTTAATTCTACTATTATGAGTTGCTATTAAATTAATAACAATCAATGCGTACTAGTATGTATTTAATGGGGTAAGGCTCACTTTATTTCTAAACGTAATAGCAAATAAATTCTGATGGAAATACAGGTAGATTGAGTAAATGAGATAAATATAATTGTTTATTACTATACCTAGAAAACGTTTGTTGAATACGTCTACCAACCAGGTCGGATGATCTTGGAATAAACAAGTCTCATTTTATAACTACTGAGTAATATTTATTAAAAAATAACAAAGGTTTAAGTACGTTTACAGCGAAAGTTAACAAGACAAGTAAAATATAAGTCATCGAATTGACGAACAGGTGAGTGCACGAGGTTTAAATTCTGAACTGTTGCAAAAACATATGTAAGGTTTTTTATATCGTCTGTATTACATGAATTATATTCGAAATTCGGAATTAGTATCACGCTGAAATAGCTATTGCTTACTACATTGGCAAAGTATTTATTCGTGACATAGATTTTATGCAAGTTAAGTTTTCCTAGAAAGCGTTATTTTAGTTTTTTTAAGTTTAAGTAGACTCTTTGAGTTTAAGTAGGCTAAATCGGTCCGTCGTCATAGCGGTCATCTCCCGGGCAACGCGTGCTGTATATCGTTTAGATTTGTAAGCGCGATAAGTTAGTTAATTTGTTTATTGTATTGGTATTGTATAAGGTGTTAAGAACACCGTTGTGTTCATTAGTGTTAAGACGTGTTCGCAACACCTTTATTTTGATTAGATTAAGATTTATAAAACTGGTTATAAATAGAATTATACGGTTTGTTCTTTTGCGGTTGTTCATGTACGGTTTTGAAATTCAAGTGTAATTTTGACTTTGATTTGATTAGAATTAGATTTGATTTGAATGCGAATATTGTTGTGTGTATAATTTCATAATCACTTTCATTTCTTTACCTTTCCCCTCCTTCCCGCCTCGATTGCTATGAGCGAGTGCGCCTCATTTGTTCACCTTAAAATTGATAACGAACGAGCTTTCGTTACATGGCATCCCTTGTGGGCCTAGCAATTGAGGTAACGGGAACGGAAACGGTAAATTAATGATTGGTTAATTGGAGAATTTTCCGTTGTGCACTAAGGGCAAAATACGCGCACAAAGAAAAGAAACTCTAGTTCCGTGTTTATTTTCCTTAGAGTGCTTTGTCTCGGAATATCAGTAACCTTTTCTCGGTAGAGAAGTCGAGTGGCCGCGAGTGCGTCATTTGGTTGTTTTGACACCGGACCCGAACTTGAATATTGGAATTGGGCATATCTCAAGTTTGCTTTGTTAGGCTTATGCAAAGTGATCGCTCGCCTGCTTAAAGCCTAAAAGAGAATTCGAGATAAAATTTCGGTGGTGTCGAACTGCATAACACGCGATAAAGGTACGCTGCCTCGATATTTTTAATCTTGGTTTCCCACGGAAAATGTCGCTAGCCTGTAGAGACAGGATCATAATGCGCAGAATATTACGCGACGAGCACGCGAAAAGCATTAAACACAAAATTGACTCAATAGAACTGGCCGAACTGCTTGAGTTAATGAGCTATCGTGGACTTATTCTGCGCGGTGACTTAGAAGAGCTGCGAGATCGATACTTGCGGTTTTTGCTAAGAAAAAAGTGACCAGATATGCAGCCACTGGTATATCAAAACGACTTTACGCTTGCTCGGATCCCGGATTTGCTACATGACGAATCGCGTGATGCGGCAGCGGACAGCGCGCGATGCGCAAATTTTGGCGACGAGCTCGCAATAGCTGCTACGCCCTTGGCGGCTACATTGCCGCGCGAACAAGAGCAGGCAACGTAGGTATCGAGCGTCGCCGCTCCGCGCAAGCAAGCCCAGTCGCCGGGAATAGGCATAAATGCGGCTGTCAACGAAGATGTGCTACCTTCGGCGGTCTAGCCACCGTCGACTGCTCGGTTGCCATCAGATGGCGCGAGCAACGCGCGCGCGAGCAGGAACGTCGAAACCAGGGCGAAAGCAGCACTGGTGCACTAAGCCAAATTTGGAGAGCCCTTACGTCAGTACCGCGATGGATTTATAAGCGCGAAGTGAGACAGGGTATCACGGATGGCGCGAATGCAGTTTTTATGGTAGAGAGTGAGGCGGTGCAAAGCGGAGCGACTCAGGCCGAGCAGTAGGCTTCCTTGCCGCCTCAGGCCAAGCCAATCAGCGATCGCGCGACGCTAAACGTGCCAGCGGGTGCAACTAAGCCACTGACTCACGCGAGCTCGCCAAACAATTTAGCAGGTAGTGCGTCCATCTACGCCGATTCACATAGGTCGGTGAGTACAAAGTACCACGCGCCTAGAGTAAGTTCTTGGGTAGAAGACTGGGAGCGCAGAGTACGTACAACTACAGCAAATGAAGCGCGAGTGCCAGCCTCGTTAGGCAAACGTAGCGTAGCCAGCGTGAAGCGGTCTAATAGAAGATGAGCTAGAAAGATAGAAACTTTCGGGTTTAGCGATACGAGCACGTGCCCGTCGCATAACGATAGTTGTGATACGCGGACAGAAAAATCGCTTAGAAAAAATTTAAAGAAGCCAAGCAGAGAAAGCGGACCTCCGTGAATAAAGTATATCAATGGTATACCTGCGGACGGCGTAAGCGCACTCAATGCTTGGTCTCTCCACTTTTCGTATAAAGACGGTATGAACGCGTTGAGTTTTCTATCAGGCTTAAGACCGTGTCAGCGCTATTACAGTATTCCCAATGAACGCTTATAGCGATAGGCACTATGTTTCGCGATAAGGCGCGCTCGTGGTATGAGGTTAATCGCGGTACGTGCAAGACGCTGAAAGACTTTAAAAGAAGTTTTTCTAGCGAATTCTGCCGGCGATTAAATAGAGAGTAGCTCTACGGACACAGGGTGAAAACGAGAATATAACGGACTACGTCGCGGCTTTCCAGACGATTTAGCGTTGTTTTAACCCACCGGTATCGGTAAAACGTCAGCTAATGATGATCATAGAGGGTATATATCCAAGATATAAGCGATATCTTGAAACTAAGACCTTCTCTGATCTAAATAGTTTTAAAGAGGAAGGTTTGGCTCTCGAAGATCGTATGGCCGGTTGGAAAAGGTGGCAAAAGCCATCAACGGCTGACGCGACGTTGATTCCCGAATCGGCGTATGCAGACACGAAGAAGTCTACCGGTAAACAGAAATCGGTCGAAACTATAGACAGTTTAATCGACGCGATTAATGAGGTCCTAACGGTTGAACTCTATAAAAAAGAAGCGCAGCAGCAGAGCAAGAAGCTAAGAAAGAAGGGCAAGAAGCAAAATGGTAAAATTGCCGTGGCTACAGCTGATAAGCAACAGCCACAGGCGACGAACCAGCTTGCGAACGGAGCTGCGCTTGCTCGCCAGAGCGCGCAGGCTTCGTGGGCCCCGGCTGCAGGTGTAGCCCCTAGCTTGGTTTCGCAGTAGCGCAATCAAGGAGGTAGCAATTCAAATAGGCGATTTACGGGGGCCTATTTCAATTGCAACGCATTAGGTCATAAGAAGGCTCAATGTCCAGTAGCTCAGATTAATCCGCGTGTAATTTGCTACAAATGCCGACAACCAGGGCATTATTCTAACAACTGCCCGACGCGAATTTCAGAGCCTACGCTTTACTGTTAGGTTTGTGGGACAATCGGCTACGTGTATAGAGATTGCCCTACTTGCGACCAGATGAAGCAGGGAAACCTCAGTGCGGAAGCCATTGACCACTCGATGACTCCTGCCTAAGATGGATCGAGCGGGCCATTGAAGTAGAGAAGGTGCTTTGCGCAAGGAGCGAAGGCACCGTGGAAGAAAGGAATAGAGTTGAAGTAAAAAGGGAAGGCGAGAACAAGGCAGAAATTGCCAGTTCTGCGCCTCCACTCTTAGACGAGGTAATAGGGTAATATTTGAAGGTCAAGGCTAAAGTCAAGCGTGCAATATTTGTAGAATATGAGGATCCGGGAAAAGGTAGTAGGGAAATTGTAGAGTTTAAAAACGTGTTTAAAGGCGAGTTTAGTAGTTCGACATTGAAAGAGTTTCGGGCGCAGAGTGACGAGGGTGTGAGTTTCCCTAGTAGGATCAGCAATGAATCCGAAGAGGTAAATAAATGCGACTCGTTATAGTAAGAGATAAAAAGATTAAAACAGAGATACGGCACCACATCTCTCTCTGCGTCCAATGGTACCGGGGCCAAACCACGCAGAAATGTACGTGACAGCCTGTTACCCTTCGCATCCATCCAAGGCTGCGGCCCCTGCGGTGCTACAGTACGAGTTAAGGATTGGGGAATGAAAGCCCGCGAAATTCCTCTCGCCCGGCATGCACAGGTGCACATGGCCTGCTTTCGATCTTTCGCCGTGGTTTCCTCCATAAGTCTTTCACGTTTCGGGATTTTCGCCGGGGTAGGTTCCCAAACCAGTTTATTTGAAGGTCGGACAGGCTCCTGGGGCGGAGTAATCGCGCGTGGCTGGTTCCATTCAAGCTGGGTGTGATATGGGAAGATTCTCAGTGTTGGCATCATTCCATCAGTGGGAAGCACCCAGCCCCCTCCACGCAGCGCAAGCTCCAGTCCAGTGTTGTGCGAAGCAGTCCGCTCCTCTTCTGTCTTTCGCTCAGTCACTTCCTCGCTTCGACCAGAGTTTTCATCTGCGAATACCCGCCCAGGCCTTCCCGGACGTCGCTCTTCAGCTATCTTCCGTTGTTCTTCCGGCAACTGACGATTACGGCCGATCGCTACCCGCCACCGCCGTCGGCTAGCCTTTGATGGGCAGTTTTTACGCCTAACTCAGTCGGTTTTTACGGTTTTTACGCCGGACTAAGGGCCAAACTTGCATCTTCTTTCTCCGAAGCCGATGAATTTGTCAGAGGGCTATCTGAATTATTTCGCTCGCACTCTTCTGACCTAGTTGAGACGGCCGCGGAACCGGATCGCCTATCTGTCCCCTCCGTTCTTCCGGCCGAGCTAGGTTGTGAAGGACCGCTCCCTGCTCTAAGCCGGGAGTTGATGAAGCGTACGCCATAATTCTTTACCTTGCTGCCGTTTTTCTCTTTTCCGCTGTCTGTCCCTCATTCAACGGAGAAAACAGATTTTCGGTGGCGTCGTCTCCTTCGGCCTGTACCTCTCAGAGCTTCTGCTACTCGTCGGAATTCATCCTCTAGATACCCCGCAGGTGGGACATTGGACACTGCAGGTGGCTGCCGGAAAAAGAATCGCGGGTCCATAGCTTGGAGATGGAGAGGCTTCCACTCCAGAGGACCAGAAACATATTCCGCAGGCTGCACAGAAACCAAAACCTTCGTCACTACCGCACGCCTCTGCATATCCTTTTCTTCTTCCTGAATAACTTCGAGGAGGCCATTCGTAAATCCTTGAAGCGGGATCTTCGCCGTTCTCCGGCCAGTTGCCTCTTTCAACATCTTTAACACCTTCCATCGGAGGGACAGCCTCAGTGGAGGGAGCTACCGGACTTCGCCACAGAAGTTCTTCCAGCTCTTCCTCCATTGCTACGCTGTCCGCTTCTATAACTACCTCTTCTACTGAATTTAGGACTCCACCGGGGAACAAGAGCTTCGGCTCAACGCGGGCAACGCCGAGCGCAGAAAGCTCGTCCACCACGACGGTTATTGCAGGCGAAATTGTAGTTCCTGAATCTTCATTTCCCTCCTCCCGGGGCTCTCCTCGAGGAGCACTTTCCACGGAACTTCTCTCGCAGGATGGGATTATCATCCAGGGTCGGAGGAAGCGAATCCGTGGGCTCAGTTCCGCTCACTTCCCCTCCGAGCTCAAGCGTGTCCACCTGACTGTTCGAAGCTAAGCTAATAGGACTTGCGTCCTTGGTCGCGACCTCGGGCGTCGGAGACACCGACTCTCTCGTTCGCTGTTCTATCTGTAAAGGAAAGACCAACACCGTTACTAACAATTACACTACATACGCATTAAAGAAAGAGAAGAAACCAATACAACATATATTAACACATAACGCAACTCTATATCTCACTCTAAACGACACGATAATCACTGGATCCGGCCCACGACTCGCGGCGGAACGTATCTTTTTAAATCTTGTACGTGCGCCATCGGGATCTGTCGCTTGACTTTTACTTTTAACTCATACACGACATCCGAAATCTTTTTGACTATCTTATACGGATCACGGGTACTTTCCTCTCTACCTAACGCCTAAAGCTTTTCGCGGGCCGCGGATTACGTCCAAAGTTCCGAAATGCCGGGGAAACCTTCGTAGAGGACTAAGTCGCGGTATTTATCGCGTGCCTAAACTCATGAAGATATCTATCCCAATCTCTGTGATCGTTATCGACAAAATAGCCATCATAGTCTTCAGGACTCGGTTCACTCACTCTACCAGATCACTCTGCTGGTGATAGGGAGGACAGAACACGTGCTCCACGCCATACTCGCTTAAGGTATCCTGAAAAACGTGCAAGCGACTTTTCTTCCACCGAACTCTTCGGTTTAAGCTCTACCCATTTCGTGAACAAATCCTGAAAAACTACAATATACCGGTAACGATTGTTACTCCTCGGCAACTCCACCACGTCCGTCGCGACCACCGTCCAAGGACGTTCAATCAAGCGCCTTCCCATTAACCCTTGGGGCGCTCTTTGCTCGACCTTGTACCGCTGACACTCTTGTCACTGGTCGACAAAGATCTTCACGACATACCAGACGCCTCGCCAGTAGTACTCGCGAGCCACGCGATCATGAGTCTTTTCCCACCGTGGCTGCATTAGCAGATCTCTTTCCGGATCTCGCGGCACCCGTATAAGCTGCGTCAGCCACCAACATACGATCGGGGGCCGGCGGTGGCCGCCAACGCTTCTCTTGGTCGCGCTGCCGCTAATACTCGCAGCCTTCCCATTTTAATTCTCTCATAGATAAGAAAGCCTTCCGGTACAGGACTCTCGCGAATGTCGGGTGTAAGCCATCCTTGCAGATGATCACCTGCCTCTTTTATGACGGGGGACAGTCAAAACGCCTAACTAGAGACTGGAACGCGTTGATATAATCACTCAGGGACTCCCCCTCGGATTGCATGCGTAAACGCAGCTCCTGGTATAAATCTCATCGCTTCCAATGCTTACCGAATTCTTCGTTAAAGTCTCCTAAAAACTCGTCGAGGTTATACCAATTAAGCTCGTTATTTCGGTACCATAACGCCGCTTTTCCCGAGAGTACCACACCCACCGCTTCCAAGATCTCATCGTCGTCTAATCCGTAAAACCTTTGACATCGCGTTAATTCTCTCACGAATCCGTCCACCTCCGCGTTGCCCTCCCCGCGACGACGCGAGTTCAGGCGTCATCCTCGGCGGCCGCGTGCCTGCGCTCTTGCGGACAATCGCACGGCGGCACGGTACAATAATTTGAAAAGATTACAAAAAAGGGACTCGTTCTATTCGTTAAATTCGCCGTGCTCGCGGAAGATCGCGAGCCCTTCGCCGACGCGTCGCGCACTCGCGAATAGAGAGAAAAAGAGAGAGAGCGAGAGAGAGACGCCTGACCTGGTGAAGGCTGCTGGCAGGAATCGCTACTAGTGCTGCTAGCAGGAACTGCTGCTGGAGCTGCTGGCAAGAAATACTGCTAATTCCGCTGCAGGCAAGAAATACTGCAGGAACTGCTGGCAGGCTTGTAGCAGGCTCAGATGGATTCCTCGATGCTCCAAGGGTCGTTGGAAATCCTCTCCGTGCTTAAATCTGCTTGTCGTCCTCTGATTTCTTTATCTTGACCTGACTGTTTGGCTTTCTCTAATGTGCGCATGCTCGGCCGTCAAAACGATCCGTCTATCTAAAGATCTCGGCTCGAACTCTCTCCCCTAACCGTTCACACATCGGCTCGAGCAACGTCGGCGGCTTCGCTCTCGCGAGCAGATCGCCATGAGTCACTCGCGCTCGCTCACTTTCTACTCGCGAAGCATCAATTTCTCTCTCTTCTTCTTGTCGCAGCCACTCTCGCTCCCAATTAGCTCCCAATGACGATGGCTTGCTCAGGTATTGGCCCTGAAATAAAGCGGTGCGAGCATCGGTATCAGTTTGTCATTTTCAAACGCTCGCCAGGGAGAGAGAAAGAGAGAGAGAGCGAGTCAGATAGGGCCGGCTATTCTAGCTAGGGCCCCGTCACACATTGAAGGGTATCATTTCAGGGTCATCACTGATCATAGTTGCCTGAAATGGCTCCACAGTATGAAAAATCCCACGGGAAGACTAGCGCGGTGGGCGCTAGCATTGCAAGGCAATGTCTTCAATATAGAATATCGAAGGGGAGATCTCAATGTGGTGCCGGACGCATTGTCTAGAGCCTATGAGAAGGGGATTGAAATGAGTGCCATAAATAGTCTGTGACGGTGTAGGCCCGTCATGGCCTGCACCGTTCGCTTATCTCCCTCTCCTTCCTAGGCAAAGGCGCACGGTCAGCATCAAGCGCACGTTGTTATCACGTGCCTGATGCCTGCCCTTTATTTTTCAGCTACGCACGAGAGCGGTGGAAGGAGAAGCCGTGGACGCGACGTCGCGTTCGAATATTGAGAGTGCGAGAGAGAGAGAGAGAGAGAGAGAGAGAGAGAAAAGCAATAGTTTGAGTATTGGGCTTGGCGCGCGGCACTTGTCGCGACCGGCATTGCCGCGTGCCGCCGATTAGGCGAGTGGTGGGAGAAAGCGTGAGAAGCCGGCTCTCACGCACTCGCCACAGAGAGTGACGCGACGCGCGCGACAGCAATCAGTCGACGAGAGCTAGTGACCATCGCTGCCTGCCCTTTGTTCCGGAAGAAGTCAGCATTCCTCAGCAGATCGGCCGGGCGGGACTTCCTCTGCCAGCGACGCAGCAGTTGCCCTGCAAGAAGCCGTCACCGAGGCAGAACCCGACAGCCTTTTCTGTCAGGTCGCCGGCCACGCAGCAGCGAGGAGTTTTCCAGACTAACCGCCGGTGGGACACCTTCAAGGCTGCCAGCAACAGCGACGTCCACCAATTTGGTCAGGTCATCGATTCCTCTCTCTCTATATCTCTGTCTTTCCTCGGCGATTCTCACGGTTCGCGTTGCTACGCCAGGCTTTTCCGAGCCGGCGTAGTTTTCGGCAGTGTGTAAATTTAAGTAATTGTTTGAGCCGGTTAATGAGGTGACATGGCGCTAACGTGCCGGTCATCTCGTTTAGAATAAGTTCGCGTGTTAATAGTAATTAGTGATTTGTGTTCTCGTCGGCACTCGTGGTAGTGCGTTTATAATAAACGTGTGTTAGCGAATTGTGTGTGAAGTTATTTTGCCCGCTGTTCTCCTTCCTGCTTTGCTTGGAGCGATACACCGCCTCCCTTGCCTTCCCCCTTTATAAATAACTGGTAATAGTAGTGAAGATATCGGCGTTGCACGCCGACGCTATTACAAGTCGGCCGGAGACCACTGACGCCTGGTATTTACAACAATATCAGGAAGTATGCCAAGACCCAGTATGCCGATAATCTCGAACGGTAACCAACGAGGAACAGGGCGTTCACGCGAGAATTAGCGAGAGAACCATAACTCGGTGGGATGCGCCGTTAGTAGGATTTTTCTTTGCGCAGAGACTTTCATCCGAAATTTTGTTTTGTTTTGGATGTTACAGATGGACCGGAGAATCGTCGTGGAGGAAGAAACCTTCGAGGTAGTCACGCAGATGCTATTAGATTTGCAGCTGGGCGAAGCAGCTTATTGAAGATCTGCGGAGCTTCACCAGGGTCCAGTTGGAGGGGGCCACCCGAAGGGAGCGCCATAACGGATCGGTGGCGGACGTTCTCCGAAACGCAACGTAGGTCTCTCCGAAGAAGGCTTTCCGGGACGCTTCCACCCAGACTAAGGACCAGGATAATGTCGAGCGTCCCAAGTCCACCGTGGACCAGGGGGTGCAGACCCTCAAGTCCGGCGTACCCCAGACGAGGGACTGGGGACCAACGAGGTGGAAAGTACCTGGCGGTTCACAGCTGATCTCCAAGCTCAGGTGCAGGAGCACCTGAGACGCTTCCTGAACCGCCAGGGCGCAGAAGAATTGCTCGGGAAGTGGGCAGAGGTGGCTCAATGCCAGAGGGCCTACAGAGAACCCTGCTGCGGGTGGAACAGAGACAGGAGTCCCCCGCAGTGCTCGTGACGATGGCTCAGGAGAAGAGAGCATCGAGAGCTACTGGTGCTGTGCCGATGCTCACGGTCCACGTGGACGGGCGTGTGACTTCCGACATTACAATAGTGGTCAGGTCTCAGGATGGCCGTGCGACCGCCACGGTGGAAGGCGTCACCTTCACCACCTCCCAGGGAGTCAGCGTCCAGCAGTCCTCTCGATCTGCTTAGCAGACCAAAAACGATCGGAAAACTCAATCCTGGTCGCAGCTGAGGGGCTGCTACATCTGTAGGGAGCCTGGGGTAACCAACTCCCAGCGGTGCCCGAAGAAGGCTACACTCTGTCGCTACCCGAAACATCGAGCCAGGTGTAGCCAAGAAACGATTTTGGCATTGGAGGGCTAACAATAAAGTAGCCCTTAATAAAGGAGGAAAGCTTGATAATTTTGTTTCCTTTCCTCCCTTTCTTTTTCAGGTTCCTGATGGCGGCGAATCTCGGGTATTCGTCCTGCCTGGGTAGACTTGGAGGGGGCCACAACCGTAGCCCATTGGATTAATCGATCCGTTCGCGATTCGTACATTCGTGATGTTAGTTCGAACGACTAAGAGAGAGAGAGAGAGAGGGCGCACGAGAGTTTGAAAATAGACAGTTAAGCCTCAGCTGCTTTTGTGATAGTACCGCCAATCAATTTGCACAGTTTTGTACCGTTTTTTGATACAAAGTTTTCCTGGGATTTGGTACGTGCGCGAGTGTAGCGAGGAAATATTGCAATAGCAGCATTCGAAGCAGCAGCAGCTAAAGCAGCATCGAGTGAGGCAGCGCAGTTGATCCAAGGAGCACCTTCTACATTTTTCTTCAACAATTACGACTGATCACCGTAATTGCACCGCAAGGTAAGTGCACCTCTCTTATATTGCGCGACAAAATACGAGCGAGAGTATTTTGTTTATCGCGAGCGTAATTATTTGTATTCGCGCCGAGCGTTAGATATCGCGACAAAGTTTGAATTCTCTCTTTTTCTCGCTCTCTCTCTCTCTCTCACCGAATTATTATCAATAATTGTAAATCCTATTTCGCGTTCGTTAGTCTTTCGGCACGAAAAAGACAGTAGTTTTTTATTAATTAAACTTTATTAATTTTATTCACCGTTTACATCATTTCGTTTCCTAATAGTTAATAGATCTATAAAGGCTTAAGTTTTAATCCGATTTCGTCCCGGAGATTAGGTGGATTAAGCAGATTAAGCATTAGGTCACTCACACCTAAGATAGATCGAGTGTCACTAGTCAAGTGACTTAGGATGAGTTCAATTCGGTTGGAAAACAGACCCTGAAACGAAAGTATCAAACGTAAGGGCAAATACACGTATAACTATACGTGTTTAACGGAGCGGCGGTTAGCTCTGCATCGTGGGAGTTTCTGCAATAATAAATTTCCCATTTTGTTAGATAACCACCCCGTTACAATATATATATGTATAATAAAGCGAAAAATATATCCGTATTTTAGTAATGAGAAAGGACATATCGAGTGATCTAAAACTCGTTATAATGTAAGCCAGCATAAGTTAAAATTTGAATGTGGCTGGGAATGCGCCACCTGTTGAACATAGAAGGAAGTACTCGCTGATACTGTATATACTCGAATGGTATTCTAATATTTTCAATGTATGTAATCAAAGTATTTCTACAAAATTTGGTGCATATAGGTTTCTGGAATTATTTAAGAATTGAGGTTCATGTTTAAAAAATTCAAAATGATGGATCTAACATAGCAAATATAATATGGTAGATAAAAATACTGAAAATCAATCATGTGTTCAGAGTTTAATTGTTTCTTTATACGAGGTTTGTCTGGAAAGTATCGGGCCTACCTTTATATTTTTGTGCTAGCATTATTCTTTATCAACTGGTGGGTGGCATCCTTCAAAGTAATCCCCATTTGATTGAATAACACGGTTCCATCGATGTTTCCACTTTTGAAAACAGTCCTGGAACTCACTTTTAGGGATAGCCTTAAGTACACTCGTCGCATTGTTTTCAACCGTTGTTTTGTCATCGAATCGGTGTCCTTTGAGTAGTTTTTTTAGTTTTGGAAACAGCCAAAAGTCACAAGGGGCTATGTCGGGACTGTATGGAGGTTGTTATGGATATTGTGTTTGCTCAAAAACTGCTGCATAAGATTGAATGAATGCGCTGGCGCATTATCGTGATGGAGAAGCCAGTCACCACTTTCCCAAAAGTGCGGCCGTTTTCTTCTTACTGCATCACGCAAACGTTTTAAAATTTGAACGTAGTATTCTTTATTGATTGTCTGATCTGTTGGTGCATATTCGTGAAGTACAACACCTTCACAATCGAAAAAGACAATCAACATTGACTTAACATTGCTCCGACTTTGACGTGCTTTTTTTGGTCATGGCGATTCAGAATGCTTCCACTGGTAAGATTGCTGTTTTGTTTCAGGATTATAACTATAAACCCATGATTCATCACCTGTAATAACTTTTCTAAGCACATTATCATCATTATTGACCATTTCCAGATTGTCCAGAGCGATTTCTTAGCGAATGTTCTTCTGCTCTGCTATGAGCAATTTTGGGATGAATTTCGCACACACGCGTTTCATTCCTAAATTTTCGGTTAAAATTTCTGAAATGATAGTTTTTGGTATCCCAAGGTCTTCTTCTAGTTCTCGCACAGTTATACGATGATCTAGTTCGATTGCAAGTCGCACCCGCTCAATAGTATCTGCGGTTTTTGTCGTCGAAGGTCGGCCGGAACGAGAATAACTATTGACAGAAGTGTGACCATCCTGGAACCGTTTATACCACTCTTTTATTCGTGTTTTGCTCATACACTCGCTTCTGAAGGCCTTTTGCATCATTTCAATAGTTTTCGAACTCGTTTTTCCGAGTTGAAAGCAAAATTTGATGCAAATTCGTTGATCTTGTTTTTCAGTCATTTTGGCAATATTAAAATCCGACGAACGCGAAAAAGACACTGTAAACAAAGACACGCTGCGCATGAACTATACGTCTGGAAGATGTCAATAAGTAACCAATAGATTCGTGAGGCTTTACTGTTGACGTTTCTGTCCAGTAGAGGTCGCTCGAACACTATGGCGCGAAGATATAAACGTAGGCTCGATACTCGAATCGACGCGCACGACCCTTACGCCCGCGCACAATCACTCGCGCACTCATAACTCGGAGCGACACTCCCCCAGAAAGCCAGACAACGAAAAAGATCGCAGCCGAGATCAACTGATCCGAGACAACCGATAGCAAGCTTGAGCTAGATCGAGAGAGGGGCAACCGAGCGCGTGAGAGTGAGTGAGACAACCGATGGGAGAGCGATCGAACGTGAGCGAGAGGATATCGGTAGGGCTAACGAGCGCGTGCGGGATAGAGATAGTTGATAACTACACGAAACCGATCGACGCGCGCGACTTGACCAACCAATCGGTAATAAGTTAGGGGTAGATCGGCAAATAGAGTAAACCCGACGCTATCTGAACAACAAATAGGGAAATTAGGCGCCGAAAACCGGCCAGTAGTAAAAATTACGCGGACTAGAACATTAATGTAGATAGAGCTGATGACCGGGTTAGCAACAAAATCGACCAATCGGATAAAAACCCACGATGAAAAGGGGAGGTAATCGAGGAGACGCGACGCGATGCCGCGAAAAGCCGCGGCAGTATTAGCTAAGCCTTAGCAGCGCGCAGACCTAAAGCAGCATAGTGAGTGAATAAAGCATCATAGTGAGTGAACAAAGCAGCAATAGTGAGTGAACAAAGAAATAGCCGTAGCAGCATTAAAATTGGCAGCAACAGCAGTATTAATAGAATAGTAGCAAGACTAACAACCAAAGAAATGAGAGTGAGTACTCCTTCTTCTCTCTTTTCTTTCTGATTCGCGCCCACCCGTAACCGGGACCGCTGTTGACCGATCCTAGTGCTTGACCATTCGTGATCGCTGATCGAACTGCGCATCAACGGGAGTGCCGCCTAACCTTCGCGCAATCGCTAAATTACTCGCGTGGTTTTTAGAGTGCCGCATGACCTTCACGCGATCGCCAAATTACTCGCGCGTTTATTAGAGTGTCGCCAGACCTTTGTGCGATCCCCGAGATTGTTCGCGTATTAATCTGCGCCGCCTGGCCTTCGCGCAATCGCTGCAAAAGCAGATTACGATCGCGTCGCGATGTGCCATCCGCGAGCCTTTTAGGGGAATTTGTACGAGGTAGACCGCCGTGGATAGGTTTCTTGCGCCGAACAAAGGGAAACCGAATTCCCAAAGCACGCGACAACCAGATGTTATTAGTACTTCCCCCCTTTTTCCCCCTTTTACTTAGATCTATGATATGACCGACCTTGGGCTGACCCGGGTATAGAATGGATTAGTATTTATTAATAAATAAGGATTCTCGCCGAACTTCGTTGACGTCATTGACTCAACCTTAATCAATTTTCCGTATCCCCCGTAGTTAACGCGATCGGGTGCGCGAAGCCGGCTAACGCGTCGGCGCTTCGACGCCATTTTGTTCACGCGATTAATTCGTCCGAAGTCTTTACTGCCCCTGGATTGCTGACTTGGCGCCCTGAGACGCCGCTCCGATTACTCACTGCTGAGAGGCCCTTGCCCCCGACACATTAACTAGCCATTGCTCCTATTTTTCCTCGCACGTTGGATAGGACTTTGCGATCCCCTTTTACATTTTATAGGTGGCCAGCGAGGCCAGCGTGCGGAGGATGCAGCGAAGCACCCGACTCTTAAGCGACTAGAACCAGCCGATCTGCAGCGCTACCCGCCCTCCTAACGCGAAAACCGTAGCTGGCGCCCAATAAACAATAAAAGATGCAACTATTGGCTGACTGCGCCATTGGTGGCAGTTGAGACCGTGAAGAATTTGAATAAATTATTTTTCCCTGTTCTCTCCCGTCACAACTTCTCATGCCTATAAATGCACTCACATAATAGTATCAGAAATACGAGAGTCCTCTTATAGCAAATTGTTAAGTTTACTGAAACCCTATAACATCAAACTCGATATTTCCCAAGCCAGTAGAAATTCACATTTCATTTCTTGAGTAATCCTTAAACCAGAACTTTTAACGGAATCACATCAAGCCGATACCCAATCGGGCACTGCTGGTCGAGTTTCGAGAGCACGGTAATATTGAGTTTCGTGTTATTATAAGCCTATAGTAGAATGTTCAGATCCAAAATTTTCCAAACGACTATATCTCCGTTTAAAAAATTATAAAATTCATTTTGAATAGTACTTTTTGTAGCCAGAGTTGCTCTTTTAGGAACTGTGGTCAGAATTGCGCAGAAAAAATCCTTCATCACGTTACAAATAGTCAAATACAGCAAAAAAGCGGATTTTTGACGCTTTTAGGTTTATATGTCTGAGAAACCAAGGGTGATAGAGCAATTCTGTGCCCAAATTCGGAATCAGCGCATGATATCCTATTAAGTATACTATGTCTGGTTTCAGGTTCTTAAAATTGTTGGCCTGTATAATTGATCATTATTGTATGTAATAGTAAGTTGTATCATTTAATAAATTTATGTTTACTGAACTTACTAATTATTATTTATTCATTAAAAGAACTTCTTTAACTAAAAAAAGGAAAATAAAAAAATACAAATTATTTTCGCTGTTGCAACAAACAAATTTGAAATCAGTTATACATGAGTTGAAAGCTATTATAATTACTTATTACGTGTATTAGTGTAATAAGGTGGGATTTTTGAGAAAATAAACTTTGAAAATTTTCGGAAAAATTTCGTTTTCCCGCTACTTCATGTAGAATAAAATATTCTCGACAACATACCGTCAACCCCAGTTTTCTAGATCAAAAAATGACGAAATTGTAATAATCTAAAGAAAAACAGTATAGGTGTTTCGAATCTCTCAATCTACATGGGAATTTGTCGCTGAGATGTAATTTTCGTAGAAACGAAAAATAAAAAAATACGTGTATCCTTATTTTGTAAATAGAATAAATACTTGAATTTCGAGTCGATGCTAATCATTACCAAAATCTCTTGCATGATTTGAGATGGAATCAGTCTTGTGTTAAAATTTCCCAAAACATATTACCGCCTTCGATATCAATACAAAATTTATCTAAAAATTTAATATTCATGAATTTAATCTTAACTTATCATTATCTAAACTAACTCTAGCCCTATTTGAAATGAACGTAATTTTGATTAAGTCATGAACAAATACTTTATTTCATGGCTCAAAACTATTAGCGTAAGATGCGCCAGAGCAAGAATTTTTTTCTGCGCTACTCACAAAATTAATACTTTTTGTTGTTTTTGAATTTGTTTTTAAATTTGCAATAGTATGAACATTATCATATTTGAAAATTCCTATTTCATAAATAAACTTACATTGTTAATTACTTATTTCGCATCTACATGTTGTTCTCCTGTCTACATGAGTATTAGATGTTTATATATTCCGCAGCTAAACAGAGTTCAATGTATTTCTATTTGGCATTAAAATATGGCAACTTCTTGGTATTCAGCGATTTGTAACAGTTCTATATCTATGTTGATTGAATTCACGGGTATATTGTGGAAATCACATTCCTCAAAGTTCAATGATAAGATTGTTCTAATGTTGGCCGCGTCTTAAAGTGAGGTCTCTTTGAACGGCAGATCTCACAAGTGCCAACTGCTCCGCCTCAACGGGGTGACGCGGTGAACACCCAGAAGGGTGGCCAAAAGGCGGCTCTGGCTAAACTTGAACGCGATGAACCCTGTTTTGACCCAACGACAGAGTTTTGAAAGATCTGGCTTTGGGACGGAACGGGGTAAAAACAACCTTTCGAATGACGGATACCCACCAGCGTGAGCGGGTTGGACCGAAACGCAACGGGGAGACATACCTCGGTATGTCGAAGCGATGGACCTGTGAGTCGTGGGAGAAATCTCTTAATACAGGTACGCAGGGTGGGATGTATTTTGAACGCGAGCCCAGGAGGGGGGCTTAGTTAGTTGATCGTCTAAGGAATCTTCCTCTGGCTGTCCTGGCTGAGTCTCTCCTCTGACATCCCAATTTGGGTTGGCCTCTGCGGGGTAGTGGTACCAGGTCAAGCAAATCTCGTAAGATTTGTATGCTGCGTGCTTCCGACGCAGTAGACGTTGGGGCAACTAGAGTCCCGTCGCGCCCAAACCGAGGGTCAAACCTTTAGTTCCGCTCTCCTTGAGCGTTGAACCGTGAAAAGATCGGTACTCCTTCCGAGGAGGTCGCCGCCTTAGATTAAAAAGGTTCCGACTCGCTGAGTCGCGCCAGGGATGTCGTAGCAAACTTGACTTCCGGATCCCCAATATATTTGAAAGCGAAGGGGTGAAAGACAGTGGGCTATGCCAACCTAATGGCGCCCAGAGAGAAAGGGTGGTAATGTTTGAATACGCCACACCATCCTCAAAGCGGAAAAGTGTTGAACGACAACAACGCATAGACTAGCTGTTCTAATGTTGGGTTTTGTTGAGCCGCAGTCATAGCCAATGACTGCCATAGTTATTTTAAAAGCTGTAGCTAGTAAGAACAATTAAAAAAATCATGATTGTGAATTCCTCAAATTGAAAAAAAGTTTAGATTTGCTTTTTATGCATAATGTGACGTTGGGGTCACTCTCAGGTACGCTTAGAGTAAGCGTAAAATCAGAGTTATTCCAGCGAGAGTTACAGCGTCAATTTGTTCGGTAGCTGTAGAACAGATTACACAGTCCGACGTAACTCTTGCACAATGGATGAGACTAGCAATTCCCTGTAGATTTTAAGTCGCTGAATTCGAATCTGACCTCAGAATCACTCTGTCACATCAGAATTTTAAGATATCCTAACCTAAAAGTGCAAAAAACGCGAATTTAGGATGTTTTTGAGGTTATGTAGCATCGCAACCTACCAACTTAGAGGAAACCCATGAGCATGTCTTCAAAGTATCGCTCTAACTCTTTCTAATGGCGTTAAGTTTAATTTTGAATTACATGATTTTTTCAATGGGTTATAGGTAGGCTACCCTAGCTAAGCCTGGGTTAAGCGAGTTAAATCAAATATACCTCATCTCCAAGTACACTTAAAACCCCCATAAACCCCTCTACCAATCCCCAAAAAGGCTAACCTACCTAACCCTGGGTAAAGGGAGTTTAATCAACAGGTTTTAAAAGAGAAAAATGACCTTTTATCAACAAATAGTCAGCTCAACTTCAAACCTGATATACCTCATCTCTATGTACACTTACGACCCCCATAAACCAGCCCTGGCAACCCCCAAGCAGGTTAACCTACCTGACCCTGGGTAGAGCGAGTGTAATCAAATGTTTCTTAAAGAGAAAAATCACCTCCCATCAAAAAATAAGCTGATCCAGTTTAATCCTGGTATTCCTCATTTCTATGTACACTTACAGACGTCATAAAATTTTCTTACCAACGCCCAAGTAGGCTTACTTACCTAACCATGAGTAGAGCGGGATTAATGAACGGCTTTTCTATGTGAAAATTAATTTCTACCCCAGATAGATTTACCGTTTTAAACCCCTGATATAACTTGTCCCTACAACCCCTTACAACCCTTATAAATCATCGCTACCAAGTTAACTAAATGTTAACTAATGAGGTTAACTAACCTTACCCGGTATAGAGCGAGTTTAATTAATCTTTTTTCTGTGAGGAAATCAAGGATTCATCTACACTTTTTAATCACAAAACCGCAATATACCTACTAATATTTTATAGCTACGATGTGCATTCTCTAGTGCGACTTTTTTTAATTTAGTTCTCTAGGCAATATATAAAATCAATTTATTTAAATTTCGTAGATTTACGCATTCTTATTAAGAATTTAAGTATTTTATCTATAACTTCGAAGCATGTCAAGTGATTTGGAACGATTTTTTCTTATTCTTGTTTTACTTTGTTACTTATTTTTATTTCAATCGTCAAGCTAGGAATCGCAATCCGAAGGCTTATGGATCGCATGTTTACCCTTTTCAAATTTATTAATCTGAAAGCGAATCGCAAATCCTCAACTCAGTTCGTTCTATATGTTATAAAGTTTTAGTTTTATGCTTAGAATTTTTTCTTTTAATTTTTTTGCAGCACCTTAGATTTTTATAAAAAATATCATCACGAAAATGTTTGAATTATCCAAAAACATTTTGTCATGTTTGTGGCAAGTTTGTTCTAAATAAACAACAAAATTCTATTACGGCACCTATAAAAGTATTGTATGAAAAATATTTTAGTAAAGAATTAAGTAATTTGAATAAACCGTGTGCCCCTGATAAGATTTGTAATACATGCAGAACAGGACTAATTCATTGGAGAAGTGGAGCCAGAAAGTCTATGCCGTTTGATATTTCTACAGTATGGCGAGAACCGAAAAATCATGTAAATGATTGCTATTTTTGTTTATGTAATGATGGAAAACAAATTAATACATTTAATGCTAAAAATAAAAAAACTATTAAGTATGCAGTCGTATAATCGGTTAGAAGACCTACAGCTCATACGTCTGAAAATCCTATTCCTATTCCAAAAACCAAACCATCAAATTCAACTAAGCCTTCAAGATTTGATGTTTCTTCAACTATTGTTAATGATTTCGATGTTGAAGAAGAAAAACAACAAGAACAAGAAAAAGTAATAGAAAAAAGTTTAAAGAGAGGAGGAAATGTTAAGAAAAATAGAGATGAAGAAGATTTTCAAATTGTATATAGTAGTAATGAACTACGCTCATCGTTTGGTAAACCCAGCACTGTCAATCAGGCTGAATTAAATTATTTAAATCGGGATCTAGGGAATTCAAAAGAGACTTCGATGCTACTTGCTTCAAGATTACAAGAAAAAGGAATGCTGGCTCAAGAGATTATTCTTACTTGGTACAACCATCGCGAGGAAAAATATAAAATATTTTTCAGAAGGAGAATCTTTGATATATTATTGTAATGATATTTTGGGTTTGATGACGGCTTTAGACCTTGAAACTTATAATCCAGATGAATGGAGATTTTTCATAGATTCTTCAACTCGAAGTTTGAAGGCAGCTCTTCTTAACAATGGGAATAAGTATGCATCCCTTCCTGTGGGATATTCCACTCTTTTAGATGTAAAGTATAAAAATATGAAATTTTTTTGAAAAAATCAACTATGAAAATCATAAATGGAAGATATGTGGTGATTTAAAAATAATATCGATCCTTCTTGGTCAACAAAATGGTTACACAAAATAACCATGTTTTCTTTGTGAATGGGATAGTAGGGATGATGAAAATCACTGGAAAAAAAAGACATGGACTAGAAGAGAAAATTTGAATCCCGGATCAATGAACATTCTTCATAAAGCATTAGTAGATCCAAAAAATGTACTTTTGCCGCCATTACACATCAAGTTAGGTCTGATGAAGCAGTTTCTAAAAGCACTTGATGAATCCAGTCCATGTTTACAATATTTACATAAAAATTTCCAAAACTCAGTGATGCGAAAATCAAAGCAGGGATTCTTATTGGGCCGTAAATGAAACAACTGTGTAAGGATGAGCAATTCAAAAAAATTATGTCAGTCCAAAGAAAGAAATGCCTGGTTGGTATTTGAAAAAGTAATAAATGGATTTCTTGGTAATAAAAAAGACAGAAACTACAAACAGCTAGTTGGTAACATGTTGCAAGAATTCAAAAATCTTGGATGTCGCATGAGCCAAAACTTACACTTTTTGCATAACCATATTGATTTCTTTTCAAATGGAAAATTAGGTGATGTAAGTGATGAGCAAGCTGAACGATTTCAACAAGACCTAAAATCGATTGAAAGTAGATACCCAGGGCGATGGAATGCGGTAATGATAGCAGACTACTGCTGGTTGTTAAAATGTGAAGATATAACTGCAGTTTACCAAAAACTGTCAAGTAAATTTCGATTTTTGCCCTCATAAAATTTAAATTTTTACTTCAAACTCCTATAAATCATAATAAATATAATAAATAATAAAAAGGAACAAAAAAAATATAAAAAATTTTAAAAAATAAAAAAAAACAAAAAAAGGGGCCAGTGATACCTCCACGCGGTTGGACCTGGGGAACACACATTGTGACTAAAAGCGATCAGTGTAAATATAAATAGCATCACAAGAAGTCTCAAGGATTTTTTGATTAAATACAAAATAAGCAGGATTTTAAGAGTATGGTGCAATTAGGATAATATAAATTGTTTTAATTTTAGTTAGGTAGGTTAGTTTTCTTGAAGATAGAAAAAGTGTGTAGGGATGGGTACAAGATAAAGGTATGTAAGTCTATTTGAGGTCGAAACATTATTTTTCTAATTAAAAAACCATCGATTGAACACGCTTTATCCAGGATTAGATATGTTAGCCTGCTTGAGGGTTAGAAGAGATAGTTTATGGGGGTTTTAAGTGTACTTGGGGATGAGGTATATCATGGTTGAAGTGGATTAACCTATTTGTGATTTAGTTCATTTATTTTTATAAATAACAATATCTGATTTAACTCGTTTAACCCAGGCTTAGCTAGGGTAGCCTACTTATAATCCATTGAAAAATTCATGTAATTCAAAATTAAAAAAATGAAATTTCTCAATAAAGAAAAATGGTATTTGAACAAACTTAACGCCATTAGAAAGAGTTAGAGCGATACTTTGAAGACATGCTCATGGGTTTCCTCTAAGTTGGTAGGTTGCAATGCTACATAACCTCAAAAACACCCTAAATTCGCGTTTTTTGCACTTTTAGATTAGGATATCTTAAAATTCTGATGTGACAGAGCAATTCTGAGGTCAGAATCGTATTCAGCGACTTAAAATCTACAGGGAATTGCTAGTCTCATCCGTTGTGCAAGAGTCACGTCGGGCTGAGTTATTTTTGCATCATTTTGTTTTGAGTTATGCAAATTATAATCGTTTCGAGTCATGATATAATTTTCATTTTCTTTTTTTCACATTTTGCTTTATTTTCTTTATTAATATTATGTAGAATTTTGTTTAAAAAAATTTTCGATCTTGTGTTATTCTTGTTTTCGTCTTTTCTTTTTTTTATTAACAAGAAAGGTACACCAAGTGTAAGTAAACGATTTCGATGAAACTTTGATTTGTGGTAGAGGACTGAAAAATAGACGACACGTATTTTTCTTTACGTGCTAATACGTGGTTTAAAGGGGTGAAATCTGCGTCTGAAGTTCACATCCAAAAATAGTTTTTATGATATATCTCTTCTTCTAAATAAGATATTCTCTTGGACCCAACTGGATATTTATTGTTACTCAATAACAGTGTCACGTAGCGTACCAAAGCTCCAAAGGGTTGCAACCCTTACTTTTTATAAGGATGGTAGTGATTGTTTCCTACATTTTTGTCTGTCAAAATTGTGAATTTAATTCAATCCTCTTCTAACTTTTTTTATTTAGAAGGGCATTAAGAATCAAAGTTGACGTGTTTTTTATTTTTTTCTAATTTAAGGTAAAACTACCTATAAATTAATTTTTTTATTTTCATTGAAACTAAGCACTTTGAGTTAACTGTATAAATGAAATTAATATAACTAACATTGAATCTGTTCAATATACTATGCACGACTAACAAAAAGCCAGAAGTATTCATTCGTGAGGCTAAAAAACCATTTAACGGTTGGTAACTACTCATCACGTTCGCCACGATGAACCGTTTTTTCAGTATATCTCCTTTTCTATAAAACATTTTTTCTTGAAACCAACTGAAAATTATTTGTTACCATGTCACAATTTTATAAGTTATACCACGGATCCCGGGGGTTGCATGTCTTATTTTTCACAAGGGTGGAAGTATTTTTTTTTAATGTTATTCTTGCGAACTAAATGAAACTTCTTTTTTTCCGAAGGACATTGAAAACTACAGGTAATGTATTTCGAATTTTCTTTTTAAATTATATAATAGAGGGTAAAAAGTTAAATATTTACTTGAAAATTTATTTATTATCCATCCTCTACAGTTAAATATTCATTTTTATTACAATAGATAGCTACGATAAGCAAGTAGAATTAAATTTTAATATGTAACGAAAGCTCATTCGTTACTATTATTTGAAGGTGGGCAAGTGAGGCGCACTCGCTCATAGCAATTGAAGCGGGAAGGGGGAAGAGACAAAGAAATGAAATGATTAATAACTTATACAGGGTGTCTCATTTTAAAGGAACCACCCCGAAATTTTCGACTGTTGGCGTTGTACAAAAAAATTGTTCAGACAACAGTTGTTTGGGACAATGGGGACAACCTTTCTGTGAAATCCGATTTGATCTTGAGATGAATTTTCTAGGTCATTTGAAGGTCAAAGTCATTTTTTGAATAGGAACCCATATTTTTGATCCCGGATTCGGAAAGAGCGAAAAATACTATGTTTAGATAACGTATTATGTGTGGGGTGCGGTTAACCCCCCCCCCCCCCCCCCGCCTAAGGTCATGTAAGGATCAAATTTATGATTTTCTTCATCTATGCACAGGGATGATCGGGCAAGAGTAAGGTTAATTGTAATAACCCAATAACTCGCTAACCCAAATAACCCAATAATTTAATAAAATTAATATATGGGGTTCATATATATTTTCATATTTAACCCTTTAACGTCACAATTGCACTTTTGGAGAGCACTAACTTTAATTGAATCTAAAACTATGAAAGCGATAGAATTTTTTGATAAAAACATGTACCCTACTATTTTCGAGGGTGCTCTTTCAGATGCCGTTGACAAAATTTTCAAATTTTCCGATTTTCCAAGAAAATTTTCAAATTAAAGTGAAAAAAATGCAATTTTTTTCGGCAATATTTTTTTGTATTCAAAATTTTCGACTCAATTTTGACATGTTAGTGGGGCGAAAACCTTCATAGATCGTGATATTTTTATCTAATCTTTCAAATGATACCAATAGATTTTGGAAATTGAACATGAAAATTTCCAAAATGGCGACTCAATCCCGGAAATATTTCAAAAAGTTGTAACGGGGGGGATAGCTGCAAAATGAGAAATTTATTTAAGAGCAAACTCCCACGATGCAGAGCAAACCGCCGCTCCGTTAACACGTATGTTAATACGTGTACTCACCTTAACGTCAGCTGCCTTAACTTAGATGTCTTCGATCAAGCAGAGTTGAACTCACCTTAAGTCACGTGCCTTGTGACACACCATGAGTTTTAAGTGTAATCGACTTTGCTCCTAATCCACTTAATCCCCTAGCTATGATCGGATTAAAACCTAAGCCTTTTTCAATTGTTTAAACTACTAGGAAAAATCATATGACGAAATCGGCGAATAAGTTTATTAGATTTTATTAACAAAAATCTCTACAGTCTTTGTCGGGCCGAAAGACTGATGCACGCGAATAGGATTTACAATTAAATAACTTTCGGTGAGAAAGAGAGAGAGAGAAGATACGAAAATTGGCGCGATCTAACGCTCGGCGCGAATACAAAAAATATCAATGCTAACACGGTTGAACAAAAATACTAAATGTATTTTGTCACGCAATAATTAAGGGAGGTGCACCTACCCTGCGGTGCAATTACGGTGATTAGCCGTAATTGTTGAAGCAAATTAAAGGTGCTCCTCCGATCCAAATCAGCTGTGCTGCCTCGATCGCAAATCTGCTGTTTAATAGCTGTCACTTATGCTGCTGCTTTTGTGATGCTGCTACTGTTGCTGCTTCCTCGCTCACCCTTGCACACGTATCCAAAATCCAAATAAACTATTTATTGGCAAATCGGTGAAACAATGTGCAAAACTATTTTGGCGGTACTACACACGTAACAGCTGAGATGTAACTGCTAATTTAAAAGATCGCGCGCCCCCTCTCTCTCAATACTTAGAACTAACGCGCGAAAATCAGAATCGCGAACGGTTCGATTAATTGAATCGACTACCGTTGCAAAGTTTAGAAATTTTTTACACAATAATAATGGACTTTAGGAAAAAATATTATGAATATTGAATCTAAAACTATGAAAGCGATAGAATTTTTTGATAAAAACATGTACCCTACTATTTTCGAGGATGCTCTTTCAGATGCCGTTGACAAAATTTTCAAATTTTCCGATTTTCCAAGAAAATTTTCAAATTAAAGTGAAAAAAACGCAATTTTTTTCGGCAATATTTTTTTGTATTCAAAATTTACGACTTAATTTTGACATGTTAGTGGGGCGAAAACCTTCATAGATCGTGATATTTTTATCTAATCTTTTAAATGATACCAATAGATTTTGGAAATTGAACATGAAAATTTCCAAAAGGGCGACTCAATCCTGGAAATATTTCAAAAAGTTCAGAAATTTTTTACACAATAATAATGGACTTTAGGAAAAAATATTATTGAACAAAAAGTTCTTAGAATTGATCAACAAATAAGATAGAATTTTTTCAAAATTTTTTTATAACTTTTGTAAATTTTTGAAAATTTTGAAAATTTGATAAATTTTTAAAGTTGTCGAAAATTTCTGAAAATATTCTATAATATTCTTTAATCAATTCTAAAAACTTTTTGTTCAGTAACATTTTTTCCTAAAGTTCATCATTATTATGTAAAAAATTCTTGAATTCTTTAAATCCAGTAAAACTTTGGAAATTACAAAAAATCCGTTTTTTTTTGCCAAATACTTGTAATGTTGTTATTTTTTATGACGCAAATCAATAGTATGTAGTGTTATTTATCACATTTCATGAGTTTTTTTATAAATAAACAACCATTTATTGCCGTACATTCCGAAAAATGTGATTTTTTCACTAATTTTTCGTATTTTTGTCCTAAATTTTGCATTCAAACGACTCGAGATGTATTTTGATATATACTTACGTTATATTTGTATGTGTTCTTATTTTTACATTATATAAAGCATATTGGGTATGATATTTAACTCACTGTATCATTTATATAAATATTTAGTGTTGAAATGAAATCTGAAAATTTTCTTATATAGGTATTTTTACTCTAAAATTTATTTGGTGAATCTGGAAGTATGAAAATGGTATTTTTCCTCGATATATTTCTTAGAGTTTGTACGATAATATATTTGGTGATAATATAATTAATTGTTAAAAGTTATATTACTTACATATTATTCTTAAATTTTCTGATAATTTTTTTATATCTCTGATAATTTTTTTATATCCCTGATTGTAAGTTCCTTTATTTTCATAAATAAAATTTTGCTGCATATTTCATATTTCAGTTTTTATTCTAATCTAATATAGTTCATCCAGAATTTTTACAATAACCTTGTATTTTATCTTTATATTCGTTCTGTAATATTGACTATGAGCAAAAGAAAGAGTGGTGACAATTTGGTGACTCCATTGAGAAAAAGTTCAAGAACGAGAAAAAAAAATCACTTGGACAAGAATGTTGAATTATTTGAAAATGATGATTACATCGAGGCTGTACTTATACCTGATCCAGATGATTCGGGTTCTGACGATTCAGGTAATGAAGATAATAATGATGATGTTGAAACTGAAAGTAACGATGACGATGAAAATGAAGATGACGAAGATGAAAGTGACCTAACTAATTCTTTACAATTAACTTCATTTCGTACTGTATTAGATGGTTATGATTCGAAACAAAATAGCTAGAACCAGCTCATAAATATAATTGGATGACTGGAGAATGTACATATAATGATATTATGACTAATGATATCTTACTTAGTCACATGCAGAAGAAGCATATATTATCTCTTTCTCTTACTGAATTATTTGAAGATTATTTTTCCATCTCTTTGAAGCAGTATATAATTGATGCTACTGTACAGCATGGTTACAATTTATCAGCAGACAGATTAGATGTTTTTTTAGGAATTGTCATTTTTACAAGTTTCAACGGGCGCAATTCTCAGCGAGATTATTGGTCCACTGATACACTTCTTCGATCAGATGTTATTTGTGATGCAATGGGGCGGAGGGAATTTGAAAGCATAAAAAAACATGTAAAGACTTCGAAACCTGGCGATGAGAATAGCAATGATAGAATATGGAAAGTTAGAAAAGTTTTAGATAT
The DNA here is from genome assembly GCF_024137745.1 of Phymastichus coffea. Lineage (NCBI taxonomy): Eukaryota > Metazoa > Arthropoda > Insecta > Hymenoptera > Eulophidae > Phymastichus > Phymastichus coffea. Next base: position 941,390 of record NW_026706846.1, read on the forward strand.
ATTTAATAATAACTTGAAAAAGTATGGTTATTTTTCTACGGCTTTGAGTATCGATGAAATGATGATTAAATTTTATGGTCGAAGTTTACTGAAACAGTTTATAAAAACAAAACCAATCAGATTTGGAATCAAAATGTGGGCATTGTGCAGTTCGGATGGTTTTTTATTTCACTACGATATTTACTGTGGTAGAAATGGACATAACAGCTTTTTACCAAATTGTTCACAGGGTAGTCGTGTAGTGATACAAATGCTTCAGGATCTATTACAGCGAAGTTCGCTTAGAAGATTATTAAAATATCATGTTTATTTTGATAATTTATTCTGCTCTGCAGACTTGTTAGTTCATTTGAAGAGATTAGGTATCAAAGCAACAGGAACAGTTCGTAAAGATCGTATAACTGAGTCTAATAACATTGAGAAGAATGCTGCTAGAGGAACATTTGCAGTAAAACATGATAAGGTGAGTGGAGTAAATTTTATTACCATAGTCGATTCTAAACAAGTATCTATTCTTTCTACAGCACCTGGTGTTCTGCCCCTTGCTTTTGTTAACAGGTACAGCAAAGAAGAGAAAAAAAAGTATCTGTAGGATTCCCGTGTGCATTTAAATGGTATAATAAATTCATGAGTGGGGTAGATACACATGATCAACGGGCCAGTGCCGTGATTCCAATAATACGTTCCAAAAAATGGACTTGGCCTATCTTGGTACGGTTCATACAAATGTCTATTGCTTGTGCAACTGTTATGCATAATAGAGTAAATGAAGGTAAACCGAAGAAAAGTACAAAAGACATTGCAATGTCTATTGCAAGAGAGTATTTAGCTAAGTCTCATCAAACTCCAAAATAATTACATCAATTTACAGATCATAAAAATTTACAATATTGTCACGGCTGCGAGATAAGATTAAGAAAGTTTTGCGTTGACTGTCAGGCATACTTTTGTAAGAACTGTTTACAGAAAACACACTAAATTCACAAACATAAATCTAAATAAAAAAAATAATTATAAAAAACAAAAAAAAAAAAGAAAAAAAAGAAAAAAAAAACAAAAAAAGAAGAAAAAAAAGAAGATTCTTTAAAAACATCTACCTCCACGCGGTAAGAATCGGGCAACATCATAAAATTAATCGATGGCTAAAGATGTTTCATATATATATATATATATAGAGTCGTCAAAAGACTTCTCGAGTAGTTAGAAGGCAAAATTCAGGACAAAAATACGAAAAATTAGTGAAAAAATCACATTTTTCGGAATGTACGGCAATAAATGGTTGTTTATTTATAAAAAAACTCATGAAATGTGATGAATAACACTACATACTATTGATTTACGTCTGTAACGGTGCGGTTAATTTTTTGAATAGTTCGTGTTTATGCGAAATTCGCGAATAAACCTACCGTAAACAATCGAGACTTTCGTCTCGTTTCTCGCGAGTTCGCGAGACGTTGCAGACCTTGCACTGGTCTACTGTGCAGCGGCTAGCGCAGTTTTAAAACACGGGCTTACTCGTGTTTGCGGAGGCGGCAGGGTCCTTAATTTTGCGAGGAAGGTGTCAGCAAATAAGTGGGAGAGCCAAATGGTATTTTCAATAACGAAACAATAGACGTTTATTCATTAAATAAAAAGAATTAGAATAGAGAAAATTACAAATGAATGCTCCTCGACGAGCAATATTCAAAAGGGAGAGAACGTTAGAACGTGAGAGAGAGAGTTGCTATATGATAAGAGCTGGCACTTACGAATATGCGCGTACGCTCGCAGATTTTCCAAAATGGATCGGCCGTCACACACGCACGACGCACGCTCTCGCTAACCACCTCCGGTTCGTTCTCCAGCACAGTATTTTCCGAGGTAATCGTATTCCTTGTTTCGCGATCTTCCCAAAAACGTCCGAGCTCGCCGCCAGCGTATCTCTTCTGCTCTCCCATCTCATCCCCGCCCAGCTCTCTCTCTCCAGCTTACCCTCTCTCTCATCTTGTTTACGTCTTCTCTCTCTCTCTCGTACAGTTGCGTAACTGTAAACAAGCTATACATATTACAAACTTCTATCGAATATTATATTATAGCTGGTGAGAGTATGACGATTTAAATTTCTTCGTCATACTCCCCCCTTCCAGACGCTGGGTAGCCGCAGGGCGTACCAGCTCTCACACCAATACTCTCTCTCACCAGCATGCACATAAGAAAAACAAGGTCTGACTTAGCGACCAGAGCGCATACGTCGAGGGGACACATCTACTATTGGCTCTCGTTTATTTACTGATCCCTTCGGACGGCCGCGTTTTGCTTTAACTGGAGTTTCATCCGGGTCTGACACGGGCGACGGAGGAATACACGCTTTCTTTGCCTTAGTAACCCGGATCGCGTACCGACTTACCACTACTCGCGATTTACGCTGTTTACCTCGCGTCTTCCGTGCGTTCACGCTTTTTCGTGGGGATGATGTATCCGGATCAATGAGGTGGCTTCTTTCTTCGATCTTCTCCGAATCTTCTTCATCTTGACTGACCGGTGGATCTTTCCCTTCTATGTACGGTTTCAAGTCTACTACGTGAATCTTCTCGTATGTCTCACCTTGCGTGCCAACGAGAGTATACACATCTTGTCCAATTCTGGCAGTGACCTTGAATGGACCAGCATACTTCGGTGCCAGTTTAGCACTGATGCCTTGAATAGCTGACGACAATATGCGATTTCGCTTCCAGACCATGTCATTGATCTTAAATTCGACCTGCCGGCGTTTCGTATTGTAATATTTAGCTTGTCGTTCTCTGGCCCGCTGTGCGTTTCTCGCTGTGATTGCTTGGAGGTCTAGCAATCTGCACATCCTATCTTCCCAATTTGCTAGGGCTTGCCGTTGTGCTTCTTCACGAGCAGCTAATTCTTCGGCTCGTTTGGTGTTATGCGGTGGTGAAGGATGTCTTCCCATATTCAAGAACGCGGGACTTACTCCGGTGGACTCCTGGTTGGCGGTATTATACGCAAAAGCGATCTCTGGTATATGCTTATCCCAAGCTTTGTGTTCATTCTCGATGAACGAAGTAATCATCGCCTTCACTGTGCGATTTACCCGCTCTACTGGATTCGCCTGAGCGTGGTACGGTGGTATAGTGTGATGTTCAGTACCATGTTCTTTTAAAAACTCATCTAGCAATTTATTTCGAAACTCAGTGCCATTATCGGAAAGGAAGATTTCCGGCACTCCGAAGCGTAGGAAAATTCGTTCATTCAACTCTCTTTTAATAGTTTTCCCATCCGCTTTCTTAATCGGGATGATCTCTATCCAGCGAGTGAATGTATCTAGAAAAATAAGCACGTACGAATACCCCTTGACAGAACGAGGGAAGGGGCCCATCATATCAGCAGCCACAATTTCCCATGGTCCTGCGATTTTACGCTTACCCATCAAACCAGCTGGAAGTAGTTGTTCAACTTTACATTGTTGACATACTGTACAATTTCGAACAAACTGGCTAACATCATGATACATGTTTCTCCAGTAGAAATATCTTGCGATTCGCTCGTACGTTTTACGTCGACCTAAATGTCCAGCGGTCGGTTCATCGTGCGATTCCCGCAAAACTTGAGGAACCTTATCAGATGGTAAGACCATCTTCCAAACATCCTGGTCCTCCATGACATCCTCTAGTCGCGAGTCCGCGCGATAATGGTATAGTTTACCCGATACAATCTTCCAATTCGGGAAATCGGATGGCTTTTCCAAGACTTGTGCCATCTTCTTATTGTACCACTTATCTTTGGTTGCGGTCGCTGCGTCTTCAATCGCAGCAACTGCAGGTTCACTCGCCTCGTCTTCAAACATTCTCGATAAGGCATCGGGCACATGATTGAGAGAACCCCTACGGTGTACAACCTCAAAGTCATAGGCTTGCAGTTCTAGCGACCAACGAGCTAAGCGTCCTGTTGGGTTTCGCATGTTATATAGCCACTTCAAACTACTGTGGTCAGTGATCACTTGAAAGTGGTAACCTTCTACATAAGCACGAAATTTTCTAATTGCCCACAGGACTGCTAAGCATTCACGCTCAGTGACAGAATAATTTCTTTCCGCTTGACTTAGCGTTCGACTCGCGAAACTCAAGACTCTCTCTTCTCCGTCTATCGTTTGCGTGAGTACCGCTCCAATTCCAGTGTCACTAGCATCAGTTTGGATAACGAACAAATCGTTAAAAGACGGTCGATGTAGCACCGGGGATGATGCGATCAACGCTTTAATTTGCCCAAAAGCGGATTGTTGTGCCTCGTCCCACCGATATTTGACGTCTTTCTTCGTTAACTGCGTCAAAGGTTCGGCGGTTGTCGCGAAGTTATCTAAGAATTTCCGGTACCAAGACGCCATCCCAAGAAATCGGCGTAACTGCTTCAAATTCTTGGGTGCCGGATATTCTATAATTGGAGCGATTTTACTTGGGTCGGGACGAAAACCATCTCGATTCACTAAAACTCCCAAGTATTTAACCTCACTACAACAGAATTTACTCTTCTCTCTGTTGATAGTGAGCCCAGCCTCTCGTATTCTCTTCAACACTACTTCGAGCCATTGCAAATGCTCTTCAAAACTATCCGTAGTGATGATAATATCGTCTAAGTACGAGAAGGCGTGAGGTTCCAATTCTGGTCCGATAATCTTATCCGAGAGTTGCTGGAACGTCGCTGGCCCTCCTACAACGCCATAGGGCATGCGTGTAAATTCAAAAAGCCCTAGTCCAGGCACTGTGAAGGCGGTGAGGTGCATATCTCCCTCTTCCATTGGTATCTGATGATAGGCCGAACTCAAATCGATGGTCGAAATGTAGCGAGCGTTACGCAGTTTGCTAAGTATCGCATCCATGTATGGAAGCGGGTATGCGCTCGACTTTGAAACGGCGTTAAGCTTTCTGTAGTCGATGCAGAATCTGTAGGTACCGTCAGATTTCCGCACCATAACTACAGGGCTTGACCATTCGCTATTAGAGCGTCTTATAATTCCAGCATCCAACATTTTTAACACTTGAGCATGCATTTCTTCCTCTATCTTCTTCGATACTGGATAGTAGCGCTGCTTTATCGGCCTTGCCGACCCCACATCAATAGCGTGTTTGATGATGAACGTGCATCCGAGGATAGCTTCTCCAACAGGTAACCACCTATCTAGCAGTTCTTCTAGGCGACTTCGCTGGGTCTGCGTTACATCCGCTAAGCCAACAGCTGCCAATGCATTTGCCATTCCATCCGTGAGGGTGGAGAGCTCCAAAGGCACTGTTTCGGATGTTCCTTCTATCTTCAGGCGGTTCTCTCGTGGCAAGAGAATGGCGTTGAATGCACGCATAAAGTCCGTTCCCAAGATACACTGGGAGTCCAGCTCGCTCATGATCATTGCTTTCAAATATCTGCGTTGACCAAGGATATCGAATGGCAAATCAACGTAGCCATAGATTGGGACGAGCTGTCCATTAGCGAGCTTCGCGCCTGGTCCTTTATAGGGCGTGATCGACTGTCCACACGCCGATGCAATCTGTAATCCAATGGGACCAATAGCTGTGCGAGCTGCTCCTGAGTCACACAGAGCACGTATGCGAAATCCGCCTACTCCAACTTGAAGCCACCAACGACTACAATCAATCCTGGAAGGTCCTTCGGGGGTAATCGGCATAATTGCGCTCTTCTCTCCCGAATCTGTCTGGTTCGTTGAGGTCTTTGTATTTTTCTTGGGAAAAGCGGTGACCTCATCTACTTTTTCCGTTGGCCTTTTCCCGGTTTCTGTGAACATTCGGGACAAACAAACTTCGTATACCCAGGCCAACTACAACCATAGCAAACAACACCAGCCTTGTATGGACCACGAATCTTTTTATCCTTGTTGTGGTCGCTATCGGGTACTCTTGGCTGAGGCTTCGGATCGTCAACCACTTCCTCAATCGTCACAGACGAGGTACCTTTCGGCTTCTGCTTCTTCCAATTTCTCCGGTTGTTGCCAGTCGTAGCCGTGTTAGTTGGTTGGATATTTTGCGGTTTCGCTTGTCCTGGTGCAGTTATTTGCGCTATCGCTTCTTTCACTGCTGTGGTCAGATACGCTTTCAAATCGGGCGTATCCGCTATCTCTGCCACAGCTATGGCTCGAGAAGTTGTGTCCTTCCTCTTAACTTCGGGCACTGACTCTTCCCTATAGGCCACTTGTGGGAGCAAACACTGCTCTGGGGGTGGCGGAGGCCTATAGTGATCTCTATCGTGTATCAGCTTCTCCGCAGCTCGTGCTCGCGCGATAAGCGCATCTAAATCTGTGATATCTGCTTTTGGAACCAGCATTCTAATCTCAGCCAGCATATTATCATATATCATGCTGAGCTGAAGTTCTACTGGAGGCTGTTCATCTAGACGACTCAGAATTGTGAGTACAGCAAAAATATGCTCTCGTACAGGCTCATTCTTTCCTTGTCGTCGTGCTTGCGCTTCCGCTAGAAGTTGCATCTGGATATCTTGGTCCACTCCATAGCTTCTTCTAGCTGCTTTGCAAAAATCACTCCATGTGGTCCAAGAGCTTCTAAGCTGTCTGCACCATACTAACGCTGGTCCTATTAGTACATGTAGCATCGCGTTGATAGAGTCTGTATCGTCTAAGTGCGACGACATTCGGCATTCATTTACTCGTTGAATAAATTCTTCTATACAGCTGCTTTTATTACCATCGAATTTAATATTCCATTCTCTGGCGATTCTTCCGATGTCACGACGCGTCGAAGTCCAAGATGGCATAGTCTGCATTGCTGTCAAGAGGGGGTTGGTGGAGGATCCTTCTAAAAACGGATTATTATTACCACCAGGTAATTCTCCCCCCTTCCTAGATTCCTGCCTGGCTGGAAATTGCTGTCCAGCATTCACGTGGGGTTGAGTCGTCTCTGCGTTAAACGGTGTTCACGTGCTATGAGCGTTTGGCTCTATATGCCGCACACTGAAGGTATCCTGGAAGTGCACTTGTTTATTTGACGGAGTACCAGGCGATTCTCGCCTTTCTGCAAGCGTTGTAGTGTTGCTCGCTTCCATCAATTCTGCAACAAAATTTTCCAAGTGCTGAATTCGCCTTTCTAGTTCCGCTTTTTCCTGCGCGTGTCGCAGTTCAATTTGTGACTCGTTATTAATTACATTTTTCCCCGTAGAAGGTCTTGGGTTGGACCATTGACTCCGCGTTGTCGTCGTTATAGCAGTTGTCTGCGTCGCCATTGTCGTCAATGTACTAGTTGTCGTACTAGTCACAGCTGTACTGCTGGTAATCGGAGACAAGTCCACCAGATTATAACTCGTCCTTCTAGGTACTGGTGGAGCTTGACTTCTGCTCCAATCTTGCTGCGTATTCGCTATTTGGCCTTGAGCTTCAGTTAAATCCATTGATGAACTGCTGTATATCGGAATCATGCCGAATTCTGCTTGAGGGTAATCCTCTCCTCTAAGTGTGGCCCTCATGCGTTGTCGCTCTATAATAAGCCTTTTGGCTTCTGTCGACAGAGATCTATCATTTTGTACAATACTGTGTAGTCTTGCGTCTCTTCGCGATATCGCTAATTCTTCACTTCCTATCGTCTGACGGAAATCTTCTGCAGTGTAATCGCCGCGTAAACGCCGAAGTAACCTATTCGCACTTTCTATTCTTGAGTTATCTAACTGTAGTTCCAATTCTACTGTCAATTCTGATAATTTATTCCTTGGTAAATTCATGACGTAGTCTTCGAGCTCTTGCTCGAGTTGTTGTTCATCAAAACCTAATGCGTACGCCATTGTATATTGTATATTAAATTATTTACAGAAATCGATATATCCTATAGGCTACACGATTACACTGCGCGCTCGCGAGAATTCCCTCAACTACACTTTTATATATATGTGATTTACGCTCATACAATGCATAACAGGGCGTGATACTTGCAATAATTTATTGTTAAACTAAAATAAACGTTATTAACAATAAAGTTCTTAATAGAGAAAAAAAAAATGAACTTTTGCTTCTATACAAAAACGACTTGCATGTGTCACGTGAGGTACGTTCAGCTTTCACACAGGAAAATCTCTACACTTGCTCTCACTCAATATATATATTTATATATATAAAAACAATGTCTGAACGTTACTTCTCTACAAAATTAATTCTCTTTATACGTCGAAATAATATGTTCAAAACTATCTATATCGTATTTCAAATCTACCAAGACATAAACACGGCAAGCGCGCTCTACTCAAAGTCTTTGTCGCTTTACTCTTCGAATCTTGTCTTTATATTATATTATACACGAATATATAAATCTATACGAATTTAGATTTTGCGCTACTCGCTTTAACGTTCCCGTGACTTTAAAAAAAAATTTTGTCCACAACGGTTGGGCGCCAATGTAACGGTGCGGTTAATTTTTTGAATAGTTCGTGTTTATGCGAAATTCGCGAATAAACCTACCGTAAACAATCGAGACTTTCGTCTCGTTTCTCGCGAGTTCGCGAGACGTTGCAGACCTTGCACTGGTCTACTGTGCAGCGGCTAGCGCAGTTTTAAAACACGGGCTTACTCGTGTTTGCGGAGGCGGCAGGGTCCTTAATTTTGCGAGGAAGGTGTCAGCAAATAAGTGGGAGAGCCAAATGGTATTTTCAATAACGAAACAATAGACGTTTATTCATTAAATAAAAAGAATTAGAATAGAGAAAATTACAAATGAATGCTCCTCGACGAGCAATATTCGAAAGGGAGAGAACGTTGGAACGTGAGAGAGAGAGTTGCTATATGATAAGAGCTGGCACTTACGAATATGCGCGTACGCTCGCAGATTTTCCAAAATGGATCGGCCATCACACACGCACGACGCACGCTCTCGCTAACCACCTCCGGTTCGTTCTCCAGCACAGTATTTTCCGAGGTAATCGTATTCCTTGTTTCGCGATCTTCCCAAAAACGTCCGAGCTCGCCGCCAGCGTATCTCTTCTGCTCTCCCATCTCATCCCCGCCCAGCTCTCTCTCTCCAGCTTGCCCTCTCTCTCATCTTGTTTACGTTTTCTCTCTCTCTCGTACAGTTGCGTAACTGTAAACAAGCTATACATATTACAAACTTCTATCGAATATTATATTATAGCTGGTGAGAGTATGACGATTTAAATTTCTTCGTCATACGTCATAAAAAATAACAACATTACAAGTATTTGGCAAAAAAAAAACGGATTTTTTGTAATTTCCAAAGTTTTACTGGATTTAAAGAATTCAAGAATTTTTTACATAATAATGATGAACTTTAGGAAAAAATGTTACTGAACAAAAAGTTTTTAGAATTGATTAAAGAATATTATAGAATTTTTTCAGAAATTTTCGACAACTTTAAAAATTTATCAAATTTTCAAAATTTTCAAAAATTTACAAAAGTTATAAAAAAATTTTGAAAAAATTCTATCTTATTTGTTGATCAATTCTAAGAACTTTTTGTTCAATAATATTTTTTCCTAAAGTCCATTATTATTGTGTAAAAAATTTCTGAACTTTTTGAAATATTTCCAGGATTGAGTCGCCCTTTTGGAAATTTTCATGTTCAATTTCCAAAATCTATTGGTATCATTTAAAAGATTAGATAAAAATATCACGATCTATGAAGGTTTTCGCCCCACTAACATGTCAAAATTAAGTCGTAAATTTTGAATACAAAAAAATATTGCCGAAAAAAATTGCGTTTTTTTCACTTTAATTTGAAAATTTTCTTGGAAAATCGGAAAATTTGAAAATTTTGTCAACGGCATCTGAAAGAGCATCCTCGAAAATAGTAGGGTACATTTTTTTATCAAAAAATTCTATCGCTTTCATAGTTTTAGATTCAATTAAAGTTAGTGCTCTCCAAAAGTGCAATTGTGACGTTAAAGGGTTAATTATTATTGATCTATTTTCCATTATGTTCTTTTTTTGCTCAGAAATGATGTTCGAATTTCCATCTAATGATGCTTCTGTAAATGTATTTATTTGATATGTATTCCATTGATTTCACTGGAACTTTTTTCCATTATTTTCCAAATATCCTTCGTTTTATCTACTTTATAGTCTAGAAAGACATTTATGCCTAGTATTCCATCATAAGGAATAGAAAAATTCTCCTAGACCCTAGATTATTTTCAAACATGTAATACATGTTTTTAATGTATTTTTTTATGTAGAGTATAATGCTACAATCAGTTTCATTTTAAAACCTACAGCAAGAGCGCTTGAAGTAAAAAATACGAAAAAATATCGAAAAATTGTGTTTTTCCTGTTTTTTGTAATGGCTCCAAATGAAATTTAACTATCTGGACAGTACTTAGCATTGCTAATGTTAAATAAGTATATTTAAAAAAATAAAATTACTTGTAGCCTCTTCCAAGAAAAAGATATAGTGGTTTAAACATTTTTTTTTAGTTTTTAGGAGGGATCTTATAATCAGGTGACCTTAAAAAGACATATATTCAAACAAAACTACATATATATTATAATATCGTCAACGCGGTATCGAAAAAATTTTTTATTTCAGAGAAACAATTCTAAAAGTTTAACATTGATTTGTGGGGCCCCAGGGACCCCAGAGGGGTCTAGGAAGGTTCGGTTGGCGTCAAATCTAATTTTTTTAAATTAAGAATGCGCCTGTAAATCTAAAAACAAGTAAAATGTAAGTCACCGAATTGACGACAGGTGAGTCTTCGGAGCTCTGATTCTGAATTGTTGCAAAAGTGTGTGCAAGGCTTTTTACATCGTCTGTATTACATCAATCATCTTGAAAATTTGGAAATAGTATCATGCTGAGGTAGCAATAGCTTACTATATCCGAAAAGTGTTTATTTATGACATAGATTTTATATTCAAGTTTGACGGTTCTTGCAAACGCTCGCGTAAATTTGGTCTCTATTAAGAGCATGAATTTCAGAATGGTATGTGCAATGTTTAAAATGATACTTCTGTCGAAAATACGTTGCAAGACGTAACACTACACTTGTTTATTTTAGAATAATCTACTTTCAAACTTTTTGAATTTTTTTAACATGGAAATAATGAAATCAGCATTCACAAAGAAAGATTTTCTCCGTATGTTTAATTATGGCTCTCACCATCGTCCTTTTGCCATTTCAAGCTAAGAGTGTGTGTGTACGAGGTGTGTTCAAAAAGTAAGGTGACTTTTCAAATTTCACGGGCAACGTACTTTCGATTACACAGGCCTGCAAGGTTTTGTTCTTTTGCAACTGAGGGTCATTTCTGAAGTAATTTTTGGCGTAGAATTCGAATCTGTCATCAGAATTTCTCCATCACGTCAGGTTTTTGAGTAATCGTCCCCTAAAGGTCGGAAAAACACGTTTTTTGGCCATATTCAAGGCTTGATTACATCGTGAGTTTATATTCTTTTCAAAAACGGTATATTTCTTAGTTTTTTTTTTATAATGATTCTAGAATCATTATCCAGTTTTTTTTTATAATGATTCTAGAATCATTATCCAAAAAATACTAAGAAATATATTCTTCCAGGACAATTGGCCGAATTTTTAAGCTCATGGTGAAACCTCAAAAATGGCAAATTTCCATTGATGATATCTTGATGAAAAAAAATGATATCTTAAATTTGAAAAATGAGTTTTGAAGGGTAAGAGTGCTTCTTTAAGATGCCGTGAACCGTTTTTGAAAAGAATATAAACTCACGATGTAATCAAGCCTTGAATATGACCAAAAAACGTGTTTTTCCGACCTTTAGGGGACGATTACTCAAAAACCTGACGTGATGAAGCAATTCTGACGACGGATTCTAATTCTACGCCAAAAATTACTTCGGAAATGACCGTAAGTTGTAAAAGAACAGTGACGACTCTCTATTTTGCAGGCCTGTGTTATCGATTATTAGTTTTGTTATGTTGGTACACTCTTCCTGAACATCTGTACCAAGTTTCAAGTGTATAGCATTTTTTGTTTGGTTGTGAGAGGCGTAAAGGTTATAAGTGTTTTGCGTGCTCGGTGATTTCTTGCTATCGAAAAATATGGATCAAAGGATTTACATCAAATTTTGTGTAAAAAATAAAATAAAGTGCTCCGAAACACTTGAAATGTTGACGGTGGCATACGGTGAAACTGTTCTGAGTAAAAAAAATGTTTACAAGTGGTACAAACTTTTCCAAGATGGCCGGGAAGATGCCAATGATGAGCCTCGTTGTGGACGCCTAAGCACGTCAACAAATGATGAAAACGTTCAAGCAGTGAAGAAAATTGTTCTGGAAAATCGTCGAATCACTATCAGAGAAGTTACTGAAGATGTTGGTATATCGCTTGGCTCGTGACATGAAATTTTTTCTAACGTTTTGGGCATGAGACGTGTGTCAGCGAAGTTTGTTCCGAAATTGCTAAATTTTGACCAAAAGAACCGTCGCATGAGCATTGCTCAAGAATTGTTGAATGACGTCAACGACGACTCAGATTTACTCAAAAGAGTCATAACGGGTGACGGATCATGGATATATGGTTATGATATCGAAACCAAAGTCCAATCGTCCCAATGGAAGAGCCCAGATGAGCCAAGACCGAAAAAAGCACGCCAAGTTCGATCAAATGTCACAGTTTTGCTCACTGTTTTCTTCGATTACCATGGCGTGGTGCATCAGGAGTTCTTACCATATGGACGTACGGTCAATAAACAGTATTATCTTGATGTTATGCACCGTTTGCGAGAAGCAATACGAAGAAAACGCCCAGAATTGTGGAAAAACAATTCATGGCTTTTGCATCACGATAATGCCCCTGCTCACTCATCTTTGCTTGTGAGAGATTTTTTGGCCAAAAACAATACCACAATCATGCCTCAGCCACCATATTCACCGGATTTGGCCCCATGTGACTTTTTCTTGTTCTCAAAACTAAAGAGACCTATGAAAGGACGGAGATTTGCAACGATTGAAGAGATAAAGACTGCATCGCTGGAAGAGCTCAAGGCTATACCAAAAAGAACTTATGAGAAGTGCTTTGAGGATTGGAAAAACCGTTGGCATAAGTGTATTGTATCTGAGGGGGATTACTTTGAAGGGGAGAACATAAATATTGATAAATAAATAAATGTTTTTTCTTAAAAATACAGTCACCTTACTTTTTGAACACACGTCGTAGTGTACCAGATGTGCACATAAATCATGCGTAAAACTAACATTGGGTTGGATTAGTGATAGGTGAAGTATGATGACACTCAATGAAATGAAAATAACTTTAATTACAAAATCGAAAAAAAAGTACATCGGCTCACATACTAAATCAATCAGGATTAGGTGAAAATAAGGCAGTGGCGCTAATCTGCTTGAGTTACATCAGCAGATTACTGTCAATCTGCTCGGTAATTTTTTCCCCATTTGAACATGATCAACATGTGACCAACCGTTAGGCTCGCCAATGCAGGGGTCGACAAAACTGCTTGGTCACATACCTCATCACCTCGTATGTACTCTTATGTCTATTTTCTCTGTTCCAGGTACACCGAATGAGATGATTGGTGAGCCAGGAGTGGCGGATGACAGCTGAAGATGAAGAGAGACGGCGAACGTAGGATTAAAAGGGGTAAAAAGAGACTCGACGAGATAGAAAGTTTAAGGGCGAATTAGAGCTGAACCGGGGGATCACACGTATCGCTGATTTTTGTTTCGTCTTTGACGTTTGTGAATTTTTCATTTTCACTCACGGCCTCGTTGAGTTTGACTTTGTACATTCCAGGATAATATACGCCTCGTGAGCGGGGCGTGTCAGTTGATCTTTTTGTATTTTATGGTTGGGTCGCGCCCAGTCAGTGTTAAATCTCGACACTGAACGTATAAGAATTCCGACGAAAATCCACGCGGATGGAGCGCGTGACCTCCTTCTGAGCGGAGAGTAACAGGATACAAGCGACGATAGCATTGACCAAAAGCAGCAGGCGAGGCAGCAACTAGAAAGTGATCGCCGGTCGCTCTTTCGTTCACTCTCTTGCATGTTTGGGTATTACAGGTATTACTTGCATGTATGCGTATGTGACCAAGCAATTTTGTCGACCCCTGCATTGGCGAGCCTAACGGTTGGTCACATGTTGATCGTGTTCAAATGGGGATTAATCCTGATTGATTTAGTATGTGAGCCGATGTACTTTTTTTTCGATTTTGTAATTAAAGTTATTTTCATTTCATTGAGTGTCATCATACTTCACCTATCACTAATCCAACCCAATGTTAGTTTTACACATGATTTATGTGCACATCTGGTACACTACGAGGTGTGTTCACAAAGTAAAATGACTTTGTATTTTTAAGAAAAAATATTTATTTATTTATCAATATTTATGTTGTCCCCTCCAAAGTAATCCCCCTCAGATACAATACACTTATGCCAACGGTTTTTTCAATCCTCAAAGCACTTCTCATAAGCACTTTTCGGTATAGCCTTGAGCTCTTCCAGCGATGCAGCCTTTATCTCTTCAATCGTTGTAAATCTCCGTCCTTTCATAGGTCTCTTTAGTTTTGGGAACAAGAAAAAGTCACATGGGGCCAAATCCGGTGAATATGGTGGCTGAGGCATGATTGTGGTGTTGTTTTTGGCCAAAAAATCTCTCACAAGCAAAGATGAGTGAGCAAGGTCATTTCGTGATGTAAAAGCCATGAATTGTATTTCCACAATTCTGGGCGTTTTCTTCGTATTGCTTCTCGCAAACGGCGCATAATTTCAAGATAATACTGTTTATTGACCGTACGTCCATATGGTAAGAACTCCTGATGCACCACGCCATGGTAATCGAAGAAAACAGTGAGCAAAACTTTGACATTTGATCGAACTTGGCGTGCTTTTTTCGGTCTTGGCTCATCTGGGCTCTTCCATTGGGACGATTGGACTTTGGTTTCGATAACATAACTCATGATTCGTCACCAGTTATGACCCTTTTGAGTAAATCTGGGTCGTCGTTGACGTCATTCAACAGTTCTTGAGCGATCCTCATGTGACGGTTCTTTTGGTCAAAATTTAGCAATTTCGGAACAAACTTCGCTGACACATGTCTCATACCCAAAACATTAGAAAAAATTTCATGGCACGAGCCAAGCGATATACTAACATTCTCAGTAACTTCTATGATAGTGATTCGACGATTTTTCCGAACAATTTTCTTTACTGCTTGAACGTTTTCATCAGTTGTTGACGTGCTTGGGCTTCCAGAGCGAGGCTCGTCATTGGCATCTTCCCGGCCATCTTGGAAGAGCTTGTACCACTTGTAAACATTTTTTTTACTCAGAACAGTTTTACCGTATGCCACCGTCAACATTTCAAGTGTTTCGGAGCACTTTATTTTATTTTTTACACAAAATTTGATGCAAATCCTTTGATCCATATTTTTCGATAGCAAGAAATCACCGAGCACGCAAAACACTTATAACCTTTACGCCTCTCACAACCAAACAAAAAATGCTATACACTTGAAACTTGGTACAGATGTTCAGGAAGAGTGTACCAACATAACAAAACTAATAATCGATAATCGAAAGTACGTTGCCCGTGAAATTTGAAAAGTCACCTTACTTTTTGAACACACCTCGTATTTAGCCGTGGAAGCATTTGCGTCTCCCGAATCTATCCCTGGTAAATAATTTGTATAAACAGCCACAGGTATAACCCTCTGGATTGTCAGTCGAAATTCTCTGTTACAATATATGTGTGTGTAGATGTGTGTGTAGGATTGGTTTAAACGACTGTTTATAGAATCAAAAAAGCCTTTTTCAAAAATGACTTATTCTGAAGATTTCAACCTTACAAGTCTTCTAGTTCTATAAAAAAGAAAACATGAATCTAGGAAAGAATCGGAAACAGGGTAAACATCGGAAATAGTTAACCATCTTATACCGAAATTTGAAAATCGGAAACATTCGGACCTAAGCAGAATAACCAAATATTGAAGCCGCTGGATTAGTAAGTAATTATAATAAATACATCATAGACGTTACTGTAGACAGTGGCTTACAAATACTTTCTATTATATGTTAAATATTTCGTGTATAAAATTTGTTGACATACGAATTTTATATAAAAAATATCGTGAATTAAACATTCTCAAACATTATTGTCAAATCTACGTTGATATCCGCCAGCTTACAGTATTACAGATTGTATCATGGGCATCATGTCATTTAATTACCACGAAAAGTAAAGCAGTTTCTGAATCTACATCTTACTGAATGCTTCATTACATGTGCATATGATCAGAAGATTTTCTGTTCATTTCTATTTCTAGATTATCAAACACTGCATTAAAGTGTAAAATTTCAATATATTTTACATCGAAGATGATACTTATGATTTGGATTGTTTGCGAATTGCAAAATACAGGACAAAAATATAATATACTTCTATAGTGCAAAGGTTTCCTACTTCTATCAAGAAAATGATTACAGGGATTACCAATAAGTACTCATATACTGCTATGTGACATAACCTAATTCCCTTTCAGGGCTACCTTGGTATTATTTATCAATATATTAGCATTGGTAGCCTTTTGCCATAAGTCTTGTATTTTAGGGAATACCAGTTGATATGTGTAGATACTCCAGTTTGTCTCTTTTAATACCTAAATTGAAATTTATATTTTCGACTTGCTATTGTTTATATTGGCTTAGTCATATGTTGGTTAATAGATTATCTTAGTTAGAAGTCACTCAACTATGGTTAGTAACGTTGATCCAAGAGGGCTACTGACATCGGAAGGTCGGTGATAGACTGGTTGTTAATTCTTCGAGTGTCTCTCATACTTAGATGTTATTTGAAAACTGATAAATACGAGAACCCAATTAGACAAGGTGGAGGTCGTGTAATGACTCATCGAGATGATCATCCGACGTGTTTGTCAAGAACTTTCTGTTTTTGGATACATTATCGCCCAAAACTTTCGAAGCCGTTGACAGCAACAAAAATGACGGCAATTGCGAAACATTTCCAGATCAACGGTTTGTAATCAACTTCATAGGGCTGGATTGAAATCCAGAAACTCTACTCGTGTACAAATGTTGAATCCCGTATATTGCAGAGCTTGCCTAGCATATGCTCGACAAAATATGAATTGGAACCTGAGGCAATGTAGTAATGTGTCAGTTTCTGACGAATCTTGATTTTGTCTCTATGGTGACGATAGGAGACTCCGAGTTTGGCGTTGTCAAAGAGAGCATATTTTACAAAAATTTACTCGTCTCATTGATGTTTAAAATGGATGATCGATGACGGTTCGGGGTGAAATTATGCGCGTTTCACGAATTTTTTCGGTTATTATCCGCCAAAATTGAAGTGCTAGGCACTGCATCCACCAGATTTTAAGATCCTTTATGTTGCCACTACGACGAAATAGGAGAGGGTTGACCTTCATAATATAATTATCTTCAGATAACTCTCATTTTCACACAGGTAATATTACCCATCAATTTTTTCAAAGACATGACATTACATTGTTGACGCATCCAACGATGATTCCTGGTCTCAATTCTATTAAGGACAACAAATTTTCGTAGTTAAGCTATACTAGAGCTCTCTTTAATTGGGATTTCGTGAAAAATTACTCATTTAATAATCTAACTTGCATTTTGAATATACCTGAAAGGTAATTCACAGTAGAGGCGGCAATATTATGTACTAATTTACTCGTACACATACTCATCCATCAATCCACCTATTCACGTACACACCCGTATATACATATACAAACACACATTTTCAAGAGAGTAAGTTTGGAGTTTTGCAATACTGTGAAAATTGACGAACCACATGGTCTAATCTCTCTAAAGGTAGCTTACACATACGTGCATAATTCAAAACAAGTATAAGTCCAACTGTGCAACTTGTTACGCTGTAGTAATACAAATACCGCGGATAATGCGTTTTAATAAGAGATATTGTAAGAATATTTCAGTTATTATTTTAATTTTACGAAAGTTATTTTGGAATGTTTTTTTAAAACTAATTTTTTTAAACTCAACCGATAACAGAAGTAAAATTCTGCCAAAAAGAAAAAAAAAATTTTCCATTGTAATGCAGTGCATTACAAGGCTTTGCCTGAGAGTGTTGCACTATTTGCAATCCCTCAGAGAAGCTATGCCCGTTCCTTGCCGTCCCGTAACCAACCGAATAATTATACCCGACTCGCACTCTAACCGATACACTGTTTTATTTCCATTTTCGCCCACCCACATCCGGGAAAATGATGCAACAAGTCAGAGAACGCGATCCGACGTATGAACGAAAAATGGAGCGCACGACAAGAAAAAGAGAACGCACGCACACATACACATTTCCGACCAATGTGTTGCCGGCTGGAGGAAAAACACGGGAAACTTGACTGGAAAATGCTACGGAAATGCATGTTAGAGAAATCTATGAATACGTTACACACCCAGGCACTAACACAGACTCTTTGAAGAAGCTGACACACTTGGGGAACCAAAAATCGGTGATGAAGCGGCAGCCGGCAATCAGCTGTGTCAGGCTGCTGAGCACCATCGGTGAAATCTTGAGCGCCACACACACACTGCTGCTGACCACAGGTAACACCCAGAGATACACACACACACAACACCCGAATAAACACGTACACCACACGACTGAGGGAAAATGCTCCAGGAGGCGTTCCGGAGACCAGTAGCAGAGCACGAGACTTACACGCCGGAGCGAGGGCGGCCATTTTGAAGCGCCGAGATAGACTAAGCAGAAGCAAGCGAGATAAACTACACGTGAGCGAACGAGATAGACTAAGCGGAAGCGTGTGAGACAGACTAGACGAGATCGAGCGAGACAGACTAAACAAGAGTGAGCTAGACAGAATAAACAAGAGCAAGCGAGACAGACCATATGAAAGCGAGCGAACTAGAATAAATACAATACTAATTCGAACGCAAACTTGATGATGAGGACGCTACGAATATGGAACCGAGTTACAACTATTGTATTATATTGCAAAATATCTAGCGATGCGATTTAAAATGTGAAACGTACTAATAAAAAAATTAGAAATACTTCTATGCGGCCGCTGCAATCCCCTAAGCGTATTAATAAGTGACAATTAATCTGACGAAACTTCTGGTTACGTCACGACTAATAAGCGAATTAAAATAAAATTGATTTCCGTCCACATAGAAAAATAAATAGGAGTAGAGGTAGATCTTTCTTATTAATCAATCCTGACCGACTTAGTGGGGAGGGGGGATGAGAGAGGGTAAATAGCAACGAAGTAGAAGATAAAATGAGGGCGCTGTTACTTTTCTAATTTGCATATTGACCAATGACGAAATATTCGGAGGACGCTACCGATATCCGAATTCGCATATTGGCTAATAAAATGATTTCTTTTCGAAAAGACAAGAAGTAAAAGGATCTTTAACCGCGAAGAGCCGTTTCTCGTCCATTTTGCCGCTGATCGCTAACGCTGATAGAAGTACTCCCGAGAATTAGCTGAGATCATCAAAGGACTTTGTGTTTCGCCGAGTGAGTCTACAGCTGTAATCTGTAAGTAGGCAACATGCGACTCAGTAGCGATAGGTGCGAGTGATTTTGAGTGCCAATAATCCCGTCATGACGTGTGGATCCATCGACGCCGGGAATAGAGTGCACCGACCGAGTCGCGTGACCAATTGCCATTTCTCAAACTAGCTTGAGTGTAAGAAGTGTAGGGGATGATTTAGATATCTAGGTGAAGTTTGAATCGCCGTCACGAATTGGGGATGGAGCGTATAGTTCGTCACATGTTTGATTCACTGGGACGCGTGGATCCGTTTCCACAACGTATTAAATCACGTCGAGTCGCGCTGACCATCTACCATTCTAACCGAATCTGTACCCTAGCCACCGAATAAAGAAAAATGAAGTGTAATCGATCTCTATTATTTACGTATCTTTTCATGCTAAATTTATTTTCAGCCGCGGACGGTCTGTAGCGAGGATTCTTTTTCTTTTTATTCCTAGTTTCGAGAGTTAGATGATCTACGCGCTAGATCCAACAAATCTCCGAGCAAAGACGAGGAGACGTATCCTGAGCTTCCACTGTGCCGTATGCCGGCACTTCCAGGACACGAGAGGACGGATAAGATCAACGATTGGTTGGAATCATTGGCCTGAGAAAAGGATATCGACGTGAGGTTCACCAACCTGCCCACTCTGCGCTGTCGCACAGTGGGCAGATAAAACCTGCTGCGATTTTCCGACCCTATGCCCGACGATCGACGTAAATGAGGAATGGCGGTCTGGCACCCTTATTATTAGTCAAGGAAAACGGTTAAATCAGGCCTTGTGGTGGAAGTACTTTGAGTGCGCGGTTGATACCCCCTGAAATTCCCTACCACGCCATTTTTAAACAGATTACACAACATTTAGCATTTTAGTTTGACATTATAAAAAATCTTACTCTTTTGATTTTTTTCAAAACTCTGATCAATGGTCCAGTATAACCGTTCAGTAGATCGGTCTGGAAATTAACAGGGCCATTAAAATATATTTGAGTGTAAAAATTTATAAAAACCTTAAGCTTTCTATCATTATCAGTAAAGATATAGTTGATTTTCAAGGGAAAAAGTTACTATTTTTGTTTTATTAAATTCAATATTAAAGGTAAAAAAGCATCTTTTTTCAAAAACAAATCTCAAAAGAATTTTGTAGTAAATCTATTTAAATTTCATATTCGCTGTAAGACAATTGTTTGCTGATATATCGATGTTGAAACAGAAAGGATTTTTTTTTCATTCTAAGTCCGATATTTCGGTGAAAATAGTGATATCAAAGTTTTAAAAAGACGATATTAAAGCTTAATAAACAGCCTTTCTATCAATGTAGTGATCTATCTCCAAAAAGTTTTATCAAGTTCATGGAGATGAATCAAAATATCAAAAATTTATCAAATTTTTTTTCGCGCTATTTTTAAGAATTACGTAAAAAATGAAGCACCTAAAAGTTTTTCACCAAAGTATCAAAAAATAGAATATTGAAGCCACATAATCCTTTTTTTTTAATTTTCTATACGACCATTTTTAAGTGAAATACAGACTATCAAATATCAAAAAATTTTGAAAATTTTTTTGTTTCCTTGATTTTTGTGATTAGTTTATATTTCTGATATGTATTTTTCGAATTTAGAACAATTACTTTCATCGTTATCGGCTATAAAGTGAAATATATTGAAGTTATACTCTTTATAATGTTGTTCAGTAATCTAGAAACGGAATTAAACGAAAAATTTCTTCACCATACGTATATCGTATGTAGTAAAAACTGTTTTTAAATTCACAACACCCACTATATAGTACAAACTATCTTAATGACAAGGCTCATGAAGGAACGACTATATTAATCAGAAACACTGTGAATTATCATGAAATTGAGGCATACGAATACGACTACTTCCAAGTAATATATGTTATGATCAGAGATAATAATAGAAAATTTATATCATTAGTATTATACTGTCCTTCAAAACACACAGGGACTTGGATAAAATACTTTGATACATTGGGAAATTGTTTCCACGCAGCAAGAGATTATAATGTGATATAATAATAAGACATTAGATAATAAGTCATCCATGATGAGGATCAAGATCACTAACTCCAAATCTAAAAGGAGTAACTCCATATGCAGTAACGAAGAAAAACTCAATACCAATATCAAAAGGCAAACCTGCCTACTGGGTCTTCGATATAAATAAGTCACTAGACTCAATAAATTGCGCAATCATTAAAGGCTTATATCCTAAATACCTAATAACCAAATTATGCCTTGATTCTATATCAGATCATTTCCCAATATTTTTAAATTATGATTAATTTTAATTCATCAGTTAAAGCAAAGTAAAAAAATAACTCTTTGTATAATGACCAGAACAAATTAGGAACTTTAAAGAGGAACAATAAATGATAAACTTTCATGTAATATACCATTAAAAACAAAACAAGATATCGATACAGCGATTGAAAACTTAAGTAAGAACATTTATAAAGCCATTAAAAATGCAAATCTTATGTGCTCAATAAATAAAAACGGAAATTTAACTGTTTCCAAAACAGTATCAGACAAAATCAAAGGAAAAAGAAAGCTAAGGAAAATATAACAGCCGACCAGATTACAAACTGATAAAATATAATCGGTCTATTAAAGAAATTAAAAAAATTTTTTATGATGAAAAAAATGAAAATAGAAATAACTACCTAACTAACCTAACAGCAACTGAGGCTACTGATTATTCGTTCTGAAATGCAACTAATGAAATAAACCAACCATAAAAATGTTCTTCTCCTATCTTATGTCATTGTGTTTCAACTTGTAACTGGTCCTCCTCTTGACGTTAGCTTCGCGCACGATTAATATACACGTGCCGTATATTCTTCACTTATGTGGCGTTCGTGCCTTCCGAATTATCTCTTTACTTAATTAACTTATGTGAGTGGCTGCTGGTATAATTTTTCCGATTTGTAGGTCATTTTTCCGTTTCAACTAAATAATTTTTTCTTTATATTGTATATAGTTTTGCATAAAGAATTAATTAATGGAAATAATTATTTTATTCATCATAAAAATTATTAGGAATTTGCTAAGTTTACGTATGTTAGCCAGAGCTGCTCGGGTAAATTTATCTGAACTATAGAGCTCAGGCTAATGATATATTTTTCAGTAAAATAATGTTCTCTATATATAATAAATTCTAATAATATTATAATATTATAAAGCCGTTTTCATATTCTGATATGTTTATTTTACCCAATCAACCAAAACTTCTGCGAATAATAGTAATATGCAATCTGGTAGCAGAATCGCCAAACGATCAGCACGCCATGCATATTCTTTCATTGTCTGCAAAGTGACAGCCAAAAGTAACATTGCTAAATGAAAACGTTCTCTTACATCACTGCATGATAATTGAAAAAGGTTGTTTTTGTCAAATTTCTTAAAGACGGAGCCCTTCAATTCTACAAACTGTTAAAATTACAAACTGTTAAAAACAGTTAATTATTTATATGTACATAAACCATTGAATATTACGTGAAACCTAGATTACTTACGTTATTTGACATCATTATAGTTAGGAGTGCTTTGTTGCTACTATTAATTGCAACGTTTAATGTAGTTGCTTGAAAAAGCACTAAAATACTATGCAATACTTATATATATTTAAAGAAAATATTCAACTATAAGTAGCTTATACAAAAGGTAAAATAATAAAGGATACGGACATATACAACTGCAAAAAACAAATGCGGTAATGTTCCTAGGTGTTGAGAGTGCATTGAACGGATTTTAGATCTTGGCTCTGTCGCAGTCCAGAGTAATGCATCGATAGTGTCTTGTCCAAAAGCGCTAAAAAGTCGATCACCAACTTCCAACATATTATAAAAAATATAAAGTTTGATAACTGACTGACTTTTAACTAAATGGTACATCATTGAAGTATCAACTTTCCAAGTTATAATCCAGCAACTGAAAACTACAATTCCTTTTAACAAATCACATATTTCTGCTGAAGTTAAATATTCTTTTTTTTGTTTGCAACACTGCTTTTTTCTAAAATTTTAAAGATTAAAAAATTGAATTATTATTATGCTACAATTAAAACTAAATTCTTTTTTAAGACAATAGTTACCCTATAAATTGTTTCACACGCCTGATAATAATAGCCCACACAGCCATTATAAATCTTAATGGTAAAAATGTATAAACGTATAAAAACGAGTCAGCACACTGAAAAAAAATTCATTAATGTACAATTAAAATTATATTATGAACAAAAATTATTTGACAGATCAACAATAATATAAAAAGTATGTAAATGAAATAACACGTATAAATTTTATGTAGTATATAAATATGTGATAAAAGTCCTACCAAAGAACGAAAAAAAAATAAGCTTCGCTCAATAAATCAAAAATATTATAATTAGTACTGTAAGTACTCGTATACTTAAATGGAAACATTACTAATCTGATGAAACTCAAAATATAAAATGTAGTTCTTGTTACAAATATAATATACATTTAACAGTAAATTATTTATACTCAGAAAATCTAAAATTACTAGTAATGGAAGAAAAATTATGTAATATATGCAAATAAATGATGCGAGGGAATAAAGATGTAAGTTTTGTAACGGAAAAACGAGCTCTTGCACCATTAAGCATTTTCTTTCTCGTCATTTACATGCTACCATCAAATCAAGAATATATTTTTTTTCCTTGTGATAGGTGACAACTCGCGCGAGGCGAGTTTGTCCCGTACGAAGGCCTTTTTAACAGCCGAGCGGCCTTAGACTCGGGCGGTAGTCAGGCTTTCGGGCACCCCGGCCCGTTCGCGCGTCAATAATGAAATCCCTGTTAATTATAATTCGACGCTCGATATCGTTTTTGTAAAATAAATAATTGAACGTTTATAACGTTTTTCGCTTGTTTATTAAAAGGAAAAATGTAATAGCGATTTTCTTTAATATAATGGGGAAGCATATGGATACACTTATAGGCGTTTATAATTATAATATTTATTCTAGTCTCTTTCACAACATAAATAAGTTAAGCAGAATAGAAAGATATATATATAAATTCTCAGACGCGTAATTTTCGCCTCGCGATGTCTATTATTTTTTTGGTTACATAAAAAGTATTACTCACTTTGTATTAATATTGTAAATATAAATTGGTCCAAAATATTATTTGCTTCGTGATGTGCCCAATCACTTTTTCTTTGAATCTGATCAGATCAACTGGTCCAATATATTTTTATCCAATAGTGTAGCAACACGCAAGAAAATGATAATTCGTATAATTTTCGTCGTCCAATATATTTTTTATCCAATAGTGTAGTAACACACAAGAAAATGATAATTCCTATCATTTTATGATTATTAAAACAATTGTACTCGACACTTCTAATACTCAATCGCAACTCGAACAATTATATTCTCAATCTCTTTATGGATTTAACTTCAGTAGGAAAAAGGCAGGCTTCTTAGTTGAGCGCTCACTCCTAACTGACTAATTCTCTAGCGTTGTTTTCGCCGGTTTATTATATAGCCTTTGTCCCTTGTATCCGTCTCTCTCTCGCGCATATGCTTTAGACGTTTACGCTCCTCGTATCGGGTCGTCTTACCTAGCTAAGCACGCTGACTGCAGCATGCTGTCGCAGCATGCTAGCGCAGCGTGAATCAGCCTCTGCCGCTCATTCCCACCGAGTCGCGCACACGAATACTGCTAGCTATACTATGTCCGAGCGGAAATCTCAAGAGCAAAATATTATTCGATAAAATATAATTATAACGTAATAAGATGTCACGTAACATCCCTCCAACTAGGATAGCACAAGAATAAGATAATAATATGCACAATAATGATAAATAATAGTAAAATAATATAGATGGTCCTCTTTATTCATATACAAACAGAATGATTAATGGAAGGAGGCAAAAGCTCTAATTCGGTCCAATTGTTACTTGCATAGCGCAAGTTGATGGTTATCGTTTCTGGGTGTTAAATCTAGTCCCTCTAAATCTCGTAGACAGGAAGCTTGATCCTGAAGTAACAAATCTCGGTCCTTTGGGTTGGCTGAGAGAGTTTGCAAGAACAGGGTCAGCTTGTTTATATTGTCAAAGGGGGACCCGTTGTAATCGTAGGTCCCTAAATTACAGTCTTGTAAATGTTGGTCCCAATCGGAAAGGTGCACTGCTCTTCCACAGAACCAATGCGTTCTCAGCACATTCCTGTTTTGGTACTGGCAAATGGTCCTATGTGCTTCTAATTCCGTCTTAGTGACGTAGTGTCTGCAGGCACCATGGTAAACATACATGGACCTGTTCTGAAGTTTGGCTCTGAGATTTTGAGGTGGCGAATGTTTCGCCTTATAACGCTTATTCAACTTGCTTAATGCTGAAGTGACACTCCAACTAAATATGTATTTTATTATTCCCATAGGTCCACAAGAGCCTTGCCATATTTTAATATAGTCTACTGGTCCAAATTGCGTGAAGTCCTCATGGACCCGTTGTTCTGGCCATGGTTTATTCTGTTCATCTCGGTGCGGTATGAGGAAGTGTAGTCGTCGATCGGCGTCATCTTCCCTCGCATAGCCTGGTGTGGTCGATCGTGGCGTGAACCTAATTGGGTTCGTTGCTTCCTCATCTTCATCTTCAGAAGAGTGCTCATGTGAAATGTGAGGTGACCATTCTCCTGCGGCACATGGGAAGAATCGTAATACTGCCGCAATGTAATCATCCTCATGAAGAAATTCAATAATAATTTCTCCATAATGTGAGGAGGATAGGTAAAATATGGTCCGGTTAGTTGCGTGATCGAGAGAAAAGAAAAGTACATAGATTCAAGACTAGACATAGACAAGAGTAAAGAAATAGGTCACAGATTAAAAGTTATGGATCCACTAAATGACATAATAATAATACAATTGAAAGGATTAATAAATTTTTCCTATGACTTATAATTTATACAGCTGTTTCGAAGTATCTTTTATCTTCAGGGTCGATTCCTGTTGTCACGTCTTCTTCCGTTAGGTCAATTCGTCGGGCTTTTCGTAAGGTTGCCCGTGGATTAGGAGTAGGGTCCATTAATTTAATTTCCGCGAGCGTACCTAGATCTGTAGAGGGTCCATATTTGTCTAATCCTATGTTAGGTCGGCTTGTTTTGGTAGAATTCACCTTATATATTTTTTTCACTTCTGATTTAGGGTATCGTTTTTTTATTTTTCCTTCCCTGAGTTTATTTTAGTGCTGCCATTTGCAAATAGTATCGTGTTCCTCATAGATTGATGCGTCTATCCATTTGTTGCAAAGCCAGTGGTGCCTAGTTTCATCACTGTGGTCCCATCTCCTTTTCCTTATATCAGCTTATCTAGCGCCGTAAATAGGGTTGCATTCTTTTAAGGCTGTTGCTGCATCAGCAGCTTTGTAATACTGAGCGTAGCCTATAGCAAGGGCTCCCTTGTTATCTCGTACCACTTTATGATACACTAAGGGTCCGAATTGTACGAAGTGTTGGAAAAACGAGATTTCCCTATAACTCTCTTCAATTGTCCAGGGGAGTCGACAAAATAGTCGGGTTTTCTCTGTGGGCCTAGAGTTGTTTGTTCGTGACGGTTTTGGTTTTCTAATGCGGGCACGACTTATCTCGCTTATGTTCCAGTTTTTTATTTTTCTTGCTTCAACTGCATATTTAATTCTAGTAAATTTGCAGAGAATAATTCTTGTACTGTTGTTCGTGAGATTTTGTAATGAATGAAACTCCTGTATGGGTCCGATACTCTCTAATCGTGTCAGGAGTTCGCTCAGCGGCTTATGCTTTAAGTACCGTACTTTTAGGAACAATCCAGAGCGGCGAGTTTTAAGGTGAATTTGATTCTTCGATTATTCCTTCCCTTAATCGTTTTTTAATTTGGTCCGATATAAATTTTCGGAGTACAGGGGGATGCCTATACTGTTTGGTATTAACCGGTATTCTATTCTCTAAGTGTATTTCATGTTCTATTAAATTAGTACACGGTAAAGGTTCTCCAGGAAGTAGATACACATTCGGATATTTCTTCAATAAGCGTTTAATACTCTTGAGTTCATGCGGGTTAAGGTGTCCTGTTCTAATCAGTTGCAATAATTGCCTATATCGGTTCTCGGGTTGATCCATAGTCTGTGGTCCTTGAAGGCTACCTTTTCGATCCGCATTCGTGTCACTAGAGAATTCCGATTTGTAATATTCAAATGGGATAATTTTCTTCGGGTCCACTTCTATTGTTACTTCCCTCTCATGGGTATTGATGGCCATAATCGTACAGGTCTCATGATCGTTAATGACTATGCCTTCCCCAAGAAACACTTTATCATCCGCCACATTTATTCTAGGTAAATACCCTTCTGCGAGCGTACTCTTCAGCAAATTAATCTGTATAACTTGACGAGTCCTTGGTGCTAATGTATATCGTACCGTGCCAACCAGCAGTCCCTCTTCGCTATTCGTAATCTTATTATTCACGTTTTCCTTACAACCCAGTTGTTCTATTCCTCGATCTAGGTCCGCTGCAGTTTCAATATCCGATACTTCATCTTCACGAGCTCTAATACTCATAGCTTGTATCAGATCATCTTGTAATCGGTCAATGGGAACATCATTCGGTAAAAACGATATCGGGTTCATTACGTCGCTATTTACCATTAGGCTGTTATGATAATACGAAATCACTGCATCCGTATCGATCAAGTAATCTCTGCCTAACATCCCGTCCTCTTCAATAGGAAAATTGTTCCATACTATGTGGAATTTCGCGGATTTTCCATTAATAGTTAATATTGCCGTACCTATGGTCGGAACAGCGTGTGCCGTAATACCACTCAGGGTAGTAATTTCCCTCGTGGTCCAGTTCAGCGCGCTAAACTCAATTAATATCACGGCTGATCCATTATCAACCATGAACACGGTCCACTTTTTACAGGTTTCCAATATTCGAAACCTTACTCTTGTCGGCGCATAGATCTCATTATTTCCTGCGCTAAGTCCCCAATTTGAGGCAACGGCGATAACTGGTCCATTAACGATTGTGGATTCTTTAGTATTGTCATTACTTTTGCTGGAGGTACTCCCGGTTTTTCGGACGTCGATACTTCCTGAATTTCGGTCAACATCGTCTTCGCATTCGGTTGAACTTTCTCATGGTAAAAGTTCAAAAAACACGATTTTTCACTATATTTCGCGTAGTATTACGTCGTAAACCTATTTTATTTTAAAAAACGAGTAATGCTATCTCAAATTACTACTCTTACCCTTCAAAACCCTTTTTTCAGATTTAAAAAATCTTTTTTTTCCATCGAGATATCGTAGATTGAATTTGAGTGATTTAGCGATTTCGTTACAGCACGAAATAGTGGCGAATTTCCGAATAAGGAGTTATAGTGTAATTATATGTTTTTTGGGTCACTGAATCCAAATTTAACGTCAGAATGACTCTATAATCTCAATTCCCTTAACCCTAGAGCCCCATAACCTACGACGCTGTAACCCCTGACCGACATACCCCAATTTCCTTAACCCTCGAGCCCTTTAAACTGCTGCGGTATAACCCCCGACCCTCACACCCCAATTTCCTTAACCCTCGAGCCCTTTAACCTGCTGCGGTATAACCCCCGGCCCTATCGAGGGTTAAAGAAATTCGGGTTTGGTGGACGGGGAATACCGCTGGGTCAATGGAACAACGATAGACGTCATTTCTGCGGTAAAAGAAGGTAGAAGAATTTGTGTCTGTGATAGGAAAATTCATATCCAACTTACGTATACAAGTACAATTTACGTTTACATACAAGTGTCTATAACTTGCGAAATCGATCAGCTAGGATTTTTAATCTTACATTTTTCTGGTCTACTAACGATGAAGAAAGTATCTTCGTTAGCAGATATCGGATTCACTTAGGGCCTACATTTCCTTACTTGAGGATAACCGTGTATGACATTGCTCAAAAACTACAAATTTTTGTGCTTCGTTCTTCATCCGTGTTAGGGATCGTGTTTGAGCGGCAGGCTAACGGATAAGTAACTGGAATTGAACTTTTGATATTATTTCTCGTACAACACTGCGTGCAGTACTTTCACTGATCTTTATTATTACTTTGTCTTCTAGAAATTTAGTTATATTTACCCATTTCGTTATTAGAATAAGTTTATAATATTACTCGTGATTTCCAATTAACTTATAAGTTATTGAAGATGTCGGCATGTAGAATTCCATGCAAAGGAAAAATCAATTCCTTTTGTAATATCTGCGGTAAATTTGAGGTAGCTCGACTTCGTCGATCAATCACTGATATCATTAAAGATCAGTTTGAAGAATGTTACGAGACACCTATGAAGAATTTAGACAAACCATGGGTTCCTAAATATATTTGTAAAGACTGTCGCCGAAGTTTAAAAAACTGGAATAAAACTAAAACCGAAGTTGTTCTCCAACCAACAATATGGCGTGAACCTAAAAATCACTATGATGACTGTTACTTTTGTAAATATGATACTTTAGGTTTTAATCATAATAACAAAGCTTCTCTCCTTTATCCGAACATTTCTAGTGTAACATGAGCTCAGTATGGAAAAATAGAAAGAAAAAAAATTCTGATTCTGAGCCAAAAAAACTTTAACCAATAGAAGTTCCGGTAACAGACAAAAGCAGCAGTAGTGATGAAGAAAATTTTTCTGACTCAGAAAAGCCCAAACTTTTCGACCAAAATTCTTTGGATGATCTGATCCGTGATTTGAATCTTGCTAAAGATTCTTCAGTACTCTTAGCTTCAAGACTAAAAGAAAGAAATCTTTTATTACCTGAGACAAAAGTTTCTATTTACAGGAAGAGAGATATTAAATTTCGGCCACATTTTACTTGCGTGGATAACCTTGTTTACTGCATCTCATCAGTTTATATGGAGTGCAAGGAGGTTATAATCCAGAGTACTGGCGACTCTTCATGGATGCATCTGTACAAAGTCTCAAGGCAGTACTTCTGCACAATGGGAATGAGTATGAGCATTCCCATTGCTCATTCCACTGTGATGAAAGAGTCTCACGATAACTTTCGATTCCTTCTTGAGAAAATCAATTACAATGAACACAAATGGCTCGCTTGTGGCGATTTCAAGATGATCAATATATTAGTTGGCTTGCAATCTGGAAATACGAAGCACCCCTGTTTTTTGTGTCTCTGGGACAGTCGTGCACGAAAAGAACATTGGGTTCGGAAAGAATGGACGAAAAGAATCGAAATGGTTGTTGGATCACACAATGTCGTCCATGAGAACCTTGTTGATACTAAACATATCTTGTTACCTCCACTCCATATAAAACTGGGCTTGATGAAGCAATTCGTCAAGGCACTAGATAAGGAAGGCGAATGTTACAAGTATCTTCAGGGCAAATTTCCTAAATTGTCTGAAGCGAAAATTAAGGAAGGCATATTTGTAGGGCCAGACATTCGAGTACTTATGAAAGATGATGAATTCCTCTTGACAATGACGACTAATGAGAGAAATGCTTGGATAAGTTTCAAAAGTGTCACCGAGAATTTTCTCGGAAACCACCGGGACCCTAAATACAAAACTATTGTGTCAACAATGCTACAGAATTTTCAAAAATTAGGGTGTTTGATGAAAATACACTTTTTGTTTTCACATTTGGAATACTTTCCAGACAATGTTGGGGCGTACAGTGAAGAAATGGGTGAAAGATTTCATCAAGATTTCAGAAACAAAGAGGAACATTATCAAGGTAGATGGAATGAGAGCATGATGGCTGACTATTGCTGGGCTCTACACCGACACGATACATCGACAGATCATCATAGACGCAAATCTCTTAAACGTTCATTTCAAGATAAACGACAGCGTTTTCATAAAAAAAAGAAGTGAAAAACTGTAGAGTTGCAGATATTCAGATGCAACACTCACAAACTGAATAAATGAGATTTAAAACGCGTAACTGAAAGCTGCGTAGAATACGAAGACTTGGATATTGAAGGGATTGAAATGTAGAGACATACAGTTATACGATAGCAGCTTGAAGTGCTGATTGAGGATATTCTGGCAAAGGAGTCTGAGGTTGCAGACTTGCAGGGCTCGGAGGTTGAATATAATTTGGAGGCTTGAGGTATTCTGCGTAGCAAATTTCGGTATGAGGGTTGGGGGTTATAGCGTCGCGGTAATAGGGCTCGAGGGTTGAGGAAATTGGGGTATGAGGGTCGGGGGTTACAGCGTCGCAGGTTATGGGGCTCTAGGGTTAAGGGAATTGAGATTATAGAGTCATTCTGACGTTAAATTTGGATTCAGTTATTCAAAAAACATATAATTATACTATAACTCCTTATTCGGAAATTCGCCACTATTTCGTGCTGTAACGAAATCGCTAAATCACTCAAATTCAATCTACGATATCTCGATGGAAAAAAAAGATTTTTTAAATCTGAAAAAAGGGTTTTGAAGGGGTGAGAGTAGTACTTTCAGATAGCATTACTCGTTTTTTAAAATAAAATTGGCTTACGACGTAATACTACGCGAAATATAGTAAAAAATCGTGTTTTTTTGAACTTTTAGGTTAGGATTTCTCGAAAACCTAGGGTGATGGAGCTATTCTGAGGTCAGATTCGGTTTCAGCGCACTAAAAACCTTTGGGAACGTACTGTCTGGTTTCTGGGTTTTTTTCCTTGTCGGCTTGTGTAATTAAGGGAAATTTAAATAACAGCACAATACGGGACAATGCCAAATGTCAATCCCCTATTTTACAGAAGAAAATATTTTGCAAACGCGCACATCAAATTTTAAACTATCGTTCATAAATAATACCCCAAGGGAATTTTGCCGAGGCGAGTTTGTCTCGTACGAAGGCCTTTTTAACAGCCGAGCGGCCTTAGACTCGGGCGGCAGTCAGGCTTTCGGGCACCCCGGCCCGTTCGCGCGTCAATAATGAAATCCCTATTAATTATAATTCGACACTCGATATCGTTTTTGTAAAATAAATAATTGAACGTTTATAACGTTTTTCGCTTGTTTATTAAAAGGAAAAATGTAATAGCGATTTTCTTTAATATAATGGGGAAGCATATAGATACACTTATAGGCGTTTATAATTATAATATTTATTCTAGTCTCTTTCACAACATAAATAAGTTAAGCAGAATAGAGATATATATAAATAATTCTCAGACGCGTAATTTTCGCCTCGCGATGTCTATTATTTTTTTGGTTACATAAAAAGTATTACTCACTTTGTATTAATATTGTAAATATAAATTGGTCCAAAATATTATTTGCTTCGTGATGTGCCCAATCACTTTTTCTGTAAATCTGATCAGATCAACTGGTCCAATATATTTTTATCCAATAGTGTAGCAACACACAAGAAAATGATAATTCCTATGATTTTCCTTTACACAAAATTATTTTCTTTTCAAATAGACTTTTCAATTCCTTAACATTTCTTTATATGCTTAAACCCTATGAAGATTGTGGCCTCGATATCTAAAATAAATAATAGTAAGGTTGCCTCAACATGAAAATTTTTATTTAAACAAATAGCGATCGATATAAATTTTTTTTTTAATTTTATAAATTTTTTTATAAAACAATGGATTTTTGGAAACTATGGAAAATTCTGAAATAATTTTGGAATACTCTTTGACTAATTTTAAGATATTTTTCTTCTTAGAACATTTGTTGCAAAATTTCTAGTTTTTAAGAAAAAAATTCGCAACCAAGTAAATTTTAAGAATTTTTTATTTTAAACCTCGATCTCTATAGATTTTAAGCAGACAAAAATTCTTAAGGGATTGAAAAAACAATTTAAAAAAAAAAATTCAATCAAAAAATTAAGCTGTTTTTATTTATTTTTAATTTTTCGATTGCAAAACTTTCTTGACGAGACTTTTTATCAACACCGTCGGAAAAAGAACCTTCGACAATATAGAGAACACTAGTTTCTGAATTTTTTCTGTTTAAATTCGTAAAGTAGTAAGAATTCGAACTCGGCTCCTGATCGTTCTGTGGACGTGAATGGATTAAAGTGCTGGTATCAGCTGACTAGTGAAGTAGGGACATCTTAATATAGCTACCCCGGAAAGGAGAGTAAAAAGTATGGAGAGGCAGAGAAAGAGAGAGAGATAAAGAGAAAGTTGCTTATTAGGCCCGCTGGGTAAGTGAACAAAAGAGAAAGAGAGCGAGAGAGAGAGAGAGAAAATAATTTAGCTTGCTCGCAATGTGTGATAACATCAAGTTTACTTGCGCAACTTTTGGGGCTTGATAGCTACCGGCGTATCAATAGTGACCTTGGACAACAGATTCACCCTAGCGTGAATGTTGCAACAGCTCTCTCTCTCTCTCTTCTTCACTCCTATATAATATCTTCACTCCTATATAATATCTTCACTCCTATATAATATCTTCACTCCTATATAATATCTTCACTCCTATATAATATCTACAACCGGATAACGTTCTACGGCTTAGCGATCAAAATATCCTAAATTTTTTCAATAAATATTTTCCTCTTGATAATTTTCATATTTGATTGATTTTCCATTCCCTTAATTTTCAGTAAACGTACAAGATTTACCAAATGATGAGCGCAGTTCGTTACTACTATAAACCGCTTCAAATTCATTTTCATCTTTGTTATCGTTGTATCATTGTTCTCTTTCTTCTTGTTATTGTTCTTCTACTTCTTCTTCTTCTTCTTCTTCTTCTTCTTCTTCTTCTTCTTCTTCTGCTTCCACTTTGATTTTTGGAATAAGAATGGGATTTTTCAGGCGTATGAGAAGTAGATCTTGTAACAGATTGTACGTTTACATATTTAATAGTGTGTTTATTTTTGCGATTGAAGTTACTGATTTGTTTACCACCGTGGCATAAACAAAAATAACAATCATCATCGTGATTTTTTGATTCTCGCCATACTTTGGGAGTGCTAAATGGCATACACTTTCTTTTTCCATTTTTCCAGTGTATTAAACCTACTCTGCACGTATCGCAAATCATGTTAGGAAACCAATATAATTCTTTGTATAATAATTTGATAGACTTGTTATGGATTTACGTTGTTTAGTTGGGACGATATCACCACAGACATAACAAAACTTTTGCGAGTCATTCACACAATGTCATGAAGACATTTTTTTGAAAATTTAAGTTTTTGACTTAAAATAATATATAAAAACTGCTTAATACGAAGTACTAAGTAAATGTCTTGATTACGTTAATGTTATCTGAAGATTTTCAGTTTTTTGTATTGATAGAAACAAAGCTAGTATTTTCAGTTTTCAAACTAACTTATGTAACAGGGTGGATTAACTAGTACAAAGGGAATTCATTGAAGCACTAACTCCCACGATGCAGAGCTAACCGCCGCTCCATTAAATACGTATAGTTATACGTGTATTCGCCTTAACGTTTGATACTTTCGTTTCAGTGTCTTCTTTCGAACAGAGTTGAACTCACCTTAAGTCACCTGGCTTGTGACACTCGATCTATCTTAGGTGTGAGTGACCTAATGCTTAACCCAATTAATCCCCTAGATGAAATCGGCTTAAAACTTAATCCGTGATAGATTCGTTAAACTATTAAGAAACGAAATGACGTAATGCGGCGAATAAAACTAATAACGTTTATGACTAGAAAATTACAATCTTTTACGAGCCGAAAGACTAACGCATGCGAATAGGATTTTACAATTATTAACAATAATACCGGGAGAGAGAGAGAAAGTATTCAAAATTCGACCGCGAAAACTAACGCTCGGCGCGAACACAAAACGGTCGAGATAGACAAAATATTCTCGTAAATATTTTGTCGCGCAAAAAATGGAAGGTGCACCTACCCTGCGGTGCAATTACGGTAATCAGATTGCTGCTATTGTGATGTTGCTGCTTCTAATCAGCTTCCTTGCTATCACTCGCGAACGCATTCAATATCCCAGGAAACAATTTTATGGAAAACGGTGAAACAGGGTGCAAAACTAATTGGCGGTACTTTCGCAAGTAACAGCTGAGGCTGAACTGAACTTTTTTAAACTCTCACGCACCCTCTCTCTCTCTCTCTCTCTTAGTCGTTCGCTCTGGCATCGCGAGCGTACCGATCGATTAATCGAATTAACTACCATTGCACTTAATATAAATGATACCGTTATAAGGTCTACCGATCACAAAGATACTATTTGATATAATGAAAAATACAAGAATAATGATATTTAATTTTATAGAAAATAAAATTCTAATTGAACAATGACAACTTTACTACTTTATGAAGTGAACATAAATAAGAAGTAAAAATAAGTAAATAAAAATAAATAAGAAAAAAAATGAAAAATAAATAAATATAATTAAGTAAGAAACAGAAATACAAAATAAATAAATAAATGCTTGAAATATACCGTAAAACAAAAACAATTGACTTTATCTTTGCAAGGAGATATTTTGAATACTTATCCGTTAACCCACCGCTCAAACACTATCCCTGACACGGATAGTACTCGTAATACATGCACTAGGGGTGTGCGATTCTAATCGATTGTCTAAAAAGTATTCCATTCTTTTTGCAAAAAATCGATTATATTTTCAATTCTTGTTTCACTAGATTCTTACTTGATCGATTCTTTTTTGGGTAATAATCGAATCGAAGTAGGATATGATCACTGCGCAATCTGCGCATGCGTCATGCAAGAATTTAAAGATTCTTTGTTTATCCTAACAGATAAAGTCACTGTAGAGTATAAAGTAAATCTCCCTTTCTCTGTGACAATAAGAGTTTTTAATTAGTTATTGGCGTTATTTCTCGAGTGACTTGAAAAACAAAGTGTGGACTGTGGACTACATGTCGGTCGTGTATGCATGTGACTTATGTGATTCTTGCAAGCAATGTGACCAAAAGTCAAAACGAGTTAAGCTTACACACTACGAATGTTTATATTTTTCAGAGTCATTCACAATATCTGCTTGATAAATATGAGTCATTATCATAATTTAAAATCTTATATTGGAGAAGATAACCAGCACGGTGAGATCAATTATGATAATAAAATTCTTGTTCAAAATTGCGTATATTGTGTAAAATGAGAAATAATTGAAATAACTTTATAAGGTTGTGTTTTTCACGTTCTTGTATATACACATATAAATTTTATCAAGTTTTTTTTTTCAATTGCAGAACAAAGATATAGAAAGATGTCAATCTGATTTATCTTAAATGATCATCCAATCAAAAGAATTGATAATTTGTCAACTGGCCCGTACTCAAAAATCAAAAGTCATACACGTTATTCTTCTTATTATTACAATCTGTCGTTATACAAAAATATTTGTATTTTAGGAAAAAATGAGGCGGCTTTAGACTATGTGAAGAACAATCTACTTGATGCACTCGAGGGCAAGCCACTGAAATCTTTGCAAAAGTCTGTGAATGGTAGAGACTTCATCCAAGTTTTGAGATCTAATGATGAATTTGATACAAATGGGAATCTGCATAGTAGAATTTTGCCTGACATTGAATGTTGTAAATGCAAGGATGGAGCCAAAATTGTTCATTCAGAGGATAGCAATGGTAAGGTCAAATTAATAGTAGAGATAAGTGATAGTTTCATTTAGGCTAGAAATTATTGGACTTGTAATAAATTAGTAGGTCATTTTTTCATTAAACTTCATTAAACGTATCATATTTTTAAAGCAGTTATATATAAAAATAGTAACGCAACTTTTTGTTTAAGATGAACAGACATACTCAGTGTCAATGTGGTTCAAACTTAATAATTATCAAGATGAAGAAATTAATTTCCTAACAGTAGATGAATACGCAAGATTTTCAAGTAATTTACATCATGGCGATTCATTATTACAATGCATAATAAGCAATTTCTTTTATTTTAGAATCAAATAGAGAGGCTTACACTTTTGCTACAAATACTTTACTGTATGTATTTACTTGATCAGACTGTGAATGAAAAGCTCATGTTTTTATACAAGTCTATTGATGGTATACATTAGTGAGTATTGAATATTGTTATTATTTTTAACTAATTTGTAGATATTTCATTAGAAATTTTTTTTTATCTACTTCTGTTATGCAAGTTGAAGACCCGCGGGACGAAAATTCAGAATTTGAAATCAAAATTTTTTCAGATATTATTTGTAATAATTGTGAAGATGGAGTAACTGCCTATGCTATGCTTAACTCTGTAGAAACGACTGGTAATATAAAGTCACTGTTGTGTAGAAATGATCACAATTCACACAAGCCTGAAGTTTTTTTTAAACTATTCTATTTCCATTTTGATTTATTATAATTAATTATAATTATAATTAAACTAAACCTCTTTTTCTTATCAATTTTCTTATCTTCAAGCAAATTTTAAGGAACACCTAAAAACCTTTAGACATGATGACATTTTACAAGAAAAATCTATAAAGGAAATGAGACAAGTCAATAATGAAACTGAAGTAAATAGTAATGATTCATCAAAAATTTTGGATAGTAAAGCAACTAAGTCAGGGTAAAGACTATTTACTCAAGTAAATAAATTCAAAATAATTCCTTAATAGAATATATAATTTGTTTCAGAACTAAAAAAGTCACTGCCATAGGGACCATTGTAAGAGAGTCAAAGCAGAAGATAGAAATTTTGTAGAATGCAACTATTGCCATAATAGATTTAAAGACCTTAGAAATACCACAAACATGACAAATCACTTACGACGGACACATTCTAATTTCTTTGAAACAAGTATAACTACAAGTCAAATTTCACACGTGTCAGATAATTAAAAGTCAAAAGTTACCGTTAATAAAAAATCAAATAATGAAAATGTAGTATCTCATGTATCCAAAAATCAATGCACTCGTTTGGTAAGTGAACAAATTCTGACATTATAAAGCTCTGAATAAATAATTTCCCTCTTATGTTAATCTAAAAAAAATAATTTTCAGATTAACAGAGCGAATACTAGAACTACGCCTACTATAGAGTCAGCATTCAAAAAAATTGAAAAAAACCCCGGAAAAATGGAAAAATACTTTCGGTTAATTTAAATCTTACACTGACAAATCGATAGTTCGTAACATACTGATCAAATGTCTCCATGGGTACCATATCCGGAAACTCGTTTTTTAGGGACAAATCAAGGGTGTTAGCTCCAAAAATACATAGTATACGTCTTAGCCATTTTAAGACGACAATGATATGCTTTTATTGAATGCATGTACATTGATTTATATTTTGTGGACATTTGAAAGTCGATGCACATATAAATACTCACAACCTCTTTCTCTGATCCGTATATCTCTTTGTTTTACGCGAAAGTGATAGTGTACGGTGACCCATTCTCAGCCGAATCCAGGATCAACGGCGTAGACGTGATGGGCGTCTGATCCCTCTGTGTGTGCGTTTGTGTGTGTGTGTGTATGTGTGAGTTTATGTGTGTGTGGGTTAGTTCATGTGTAATTATCTACGTGTGTTAGTGTTTGTGTGTGTTATTCATTATGCGTGTTAGTGTGTCAGAAAATGCACAATAAAATATTGAAACTCGACTTGTTATTGAGAGACTAGCCCAGGAGTAATCGAGTTTGAATATTTCATTTCACTTTTTATATATTTTATTTCACTTTTTCACCACTAGATAGGAGCCTCACTCTCTCTAGAACTTTTTGTTTGCCATAATCCTTAAGTAGTACCGTTTCGTTATTTTTTTCAATATGTGTCTACGAAAGCGACTACTTGTTTCGTACTGACGATGGCCGGTCAGTAGTCGTAAGCCGATACACAATTCTATATTTTTAAAAAAACATTCCTTTTTTTCTAAAAATACCAACTCTTGCCATTGTAATCTCAATATGCATGGTTATGAGGCTGCCACCACTGCAAGCCACCATTGCAGGATATTGCGGAGAAGAGTTCGTGGCTTGTAGAGAGATCGTTGTAATATTTCTTTTCTCAATTCTTAAAAATAATCTTAGTTTAGAATAAATCCAGGGCAGTCTTCTTCAGACTTCCTTATTCATTGTTATTTGAACAACGTTTATTAATTATACACCCAGAAATAAATGCTTACGCTGTTGATTTACATGTCTTACAATGTATACTGGGATACAGTAGAATACAAAAAATACAAGTCTTCATCGTAGAGAATAATTAACTGTACAGTACTGATTTGATTTCATTGCAAAAGAATATAATTATTTCTGGTTGTTAAAATGGCTAATAGATTTCGGATTCCTTACTATATTTGCCCTAACGCTTTACATGCTAGAGTAATGGTACGTTTGGCTAACACTGAAGATGACCTTCTACGAGAAATCGCTTTTACAAGACGCTTGGAGAATGGAAGACCAGAAGCTCCTATTGATCTTGAAACTCGGATCTGTAACAATTGTAATATAACAATACGCCGTGAAATTCAAATGTTACAGGCTGATCCCAATTGCACTCGACTCAATGTTCTTTCTCATCGTACTAATAATGAATGTTTGGTGTGCCATAGACGTATTAACATTCACAGATTAAGTTTGCAATCCAGAGTTCATATTTTTGTAGAGCGAAACATTTATGTGCCAGCAAGATACTGTTGCTGTAATGAGCATTTGGATGAAAAGGGTTTATTACCACTCAATATTATTGAAGATTTCAGGTTCATTAATAGACCATACATTTTGAATGGTCCAGAATTACAATCATTTGTTCAAGCGATGCGTGAAGAAATTGTGCATAGCCCTGTACGCAGATATGAAGATGAACGCACTTTAACAGATGAACAATTTGCAGCTATTTCTCCTATTTCAAAAGATAACTTTAATGATCTTTTCACATACTCTGATCCTGTCATCGTTCCAGCTGGCCATAGTTATGTGTCTACAAAAGACCTTCTATGTTTCCTGTGTAAGTTAAAACAGGGTCTTTCGGATGAATTTTTATGGGTAATGTTCCATTATTCTTCAAGGCAAGCTACGAGTTTAGCAATCAGTACAGTTCGACAATCGTTGATGACGAGATTTGTAGATGAGAACATAGGGTTTGGATCAATAACAAGGGAGGAATACATAGAAAGACATATAACACCATTTGCAAATCGCTTGTATAATGCCACACCCGAAGAACCGACGGCAATTGTGTACAATGATTGTACTTATCTAAATATTGAGAAGAGTTCTTGTTTTAAAGCCTTGCGTCAATCGTTTTGTGTTCATAAGAACAGACATTTATTAAAACCTGCCATGTTTGTAGCTCCAGATGGATATATAATTGATATTCAAGGACCTTATTTTTCGAATGCCGCTAACAATGATGCCAGAATCCTTTTAAAAGAGTTCCAAATGGATGTTGACGGAATGCAAAGATGGTTTAGAGCACAAGACATTTTCATACTGGATCGCGGATACCGAGACGCCATTCCTATTTTAACGGATATTGGCTTAGTTACATTGATGCCACCTTTACTTGATCGTAATCAAGCTCAGTTCTCAACAGAAGATGCCAACCAAGCTCGAATCATCACAAAAACTAGATGGATCGTGGAAGCCAGAAATGGCCATCTGAAAAGTTTATTTAGATTCTTTGCAAACGTTATTCCTACGTCTCATATTCCCAACTTGACTGATTTTCTGCGTATAGCCGGTGCTATAATAAATAAATATCATAGAATAATTATGATGCCTGATGCAAACGTAGAATTAGCAGAGCAGATGTTAAATAAAGTTAACGAGCTCAATCTAGTGCAAGCTCGAGTAGAAGTTGAAGGTCTTCAACGAAGACGAGGTCGATGGGATAACCTAACTGCAATGCATGTGCCATTGTTTCCGAATTTGACTTTGGAATATTTACGAGGATTAACTTATGGAACTTATCAAGTTGGGCTGGCACCTTTATACGTTCAGGATTCTTCTTTAAGGGCTGAGTTGGAAAATGAAGAAGAAATCGGAGAAGACGAACAAACCTTTGAAATCGATCGGAATACCAATGAACCAGGTTTTATGAGAATAAGAATTTCCTCTAGATTCAGAAATGCTGCGAAACATCAAGTATGGATAGCATTTAATGAGGAGTATAATCAAGAGCAAGATGTTGCAAATGAAGGAGAACTTATTCTTGGTTACTACTGTACATGCAAGGCTGGAGCAAGAACTCTTGGAACTTGCGCCCATGTAGCAACTATTCTTTGGTATTTGGGATACGCTCGACATGAAAATCAGGTGCACTATCCAT
This sequence comes from Phymastichus coffea, assembly GCF_024137745.1. Lineage (NCBI taxonomy): Eukaryota > Metazoa > Arthropoda > Insecta > Hymenoptera > Eulophidae > Phymastichus > Phymastichus coffea. The sequence continues at coordinate 983,116 of NW_026706846.1, forward strand.
CGCTCAGATTTTTGCGAAGCGTAAAAGATGCACAGATGGATATTGATCAATTAATTGAAATAATAGATCCTCTCGGTTAATAGAGATTAGTAATGTGAATGAAGAGAGAGGAAATAGGCTTTATGCTTATTGTTTCTATTTTTTATATTTTTTGTTTTATACACACACGTATATATACACAAACCCACACACATACACACACTGACTTACACATTTACATACACACACTCACACACACATACACACACACATACACACGCTGACTTACATTTAAATACATACATTCACACACAATCACACACACACACACACACACATACGCACTCGCACACGCATACGTACACCCACACGCACACGCACGCACACACACACACACACACACACACACACACACACACACAGGGATCAGACGCCCATCACGTCCACGCCGTTGATCCTGGATTCGGCTGAGAATGGGTCACCGTACACTATCACTTTCGCGTAAAACAAAGAGATATACGGATCAGAGAAAGAGGTTGTGAGTATTTATATGTGCATCGACTTTCAAATGTCCACAAAATATAAATCAATGTACATGCATTCAATAAAAGCATATCATTGTCGTCTTAAAATGGCTAAGACGTATACTATGTATTTTTGGAGCTAACACCCTTGATTTGTCCCTAAAAAACGAGTTTCTGGATATGGTACCCATGGAGACATTTGATCAGTATGTTACGAACTATCGATTTGTCAGTGTAAGATTTAAATTAACCGAAAGTATTTTTCCATTGGTTTTGTGCGGGGTTTTTTCCACGGTATACTACTTGATATATGAGGTGTAAAAAAATGGTTTTTTTTTATAAAACTTCTATTCATATTTACAACTGATGGATTTAAAGAGGACGAGATAACGAATTTAGTACTATGTATGATATGTGTTGACTGCATGCCACTTAGTACAGTCGAAAAACCTGGATTTACTGCTTTGATGAAAAAAGCATTCCCTCTCTATAAAATACCATCACGAGTCACTATTACTGATCGCGTGGAAAAGAAGTATCTAATGTTGAAAAAGCTCCTTGTCAATAAATTGGAAAAAATAGAAAGTTATTGTATAACTGCTGTTGATTGGACCGATCGTTCAAACCAGAGCTACATGGGGCTGGCTGTTCATTTTTTGACACTGATAGTTTAAACTATGAAAAGGCATGTTTGGGATGCATTTCTCTGCAAGAACGGCACACTGGCGAATACTTAGAATCTGAAATCAAAGAAATATTTAATTTTTTCAAAATTATAGAAGAGAAAATCACTTTGATACTAACTGATGCCGAGCCTGCCATAAAAAAGCCGCTATAAGTAATGTTGGTGAAGATAGATATCTGGCTTGCTTAGCTCACGGCACTTCACATATTTTACCAGACTCGGTAGCATCGACACCTGATATGAAAGAAATAATTGCAAAAGTGAAAAACGTCGTTACTTTGATCAAGCACAGTGTCCCTGCTACTGCCAAACTACGTCAGATGCAAGTCGACGACTCAAATAACCCGAAAGTAAAAACATTGACAGATAGTTTAGTTTTAATGCAAGATTGCTCAACTAGATGGACATCCACCATAGACATGCTTGAAAGATGTTCGATATTGGAAATACACTTGTACGTCAGCACGACTTTGCAGAAGTGCACTAAGAATACAGACAATGCTAAAAAGATCAAATTGAATGATGAAAAATTGGACGTATTGAATAATATTTTACCTATCATAAAACCCTTTAAAAAAGTTCTTTCAGATAGGAGCAAAGATAGCTATCCAACTTGCAGTATTATCATTCCACTCGTATACTGTCTTGATAAAACTATAGAAAAGTATCAGCCCACAACAAATGTAGGTAAATCCTTTAAACTAAAAGTTCAATATAATATCAAAGCAAGATTGTCGCTAGTATTCACGAAAAGTGCATTAACCTGTTCAACTTGATCCTAGATATCAAAAAATTCATTTTAACGATTACAAAAAAGGATTTTCTCTTGCTGTTTCCAAGATAAATAATGAAATAAAATTAATAGAAACTAGTACAGGAAAAGAGAATCAAACTGGTAATCAGCCAGACGATAGTCAAAAAGTAGATGATTTCTGGAGCGCTCATAATGATTTATTCAAGGAACACAATGAAAAAATATCCGTAGTATCCGACTCAACATTACACGGTGAACTCACAACATACTTCAAGCAACCTCTTCTGTCAAGAGACACAAATATTTTGCATTATTGGACAGCACAGAAATCTCGCTTTCCAAAACTATCTAAAGTGGCCATCAAGAGATTAGCTAATTTAGCTACGTCTGTCCCATCTGAACGGCAATTCTCCAGAGCTGGATTGATTGACATTCCAAATAAAAGCCAGTTAACTGGTATGTATTTAAACATGTTTGTGTTCTTGAGTTCATGTAAATCTAAGGATTGGGGATTGTCTTAGAACTCTAGCTACTTCCTTTATTAGTAATAGTTTTTTTTATAATTTTGGTACTGATATTTTTAACTAAAACGTACGTAAATTGTACTGGTATTGAATTTTATCATTTTACTTGCACGTTGGATTGAGAGTTATTAATACATTTCATTTTTTTCTTCAATGTCTTAAATTCTATAGTTAACAATAAAAGTTGCTACGCAGCGAGAAATGTTCCAAGTGCTTACTATTTCAAAAATATATATTTATTTATTTTTTCATTTTCCTCTCGAAACATTCGGCCAATATTAAATTATATTTTCAAAGTTTGATGTCGAGGTGTAACATTTTTTACTTTTACTGAAGACTGTAATTTATCATTCAAAATTGTAGTCAAACTTGATTCGTAAATCGAGTTGTACTTGACAAATTTTGAAAGATCGCATTTTTTTATTCGTTGATAAAGTTGAAATCGATTTTTTATGTTAATATTTCACAAGTAGAAGAAAAAATATTAAAATATAGCGTGTGATTTCGACTCTTGATATGGAAAGAAATCGAGCTTTTCTTGCTGCGAGTTGAACTCGAACCGGGTTTTTGACCACGATCAGCTTATGTAATTTGTTGGCGTTCGTAATCTTCAAACTTCTACAACGTCACATCTTGATTTTCATAATTTATTTTACTTGTAACAAGCTACCTAAGATTTTTATATTTATCCTCTTTTACAGTTATTTAATCTTGTGCGATGCTTTTCAATTCAGTTCTTTTTGCACTCCACATAATCATTTTTTTCCGATAGTCTTAATAAATATTTATTAACAAAATAATTCATCTACATTCATTTACTCACACCTATAACATCTACTTCATTCATCTCATGGTTTTGGTTTGAATAATACAAATGTAGGTTAAAATAATGATGTTTACAATTGTAATGTAATTTTTTTTCAAAACTTTTTTCAGTTTTACAGATCAATAATGTTCTTCAATTTAATCAAGTGAAATATTTTTAATAAATACTGTTGAGATTACGATACTCAATCTGATTGATAATACGATTAACGGTTTTTACTTTTTTTTTTCTTTTGTACTCTAAAGATAGTGCCAGAGAACCTTAGACGCTTTAAAATCTATTTCACCATTAACATGGCAAACACTTTCCTTATATCGAATCCGCGTGTTCATCAATATAACCAGCTAAAGCATAACAACGACTATGCTTTAGCTTTTTGCAGAGCTAACTTGGCAAATGGAGAGATTGCTAGGTTATACAGATCAGTAGACGACGTTGATTATTTGCTTATATTTATCAGAGATGAATAATAATTCTAAGTGTTTTTGGCAATAAAAAAAACATGAAAAAATAACTATGCTGGTTATCTGATTGATTGCTGTATATCGTCATGTTTGCTGCTTTATACATAAGAATTTCCAGTATTTATTTTTATACGCGCTTTGATCAAATTTTGTTTTTTCGATTCATTCGATTCTTCAATTATTTTTATCATTCGATTCTTGGTATTCAATACTTTTTCGGAGAATCGAACACCACTAATTTGCACTGCTAGTATCAAGTCAGAACTATATCGTTCGACATCAGCGCTTGAGCTCTCTAGTGAAGTAGAGCAATCTCTGCTATTCCACTAGACGAAGAGGATAGCCATCTAGTGGATGAAAAGTGAACTTGTTAGAATAGCGCCTGCCTCGAAGTTACCGGGCTCGTGGGTCAAGGAAATTAGGTTATAAGAGTCCCTTGCACCACTTTAGGTTAAAGTGTTCATCGTTGAACCGTCGTCTGCTCAAATGCCTACGGTATCAGTGGATATAGGTTAGGTATTTAAAGGTGTTCAGTAGTGCTTCGTCTAGTATCGATTCGGTGATCCAAATGACAATAAAATACGTTTCATCGCGTTACATATGGCTCACTCTATTTTCAAGCTTTAACGAAATTACTCTAACAGTAAAATTCAAATGACGAAATCTTGGACAGAAAAAAAGATATTCCAAACTTGAAAAAAGAGTTTTAGAGGGTAAGAGTGCTCCTTTAAGAAAGCGTACACAGTTTTCCAAAAGAAAGTTTATTCAAGATGTTATTGTACCTAACGGTCCTGTTAGGATATTAAAAAAACTTGATGTAATAGTATAATTCTAAGGTCAGATTTGAAATCAGCGACCCAAAATCTACCGAAAATAACTAGTTACATTTAATGAGCAAGTTTCACGTCGGGCTGTGTTATTGATAGGGGTGTAGGGATAGTTTGCACGGGTACCGACTGGCGCAACTTCTGCTGCCCGTTTCTTATATCAATAGCTGTCTAGAAAATCATCACTTACCATTTAATTTAGTGGTGATTAGAAGCTATATGGATAAATGGTGAAATTTTGCGTTCAGCAGTCGTTTGATTGGCGGTAAGGGTAGTTCACGAGGGCACCGACCATAAAAATTTTTTTCGCGCTTTTATTACAATTGTACTCAAACGGATTTAAATGGTGCAGGGGCATGGAGAAAGTCGGAGGCGTGAGCCTAAGGGTACGGGCCCAATCTCGAGAGATGGTTCTACGAGTATTATTTTTTCTCTATTTTCTAAATTAATATTAACTTTCATAGTTATATAATATATTTATAATTTAAGTAACAAAATTATTTCTTTTTTTGCTTTTAATTTATATCTATGAATAAACTTCAAAATCTATGTTTTTTAGCTTGTTATTTAATAATTACAGTTTTGATTATCTTTTTTTTGTCATTAATATTGTGAATTAATTTTTATTGTTATTGTTACTTCAAGAACTACGTCCATGTGGAACGCTGCAGAGGTAAACTAAGTACCTATATGCATTAGTCTTAGTTCCTTATAGTCATGAATATGCAGACTCACCTCCCTGATCATTTTTTTTAAATGGTGTAGAAGGATAAATTTTAATACGCATCATAACTGAACCTACAGTTTATGGTAGAATCCGAACCACCGGAAACAGACATATGAAAATTTCATTTCTGAAAATCTTCACATGTCCGGGGCTCGAACCCGCACTTATTATGTGAATCCGCACAATTAATATGTGCATTAATATTATAGTTTGTGCAAAAATCATTTACATAGATGTTGATATTTATTCAATTTTAACTTAATATCTAGCGAGGTACAACAATTAATTAAATTATTGTTAATCGTGTTTTGAATTTCCTTCAGAGCAAGTTTCGCGCAATGAACTTTAAAACATAACAGTGGTTAGGAATACATTTTAAGATTTCTAGTTATTACTTAATTTATTATACCAGCTGCGCGTATTTTTCCTTCTTACGGAAATCGAAGGTCGCATATGGCTAAAAAGAAATATACACGTGTGACTGTTTCCTTAGATCTGGCAGTTCTCATACAAGTACGACCATTTAACCTACATATGCATACGGCAGTTTTACGACTGTACCTTTTAAGATCACTAGCCCTCGCCCGCCTACTAGATACGAATAGCATGTTGATTTCAGAAAAGTAATAAAAAGAGGACTATGTGATGCACGTGCATCCTGTATTGTGATTTTTCTTTTTTTTCTTCATTAATTATTTCTATTTTTTACGATGCGCTTTATATGAAAAAGTGCGCGTTGTTTCACAGGTCACTCGAAAATTCGCGGAAATTAATTATCTTAATTGGTTTCTGAGTAATCGACAAAAAACAGTTTTATCGCTTTCAAAAAATTTCAAAAAAAACGAATCAGTTTCTTTTTTATTGCTGGAATAAATATATTTTTTAATATTTAAGGTTTTCTTTATACTAAATTAGTAATAATAAGTTCAAACTTTTTTTCTATTTAATTGCGCCTTTAATTAAGCAAGTTTTCCGATAAATAATTAAATTTAATTTTACGATCCGAAAGAAAAGTTGACCGTTACATTCATGTTTATTGACTTTAATTTTCACGTAATTTTTAATAGTTTCCAATAATGAATAAAACTTGTTTTTATAAAAGATGAATGTAACTTTGAACTTTTGTTCGTTATTTTAGTTTATTATTAATTACTTGACATTTATGTATAAATAAACTGTAACGGGGTGGTTACCGTTTAATTATTTTTATTCGCGCGGATTTATTAGAGGGCGAATGTAATCATCTATGCTCAATACGCAATCCGGAGAGCATGGGGAAACGGGTGTCAGTCAACCGATAGATCTATTAATCTACGAGAAAGTGAGTGGAAGCAATATGAAATAAGAGAGTCGAGAGCACTTGTTAATGACTCGAACAGAAGCTTTTATTATCTATTATATGCTACATCAGGTCGGCCCGCGTGTTTGTTTATTTCGACGCTCGCACAACGACAACATGCAGTGTCGGAACGCTCGCTGCTCTTTGTTGGAAGAGCTATTACATGCACGCTTGAGATGTCGGAAAATTAATCATTATATATGCAATTATATCGCGACTGCGAAATTAAGCTGGCCAGCTTACCTTTATATTGCAGACGTACGAGGTGGACAATGGCGAGTCGCACAGCGAGAAGATTGTTCGTGTTTGTGTCGCGGATCGCGAATTCGTGTACACGCGGTTTCGCCCACGATGGCGAAACCTCACACACACTCTTTCGATCTCGTTGAGGACGACGTTTCTCCGTCGGCTCGGATCTCTCCCTTCTGCAGATGTATGGCACCTCGGCAACAGCAATCACTATTAGCTGGCACTGATCTGGGCGTTCCTCTCTTGCTCTTTTTGGCGTTAACGACACAGGATCGGTAATAGCAAAAACATTCCATCTGCTCGCGTGCCGCATTCCTTTGTCACGTTTCTAATCTCCCCAGTAGGTGCTGCCCCCGCGAGCAGTAATTAGGTTACGTTATTAGCGCTAATTCGACGTTTACCGTCACAGCCCTCTTCCAGTCTGGACCTACGGGGTCCTTGACGATAATCCTATTAGCGCTGTCCCTTCCGAGGAGGAGAGGAGAAAGGGTAATAAAGGGTCATAGTCCGTGAGATGTTTAATTCAGTTTTTATTGCGCAGGGCGATGTAGCGGTGGCCCTGCTCACGGGGGCAAGGAAAGATCACCTGGCTGGTCTCGGCAATACTTCTTCTCCTCGGTCATCCAATGGAGGACGGCCGCGCGCCTCCCATCCCAGCCTCTCTTGGACCAGGTCGGCGTGCCATCGTACACGGGGGCAACGATCCGTGCGGGTCACCCCGAGGTAGTGGCACACGTTGCACCCTTCCTACTGAGCGTGGGATAGGGTGCCCCGTGGGAGACCTCGTTCCGTGGGGGTCAGTGGCAACCGTCTCTACGGTTCGGGGCGGACCACAGCGGTCTTTCGACCGTGGGGTCCTCACCCGCGGGCCCTACTACCACATTAATGTGGATGGGCCCTGTTGCGTGACCCTCCTGGCTGTCGTCCACGTTCACCATCAGGTTTACCCCGCACTTCTGCGAGCCCCGGCGTGGTGTAGCCCCCGACCTAACCTCCGGAGCCGTTGGCCTGGCTCCGACGATCGGAGGCTGGGAGAGGCCCATGGGAATGTCACTCGCCGGGCCCTCGAGGGCCTGGCGGTGACGCCGCTGCACCTCTTTGAGTGCCGACGCGAACTGGCGACGGCGGGACACCACCTTATCCCAGTAGTCCATGTCGTCGGGGTGGTGTCCCGCAGCCGCGTACGCGTCATACTCGGCGTATACGGCTCGTTGGAGGGCGTTGAGGGTCGCCCAGCCTTGCTCAACCTCCCTTAACCCCTCTACTATTTCCTCCCAGGTTCGTTTGCCAGATGGGGGTGTCTGGCTGGTGAACCTGGGGCGCCAGGTCGCGTCGGTGGTACCCTCCTCCGTCTGGGTACCGATGGATGTCGTTGGGGCCTTAAGCGGGATAGCTCGCGCTGGGGGTCCAGGCAGCGGCGTGGTATCGCCTCGCGCGATGCCGGGTATTGTCGACACGCGCGCGGTGGCTTCCTCCGCCGGGAGCTCTTCAATCAGCACGGACGTCGAGCTCTCGTGAGCTCGCGCCCGTGCTTGTTCCTCCTCGCATCTCTTCTGCTCCAGCAGATGTAGAGCAGCGTGGATGACGCCTTCGACGGCGGGGCCCAAATCCAATCCGATGAGGGCGGCCGCCGCCTGCTCAAATTGCTTGAGCGTAATCTGCATCCTGCAAAATTCTATGCGTCAGTATCCCGAACATTTTTTGGATATCGAAGGTGGGCGCCTGTTCGGCTGCCCAGGGCCTTCGTCGCCGGAGTCGAAGGTGGGGTCCCTGGCGTCGGTCTCCCAGGTCCTTCGTTCGCCGTGTCTCATGCATTCACGGTTGGCGTTCTCGGTGGTCTGCCCCTCTTCCTTTTCCCGACGATGGGAGGAGGGGCTCGTGTTGTTTGTCGATGTTGTGTAGTGTGTGTAGTTCGCGCGGACTTACGAGGTCTTCTTCGTGGGCGCTTCGTCGGGTTAGTAGGAGGGATATCTAGTGGGACCTGGCCGGGGGGATTACGGCGAGTACGGCGAGGTGATTTCGGAGTTGTCGCGTCGTTGTTTTGGGTTGTGTTGTCCGCAGTATCGGCGCTCCCGTTTCCGTGCATCATCGTATCGCTCGCATTGAGCGGGACGTTCGTCGCCACGGTTCCCTCGGTGGTAGAGGTCTCGTCATCGTCTCCTTGTCGGGTCCCATCTTCCGGTAAATCGTCATCTTGCCCATAATAGGGTTTGAGATCTTTGGCGTGTATTAACGCCGTGACCTCTTCCTGTTAATTGGCAAGGCGATACGAGTTGGCGCCGAGTACCTTTGTGACGATAAAGGGGCCTATGAACTGGGGTGCTAACTTCGCGGAAATGCCCTGTGCCGCGCAGGACAGTACGTGATTCCTCTTCCACACCCAGTCCCCTTCTTTAAACCTGTAGTCCCTACGCTTGGCGTTGTAATACCTTGCCTGCCTCAGGGACTCATCCGAAGCGCTCTCGTGAGCTTGCTGAACGGCGGAACGGCTGTTCTGCATGTGCTCGTTCCATTGCCCGATTCGAAGCAAATTCTCCTCTTGCGCGGCAAGCTCGTCCATTCGTCTCCGAAGAGTATTTGGGGCTCCCGGTTGTCTGCCGTAGTTGAGCATGGCAGGGCTGACCCCGGTGGAACTATGGACGGCCGTGTTCAATGCGAACATGAGTTCGGGCAGCGCTCGGTCCCATTCCCTGTGATTCCCTCGCAGGTACGAGGTTATCATCGTTTTCAAGGTACGGTTAACCTTTTCCGTAGGGTTAGCCTGCGGAGTATAGGTTGGGGTGAAGGTCCGTTTTATCCCCTGATCTCTCAGGTACCCGTCTACCAACTGGTTGCGGAACTCGGTGCCGTTGTCGCACAAAAAGATCTTTGGCGTACCGAAACGCAGGATTACCCGTTCCCGGAGTTCCTTCACTATCGTCTTGCCATTAGCACTACGTATGGGTATACATTCGACCAATCGTGTGAATACATCGATGAATACCAGGACGTATTCGTGCCCTCGAGGGCTCTTCGGAAAGGGTCCAGCGATGTCGCCCGCGACCACTTGCCAAGGCATAGACCGCGTTCGGTCCTGCATGAACCCGCGCGGCGGTCGCTGCTCAACTTTGCACTGTTGGCATACCTGGCACTTTTAGACGTATCCCTTAAAGTCCGCATACATTCCCGGCCAGTAATAGGATTGGGCGATGCGGGCGAAGTTCTTCTCGCGTCCCAAGTTCCTGCCGTCTCTAGATCGTGGCTCTCGAACAATACCGCCTTGCGTTCCTCCGGGGGCACGACGAGTTTCCATACGTCCCCGTATCCATCTTCTTCTTGGTGGTCGTAGTTTGGCTTTAGGTGATACATCACACGACCAACAACCTTTCAATTCGGGTATTCTTCTGGGTGGCTCTCGACGCGTCGGAATTGCTCCGTGTACCAGGCGCTGTCCCCTGACTTCGGTTGGTCCATTGCGCCAACCTCAGCCTTCGTGGGCTCAAAAGCGCGTGATAAGGCGTCGGGCAACACATTGTCTGCCCCCTTTCGGTATTCGATCTCGAAAGTATGGCCTTGAAGTTGTAAGGCCCATCGGGCGAGACGTCCAATTGGGTTCTTCAGGTTATATAGCCATTTCAGGCTATTGTGGTCAGTTACCACCTTGAACGGGTACGCCTCTATGTATGGGCGGAATTTTTGGATGGCCCACACGACCGCCAAACACTCGCGCTCAGTGGCTGAGTAATTTTGCTCAGCCGGGTTAAGGACTCGGCTAACGTACTCGATGATCCGGTCTCCGTCTCCCAATCTTTGTATCAGGACGACACCAATTCCCGTACCGCTAGCATCTGTCTCCAGCACATACTGCCCGTCAGGTTCCGGCAACCCGAGGCATGGAGCGGATATCATGAGTGCCTTAAGCTTAGCGAAGGCTTGTTCTTGGTCCTCTCCCCACACATATTCGCTCTTTTTCCCCGTCAGCTTCGTTAACGGTTGAGCGTGCGTGGCGAAGTCACTTAAGAATCGGCGGTACCACGAAGCGACTCCCAGGAAGGTGCGCAGCTGTCGCACGTTTCCTGGTCGTGGGTACTCCACGATAGAGCGCACCTTTTCAGGGTCTGGCCTGATACCCTCGCGGTTGATTAACAAGCCTAGGTACTTGGCTTCAGGCTTGCAGAAGGTAATCTTCTCTCGATTGATCGAGAGGCCAGCTCTGCATAACCTGTCCAAAACGGTTTTTAAGTGTCGTAGGTGATCCTCGAATTTGGACGATACCACTATGATTCGTCCAAATAGGCGAAGGCGAATTCGCCTAGTTCGGGGCCGATCACGCTATCGATCAACCGTTGGAAGGTAGCGCCGGCGTACGAGAGGCCGAACGGCATTCGTACGAACTGGTAATGTCCCAGTCCGGGTACGGTAAAGGCCGCAATTGGCCGAGATTCGGTCTTGAGAGGAATCTGGTGATACGCGCTGCTGAGGTCGAGCGTCGAGATATAGCGTGCGTTTCGCAAACATCTCAATATATCTTGCATAAACAGTAGGGGATACGCATTCGGCTGGGTGACCTTGTTGACCTTTCTGAAGTCAATACAAAATCTGTACGAGCCGTCCTTCTTGTGTATCATAACCACTGGGCTCGACCAGCCACTGTCCGCTGGTTCGATTACCCCTTGGGTTAACATTTCCCTTACCAGTCTATGCATCTCCTGCTCGACCTTGTGCGATACCGGATAGTAGCGCTGTTTGATCGGTTTCGTATCACCGACCCGAATCTCGTGTTCAATGCCTGCCGCGCATCCCAAGCTCACGGGGGCCTGCGATAAGGCCTCACCGATGGTCCTCTGCAATATCGCCTGTTGAGAGGCTGTCACCTCGGCTAGTCCGATCGTAGCTAATCTCGGACCAGCCTCTAAGCTAGCTACCTCTAGCTTCATCCTGGTTTGTGGTTTCTTGAACAACAACGTATTATCGTCGGGGTCAAGTACCGCTAGACGAAGTTCACTCCTAAAATACATTCTTCGACGAGGGTAGGGAGGATAGCTACTCTCGTCGGCATCGTCAATTCCCCCACGGTGAACGGCAGTAGGGCGTGACCAACGATCGTTAACTTACGACCATCTGGTAGTCCTGCCGTACCCGCGTGGGTGGTATCTAACCTGATGCCTAGCACAGACGCTATCTGCAGAGCATTACTGCCCATTGCTCTGGTGAAAGCTCCCGGATCATAGAGAGCCCGTATCTGGAAGTCTCCTATTTTCACCGGTAGCCACCAACGCGTCTCCTGTTCCGGGGAATATCGGGAAACAGTTTCGACGGCTCCACAGCTTTGCTCCTTGTACTCCATAGTGCTAGCCACTGTGCTCTCGCGTGGTAGAGTGACGTCACTTGTCGTCCGACCCACCTTGGTTCGAACGATCGGAGTTTCCATGGTATTACGTTTGGACGATTTATCTGCCGCTACCCGTGCCCCCGAGGGCGTGTGCGATCCATTCGCTACCACCTCGGCCGGTCCAGGATCTTGGGCTTTACTAACGTCGATACCCTTTGACGGTTTATCTGCCTTTGCCCGTGCCCCCGAGGGCGTGTGCGATCCATACGCCACCACCTCGGCTGGTCCAGGGTCTCGGGTTTTACGAACGTCGATACCCTTTGACGGTTTATCTGCCTTTGCCCGTGCCCCCGAGGGCGTGTGCGATCCATACGCCACCGCCTCGGCTGGTCCAGGGTCTCGGGCTTTACTAACGTCATTACCCTTCTTCTCCACGTGCACTCTACCGCCATGCTCATCTTTGGCGTCACCAAGGGAGTTCTCGCTCTCGTCGCTCAACACACTTGCTACTAACGGTGCGGGCTGTGCTGATGAAGGCCGCGAGATCTTATTAACGGGGTTTGGGTTACGGGATGAAGGAGTGGGGTCAACCCCAACTAACCACTCCTTTCCTCGTTTCCCTTATTGCATTGGGGACAGTACTTCCTGCTGTACCCCAGTAGGACACACTCGGCGCATTTGATCGGCCCTGAGAAATCTCTTCCTCGTCTGCGAGGAGTCTCCGGTCTCTTGGCTCGGTCCTCGGAAGTCGGGTTTTTGCCGGCGCGAATATCCTTTATCTCCTCCGATATCTCCCTGAGAGACAGCAGCATTTGGTTCACTACGTCGGGGGATAGGACTTTCTTTTCGCCATCGACCGATTCCAGGCTCGGATTAGGTGTCGCCCCCGAGGGCGTCGGCGTGTAGACGACCTAGTGCGTCACCTTCTCAAGTACCTTCTCCATGCGGTCCAACCTGTCATTAACCTCCGGTTTGTCGCCGGACATGGCTGCTACCTTGCCCTTACGACCCTTGCTCGCATCGGTGCGGGGGTGGTACGCTAACTCAGGGTATAGAGTCGACTGAGGGTCTGGTACCGTCCGCTCCATCCTTCGCTGATGCAAGCTATTCTGGGCCGCCGTGGCCAGATCGTTCAGGGTCCGTATGGAGTCTACTTCCGATCTCCGTATTTGGCTCTGGATGTCCGGGAGGACGTTGGCGTGTAGCAGGTCCAGTTGACTCTCGTGCGTCATTTTGGGGTTCAGCCAATTCATTAGGCCCATCATATTAGCGATGTAGACGTTCGCAGGCTCGTCTGGGCCCTGATATCGGCTCTGAACCTCTTTCGTTAAACGCTGCTGTTGTTGCCTGCTGGTCCCAAACCATGCTCTCGCGTCTGCCTCGAAATCCGCGTAGGAGAACCATTCGTTTCTCATCGTCTCGTACCAGACGAGGGCGGGACCGACGAGTATACAGTATACGAGTATACGACTCGGATACAGCCAGGAGCATCTCGTCTTCTGTGAGTCCGGCGCTGCTCCTCGAGTTGTCCAGCCTTGACAAGAAGGTGTCAATGCTCGCATTGCCCTCTCCGGAGAATCTGAGTTTCCATCCTCGGACAATGCGGCCGACGTCTCTTGTTGTCGACCACGGGTTTGACGTCGGGTGGGATGACCACATGCTCGGCGGGTGGTTGTCCACTTCAGCATTAACTCCACCGAGTTGATGCTGTCCACCCTCTCCGAAAGGGGGCGTCCGGTAGAGGGTCCTGCCGGTGGCCCCCGTGGGCCTCTGTCTGGGTCCAGCTGGAGTGCTCTAGGGTAGCCTGGTGTCGTAATGGCATGTGAAGGTGTCTTGGAATGCTACGCTCCTACGCGTGTTCTCCTGTTGCCGCACTTCGTTGGAACTATTCGCATCGTCTTGCCGTATATTTCTGTTTTCGGCGTTTTCTAATGCGCTGATCCTGGCGGATTGACTGTCCAGTTGGTCCTTCACATTGACGCTGTTGCTGAGGATCTTGTCTAATATTTTTGTTAAATTGGACATATTCAAACTCAGTGAGTCTAGCAGCTCTAGTTTCTTCTCATTTTCTCTGGACCGGAAAATGAGGTCTTGGATCATCACCGCGAAAGCCGGCGGGAGTTGGAACTGGCTGCCATCATCAGCTGTTATCGTAATACTCTTATTACCGTTCGTGTTCTCTCCTCTGTCCAGGACATTCGCGATGTTTATCGCGGTTTTCTGCACTCGCGATATTACCTCCGCACTCTGCATTAACTGGGCTAGCGGGTGTTCCCCATCTTGCTCGGATGCTGTGTGTTCCTCACATAGGGATACAATTAGTTCCGAGCGTAGGGCAGCTCTTTTGGCTGGACTGCTTTGCTGGTTGTCGGCTTCCGCGAAATCTGCTGCGGAGTAGTCGCCGAGTAACCAGGTATGTAGTCGTGCAGCTCTCGAGAGCTTGGTCCCGCTTGTTTTGAGCTCCAGTTGTTCGAGGTACTCTTCGATTTCCTCCTCCTGGAGCGTCAACACCCAGTTTTCTATTTCTGTTTGAGTGCGGTCCATTTTTCTCTGTTAGTTGACTTGCGGCTAATTTTTACGCAAAATTTACAGGCTTGTTATACGAGTGCGAGTGCTGTATTAAAATTCGTACGCAAAATGAAAATAAAAAATTTTTTTAGCCGACACTGGGCTTGATCAAGGGCGTTTTACGATTTATCTGCCGAAAGACTCTTCGCTCGTTAATACGCAATATAATGACCCTGCCTATCAGACGCACTAACTGTTTGTTAGCGCGGCTGTTTTGGTTAGTATCTAAAATATTTTAACGAGCGCTTAGCGTAGTCATCAACAACCGCAGCTAATAATATTAAAAAAAAAGACGTTTACTTTAAGGCAATCGATATCAAATAAAATTATCAAATTGGATTAATTTCGTTTGAAAGTTGCCGGTGTTAGTTTTCCCCGGGCCAACGGGTACAATATTATTGATTTGCGGCAACTTCCAAAATTTATTGGTGTTTACGCTTCTAAGAGCCTTTCGGTCGCACTCGCACGCGTTTAGTTATTATTTACACTTTTACGCCGCGGCGGGCCTTCGCAAGCTAACTAACAGGCTATGTTTACTATTGTGGCCTTCGATATCGAGTGTGCACAACAACACTTGATTGCCACCTAAGTCGCTGGTTGACTGAGCGCAAGGTCACTATTGAGAACCGGTGTTTTGAACAATCAAAAACACCGTAGGTTCTTTAACGTTGGGCACCATGTAACGGGGTGGTTACCGTTTAATTATTTTTATTCGCGCGGATTCATTAGAGGGCGATGTAATCATCTATGCTCAATACGCAATCCGGAGAGCATGGGGAAACGGGTGTCAGTCAACCGATAGATCTATTAATCTACGAGAAAGTGAGTGGAAGCAATATGAAATAAGAGAGTCGAGAGCACTTGTTAATGACTCGAACAGAAGCTTTTATTATCTATTATATGCTACATCAGGTCGGCCCGCGTGTTTGTTTATTTCGACGCTCGCACAACGACAACATGCAGTGTCGGAACGCTCGCTGCTCTTTGTTGGAAGAGCTATTACATGCACGCTTGAGATGTCGGAAAATTAATCATTATATATGCAATTATATCGCGACTGCGAAATTAAGCTGGCCAGCTTACCTTTATATTGCAGACGTACGAGGTGGACAATGGCGAGTCGCACAGCGAGAAGATTGTTCGTGTTTGTGTCGCGGATCGCGAATTCGTGTACACGCGGTTTCGCCCACGATGGCGAAACCTCACACACACTCTTTCGATCTCGTTGAGGACGACGTTTCTCCGTCGGCTCGGATCTCTCCCTTCTGCAGATGTATGGCACCTCGGCAACAGCAATCACTATTAGCTGGCACTGATCTGGGCGTTCCTCTCTTGCTCTTTTTGGCGTTAACGACACAGGATCGGTAATAGCAAAAACATTCCATCTGCTCGCGTGCCGCATTCCTTTGTCACGTTTCTAATCTCCCCAGTAGGTGCTGCCCCCGCGAGCAGCAATTAGGTAACGTTATTAGCGCTAATTCGACGTTTACCGTCACAAAACTTTGATTGCCACACATACAAATAGTTTAAACAAATAAAGCGTAAATAAGATTAAAATAGTATGTGGCCCAAAATTAGGGCCCAAATCTTAGCTACGCCTAGAAGACTCTCAGCACTTTCCAACTCATTAATTTTGAATAAAGAAAATTGGCTCATCCCAGGATGCCCAAAATTTTAGAGTAGGAAACTTTCTCGCCAAGGGTTTAAAAAGGGAAGGCTGCGCTCGTTGGCAAGCAGTCCTACAGATGATTCCGAATTCGATTTTATTTCTTTCTTCTTCGTTCTTCGTTGCCTCGTGCCATTCAAATAATTAGTGTGTGTGTGTGGGAACCAGAAATTGGCTGTAGTACATCGAGATATACAAATAAAAGTGAGTAAAATAAAGCGTAATTCAACTTAATTTCTCTCTTCTTTCCTATTTTAACTTTTGTGTTCGGAAATTTTAGAAGTTACACTCGATTGCCAAGCGTGTGCATATTTAACTAGAATCTTTGCGTTATTTTATTGCATGGTGTGTGATATCATTATTGCAAGGAGTACAAACAATAAGTAAATCCTAATTTTCTTCACTTTTCTCATTGAAAACCGTATCTATTATAAGAAGTCCGTTACTATTTTTATACATTTGAAAATTGTACATTTTGCATAATACAATACCATATTAATTTGATTTATTTATTTATACTAATTTATTCAATCAAATCAATGTAAATTATCGTATATTCAACCTCAAATCGATATCGCTCAGTACACACAGATACGATTATCTTCTGAGGTAAGAATATTCTTTTTATTTAATGATTTAGCTATCTTTTTCGATAAAAAAAACTATTAAAATTCGTAAGTAATTTCGTAACTTGCACCAAAACTATCTTTCTAAAGGAAAAATATGTGGGAGGTTTTCGAAATCTAAAATTTTTGTCTATATTTTCGCATATTATGTAATTTTTTTTTTTCTCATATTAATTTCTTAAGTTTCCAAAAAGTCGATATCCGTTAGGAAAATCGTGAAGCAGGATGAAGATGAAATTCCGCAGCCTCCTTACCGTACATCTAAACCTAGTCAAAAAAAACTTTACGATCATTCTGCGTAATGTCGGCATGAGCGCGACAAAGAGAAGAGCGTCCCGTATTGCGGACCATCTATTCTGCTCTTGAATTACGGGTCGTTCCTTCCTTGTGATGCAGAGAGGTCTTTTCTCATCCTATTTACCTACTACAACCTAAATTGCGCCCGTAATTAGAGAAATAATTATAAAATTCTTAATTGGAAAAAAAAACTTATTATGAATAGCTAAAATTAAGGCCCGACGTTCATTACGCCAGTAACTCTCAGAATAGTTTATAGAGATTGTAATTAAATTAATGACGTGAAATCATTGTTCATATCATTATAGCATAACTCAGAAGCAACATATTGTATTGAAAATTGCATCTTGGAATTTAGAATCTTTCGTTCACCGTGAACGATCCAAAATTCATACTCATGAAATTCAGCGTCTTTTCTATTTTAAGACTGTAATTTTTTTCGGTAAACAAAAATACATATTAAACTTGTCACAGAGTATTAGAAACTATAGACACCATAAGGGTTTCTCCAAATTTTTTCCCTTCAATCTATCAATAATTATTTGTTATATTTGGAGCAAGATAAATACAAGTAGCAATTTTACCGCCAGCTTTTAAGCGGACTCTTAGCTGAATAACTTTTTTATGTGTATAATAAAATTGATAAAATAAAATTGAAAATTAGAATCACCTATTTTTTTGTAAAAAAAAAAGAAAATCTTGACTTCATTTATATAATATACAGGAAAACATTTAAAAGAAAATTTATTTGTTTAATATTTATATTCGTTATTTTCCAAGTATTCACAACATAGCATATCTAGTTTTTGCTTTCTTTTTAGAATGGTACTAAAAGGTTTCTGCAATAGTTGTTATAATTTTTCATTTTATGAGTCAGCCTTTATGCCATATTTCTACAATATTTTTATAACAAATTCATAAAATGTTAACCCAATGTTGATAAACTCTTCTCAATGTTAAACAAGGCTTTTTTTGCTAGGAATTAACATTAAAAATTTTGAGGATTGACCTGAAACGTTTATTACACCAACATTTTATAATAAATTCTTGCTGCTTGGATTATTGATTTGTTCTTTAAACTATAGTTTAATTTACCTAAACAATATTTAACTGATCAGGTTCAACATTTCTAAATCCATTTATAATGTGAATATTCCTATTATCTATACCCATTCTATATCTTGCATATTTTTTTAATTCCATATAAAATAAGTTTAAATTTTATAAAAACACAATAATGAATTGAATACTAATCAATTCAAACTTATTGTATAATTAGAACTTAATTTAATGCATAATAATAGTAAATTTATTAGTATAACGATATTAAAAGACAGACTAGATGTTACACATTCAACTTCTTTATAAAACCAATTACTGGCAATGAATTAACTGCAAATAAAGAAATTTATTATTTTCAATAGTATAACTATTTAACTTTATGGTGTAGTATTAATTGAAGAATTTGATATTACTTCTATCTACTGTAATCTTTTATAAATTGTGTACAGCTTCACTTGCAGATAACTGGTAGCTTGACATTTTGAGCTACCAATAATATAGATACTAAGCCTATAGTTCGAAGTTTACCATCATATATTTATAATCTAAATTTACTTTCATATGGTAGAAGCATATCCATCTACATGAAATATCTTTTATCCACCAATTGCATAATATATAACATATATATGCACTTGTTTTCATATCCTATACATATATTTTTAAATTTTTAATGCAAAATTAATAATGAAAATATATATGACAAGAAAAAATTTTTTATGGAAGATATTTTAAATAAATTTTATTAAGTAGATATGAGAAATCTTAAATAATGTACTAGAATGAAATGATATAAATATACTTTTATATTATTTATAATAATATTGCAATCGTACTCAAACTCACTTGAAAAAAGCCATATATCATAAATTTTTCGACTTCTCGAGGAATTTTAAAAAATGAATATATTTTTTCTCTACGTGCTGAAAATCGCTGTTCTTCATGTTCTAACTGATAACCTCTGGTCAGCTCAATTTGCAAAAACTCTCCAAAAGATACTATAAAAATAAATATTGTATAAATTACATTTACATTAAATATATATTGTAATAATTTTCAATACAAATTTCATATAAATATTATTTATAAAATAAATTTGAATTTTCTAAAGATTGTGATTACCATATTTTTTTGTCATGGTGGGCAATTCTTTTTCAGAATAATCAAATATTTTATACAAAGAATTAATATCTTGAACATAATTTCTATGTGCTTGGGGATTGGAATTACAGGATCTGTCAAAATAATCTAATTTTCTATCCACACCTTTACTTTTTATTTTAGTACATTTTAGCATTTTATTATTAAAAATCTATTAAATACATTTATATCATTCTTTAATCGACAGTTTTACGCTTATTTGAAATATTCAATTGAAATTCAATTTTGTTGGTTTACTATTCAGTAAAATTTTTAGCTTGTCCCCACTTTGAATAACTGCAGTTAAAGATTCATATTAGTATTCTACATTGATTTCAAACTTTTTTTAATTAGATAGATATTGGGTTTAACGAAAATCAATTTCCGATAGTCAGTCAATATAATTAGCAATTTTATAAAATAATCTTGATTTAATTATGCAATTCCATAGTTCGTTATTTGGTGAATACAAAATAAATTTAAATCAACTTATTTTCTTTTCAACATTTTTCAACTATAATAATTTCATTAAATAGTTATTATACGTCAGGATCATATCGAGTATCGAATGCCATGTTTTCGGCCCGGAATAGTGTTATGACCTGTGACGAACCGACGTCACCTATCGTCAGGTATGCGAAGTAAGAGCAGTAAACTACGTGCATAAGAAAATAGAAAGTAAACGCGAGCGTTCAAATAAATATTGAGCTTGAATAGACATAATAGGCTAGCATAACCGTAAAAAATGTAAATGGTCACTTAGGTGCTACGACACAACGGGTCGTAAAGGATGGCTCAAAAAAAATAATAAAAAAGAGCTTTTTTGACGACTTTCAAATCGTTAAAATTTAATAGGTTTTCCGTCGAAAGCCCATTAAATTTTTTTACCATTGCAAATAGCTACGCCGCACGTGTGGACCATCAGCGAGGAGAGAAGAGAAGGCAAGACTGAGAGCCAGGGGAGGAGAAAACCAGTCTCCTAATTCGCCAGTGCCCAGAAAAGGGACATCCTTTTCCCTCCTCCGCACGCGCGAATGGCAGCAAGCAGCATCAAGTGGAGCTGAGACGCCGCATCGCGAGTTCAGACTCGAATTTCGATATAAAACTGCTTCATACCTTGAACTCAAAACGACAACACAGTGCCTCGAAGGAAAGCATCCCATGACAAAAGCAAAACCTAACCATTACACGCACGCCAAAAAACGTTAAACAATGGCTTGGTCTAACAGACTACTATAGCAATTTCATTGAAAATTTTGCAAAAATCGCTAAACCATTAACCAACCTACTGAGGTAAGGGCATTCATTCATCTGGGAAGAAGAGCAAAAAAAGCCTTTGAAATCGTGAAAGAAAAGCTATACGAATCGCCTATGCTAAACCATCCGGATTTCGAGAAAACTTTTTTTTCTCACAACAGACACATCTAAAATTGGTATCGTCGGATCTCTGTATTAGCTCAACGACGATAATCACGAGTATCCTGTAGTATACATATCACGCACACTGACACCGACTGAAAAGCAACTATCCGGAAATACGGCTCGAACTTTTAGCAATGGTATGAAACATTTCACAATTCAGGCTATACTTATACGAACGAAAATTCGTTATAATCATAGATCACTGACCGTTGGTACACCTATATTCCTTAAACAACCCAGGCTCTCAAGTCATCCCCACTGAAAATGAAGGTACAAATTTTGTACAAAATTGGTACCAAATTTGTACAAAAATGTGTACAAATTTGTACACATTTTGTACGATATTTGTACAAAATTTGTACTAAATTTGTACGAATTTTGTACTAAATTTGTACGAATTTTGTACGATTATCATCATTTTTCTGTAAATTAACAAACCATTTGTCATTATTACGATGCAATTTACTGTCATAAATTGAAAGGTGTAATGAAAATACATGTAATTTTTTGAAAATATTACAACTTTAATATTTCATAACGAAAATTTTTATAAAAAATACTTGATTATTTCTATACAATACAAAAAAGTATTAAAAAAATAAATATCATATTCATTAGTTTTTAGCCGAGTAAATGCGAACGTGAGTACAATAAGTAAAGCGTGAACATTTATATTACAAAACTTTTTATACACATGAAAAAAAATAGATGTGTAATTTTTACGTATAATTCTAATAATGGAACATATTTGGAACAGCTGAAATGTACTGTCCAGTTTTCGTATTTATAACAATTGCTATATTCGTTATTTCATTAGTTTCTATATCGATCTTATCTTCTTCGATAGACACAATTTTTTCAATTTTTAAAATTTTTCAAATACAGTTTCGGTAGCGATGTAATTACATATAGTGAATTCTTTTTCTTTCAATTCATCTACAACAAATTTAACAATTTTTATAAAGTTGCCAGTTCTTGTCTTAACAAAAGAATTGTTTGTCCGAGCACCTTCTTTTTTACAGCATGCAAAGAGACAATCTTTTTTAACCATTCTTTCATACGTTTTTGTGTATTTTGTTGACAAGTTTCTTAAATTTATCCATTGATCTTCAGTATAAACAGACTTGCCGAAATATCTATTTTCTCCTATTTTAACAGTTTTCTCGGTAAGCCGATTATTCAACTGACGTACAAATTTCAAGACTGCCGAATTCTCATAATTCTTATTCAAATGTTCTTCTAACAGTATGCAACTGTTTTCATATTCTAGCTTTCGGCAAATTGATGCAAGACTCCATTACTTGATTTTATCATTTTCAGAAGTTTTCCATTTCCTGCTTCAAATGCATAACCAGTATGGAAAGGCATTGGTTCCCAGTTTCTAATACTATCCACCAAATGAAGCAGTTGGTGAACATTGAAGGTCATTGCGGTCTGGCCATAAATTCTTCTGTTTCTACTATAAATTCTTTCAAACATTTTTCGGCATAGTCAAGCTCTTCGTTAGTTATGGAGCTTTTCTTTAGAATGTGCATTGCTTCCACAAGTAATTCCCAGTGTTTTGCATAAACTTCAAAACCCGGCATCATTTTTAGAATGGGTAAGCTATAATATAATAGCCAATTTTCCCATTCACGCGACTTCCAGTGCTTTCTATCCTTCAAAGAACGAGATAAGCGCGTAATTTGGTTGGGCGACTGAATACTTAATAGAATTTCATCAATTTCTGCTATTCTGCTTTTAAGCGAAAAAGGTACGTTTGTTTCATTGAACCAGTAGCGTGCAAATTGTCGACAAATTCCTAAAGATACGCTGTGTATTTCATCCGGTACGAATCCTTCGACAATATCAAAAAATTGTAAAAATACTAATGGAGACAAAGATTTTATTCCGTGAGACATTCCCACCTCTGGAAAATTCATTTTCAAATTTCTCATTGTGAGTAAAGTATCGTAGGTAGATCGCTTGTTCGGCACATAATCTAGAAGAGGATACTTAACAACTTTTTTTTTTCATGCATAACTGGTATACCTGGGTGCAAACACCAGTTACTCCCAAAATATCCATTGTATTGCGTAAGTCCTTGAATTGGCCCACGCGCACCAGAATCAACGCAACAACATATCGGATATAGTCTCAAGTTCCGAAATTCGTTATTGATGGTACAACGAATACCTTTAACATTTATACTATTAACGTTTTTTGCAAATGCTTTCAGGAAAATATTCATGTTAGGTTTACTTTTACCTATCTAGAGCGCATAAGTTATGCTTCCACTAAGTCTAATATCTGATGGAACTTCATTTATTTGTATTTGTAAAGGCCAGAGAGAAAAATTAGTACTTTTCCAAAGTGGGGTTCCATCAGTATTCAAAACACATGTAATAAAGGAATTTTTCAACTCATTAGGCAATGACAAAAAGAATTCTCTATATTTCAAGCCATCGCAAATGTCTTGAAAGTCATGTTTAAGTTGATTTAGACTAGATAAAAGAGTGTCGTAGTACTTTTGGTTGATTTCTAGTAAATGTCTAATTTTATCTTTTACGTTCAAGATTACGAAAAAATTCACGTTGTTACCTTTAACTTTAATTTTACGCTTACAATATTTACAATACACGAATCGTTCAGTAGCCTTGAAGGAGCATAGATATTTCTTACATTTTATGCATACAGCATGGAATTCTGCGATATCGTAAGATCTTAATAAATTGTCAATATTATAACGAGTATCTTTTAAAACGGGCTTATCGAGGAAACTATTGAACATTTTACAAAGTTGTTCTATCCCAGTTATTGGTAAATTAAAATGTTCGCTGTATTTCCCAATAGCACATAACATTTCCGCCTGACTTACAGCTACCTTAGCGGGTGTAATTTCATCTAACGTACCATTATCCAATTGACTTTTCACTGGACCAACCTTGTTTTGTTCTTCATTCCAAAATTGCTCTTCGTCCTCTGAGTTGTCAAAATCACCGTCTACATCTGTTTCTGGTATTGAATCTTCTACCTGAAATAATTACGAAATTTTGTATAATATACGTACAAATCTTGTTAGCAGTACCAATAATTGACTAATATTATTGCAAAAATCAATCAAAGAGTGGATTGGTAATAACTGAAAAGCTTAATTTTCTGTTACTTCCATAAAATTACATTCATTTTCAAATGACTTGAAAATGTGAAAAAAAATGTCTTTTCAAAATAATCTGAATAAGTATTCAACTTTAAGCACTTCTTTCTCTCATAAACTGAAGAATTTGCACAGCTATTTTGCAAAAGTAGGTTTGCGTGCAGATACTCTACTGGCACAGTTAATCACAGCGCTTGTTAATTAGAATTTGGGAAAGAAAACCAGTCGTGTTTAATTAGCAGAGAGTTAAAATTACCGTCAGGCTTCCTTGATACATTCATTATAATTATAATACTGATCAATCGTTCGTGAATTTTTTTATTTCTTGTACAGTAAAAAAATATTAATGTTATACTAAATACTGTTATTACTTCTATGCAACAAAACTGCAACAGGCAAACAATACACATTTTTTTTAATTTAAGTAAATACATTATTCGAATGTAATGAAGATTAGTCTCACCTCATCAGAGTAACTAAGTCGAGCACTCATTGACAGTTGTGATTTATATTGCTCTGAATTTGCCTCGACAGAACTACTTCCACTCTGCATCATATTATCATGAAGTCTCTCTGGACTATTGCAAGCAATATCTGGCTGCACCAAGATTTCTTCCGGACTTGTTGAACCAGGAATAATATCCTCAATATGACCTGTGTCTGGCTGAAGGCCTCCAATGTTTGCTAATTTATTATTATGTATGATTTTATAGTGTTCCTGAAATGTAATTAAACCAGTCAGATTTTTCACAACGAACAATTATTTTTTTACAATACATACAATATTTACATTGATATCATATAGTGCATTGATATTCATTCATAGATTAGAAGGCAATTATTCCCTAACAAATGATGCACTTATAAGAAATTGACAACACAACTAACCTCCATATCATCAGTACTAGTAGAATCACTCGTATCATTTCTTGTTTTTTTTTTGGCATGATCCTATTTAGTAGATTTCGGTGGACTATCTCCGGTTTAAAGATATTTCTTGTATGGTCCTCTTTTTTTCACCATAATTTATAATTTTATGCAATCTTATGGATTGTATATCAAAATATATGTATTTATAACTATTTAATTAAGGCCATATGAATTGAGTTTCAAGACGCGACAAGAGTTTCAAGATGGAGAATATATGTGCGCGACCTACGCATAGGTGCGGATATTACAGAGTGCATGTACACATACGAGTGCGCGCCGGCGCAGGGCTAAAGTCACACGAGAATTGTCTCGATTTGTGTGACAACTTTTATTTCGATCAGAGACAATAGCAATCATTTCTTTTGTTCTCTATTATCATAAAATTTTTAACAATACGGAATAATTACGGTTAGATAAAGCTTTTCGCGTGTTGCGATATTTACCAAGCATGCCTCCAGAAAAAATTGATCATGCTTTAGTACACAATGATATAACTAATAATCCAGAAATCATACATATAAAGAAAATAGCTGGATTTCTCAAAACACCATTGCATTCTAAATATTTTGATAAAAATATAGCCTACTATTCTTTGGATGACAACAAAAGGATGAATGAAATTTTCGTGTTAGAAGTAGGAAGTACATACCAATTGAAATATGTAAAGTTAACATGTGCTCGAAACATGTAAATGGATAATTACACAGGCACACAAAAAATAAAAAGTGGTCTGTATCAAAAACAACACACATATATTCCCATGTATTATGCCACGCTGAATCCGAATCCGCAGTCAGTTTGACCCCAGCACGTCAGGATCAAGGTCATTTGAAGGTCAAACTCGAATAAAAGTAGTATAAAAAATTGTAACTAGTATTTCTATGGTTTCGAGGGTCGCTGAACATAAATCCAACATCCCCTTGACCCAAGCACGCCAGGTTCAAGGTCATTTCAAGGTCAAACATGCATATTGCACGAAAAGTTGAATTCTGACTACAGATTTTGAAAGTACGGAAAAAATTACGTTCAGAGACAATTTTTTCAATTTTTTTTATCGTGAATCCAGCGGTCATTTCGAGGTCATTGTATTTTGATCCCATGAAAATCAGTATGACCATTTTGAAAAAACAGAAGTACGTCTTCAATGAATAAAAAAACTCTTTCCATACGTTTTGACGGTTGCTGAATCCAAATCCGTGATCTCCGTGACCCAAGCACATCAGGTTCAAGGTCATCTGGAGGTCAAACTCAAGAAAACGCAGTTTAAAAAAATGTAACTAGTATTTCTATGGTTTTGAGGGTCGCTGACTCCAAATCCAAAATTAGAATTGCTCCGACTACTCGAGTTTGGTGTGCAAAGTGATAGAATTTATACTTCTCTTCTCTTGTAACGGACCCTTTTATCTTCAAAAGATCTATGCAGCGGTTTTCTTTTTCTTTTTTCCGTTTCTGACTCGTTTTCCCTTTTAAGCATCCAGCAAAAATCTGCCATCATATTTACATCCCATCTTTCTTGATACCGGCGTTCCATCTCTTTGATATCTTGATGAAACCGTTCACCCTGTTCTTCGCTATAGTCTCCGAGATTTTCTGGGAAGTAATCAAGATGAGAATGTAGAAAGTGCAATTTTAAATTCATTAAGCATCCTAATTCTTTGTAGCTATTTAATAAATTTTCCACCAAAGTTTCGTAATCTTCACTTCTCTGATTCCCGAAGAAATTTTCTGCTACTTCCTTGAAACTTGACCATGCCGCCAATTCTACAGGGGTCATCTTTGTGATAAAGTCGTTATCTCTGAATAAAGTGCGGATTTGGGGACCATCAAAAACACCTTCTTTTAGTTTGGCATCACTTATGTCTGGAAACTTCTGTCCTAAGTATTCAAAACATTTTCCATCCTTGTTCAGAGCTTTGACGAATTGCTTCACAAGACCAAGTTTGATATGGAGGGGTGGGAGCAAAATTTTTGAAGGATCTATTAAACGATCCCGGAGAATGTTTTGTACGCCTGGATTGAAATCAGTTCTTTTTGGCCACTCTTTCTGTACATAGTGATGCTTTCTATCTCTACTATCCCACAGACACAAGAAACAGGGATATTTTGAAAAACCTGACTGCTGACCCAGAATCAGAGTTAAAATTTTAAGGTCACCGCACACTTTCCATTTGTGATCCGAGTAATTGATTTTTTCTAATACAACTTCCAAATTCTGGTATGTTTCCTTCAACTTCGTTGAATGAGCTATCGGAATAGACGCAAAAGAGTTTCCATTGTTCAAAAGTACAGCTTTGAGGCTTCGTTTAGAAGAGTCAATAAATAACCTCCACTCTTCATCTTTTTAAATATTAGGTTTCAATTCATTCATTAATCCTCTCACATCTGTACAGAATGTCATCGAGTTCTCTGAATCTTTGGCAAAGAACTTACGAAACTTCTCTTCTCTATTCCGATAAACATAAGCCTTGGTCCCCTTGGACAACAAATTCTTATCAAGGAAGATGGGATGTAAATATGATGGCAGATTTTTGCTGGATGCTTAAAAGGGAAAACGAGTCAGAAACGGAAAAAAGAAAAAGAAAACCGCTGCATAGATCTTTTGAAGATAAAAGGGTCCGTTACAAGAGAAGAGAAGTATAAATTCTATCACTTTGCACACCAAACTCGAGTAGTCGGAGCAATTCTAATTTTGGATTTGGAGTCAGCGACCCTCAAAACCATAGAAATACTAGTTACATTTTTTTAAACTGCGTTTTCTTGAGTTTGACCTCCAGATGACCTTGAACCTGATGTGCTTGGGTCACGGAGATCACGGATTTGGATTCAGCAACCGTCAAAACGTATGGAAAGAGTTTTTTTATTCATTGAAGACGTACTTCTGTTTTTTCAAAATGGTCATACTAATTTTCATGGGATCAAAATACAATGACCTCGAAATGACCGCTGGATTCACGATAAAAAAAATTGAAAAAATTGTCTCTGAACGTAATTTTTTCCGTACTTTCAAAATCTGTAGTCAGAATTCAACTTTTCGTGCAATATGCATGTTTGACCTTGAAATGACCTTGAATCTGGCGTGCTTGGGTCAAGGGGATGACGGATTTATGTTCAGCGACCCTCGAAACCATAGAAATACTAGTTACATTTTTTTATACTACTTTTATTCGAGTTTGACCTTCAAATGACCTTGATCCTGACGTGCTGGGGTCAAACTGACTGCGGATTCGGATTCAGCGAGGCAAAATACGTGGGAATATATGTGTGTTGTTTTTGATACAGACTACTTTTTATTTTTTGTGTGCCTGTGTTATTTATCTGTGTATTTGTTCGATATTATTATTGTTTATTTTTACAGGTAAATTATCTATGGACACTGCATTAAAACAATTGAAAGAGACTATAATTTCACATGCTATTGTCGATTACACAACTGAACAAATAATTAGAGTTATTAACATTAATGATTTACAAATAGATCCAAAGCCTAAGCATAAGCTTCAATTCTACGATAAAAAAATTTATCAAGCTAAAGGAATCAGCAGTGATTTTTCAGATGTGATTATCTATGCCTTAGGGAGTAAGTATATATACCATGCTACGGAATTTTTTTTTCAAAACAAATACTGTATGTCCATAATTTTCAGGTGAAGAGGAAATGCGCACAAAGTGTCAGTCTATTGAGAATAATTCTTTTGCTTTAGTTTATATTGTTGATCAAGATATAATTAGAGTAGTTGCAGTGTCAGCCATAGAAGAATATCAAGTCTCGCCTCCCAAAAGTTTATCAGATTTCAACCTTGAAATAACATACAATTATATAGAGGCGTCTGAAGACAGATCCATGCACGTTCAAGTTCTGCAGTTAGGAAGTAAGTTTTTCACTTACAACTTGATTATTGCGTTCAAAGAAATTTACAGTATAATATATTTTGCATTTAATTGATAAGGTTGTCTCATTGATATTTTATTTTTTGCAAGATTTTCCCAATTGTGCAAAGCTAATAGATGAGTACAACAAACTAACACATGCCCTGATTATGTGGAAAAACAGGAAGAATGCAAGAGATTATTCCAATTGCAGATATAAAGGAATTTGAAGACCAGTATCCAGAACATTCTACTGATTTCGATAAAGACAGACCATATTCAGGTTTATTGACAGGATCAAAAAGATACGCTGCTATACAAATTGTTTCATTTGGTCGTAAGTCATAGTTTTGTTTATTAAGATGTAACATTTTATCAGCTTTTTCATTTAATAATTTTATTTCTATTTCAAGATCCTGTGATTTTCAAGTTTTTAAAAAATAATTCCACGAAAAGATTAAAAGCCACCAAATTTAGTGTAAGTTTGATTGAAGCATGCAATCATTCTGCTTCAGGCAGTGATCAAGAAAAAAACAGTGAAAGTTCTGATTCAGTACTGAGGTCCAACAACGATGAAATAAATCATAATGAACATGTAACAAATTTAACTATTCATCAGTATTCGCCATATCATTTTTTTTTAAATTATTAATTCTTACATGTTCGTACAGAGACGTAAAAAATACAAAAAGAAAAACAGTAGACTCATTCAACGTTCATCAAAAGAAAAAGAAGAATTTACAAGAAAAAAGGACTTATTTTTGCAAAATAATAAACAAACTCCAAATACTCACCAGTCACCAGATTCTGAGAGTGAAATTTAGTGGAACAGATTGAAAATATAAACGAAAATCCTGAGTTATCACAAAATAGTGAAGTTATTTCTAGTTCAAACAATAGACAATCTCTCGCTCCTTTAAACGCAGCAAATATAGGTAAGGTATAAAAATAAATATTGAAATGAATAAAAAGTAATATATTTATTTTGTGTCTTGTATGTTTTGAAGATTTCAATGGAGGGCATAGTTCGACTCTTTCTACTTTGACCGGGGGTAATAATTTTCAAAGTAGGAGCCTTCATCCTAAAAATACTTCATCAAAGCCACGTTCACACCAAAGAAGATATTCTCGTGTAAGAAACTATAGTTCAGAAGAAGAAAATAAATGTGGTCAACGTAAAGGCAGATCAACTCAAAGAGTTAGAAAAAGACTTACCTAGGAAAAACCAGTCTGTCAAAGCTTCGATTTTCAATGGAATTATTCATGATGCTTCATAAGATAGCAGTACTGGTTCTACTGAGGAATACAGCATGTTTGAACGCATCAAAGAAGTCGATAATGAATCTAAAGAGGTTAGTGATTTTATTTATTTTGAGATAAAACTGTATGATGCGACCAATGATTTCCTACAACTACTTTACAGATCATCTACATCCATATTGGTTACAATTTGAAAATTCCATACCAAGATTGGAAAGATGCTAAACGTGATTCTACGGACGATTATTCACTTGTTCAGAAAATTTGCAGAAATTTATTTGGTAAAGATATTTTTGGAATTTATTTACAAAAAAAGTCTTACATGAGAGTGGTTAAAGGGCGACCAAGAAGACCGATAACAGAACCTGAACAAAAAGCAATTACAAGTGAGTTTTGCCCTTAATTTGTTTTTAAGCATTTGTAGATAAGTTTACATTTTTGTATTTGTTTACAGAATGCCTCCGATATTTTATTCTTCACCAAGCTCCTGAATTATTAAAGAACGTCCACTGCGCGATATCATTCATCGTAAAAACATTCGTAAGATATTGTCAGTTGAACTAAATCATCAATTTGATAAATTTCAAGTGGAACATACCAACCTAGTTACCTACGTTTCATCTAAGACATTCACTCAATATTATTGCTAGATTTTTAGATTGCATATGCTATTTATTAAACTATATTTCAGAGTTTATTTATGAATATGTAACACGTACGTAATAATTTAAGCCCGAACAACGTTGCGTCACAAATTATTTAAGGGGAAAGGCTCGGAAGGCACACTCGCTTCGTTGCGGAAAATTAACGAGGGCTATGTCGTCCGGTAATATCGATAATCGCAATGTAACTAATTACGAGAGAGAGAGGTTAAACAGAATAAACTCATCAGTTCAGCTATTTTACACTTTATTACAACAATAACGTACATACAGCGTTCGACGTGTGCGTCGGCCGAGTCCGGGCTAAGTTCGTTCCGTGCGAATTAACGCACAGGAGACAGAACATCATCTTACAACTTGTCCCGCGAATTCCGCGAGGGCGATGCGAGTTCACGCATGCAACCGCTCGTCCGCGTCCGGCCTATACGATGCTCGGAGAGAGAGAAATCGAGGCACGCACCGAGAAACAAAAAGGGTACCTGACCTTGGGAGGGACCGCTGCTGCAGAAGTCCGCGTCTTCCGGGCCAACGATGTCGTCCTCGAAAAGCGGGTTTCTGGATGGATGCAGATGGTCCTGTCCTCCTTTCCTATTCCTTTCACTCGATATGCTTATCGCACACTTCTCGGTCGCGAGGCTCAACTCTCCAAATTAATTGCTAGTCGAAGCCGCACTGACTGCGATCTCGCGCCTTCCGCGACGTCTTACTCGCCCCCCCCCCTCCCTATAGGTACTCAAAAACGGCCGAGCGCCGCCGGCTACGCACACATGTGCGATTCATGCCGGCGACACTACTTCTCTCTCTCCTTCTCTGCTCTCCGCTCTTGCCCTATCCCTCCAACGCCAGGAATCTCCGCCGATCAGGAATCAAACCTGCAACAAAGCCACATCGTGCGTCGATACTCGGTTTTAATCAACCAAGACCGATGTGGCAGCGGCTCAGGGGAAGGCACGCGGAAGAGAGAGAGAGAGGCGAACAGGGCGATCGAACTCAACGATCGATTCGCCCGGCACAAATATATAATTAAACAATAACTAATACTATGTATTTACTGTTAAATACGAAATTTGAAAAAAAAATAGTATCGTTTTAATTTTACATGTCGAATAAAAGAAAATATTTGACCAAAAAACAACATATACATTTTCATTCATTATATAATACCTTTAAAATTATTTCAGTAAATTGTATCCTAATAATGACATATAGTTTGGTTATTTATAGAAAAATAATAATAATCGTACAGAATTCGTACAAATTTTGTACAAATTTTGTACAAATTTTGTACAAATATCGTACAAAATGTGTACAAAATTTGTACCTTTATTTTTAGTGGGGTAATGATAATAGATTATAGGGTTATTTGGAAAGAACATACAATAAAATTAGATTGTTGTTTTTGACATATATATTAATAATTTTGAAAAAGTAAGAGGGGTGCAATTAATACGAGCAAGGGTTCAATTTTGTCGCCTTGTTTCTTTGCAAAAATATTAAGTATTACTAAAGATATCGCAGTTGCAAAAAACGAAAAAATTATCATAGTTTTTAATTTTTTTTTGGAACAACTGAAGGCGTTCAATTAAAATAATTAGCATTTTTGGAGGGTTTAATTAGAGATATTTCGAATAGTATTTTTTTTTACTGTCCATTACACTTTGCAGGCTATGGTAAGGGGGGTTATTTATTACCAGATTTGATATATCGCAGCCAACCATATCTACCAGAGAAAATGTAGTAAAATTTGTATATCGCTGAAAACAGTCATAAGCTATAAAGGGAGTAACAAATGAAGTGAAGATGATGAGAAGTATTGCTTTCATCTGTAAAAATAATGATTATTAATTCTGCATTTTACTTAATTATTATTGTAATTTTTCTATGTGCGATAGGCGTAAGCGATTTACGTGCACTGTTTGTGATTCGTTTTTGTTTATTTTTATTTTAATATTTTATGTTTCACCGACTTCCAAGACCAGGTGTGGACCCGAGTAGTGATTGTCTGTTAGTTTATTTGGTCTAGGTCCATTCTTTAAAAATACCCATTGACCAATTATGAAATTTTTTGAATTTGATTTTTTGTCATAATATAATTTAGATTTTTCTTTAGAAATTAGTCATTTTTCTCTGGCTATTTCATGAAGATCGTGTAATTGCTTTTTTAGCTTTTCAATATACCCTGAATAGATATAGGTAACGAATCTTGTCAAAAGTTCCCAAGGAGAGAACTGATGGCTACTATGCCAGCTCGTATTATAGTTAAACATGGCCCACTCTACGTATTCGTCCCATTCCTTGGTCTTGGTAACAAACATTTCTAAATATTCAATTAGTGACAAGTAGATTCTTTCTACATTATTAGTTTGTGGATGATATGCTGTGGTAGTTATATGCTTAATTTTAAAGCGGGTTGCAATGTGTTTCATAAGATTAGAAATAAAGTTAGTATCGCAGTCACTAACGATAACGTTGGGTGATTCAAAAGAGCAGATAAGTTTTTTAATAAGGAAAGTACACATGCATGTAAGCACATAGGTGTTGGATGCATTAGTCTTCAAGGGGACCGACGATGTCTATACTGACTTTAAAAAATGAAATTGGCGGAGTATCGGTATGATTTTTTATCATTTTTTGTCTAGTTGTTTGCCTGATAACTTTTCGTAATTGGCATAACAAGAATTTTTGGATAAATTGCTAGACATCTTCTTTTACATGAGTCCAGTAGTATTTATTTTTTGTTCTTTTGCAAGTACGATTGCAGCCGTTGTGTCCGCCTATAGCAGAGCAATGCGCTTCCTTCATTATTTGTTGGCATTTTTCGATAGATGCGAAGCTGATTAAGACTTGGTAAACAATTATTTTAGCTTGAGAAGATCCTAATGTGTTTTTCATCATGTGTCGTATATCAAAGAAATTCACGAGCTCGATAGTTTCGCTTTTTGCTATGCTGAATGTTTTGATGTTATTTTGCATCAGCATTTCAGCGAGCAATTTGAAAACTGTATCGAGGATTGTTTTAATGTTGTTTATTGTTTCTATTTTTTCATTACGCAATGGTATAACGTTATGATATTTATTTTTTTCTTTGATTAGGTTAGGTATTGCTATGGTTAATTTATTTATATTAGGTAGCTTGTTTTGATTCTGCAAGTTCAGTGCTCATTTGTCTAATAATTTCCCAAGTACGTCAGTAAAGTATAGGTAGTTATCCTTTTTCATGGATAGCGTATCTCGGTAATATATAAAGTTTTCATTAGGTAGGATATCTTGTCGTGCAAATTGACTACTTTCGGAGTCGGAGTATTTGTCCGTTACGTCAGTCAGTAGTTCTTAATTTTTTGTTTCCTGTTGAGGCTGTGTCTGTTATTATGTCCGAGATGCAGGTGGGGCTTTTATTCGTTTTCGGCATAGCCGTTTGTGCGTCAATGTCATTTCCTTCTTTTTTTTTTATTGAGTTCTCGTACGTTTCCTATTCTGTTGACATTAATTGCTTAGCACATATATCAGTATTTTTATTAGGTGCGGCTTCCTCGCTTTCGGGAGGTGGTCCGATCTTGTTCGCTTTTTTCTTTTTTTGACGGGGCAGGAGGGACCTAATGGCCTCTCGATATTTCCTACTCGGCTTTGCGCCTTTAGTCCGACGCGTAGTCATGGCTAGTATATTTTTATGTGTTTCTTGCTTACTTTCGGGACATGTCGAATCGATCATTAAAGTTTTAAGATCATATCTGGTGAGCTGTAGTTGTTCTTTTAACTGTTCAATTTCTTGCGCCGGGGTTCGTGATAAAGCATCTACGTTTACGTTTGATGATTCTTTTTTATATCTGACTTTGAAGTTATAATTTTGTAACAGTAGTCGTTGGTATATGACTTGAGAGCCTGGGTTGTTTAAGGAATATAGGTGTACCAACTGTCAGTGATCTATGATTATAACGAATTTTCGTTCGTATAAGTATAGCCTGAATTGTGAAATGTTTCATACCATTGCTAAAAGTTCGAGCCGTATTTCCGGATAGTTGCTTTTCAGTCGGTGTCAGTGTGCGTGATATGTATACTACAGGATACTCGTGATTATCGTCGTTGAGCTGAGACAAAATAGCTGAGACAGAGATCCGACGATATCATTTTTAGATGTGTCTGTTGTGAGAAAAAAAAGTTTTTTCGAAATCCGGATGTTTTAGCATAGGCGATTCGTATAGCTTTTCTTTCACGATTTCAAAGGCTTTTTTTGCTCTTCTTCCCAGATGAATGAATGCCCTTACCTCAGTAGGTTGGTTAATGGTTTAGCGATTTTTGCAAAATTTTCAATGAAATTGCTATAGTAGTCTGTTAGACCAAGCCATTGTTTAACGTTTTTTGGCGTGCGTGGTGTAGGAAATTCTTTGACAGCGCGTATTTTATTATTACAAGGGCGTATGCCGTCTTTGGAGATAATATGGCCGAACTATTCAATTTTTATTCTTAAAATCTTACATTTTTTTGGTTGTAATACGAGATTAGCTTCGC
The DNA here is from genome assembly GCF_024137745.1 of Phymastichus coffea. Classification (NCBI taxonomy): domain Eukaryota; kingdom Metazoa; phylum Arthropoda; class Insecta; order Hymenoptera; family Eulophidae; genus Phymastichus; species Phymastichus coffea. The sequence continues at coordinate 1,018,467 of NW_026706846.1, forward strand.
GTAAATGTTCCATTAATTCCGTTATAGTTTTTGAATGTCCATCAAAAGTTTTAGAGTAGACGCATATGTCGTCGAGAAAAACTACCACATATTTTAAACCAGCTACTAATATATTTACTAATGATAAAAAGACTGGCTCGTTTGATTTGAGTCCAAACGCCGTACGACAGAATTAATATAGTCCCGATTGGTACTGAAATGCTGTTTCAGTACCAATCGTTCTCTTTTCATATATATTTAATGACATGGCGAATACATATCCAATGAGGAAAATAGCTGTGCTGCTGCCATTCATTCAAATAGATCTATAGCTAGTGGTACCGGAATATTATAATTTGGAATTACTTTATTTAAGTAATCGAATACTATACGTGAGGGCTGTGTTCCGCAGTCTTCGGTATTTTTTTGGGCACGCAAAAGACTGGCACGTAGTATGCCCTCGTAGATTTTTCTGTGATACCTTTACTTAGTAAATCTCGTATTTATTCATTAATAAATTTATTTATTTCTAAGGGGTGTCTGAATTGTCTTAGTCTAATTGAAACTTCTGAAGTAGTATTAATTTCGTGTTCAATTAGATTTGTAGCTTCCAATTTGTCTCCTTTTGAGTAAAATCGATCGTTGTATATGATGATGATGTTTTCTATGCGTTTTCGCCATTCTTGCTGAATATGATTAGCATGAATGAGACCAATGAGAAGCAAAAGTTGTTCTAATCTTTCATTTTTATTTTCTACCGTGTTTGTTGTTAATATAATGGCTGATTTTGTATGCGTGGGGAAAATTTGTGATTTCCGCCTGATCAGAGTGCGCGCTGTTATCAGAGCGTTTAGAGCATTACTGATCATGTGTGCTTGTTGTAAGCTCTCTTTTGGATCCATAATTGGTTACAAATTCTTGTTAAGCAGTTCGCTTAAGTATGTTTGGTTTGTTCCTAATTCTATTGACGAGGTTTTGATAAACTGATTGATTTGTTTGATTAATTGTCGTAATTCTGACTTATCCGACTTATCTGATATTTCTGATATTTCTGACTTATCTGATTTTTCTGATTTTACTGACTGTTTAATAATTTCGGATAATTTTTTCAGAACTTCTAATAGGTCTAATTCATCCGAGATTTCATTTTTATTATTTTGTTCTGATTGTAAGTTTTTTTTAGGCGATTGCGGACTCAGTTTTACAGTTTTTTTGGGAGCGGAAATTGATTCTTCCTGGTATTTGGAATAATCATTTACGGATAATTTCTTTAGAAGGTAATGGTTAGATTTTGCTTTTGTCAGGGGATGCTTTCCTTCGATGCACTGTGTTGTCGTTTTGAGTTCAAGGTTTGAAGCAGTTTTATAGCTTTTACTGCTATCCATGCAGCGATGGCCTTTCAGGTTACCGTGTTTTTTTTGTGTGCCTTGTGAGTTGGCATTTTTTGTTGTTTCGTATCTCTTTCTGTTCACGTTCTGGCTTTGCTATTGTCGAGGTTAAATTTTATTTACTCGCGTCCATGGTGTTTGGTATTTCTTTTTGTTCTATAGCGGACTTTTTGTGTTGTGCTATTGGTTTTTGTGTGGCGGGTATATCTCGTACATGATACGGGTGCCGAGAAGGATTGAATTTTGTTTCAAAGTTGAAGAAACAGTTATTAATTCTTATATGATTTTTTGAATAGTCGATTTGGGCGTTGAATATACTGAATGCATAGTTTCCGACTATATCATCTTTGTGAATAGGAAAGCTATCAGTTACTTGATGGAAAGTTACGTAAAAGTTATGAAGTAGTATCGTTATTTTGCCAAGAGTTAACATGCTTTCTTGGGTGATTCCTTTCAGTTCTAAAAATAACGTAATTGGTTTTTTTGATATTTTTGATATTGAGACTACTGCGCCTGTGTGTACTAAAAAACGTAGCATGTCTATACAGATTGTTGGTGATTGATTATTAAGAAGTAATAAAATCGTTTTTTGTACTTGGTGATTTATTGTTGGGTTAATCGATACCGTTTTTATTGCGATTCTCGAGTCGCACCGTTTACCCGAGAAACTTTGCCTTTTCCCGTTGTTTGTAATTTTTCATTGTTGAGTTTTGTTTTCTGACAGTCTGATTTTCAGTGGCCGGACTGTTTACAGTAATTACAAATAGATGGATCTGTTTGAGGTGGTCTTTGTTGCGTATTAGTATTTTTAATTGCTGTATTAGTATTTTGTGATTGCGTTGGATTTCGGTGGATGGTATAGCTTGTTTGCGATATTGTTTCAGGAGTAGTATTTATTTTGATGGAGCGCTGAGGTTCCACTCACGGTGAGCGTTTGTTTTTAGAGTATTGATCTGCTTGACGCTGTTGTATTGGTATACTTTGGCTTTACGGGGCGCGGAACTAGCAAATTTTTGCTGTATGATTCGGTTTATTACAAATTTTGGAGATTTCTGTATGTTCATTGTTTTGTAATGTACGTCTTCGGTTTTCAGTTGCAGTAGCGTTATTATTGTTTCAGATAGTTTCTTGGGCTCTTATATGTTAAATTCTTTTTTGGTGTCAATTGCCTTTGCTGTAGCCTGTTCGAGATTGACTGCGTCTCCTATGCGTGCTTTAATTACCGAGTATAGTCCGCGAATGAAGAATTTTACTTTATCTTTTTCTAACTGTTCGATAAATCCGCAGTGGTTACGTTTTTCTTTGATTGCTGTTTCAAATAATTCGTCGGCTACTGATTTTATTCTGTTAGCAAATGTTACTACATTTTTGCCGCGTTGTTGTTTTAAAGTAGCTAGTTCACCTAATAGCTGATTACAGGTTTTTGTGGATCCGAATATTAAATTTAAGTATTTTATAAGGTGTTCGATGTTCATGAAGTTTTTTCCTTGCACGCTTTTTTATGCTTCACCGTCGAGGCGCATTTTTAAGATTTTAGCTAGGTCACCTTCATTTACTGCGGGCACTATGCTAACTGCTTTGCGACATCTGTCTATAAATTGATGTAACGGTATATTAAATCCGTTGAATTTTGGTACAAAAGTGATTGCATCTTTAAGGCTAAAATTTTTTATTTGTTATACTACGCTACATTGCGATGAGTTTATTATTGTTGTTCGGTACGTGTCCGGTATAAAGTACGCGGTGCTAGGTGTGTTAGAAAATTGTAATATTTTAGGTGTGGTTACGTAGCGTATATTATTTTTCGGTGTAAATTCCCAGGGTGTGTTCTATTCATTAGATTTATTATTACTAAGTGTAGGTTGTATGTTTTCGGAGATATTATTTTGATCAAGTTGCGGGATGTGTGTCGGTGGAAAGATTTTATTGTCGTCCGCGATAATGGATTTGTACAGGGTTTCCGCGCTGATTAATTCGAGTGTCGGAATTTCAGTAGCTTCTAATTTTTTTCTTTCTGTATCTTTGTCTACGATAGCTTGCAGTAAATTTGTAGGATTAAGATTTTTAGATTTAAGCTCGATTAGAATGTCAAATATTAAATCGGCCTTACAGATTTCGTTGAGTGGTTCTGTGTTCATGTAATCTTTTAAATTAAATTTTAATCGTTGTAGTTCTTGTAAGCGTGTGATTTCTTTTTCTACAGTGGGCGTAAATCTATTTTATAGGTATGTAATACATTCTGATAGCGACGGTACTCTATTTTGCGTGAATGTTCTTTCAATTTCATATATTTTACGTGTAATAATTTCGTGTGCAAGTGCTTGACCGGTTTGCTGATTTGAAATTTTGCTAGCGTTTTTAATTATTACATCTATACCAAATAACGTTTAGGCGTCAGGTTCAAAGCGGATAGGTAGTGTTTTAGGACTAAGTGCGAGCTCGTGAAAGTATATGATAACTAGAACATGAATGAAATAATGGTGATTTACATGCATAGAGTATTTAATAGTTTAAGTATATTCTTACCTTGGGTATTGTATGTTAGTAATTAATTACAGTAAATCTCTGTTAAATAATTTGCATGGTACGTTGTTTGACACAAAAGATAAAGTTAAATAAATAATGCTAGATATTCAAGTGACTCTTTTAATCTAAGTTTAAAGTACAAATACAACTTATACTTAAGTAATCTCAGATTTTAATTGAAGAGCGATACAATATTTAAACTGACAGAGTTCAGGTTTATCGGAACGTAAAGAGAGACAAAAGTCGAAGATCGAATGAAACAAGTTAACAGAAGAGCAAGATCGTAAGAAAGCGAGTATAGCGGCGAAAGGCTCCTACATAAACTTGGAAAAAAGAGCGGTCTTAAAATCTCACGTCACACTTGTTGTATCGAAAAATATTGTTTGATACTTGTGCAAACGTCCACACGAGGATCAAATCATTTTCTCGCAAAAGTATCTAAACATAATAAACCAGTGCGGAAAAGTAGATTACCTTCCGTGTGAGATTTACGTCCGAGTGAAGCGAGTGTGGGAAATCACACGAGACAAGGATCTCTTTTAGGTATATTTTAGGTACGATATTTTTTTCATACAACGTACGGAAAGTTTCAATTTGAATGCACGTATCTGTTCGAGCTTGCGAGAAAACGAACTTCCCGCATGCAGCATGGAAAAATATCCTTCAGCGTACTCGTTCTTTCTGATTCATCCATAGTGTTTATAACATTTTGCAGTCTTGCTGTAGCCGTATTCTATTTGTTTATTTAATCAATTCATAATTACTATGCGCTTTTCTTTGGAATCTTTAGATTAGCGCTTTAAATCTTTATAATTTAAACTAAATATTGAGCAAAAATAACCGATCTAAAGATAGACATTTATGTGAGGGCCTCTACGCTGTATAATTTTATCATGAATACTTATTAAATATTAATTTTTGCTACAATTTTTAAGTCATCCAACCTTAAGAATAATACAAGATTGTATTTGTTCAAAACATCTTCTCTTAATTAGCTCATTCATCATTTACTGACTCGTATAGCTTACAAAGAGTAGCTATATTTATAGTTTTTTTTAGTTTCGGGATTCTCGGATCATTTTTGGGTGCAGCAATTTACGTTAGTCATTACATTTCTTAGTGGTTTGTCAGTATAAGCATGCAAGATGGATAGATAAAGTACTTTATGGTGTTTCAGTGAAGTTTATAGTAAAAAAATAATTATAATTTTTTAAGTAATTAAACCTTGTATATAAAGTAAAATTTGAACTTTATTTTTAGTTGAACCTTTACATGCGTACCAATAGCACTTAATCTGGCATAAATTACAAATGCAGTATTTGATATTGATTTGGAAATGTTATGTTCTTACTTAAAGTTAATTTTTATTGATAATTAAATTTATGATTATAGTTATTGAAAAACAAATAAGGGATTCTAGAAAAGCTGGTAACGGAATTAGTCATGAGACAAATTATGTTCAAATTGGATATGAAAATAAAAACAATAAAACGGTAAATCTTTGATCAAATGAGATAATTTGTGATGATTTGGCATATGAAATATTTAAAATAATTCTCATGATATCCTACGAAATGGGAATGTAGCTAATTTTATTTGTTGTATATCTAATGACAAGCCGCTTCACATTTACTATGTATGCGTTGAATCTCATAAGCGTTTCACCACATATTTAAATTCAAACGATAAAACTGAAAATAAAATAGAACGATTTATCGCTATAATTGTTTCGTTCTCAAAGTTATCATGTGATTTATCATCATTTTCTTCAATCTGGGATAATAAATCTATTTGTGCGAATGACATAAAATTGATGGGAAAGGGAGGTTCCTTTCTTGCCCCTAGAAAATAACTCTTAAAAACATAGAATTTTTAAAAAGTTCTCTAAACAACTATAGATTCATGGCTTATTTTTTTGCGAAAAAATATAATTTAATTACTATTGATTTTGAATTTAATTTTATAAAAATGATAGTGAAGCTCCGATAATGGTCAAAATCTTAATAATAATTTTAGTATTGTGTGACGGTAAACGTCTTATTAGCGCTATCACCTCAACCATACGGCTGCCTGCGAGAGCAGCACCTACGGGTTGGGGAAAATGGAATAAGGGAACTCGGTACGAGACGGGACGGAACGCGCGTGAATATAAATGAACCAGTCGAGGATCAGTTATCTGAGCATCCAGCCGCAGTTAAGAAAAACCAGAGTTTTCCCCAGAGTTTTCACGAGAAATACGAAGTGAGCTAGCCAGAATTTCCAGGACGTTGCGTGGAAATGACACCTCCGAGAAATTTGTTTTCGTCGCTGTGTTAGCGAGTGTGTGTGAGTGAGCGTGGGTGAAGAGTTTCGCCATCGAGGGCGAAACCGGGAGCGGACAGTTTTCTGTGAAGGACTGATAATGAGCTTGTCTCCTTTCCCCCTCGCTAGTAGTGCGACCGATACGAAGGTAAGCTGGCCAGCTTTATATCGCGACTTTGTCTTATTTTTCTCACAACTACGCGGAACTAATTGCTAATCCCTCGTACTTTGTAAGAATCCATAGCGTGCATGTGCTAACCCTGCGATCAAAGAGCTGTGATCGCTCCGACGCTACATGTTATTGACGCGCACGCAGTTCGTAAATATAAACACGCGGGCCAAGTGTACTGTTGAGAATAGGTAAATAAACTAACTCGCATGTGATGCACATTATAATTTTGCTGTTATTATTTCTCACTAGTAGCAAGTTGGTTGATTGACTCCCATCCCCTCCTGCTCTCTGATTAGTGAATTTGAACGTTTCGACAACAACGCGCGCTCTTCGATATAATTGCACGAATAAATAATCGAAATAAAAGACGGACCATTCACCCCGTTACAATTGATAAAAGTTTGAATGAATTCATCGATTTTTAGATTATAAAAAATAATATAATAATATTTGTGCTATTTTAAAAATGCGCGAAAATATTTTACTTCGACAATATCTTTATATGAACTTATAGTCAATCTCGGTCTGTGTAGTAGAATCTTATCTCCAAGCTATCTGTGCATTTCAGGTCACGAAATAGCATAAAAAAGTATTTATAAAATATTGTTTGTTGTAAAATAACCACTGTATATTAAAAATGACGAAATGTTGAATAGGTACACGTAGGAAGAGGAAATATAATAACTACTGAAATATACATTAATTTGATTAGAAAATCAAAGAAACCGTATTAATTCGTATCTAACATATTGAGAAGTATGTTCAAGAAGGTTTTACTCCACAGTACTATTACTGGAAGACACAGTAATAGGGCTCTTGGTTCTTGCAAAAAGTCCATGGAAATAGCAGCAAAGCCTGACGTTTTGAACTCAGAAATATTACTTGTACGAGGGTGGTTCGATAAGTACTTAGCCTACAAAAGAAAAAAGAAAATTTTGGAAAAGTGGCGTTTTATTTTTCAACATAGTCTCCTTTTAGTTCGATACACTTGGCCCAGCGATGCTCCAACTTCTTTAACTCGTCTGAAAAATACGTTTCCTCGAGGTCTGAAAAGTAGGCTTCCGTGGTAGCGATTACCTCCTCATTCGACTCAAATTTCTGTCCGGCGAGTGAGTTTTTCAAGTTTGGAAACAAAAAGAAGTCGCACGGGGCTAAATCTGGAGAATACGGTGGATGGGGCAGCAGTTCGTAGCCTAATTCGACCAATTTGACCGATCTGCCAATACGAGATCGTGAATTTTTGTCACGTTATCCTCCGTGGTAGCCGTTTTTGGAGCACCTGGACATGGCTCTTCAAAAATCAACGTGCGACCATGTTTAAACTTGTTAAACCAATTTTTGACGGTCGCCATCGAAGGAGAAGAGCCACCGTATACAGCAGCCAAGCGCTTTTTGATTTCGCTGCACGATTTCCCTTCCAAAAACAAGAATCGAATCACCGACCGATACTGCTCTTTTTACATTTTTCAAAAATCAACGGACACACTTGCTTTCACACGCTCTCAAAAATAAACTACAACTCCGATCCGGCTGAAATCTTGACAGTAACCATCTAGAAGGTGATAGAATATTCTACGTGATAGAATATTTCTTTTGCTAGAGTGGCGCCATCGGGCGATGAGACTAAGTACTTAAGTACTTATCGGACCACCCTCGTATGCAAAGATAAAATATAACAATTATCTTAACCGTTTCTTTCTGTAAAAGCATGAGTGACCTACATCAGGCAATCTGATTGGTTGATTCAGAAAATAGAAATATTATTGATGCATACAAAAATAAAGCGATATCCAGCATTACAATTGATCGACATATAACGAGACGTTTATATGCTTAACGTCTTATTCCAATCAACCTCAATTCGTTTTGTTTTCAATCGAATTCGATTGATTTGAAATTGTAATGCAGCTTAATCACAATTTCAGATTTTTACGGTCATTGGTTGAAATTCGAATACAAAAAAAATGTACCAAAAATGAACTGGAAGAATTTAATTTACATAAAATTTTGTTTTTGCATCAAAGTGTTTGAGTTACCTGAAGCGCCCAAAAGGAGTAAAGAAAAACAAAGGTATAGCCAAATAATTCCTTCTGTAACGAGGTATGAATTCTGTTTTAATTCCTTTGTCCCGCCTAATGCGCAGTCGTACTGGAATGCTCGCGACGAGATCGAATTATTCAATTTTGTTAACTAACCGAGGAGTAGGGAAGGACGGGTATCAGTCAACCAACTTACTAATAGCAAAAGACAAAAGTAAATTAATGTTTCAATCACACACAGGCTAGTTTATTTACTATATAATCTACAACGCATTTGGCCCGCGCATTAACGTTTATTCGATGTGCGCGACAATCTTACGCGCTGCCATTTCGTTTTCAGTCGCTCGTTCGAATTACTCGCTTGCGCGCTCGCTCGCTACCGATTTCTTTATGTTCGCAGACGTGAGGAGAGAGTTAAGATATTACGCGCGGTCGTTTAGCAAAAATCATAACGCGAAGCTGGCCAGCTTACCTTATACGTTTAGTCGCGCTATCAGGGAGAGCAGTTTAGCGTCGCCTCTCAACGCGAAGCTCAGGTTGCCGCTTTTCCAAATCAAAAACGCTTTCTCTGTCGTCCTGCTGCTTTCGTCGAACCAGCTCGTTAATTTCGTAGCTGGCCTACGATGGCGTGTTAGCGGCGTTATCACAATAACAGCAACAACAAAAACTATTGGCAGTCCACGAATCCGATATCTATACACTTTGCTATAACTGCCGCACTCACTCACGCTATTACCGGTGCTAGAGTTATTGTTCTACTTGCTGCTGCTGATTCTAGCGTTACTCTTCGACTCTAGCACGCTGTTAACCAAGACATAGATATTTCTCGACTCTTGCGTTAATCCTCGACTCTCGCACGCTGTTTACAAAGCCAGCGGTACTCCTCGACTAGTCCTTCTTTCTTCGCACGCGTTCCACCCCATTTCGGATCGAGTTTCTGTTTTTAACTTCCCCCGGCCGGTAGGTGCTGCCCTCGCAGGTAGCCTCGCGATTGAGACGGTAGAGCAAACCAGACGTTCACCGTCACACTTCATATAAATATGTAGTCGATGCTTCTAACGTCTATTTTTTTGAAACTTGATGTATACTTTTATATATTTAGAAAAAATTTCAATCTCAAAAGTCAATATTTAGGAAATAGTTAGATACCTGAGATATTGAGCATCAATAAAAAACTATCAAATTTTATGTACAATATATTTTTCTATCAATAGATAAAAAGAAAGAAGACCAAGAAACAAATGACATTTCAGAAGAATAGGAAGAATTTATTGGAAATGTAAATGATGACGTGGAAAATGATAGTCAAGACTCTCAAGCACTTAACAAGCAACCATCATTCCAAAAAACATATGTCAATAAGACCGCAGATGTAGATGGCGAAATTATTGACTCTGATGAAATGGTAACGGACGACGAAGGAAACGATCCCTTATAGCTCATTTACCACCATTTGATTGTATGAAAAATGCAGATAATTCTGATACTGGAGTTTCTGATGTATGATTTTAAGTACATATTATATGTATTATGTAAGAATTTTGATAATATTTATAGTTTTTATAATAAATATTCGAAATTAAATTTATCTTATAAATGCCTAATTTTCTATCGAAAAATATATTTTTATCTTAAATTGATCTAATTCCAAGCGTATGCCTTCATTAATTATTTCCAGTTTTGTAAAATAGTTTTATAAAATGCGATTTGCTATTTTAATGTAGAAAATACAAATGACACTATTACAATTGTCATAATTGTGAAAATAGAAGAATCGGCTAACGGTTCGGCAAGACTTGAAACTCTGAAGGATTATTATTTTTTTATTTGCATTGTGTATTGCTTATCTTTGTTAATGTTCTTTGCTATCTCTTTATATTCAACTTAAGATGGATCAATCATCTCCCATGATTTTTTGCAATTTGCATTGTTTTTACCAAACTTGAATAAAACAATCTTGAAATATCCATATTTGTGTTGGTATCATAAAATTATGAGGTAAACTATGTAAATAAGAAGTTATCGTATCACGAAAAAATGTTCTTATTCATGTGGGTTTATGGGAAAAGTTATATTTCCTAGACTTAATTGACGATAACTATATGCCTATTGGATAGTTCTCAATAATAACCTAATAATTTGTAGACTTTAATGAGGATTATGATGATGATTTAATGAGGATTAAAGTAGTAAAGAGAAAAAGAGGGATAAACCATTAAAAAATTAAATAAAAAGAAAATATACTTTGAAACAACACATATTTAATAAAAGATAAGACAACTGAATCAGCTGATATTTTCTACTCATGCGTGATATAGAATTGGCAACGTTGTACAGTGCACACAGGCAGGGGCGCGAAACGTGAATAAATTTGTGATCGACCAGTTTTAAGGACATTTTACATGCGTAGGTTAATTAAATAAATTGCAACACATTGCTATTTAAATATCGTAATAATACTTTATTAATATTTTATCATCAATTATAACTTTTAATTTTAATCATTTATATTATTTAACAAATAATATCATGTATAGCAGTTATCGCTTAAAGTTTACAAAGAAATAGCCATATCGACAACATTAAAACGTAAATAATTGACTAAATAATAGTAGTTTTACAAAGAAAATCACATTTTCTTATATATAGAATAGAATGGTATTAAAACAGTTTAATGTAACTTGATTATTGAATTAAAAATTGACTCTATAATCTTCTTGTTATTAGTAACACGTTGTTTCGCGTTTACACATTCAGCTAACATAATAGTCAATCCCTTAATACTGTTTGAGAACGTTTTTTTGAGGATTGTTCTATCAACGGCAGCGTTGACAATCTTGCTTTTCATATCTGTTGAACAATTAATATCTTTCAAAGTATTTTACATTTCACTTTTTTTTGGATCTTTCTTTAATCACATTTTTGGCAATAACCCCAATAACACAAAAACGTTTTAAAAACGTTTCAAAAACGTTTTCTGGAAAACTTTTAAACGTTGATGATTTTAGTGAAAAAAACGTTATCAAAACGTTTTTAAAACATAATATATGTCCGCGAGTAATACGTTTTGAATACGTTTTACAAACGTTTTAAAGATTGAAGTTTCTAGTTTTGAGAACTCATAATCAAAAAATTTTTCAAGCAACATGTTCTACTCAATCCTTATGAATACCAAAAAAAACTTTTTTATGAAATTTTTTCAGGATTTTTTTTTAGTCTATGAACTTGGAAAAAGTTTTTCTAACTCAGACACTATATGGATCGGTGAAATTGATTGATGAAAGGTTCACGTCGAACTTGTCGGACAATCGCCCGATCATCGCAAACAGTCGTGACACGAGGGCGACTTTGTCCAAGGCGACGATTGTATTGGATCGTCTTCCGGTATCGCGCATACGTTCGAGATACAACGGATTAACTAACACCCATCTGGATAGCAACATCACGTTGACTGTAACCTTCTTCAAGCAGGGTGATCAAACGAGAAACCTCCGGTTCTGATAAATGCCGTCTAGCCATGATCGAAAATCAAAATGAATTTTTGATTTTTGCAAATTTATGAATTTTTTTTTTGTAATGCAAAAGGAGTGGTTTTGAAAAAAAAAACTGTTTTTTTTTAGCGTTGTAAGAGTTCACGAAAATTAATGATAAGCAATTTCTGAAAAGCGTGTAGATCGAGTTCGAAATTCTATTGGGTATATCAACTTTATTTAAAATTTAATTCAGTTGAAGTTTACAAATCAGGAAAATCATGAAGTGCAATAACAGAATCGCGTTAAAAGGGGCAAAGATTATGATCATTTATGATCGTAAATCCGACCGGGCAAGCGCCATGTGGTACGCTTCGAGTAGTACTGATGCCGGCTGTAGTTTTTGTTCAAAATTTTTTGGAGTCATTAAAAAAAAATGTTTCAAAATTAAAAAAAAAATTTTTTTTGCCTTTTTTTCAAGATTATGATCATTTAAAGTCAAAATTGTGATCCTTTAATTTTTTTCAAAAATTCGATTGAATAAAACAAAATAACGGTTTGATCGATTGAGTTGATACTTTGTGGGGTTTTTGTGGGCATATTAAACTGTAAAAGACACAATTAACATTTCTGGTTTTCTCGATTGTCCCAACTTAGTGCTTGATTATCCCAAAAGCCACCAAATACCTTTTTTTTCTTGATTTTTCAAATTAATGTATAGAATAAAAAAAAAATTTTTTTTTTTAAAACAGTACAGTTTTTTGGGAAATTAATTCAAGATTTCAAAACCTACCTTCATTTTTTTGTGCAATCAGCGGTTTCTGAGATATTGATGGTTAAAGACAAAAAGATCCTTTTCCATTCAAAGTTTGATATCTTAGCGAGAGGTGGGGGTATTGAACTTTTCAAAAATGCAAATTAAAGCTGAATAAACAAGTTATCCGATCCATAAAGTGGGTGAGTTATAAAAATTTTTTCCAAATTCGTAGACTAAAAAAAAATCCTGAAAAAATTTCATAAAAAAGTTTTTTTTGGTATTCATAAGGATTGAGTAGAACATGTTACTTGAAAAATATTTGATTATGAGATCTCAAAACTAGAAACTTCAAACTTTAAAACTCTTTGTTTAAAATTCCAGTACGACCATTTTCAAGGGAAATACAGCCAGTTAAAAAGCGTCAAATTTTTTTTGATCCTTTAATTTTTTCCACTAGTGTACTATTGAATATATTCATTTTATACTTAATATATGTGTCAAATTCCAAGCTTAACGTTCAATTACTGTTGAATAATGGAATGCTCAAAATTAATTTTACTTTGGTTCTTGGGCTTCTAAAATTAATCGTCTCTCCTCTTTGATAGCATCAATGCAACTTATGAGTAACTTCATCAATGGATTTACCTACAAATCTCTCCCATTGTTTCATTGAGTTGCTATAAATAGGTGGTACGTTCAGACCTGATAAAATCGTGTCTTTGTCTCTCCAATTCCTGCATCGACCATAGCTATGTAGCCGTCCTATCTATGTGCTATTTTCTTATTTAACTGAATTACTGCAACCCGCTGAACTCATCAATCTGTTTATACCAATTAGCATGTTAAACGGCGCCACCTCTTATATTATATGATTGCCTTAGTACCAGAGTCAAATTTCATGACCATATAAGGAGGGTAACGTCACCTACTTATAGATATAGATGTAATAGTTTTTGTTATTTTAGTAACATATGTTAATTAAGAGAAATTTTAATGAAACAAAGCATTTTTTATATAGATTTTAGGGCATAGATTTAGATTTTATAATAATTTTAATTGTGTTTAACTACTAAATTATATTAAATTTTTATATGCAAAGTTAATTTGTTTATTACATTATAAATATTAATTATTAGAATAATGCGGATACTCTAAATTCGTAATGGTTATCTAAGTAACATGATTAAGAAGTTGTTTCATGGATAACAGCTTAATTATTACTGTTATCAATAAATAAACAATTATTAATTTATTTAAACATATAATTGTTACGTCTTACTCATTGTGAGACGGGAAAATCATTTTTGGGTTGTGATTTCTCACTTTACCTGGGTAAGGAAAGATTGGTGTTGATTATAAATACTTATTTTCCTTGAATCTAAAATCCAATATTCAAGCGCCAATCCTTTCAGAAGGCTCCGTGAATACTTGATAAAAGATTCCACTCAGACCTATAAAGATCCTAATGATCCAAGTTCTGAGCGTTAAACTAATGTATCAAGTCTATTCAACTCGTTTTTCAACGAAAGGAAGCGATACGGAATTGGGAAGATGAATTGAGAAAGGGGAAGAAATGTGAAAATAAATAATTGAAATAAAACTTACTGTTTATTTTAGGTGGAGTCCTTTATAAAAAGATAATTCAACTAATTGTAAAATTTGAGCGTTGCACGCTCGCAAATTGAAACTAAAAACTAAGTTTCTAAAATAAAAGTATCCTTGGGCTTTAGTGAGAGAGAGTGAGTACTGCGATCGTGGCACTTCTTGCTGTGGGTGGCGTAGCAGTGATAAAGACTTCGCGCCTTACTTAGCACATTCCCTCAGGATGCGCTCTCTTTCAAAATAAGGCCGTAAGGGGCTTTGAAGGATTTGGGCATGAAAACTTCAAAACTGATTGGTGGAAATTTTGCCGCAATAGGGAAGCGTACAATTTTCTTAAGATAGATGGAGTTACTCATGCCAAATCGCGTATAAAGGTACTATTGCTTAAATTTAGAGCATGCAAGGACTTAACATTTTTTTATTACTTAATTATTATCCATTATATGTTATTTAATATATATATATATATATTGTAAAGGTGGAGTTTATCTGAAAAATGGGAAATTTATTTAAAACAAATTCCCACGATGCAGAGCAAACCGCCGCTCCGTTAAACACGTATGATAGTACATGTATTCGCCTTAGCGTCAGATGATTTATCCTAGTTGTCTTCTATTAAACGAAGTTAAACTCACCTTAAGTCACGTGTCTTATAACACTCGTTGAGTTTTAATCCCTTTTTTTTTGTCCCTTGTTTCTTAATCCCCTAGATGTAATAAGATTAAAACCTAAGCCTTTTCCAATTAGTTAAGCTACTAGGAAAATTAAATGACGAAAACGGCGAATAAATTTAACAGAATTATTCTTCAGAAATCGTCTTCCCGTGGGATTTCTCATATTGTGGAGCCATTTCAGGCAACTATGATCAGCGAGGACCCTGAAGTGATGCCCTTCAATGTACGGCCGGAACTTTCCAATAGCCCATACCACTGCCAAGCATCTTTTTCGGAGACCGTATAATTTCTCTCAGCGCTGTTGAGTGATCGGCTGGCGTATTCTATCACACGCTCTTCTCCATCGACATCCTGCGTGAGGACTGCCCCGATCCCACTTTCACTGGCATCAGTTTGCAGTATAAACTGACCGTTAGGATCGGGAGATTGCAGTATTGGAGCGGAAGTCATCGCCTCTTGCAATTATAGGTTCAGCGATCATGGCAAAGTCGGGTATAAAACGTCTATACCTCGAGGTCATTCCCATGAATCGCTTCACCTGTTTGACAGCCCGGGGTGTTGGATATTCCAATATCGGTCGTATCTTCTCTGGATCTGGTCTTACTCCGTCCTGGTTTACAAGAACTCCCAAGGACCTGACTTCCGTCTTGCAGAAGTGACTTTTGGCTTTGTTGATGGTTAGGTCCGCACCTAGAATTCTCTTTAATACCATTTCTAGGTGCCGCTTATGCTCCTCAAATGACGACGAAACCACTATTACGTCGTCAAGGTAAGCAAAAGCGAATGGATCCATATCTGGGCTTATCACCATGTCCATCAACCTCTGGAATGTCGCTCCTGCGTATGACTGTCCGAAGGGTATTCTCTTGAATTGAAAGTGCCCTAATCCAGGTACTGTAAACGCTGATATCGGACGCGATTCTTCCTTTAGGGGAATTTGATGGTACGCACTGCTCAAGTCCAGAGTAGATATGAACTTTGCATCCCTTATCCGTCTTAGAATGTCGTTCATACGTGGCAAAGGGTAGGCATCAGGTTTGGTAATCGCATTTACTTTTTGGTAATTCACGCAAAACCTATATTTTCCATCAGCCTTCTTTACCATTACTATTGGACTTGACCATCCACTGGTCGCTGGTTAGATTACATCTTTTTCCAGCATTTCTTTGACCAGCGCGTGCATTTCCTCTCGCATTCTATCAGAGACTGGGTAGTATTTCTGTTTGATGGGTCGAGCATTTCCAACAACTATTTCGTGCTCAACCCCCACGGCACAGACTAAAGCCTGACCTCCGTCAGGAATCAATCCATTAACGAGGTCTTCTATTTCCTCCAGCTGTGTCTCCGTGGCCTCCCATAGTCCTACCGGTGCGAGAAATGCCGTAGCATCAATTCCAGCCACTTCCATTGGTACTTTCACCTGAGCGTCTTTAAGCCATAATTCATCCTCGTCGGGATTCAAAACTGCGCGGAACTCTCTTATAAAGTTCGCGCCTATATAGCAGTTGTCCGTGAGCAGTGGCGTAATGGTGACTCTGATTTCCTTCTAGATTCCTCCTACTTTAAACGTCACGTGACCAATTATAGGGTATGGGCGCCAATCAGCGAGCCTTGCATTGCCCGCTCTGGTCACATTCAATCCGAGTCCCATCTCCGATGCCAATCTCAGCCCTACTTGACCCATGACCGTGGATGAGGCGCCGGTATCATAGAGTGCTCTAATTTTAAAGTCACCTATGTCTACCCGCAACCACCACCTGGTCTCATCCTCAGGGTCATATCCACGAGTCGCATCTTTGCCTCCCTTCGTCGTGCTTTTCAGCGGCTTCTTCCCTTCCGCTGCTGCGACGACGGTGGGCTTGCTTCTACTCGTGGATCCCATCGGCAGTGGAGCTTTTTGTTTGGAGAGGCTCTCCCTGGAGTCTTCCCCCTCCTCCACAATTTCTATGTGGCCATCTGGTCCTTCCAGAATGACCACTCCTCTATTCTGCCGAGGGCTGGCAACAGGTTCGATCGCCTTCTGCTCCAACATACCGCTAGGCCCCGGGCTCTCTTCATGCCCTTCCAGGAACTGTTTGGATCCCTGGCTCGCCGATAACTTGCTGTTTCCCATCGGCGACCCACAGCGAGAGGTCGAGTATACTGGAGGCGCGAAGATGACCTCTTCTCTTCGCTCTCCTTGCCGTTTCCCTTCTTGCAATCTGGGCAGAATTTACGACTAAATCCCAGTTTGATGTTCGGTAGGCCTCCTGGTAGAATTCTCCACGCCCTGTCAGCGCTGCGGATCTCCCTCCTTCTTCGCACGCGCCTTCCCTTCGCTAGCCATTACAGCGGTTTGGGATTTATTACCAGACGTTCTTTTGCTCGGCTGGTAGGCGTGCTGAAGGAAGATCGTCGAGTTGGGGTCGGCGAATACACGTGGACGACGACCGTAAGATAAGGTGTTCTGTACCTCGGACGCCCTCCTGTTGAATTCGCGTATCGACTTCATCTCGCTCCGACGCAGCTGAATTTGGATGTTTGGAAGGAGGTTTGCATGGAGTAGGTCTAATAACCTCTCCAAGGGCATCGGTGGCTCCAGTCTATTAACGAGAGCCACCGGGTTGGACACGTAGTCTCGCACTAGTTCGTCCTCACCCTGGAACCGGTTCTGGGCTTCCTGCAACAGCTTTTGTTGCTGTTGCGTACTAGTGTCGAACCAATCCCGGGTGTCAGCGACGAACTCTGCATAACTAAACCACTGGTACTTGTTGTTATCGTACCAGGTCTTCGCGTTACCTTCGAGGATCTCTGATACGGAACAAAGCACTTCGTCATCAGTTAGCCCTGCGCCTACGCGCAGATCTTCTAACCCAGACAGAAACGTATCTACGCTCTGTGCCCTACTGCCCGCAAACCTCAATTTCCATCCGCGGACAATTTTTCCAACATCTTAGGTTGTGGAGAGCCCTGAGGATAATTGAGGACCGGTGCCAGATGATCTGCTTCGACTCCTCTGTCGAACAGGTGCGGATCTCCCATACTCTTCCGGATCCTCTTGACCTCCTCTTCTTTGGAGGGCTTCCGGTGGGATGACGTCTCTTCTTCTGGGTAGTGGTCTTATGGGAGCCGGTGTGCTTCCCGGAATCCCAGAATCGTAGTGACAGGTGAATGTGTCCTGAAAGTCCACATTACATGTGGAGCGCGGTTGAACCGAGTCGTGCTGAGAAGAACGGCTAGCATTGGCCATCTCATGCATTGCATCTTCCAGCTCTCGTATTCGTAAGCGCATGTCTTGCGCCTCGCCCTCCGCACACACCTGTATTCCCTGCAGAGTCTGAAGGGTTTCTAGGATTCGACCTACCAGCTTGCGGTTGCGGTCGACTCCCTCCTTCAGGTACTCTATTTCCCGGAAGGCTTCAGTCAAGGATAATTCTTCCTGAGGTTCCGACCAGGTGCAGGATTCCTGCGACCTGAGATCCGGATTGCTCCGTCTCCTCTACCTCTCCTCCTACTCCTGGGTGCGGAGGGCCTTCTGGATGAGCTCATCCTCTTCTTGGCGGCTGGCTTCACCCACAGAGTCCTCATCCGGGCAGGCGAATATCCTTGACATATCTGTCAAGGATATTCCCCCCCTATTGATGATCTTCAGGGAATGGTCGCTGTTCTCGTCTGCGCTGTAGGTTTCCAACTCGTCACAGACTGTGTCGAGTCACGCTTGTCGGGTGCGCCTCCTGCGCCCCGCCATCTCTTTGCTGTGCGTGGTCTCTTCGAAATCTGTAACGGTGTACTGTCCTAGCAACCATCTTCCAAGTCTAGCCGCCTGCTGGATAACACTTCCATCCTTGCGCAGCTCTAAATCCGCCAAATAGCTTTCGCGCTGTGCGGAGGTCAGCTCTAATGCCCAATTGTCGATCTGAGCTGACAACAGAGCCATCTCGTCTCCGCACGGTTGTAGGATGCGGTCGAGAATTGAAATTATCGGCCTAATCGACCACTACCGCTTACTATCACCCAAGGTATGAGCGGGGTATACACTATTTAGTGTAACTACCCTTAATGCCTCCTTTTTATAAGGCATAAACTCGCGAGATTATAAGCGCGCGTAGTCTCCGCAAACTATCTATAAATATTATAAAAATATCCTACCTAAGGTCGGAGCCTGCTCTGTGCTTGCTCCGCCTGGCTAATATTTTCTGGACTGCACGCTTGGGTCGCGCTCTCTGCTTTTATCGTCGTTCAGGTGCTTCCAACTCCCCTTTATCCACCAAACTATGTCTAAAATGGGTTAATACCTGATTACTCCAAATGACCTGAAATCACCTCGACCCACTTATAATTATCGCTTTCGGCCCTTTTTACAATCAACTTAACAATTTTTAAGTAAAAAGTTCGAAGTGGTTTCATTTTTTCCCCAGCAGAGGGCGTACCGCTCACGATCTAGCGCTACAACCCGCTCAATCCTTCCTAAGGGCTCGCGCAATCGTCTCTACCTTCGACGCACAATCCTATTCGCACTAAACGGGTCTTAATACCAATTGGGCGCCATGTAACGGGGGAGGTTATCTGAAAAATAGAAAATTTATTTAAGAACAAATTCCCACGATGCAGAGCAAACCGCCGCTCCGTTAAACACGTATGATAGTACGTGTATTCGCCTTAACGTCAGATGATTTATCCTAGTTGTCTTCTATTAAACGGAATTGAACTCACCTTATGTCACGTGTCTTGTGACACTCGTTGAGTTTTAAGTGTGAGCGACTTTACTCCTAATCTTCTTAATATCCTAGATGTAATTGGATTAAAACCTAAGCCTTTTCCAATTAGTTAAGCTACTAGGAAAATTAAATTACAAAAACGGCGAATAAATTTAACAGACTTTAATAAATAAAAATTACTACAGTCTTTGTAGGGCCGAAAGATTAACGCACGCGAATAGGATTTTACAATTAGTTATATTCGGTAAGAAAGAGAGAGAGAGAAGATTCGAATTTTATTGTGAACTAACGCTCGACACGAGTACAAAAAAATAACGCTATCACGAAAATACCGAATGTATTTTGTATCGCTTATAATGACGGAAGGCCGTAATTGTTGTTGCAAAAATATCAACTGCCGCTGTCCCTTGATTATCAGCTGCGCTGCCTTGTACTGCCTCCAATTAGCTACAATCTGCTGCTTCTGCACTACTACTTGCTGCTGCTTTTTATCTCGAGAATACCGTTGCACTCACGTACGAAATTGTCCCAGAAAACTAATTATTCGACGAAAACAAAGTGCAACACAAATCGGCGGTAAATTCGCGTTCACATCTGAGGCGTAACTGTCTATTCAAAAGATCACGCGCCCCCTCTCTCTCTTAACTGTTAGAACTATCGCGCGAGAAGCAGAATCGCGAACGGTTCGATTAATTAAATCGACTACCGTTGCAATATATAACAATCTGAGAGTTATATTTAATTCTGAAATACTATTTATTTATATCTTTTAAAATCTAAAATAAAATGGAACTTAAATGAAACGTAGCTTAAATTTTAAATTGTACGACTTAATTTTTATCTAACTGCACAAACTACTCAATAGAATAAAATAATTTTCTAACTCTCTAAATTACGACTAAACTAAATAGAAAAATGAAAACTCTGTAAGAAACGCATAAGAGGAGTTTTCTCTTTTTTTCTGCGTTCTGCTTAGGGTTTGGGCGTCGGCAGCCGATGCTGTTAGTGCAAGAACATCCTAAGCATATGGACGTGCATAACAAAGTCGTAAAATTTTTTATATCTATTTTTTAATCGCAGACTATTTGGTCAGCTTGTCTTCTCTTGGAATTTGAAGGAACCTTGAGAAGAGAAACTTTCCAACGTTGTTTTCGTTTCTCGAAATTGTACAGTTTGATGCATTTAAGTCGTAATACAAAAAAAAATAAAAAAAAATAAAAACAATAGTATTATTAATTATCCGACGTTACATAATTGTATATAGATCGAAAGCGTTAATTTTGTACATAATAATAACAACTTTATAATTTATTGATCTTAATTAACTGATCTAGTATTTATATTATAAGATTTTACAAAAAACCGTTACAAATACGAAAATCGATTATAATTCAAATGTTATTAACTAATTTAATTATTTCTTTATAGAAATTACTTCTACTAGTGATAAACTATTAATCTATGTAAAATTTTATCATTGTTTTATTGTAAATAATGCGCTATGACATTAATTAACTTTATAAGTTAATAACTTTTGACGATACCTTCTGCGATAATTGTAAATTATACTAAAATAATCTATATCTACTTCTGTAAAGTTTTCATGTTATAAAATTTCATTATTACGCGCTTGAGGTTGAATAAACTTTGCTAATACCTAAGTTCTTTCTCTCAAGTGATTAACTGAACAAATCCTCTCTTTCCTCCCACAGAGCAAACTTTCATTGAAATATTTCTGAAATATTGCTATGTTCACGCAATTGAAGCTGCAGTAATATTGCAGGATAGGTTGCAGCAACTTTTCTCGCAATATTTCTGAAATGTTTCCATGCAACCCTACTAAAACATTTTTAGAAACCTTGCAGCAACTTTTCTCGAAATATTTCTGCAAGGTTTCTATGCAATCTTTCTAAAATATTTCTAGTAACATTGTAACAGCTTTTGCCGCAATATTTCTGTAAATTTTTCTTGCACGAATTATATATATATATGGGACGATCCATGTCAACCGGATCACTGCTGTGTCCAAAATTTGATGTGACCAAAAAAATCGTGCAACGACTCATTTTAAAGCTTAGGATATCTACTTTCTGATGCTGTGTGCGCCTTTGCAAAATCCAACATGGCAGCTTCAATATGGCGGCTACAAGAGACAAACTCGTAAACAAAAAATTTTATTTTTCAAATTTTTAGTAATAAATGTTAAAAAAATTAATATTTCATATTTTTTTATGAAAATCTGGCTCATTTCCTACAAAAAAGTAACAGAGACCATTTTCGCTAAAATGAAAAATAAAAAAGTTATAATTTTTTGAACATTTTCAAAAATAAAAAACTTTGCAATTTTTTTACTCAGAAGGAAATGACTTTGGAAAAAAAAAGTATATATATATATATATTCGTGCAATATATATATGTACACGCACACACGCGCGCGCGCGCTCACACACACACACACATATATCTTAAATGAAAATTAAATTGTGCATAATACCTATGATTATTTTATTAAAGATTTTTAACTCACATAAAAGTGTACAAAAGTGTATACAAATGAATATTTTACACTATAAGAATAAATATTATTATTATGGCACTTGGCAAAACGATTGTTTACTACATAATATCTTATCCTCTTATCATCAGTTGTCGGATTCATCATCTGTTTCATCTAATTGTAAAGGTACAAATGATCCAGATTTCCGGCTAAAGTGATTTCTTCAATAATTATGTAAAATTATATGTATAATTTATTCACACGTATAATTATTTTATCTTATAATACTCACTGACTACGTTTAAACCTAGTGCTAGCTTGATCCAAAAAACTGCATAGCGATTTTTTAATTTCATTATCTGTAGCCTTAGGGAATAACAATTTTGAAGCCACGAAAAATTATAATGAAATTAGTAGTTTTAATTATGGTGTGTATGTATGTGTGTGTGTGTGTGTTTGTTTAAAACTTACTGTAAATGCACTTGCAGATAGTGAGTTCAGAAAAACATTTATTTTATCTTGTCCCTTCAATTTTCTCCCAAAGAAACTATAACTTTGTAAAACCTCATCTGTTATTATCTTTGGTACCATGTTGTATATTAAGTCATGAACATTATTGCCACCAGCTCCTTGAAGATGCTGTATCTGAAATTATGTTTAACAAAATACAACAAAATTGCAATTAATATATTTTTGTCTTTATGAGGTTGCATAAATTAAAATTATTTACAACAAGTCAGCTACCGTATTACTATTGAATTAAACAAAGAAATCTGTAAACGCATCAAAACCATAATGATGATAAATTAAGTCATACAATGTTGCATTGAACAAAATCATATTATAATATTCGTATGTTATAACTAGAACCAAAAAACCTTTAAGTAAATGCACATACACACACACACACACACGCACACACACACACACAAATCCTTAAATAATAATGTGTCGAAATTTTATACAGGGTGTTACGTGACCGACCATTTTCTTTTTTTGTGCAACCGTATGATTGATTAGACTCTCGCTTTCGGAAGTCCCACTCGTGTGCGCGTCTTGGCGGGAGCGAGTGGGAGATGCTGAGCACAGCTGCTGAGGTATGCTGCGACAGCATACTGCACTCAGCGTCCCAGTCTAAGTAATACGAATTGATTAAAACGTATGCACTAGAAAGATATGGAGTGTGAGGAATGAGGGAGAAAAAAAAGATATATAACCAAATGGTGAGAACGAGACAATTCAATTCCTCAGTTAGCAGTGAGCGCTCAATTAAGAAGGCTGCATTTTTCCTACTGCATGTAAATTTATAATAAGAGTTTGAAATTATAAGAGTTTGAGTTATAATTAAGTATTAGAAGTGTCGACGACATTCGTTTTAATAATTTTGTGTAAACGAAAAATCACAGAAATTATCATTTTATTGTGTGTTGTCACATTATTGGATAAAAAAATATATTGGACCAGTTAATCTGACCAGATTAAAAAAAAAGCGATTGCTCACATACCGAAGCAAACAATATTTCGGACCAATTTATATTTACGATATAAACACGAAGTGAGTACCACTTTTTATGTAATAAAAAAACATAATAGACAACGCGAGGAGAAAATTACGTGTCTGTATATCTCTCTCTATTTTGCTTAACTTATTTATGTTGTGAAACCGACTCGAATACATATTATAAATATAAACGCCTATAAGTGTATCCATATGCTTCCCCGTTATACTATAGAAAAACTCTATTACATTTTTCTTTTTTTTAATAAACAAGCGAAAATTGATATAAACTTACGATTAAATATTTTTTTTTACAATTGCGATATCGAGTGCCGGATTATAATTAATAGGGATTTCATTATTGAAAGCCTGACTGTTGCCCGAGTCAAAGGCCGCTCGGCTGTTAAAAAGGCCTACACACGGGGCAAATTCGCCTCTCGCGAATTGTCACCTAACAACTGGTAGCAGAGTGTGGTTACTCAGGCTTTTATCTTTTCTCTTTTTTTTCGCATTAATAAAAATTTTTATTAATTCATTAGACAACTTTATAAAATTAGAATACGTATTAATTAATCCACCGTCATTATCATTATTATTAATATTATTTTCTCATATATCATTTATTATTTTAGCTTAATTTTGTATAATATTAAGAATACTTTATACTTAATTATAATTGCGAGTAAAAAAAAAATTTTTTTTTTCTGTGCTGTGTGAAGCGCGATACGGATGAATAATGCACTCATTTCCAAGCAGGCTAAAGCCACGCCGGAGACGAGGAAAATTGTTTTTTTTTAATTATTATTACTCACACGATCGGGGGCTTAGGAATTCGGTGGAGTTTCCTTTTCTTTGCAATGGTTGCGTAAGCGTAATTAGAGCTTTCATTTCTAAGACCAAATGCATGTTTCTTCCATTCCCACATTTTCTGCTTACTTGACCGAGTGGTGTTGGCAACGTGATTCTTTTGTTTAGAAATATTTGAAATTCGAAACGCGTCTTAGCGAAATTCCTTTTTGAGTATTATTTTACGTATGATTGTTTGAAATTTGATGTGCGCGTTTGCGGAATATTTCTTTTTGTAAAATAACCGAATTTATTTTTTATTCTGTTGTAATAGAGGATTAATACTTGGCATTATACTGTACAACCCTATTATTAAAATTTCCCTTAATTATTTCTATTTTTATTATTTTTATTATTAAACAATAGGTCTATATCTGTGACGAGAGCAAGCGTTGTTCTCGTCGGAATTTTCCCAAGTTCCCCTCTCTCTCGGCAAGGCACGGTGACCAGCGTTAGGCGCATTTAAGAATGCGTCTAATGCATGGTCTCTGTTTCAGCAGACGGAGATTGCCAAGCGGGGCCGAGCAGGCCCGAAGTGGCTACGCTGGCGACAGAGAGAGTATAGAGATGTTAGAGAGAGAGAGAAATAGTCGGGGGCGTGCGTGCCCTATGCAAGATTAGGCAGGCGCTCGTTTAGGACCAATTAGCGCATTGGTCGCGCGTCGCCTAATAAGTAGGTCAAGTGGGAAGAGAAAAGATCGGCGAAGAAACTGTAGGTCGCGAGAAAAAAAACGAGCGACAGAGACGCTAGTAAGTCGAGGAGAGACTCAGAAGGTTTTCGGAGTCGACCAGAGCAGGACGGTGGACGACTAGCGGCGAAGAAGTTCATCCGAGGACAGAGGGCCGAGAGGAAGCCGACAGAAGTTGCCCAGCGACGACCTGCAATACCGTGCGCAGGGCGCCGCCGGAGTTGCGCAGCGACACGATACGAGCCGCATTTTTTCTGGTATATTGACGATTTGCTGGTAGTTAGCACGGATTTCGATAGCCACGTGACTTGGTTAGAGAAAGTCCTGAAGCGTTTAGTAAGTGTCGGTCTAGAAATCAACTTAGGAAAGTCTGATTTCTTATGCACCGAGGGAACTTATTTAGGATACAGGTTAGATAGCGAGGGCTTGCGTCCTGATGAGGACAAAGTAAAGCCAATAGTAGATTACCCTGCACCGAGTAATGTAGCGCAATTACGCTGTTTCCTAGGTATAGTAGGATAGTATGCGAGTTTTATCGAACATGAGAGTGAGATAAAGGTCCTGTTGACCAAGCTGATTCGAAAGGACCAGCCATGGGAATGGAAAGAGGAACAGCACGTTGCATTTCAGAGATTGAAGCGCGCAATAACAGAGGCGCCGGTACTCGCGCGCCATGATTTTACGCGCCCCTTTTACTTGCACTGCGATGGCTCTTTCTTCGTGGTTGGCCCGTGTTTGGTCCAGGTATTCGACGACGGCGAGCATCCCATATGCTTCGCCAGTCGGATGCTTAACGCGCACGAGAGAAATTACACGGTGAGCGAAATCGAATTTTTGGTAGTACTTTTTGCGGTAAAAAAACTTAGGCCTTATATAGAAGGCTCACACTTTGTCATCGTTACGGATCATAGTGCGCTCACTAGAATCCTAAATAAACGGGAGCTTACAGGTCGATTGGAAAGATGGGCTCTAGAATTTCAGCAGTTAGATTGCAAAATAGTACATAGAAAGATAGCGCTGCACCATGTGCTGGACACACTTTCGCGAGAATTTGAGGACGAACTCGAGGTTTGCGCATTTGATAAGATATAGGATGCTTGGTATCTACAACGCGTAAAAGACGTTCTTCAAAGATCGAAGAAATTCGAGAATTGGAGAGTAGAGAATAACATCCTGTATCGGTTCATGCGCGATCACTTGCTCGATTCGATAACTAATCGCGAGGAATACTGGCGCATGGTGGTGCCGCTGGAGTACCGGGAAAGGGTGTTGAGAGACGCTCGTTGCGAACCATTCTCCGGACACTTCGGCCGTAAAAAGACTTACGATGGAATTGCTCGTGAGTATTACTGGCCAGGAGTGTGGTATGATGTGAGAACGTTCGTAGATGAGTGCTCTCAATGTCAGAAGTACAAGGTAGTCCAGCAGGCGCCTCAAGGCCTAATGGGTAAACGAGTAGTAGAAAGACCATGAGCCGTGGTAGCGACTGACGTAGTAGAGCTGCCCCGTAGCAAATAGGTTCAAATATCTGGTGGTTTTTGAAGACTTATTTACTAAGTGGGTCGAGTTAAAACCGCTACGTTCGGCCAATGGTCCTGCTCTTGTTGCCGCGCTTGAGGAGATAATCCTGTTTAGGTGGGAAACTCCGGAATATATCGTTAGTGATAACGCGAAGGCATATAGGATCAAAGTATTTCAAGATAGGTTGGGAGAATACGGTATCGAACATAAATTTTGTCCTGCGTATCATCAGCAAAGTGACCCGATCGAACGTGTAAATCGAACGCTAAAAACGATGATAGCGATGTTTGTTGATGCCGATCACAGGAGCTGGGATAGGTACTTGCATGAATTTCGTCATGCTATCAATACGGCGACTCAGGCGTCTACAAAGGTATCGTCGACGTTTCTAATCATTGGTAGGGATCCGCGTCCGGTAAAGAGTTTAAAGCGCGAGATTGAGGAAAAAGTCCCTATTGTTAAGATAGATACGAAGGCGTGGGAAGATAGACTATCACCTTTAAATGCGTTACGCTACCTGGTAGCTAAGCATATTGATGAAGCTCAGGAAAAGCAAAAGAAACACTACGATAAGGGTAGGTGTCAGATGCTTTTCCAAGTAGATGATTTGGTTTTGCGCAGGGTACATACGCTTTCGAGCGCAGCGGATGGTAAAAATGAGAAACTCGATCCGTAATTCGACGGACCGTTTGAAATTATTTCAGTGATTTCGCCCGAAGCGGCTACGTTGGCGACAGAGAGAGTATAGAGATGTTAGAAAGAGAAAGAAATAGTCGGGGGCGTGCGTGCCCTACGCAAGAATAGGCAGGTGTGCGTTTAGGACCAATTAGCGCATTGGTCGCGCGCCGCTTAATAAGTAGATCAAGTGGAGAGAGAAAAGATCGGCGAAGAAGCTGTAGGTTGCGAGAAAAAAAACGAGCGACAGAGACGCTAGTAAGTCGAGAAGAGACTCAGAAGGTTTTCGGAGTCGACCAGAGCAGGACGGTGGACGGCCAGCGGCGAAGAAGTTCAGCCGAGGACAGAGGGCCGAGAGGAAGCCGACAGGAGTTGCCCAGCAACGACCTGCAACACCGTGCGCAGGGCGCAGCCAGGACTCCCGCTCCAGAACCAAGATCTAATTTTCAATTTAATCTCTCTCTCTTTCTCTCTCTCTCTCTCTTTATCGACGGCACTGTGCGCGAATTTTAACATTAGGTGGGTAGCAAGGCGTGCACACGCCGGCTACCTGCCCTAATGACGGTAGGCCAGTAAATCGCGCAAAAGGAAATCTTCCAGACGATCCCTCGCCGGACGACTTTCACTTTTAGCCAACTAGCTTGAGTCGGTTCGTCGTCAAGGCGGTCATCTGCCGGGCGACGCGCGTTGTGTTTTCTATAGATTTGTAGGCGTATAAGTTAGTTAATTTGTTCTTTTTTGTAATAGTTGTTAAGGACGTCGTTGTGTTTATTCGATTAAAGTATGTGTAATGCGGCTTATCACTATGCGGTTTGTTAATGTGCGGTATTTGCGAAGTTTAAGTGTAATTTAACTTTTGTTCGATTAAATTATATTTGTTTAAATGCGAATGTGTTTGTGCGTATAAAGTTATTAACCATTTTCATTGATTTGCCTCTTCCCCCTTCCAGCCTCAATATTGCTATGAGAGAGTGCGCCTCACTCGCCCACCTCTAAATAATAGTTAACGAACGAGATTTCGTTACATATCATTAAAAATATTGGTATTTTGTTAATAATTATTAAAGGAATTTAGATTAACAAATTAAAATCTTCTTAGGAATTATTATTATTATTTTCTTTATTTATATTGACAGCGGAAAATTTCCGTATTGTCGTCTTTATTTATTTTATTATCTACAAAAAAAAGGAACCTGAGCCATATATAATCCGTAAACCACTGCGGGGAAAATTTAGTGAGACCTTATATGGAAAAAACAGCGAGATACAAGCATACACAGAACTATAAGCGAAATGGAGTCGGTTATAGTTATGGACTAGTATGTCGGCCAGTTTCACCCTACAAAATATAGTTTAAGCTATTACAGAATTTGATGGAAAAAATGTCCCGCTTAAGGACTTCATCCAGAATATTTGTAACGGAAGAGCATTGATATCAGATGGACAGGAACAAAATTTTGTTTGTTTAATAATTGCTAAATTACGAGAACCCGCACGCGAGTGCATTTATGGAAAATCTATTAAGGCAGTTGATGATTTAATCAGAATTTTAAGGGAACGGTTCGCACCTTGCAAGGACTTCGCATACTACGATTCCAAAATCTATAGTCTGCGTAACGAGCAAGAGGACACTATTAGTGACTTTCACGATAAGATAAACATTCTGTTGAACTGCGCACAGAATGCGCTGAAAGAAGAGCTCGGAGACTAGACAGAGACGATGATGATTCCAATGCGCAACTCGACTATTAAGACTTTCATAGGTAGACTGCCAAAAGAAATTAGAGATTTAGTAGATATTAAGCAGCCTAGAACCTTGGAGGATGCTTATAAGGAAGCATTACGTATAGAAACGAGAAACAAATCAAGGGCAAGGAATGGGGAGCCGAATCCTAATAAATGGACAAATTTATTGCGCAGTCTCAATGTCAATTTCGTACAAGATCAACAAAATAATTAAGAAGAACAATTAGAAGACGAGTAGGATGAATTAACCGCAGAAATCCAACAATTGTTTGTACAGAGAAATAACGGACAGCAGTCGTATACGAATAACCAGAATAACCAAGGACAGCAACAGAATCGATCAAAATAGGAACTGGAAGCCAAGTTACAAAAATTATCAAGACAACGGACCGCATGCAGGACGATTATATAACCCAGATACAGACTCGTATCACCATCCCTCTGGAAAACGCTATGGAACAATAGCCTACGACCAGCAGCAAAAAGGCGAGCTGAGACCCAATCCAAAGTCCAGTAACAGATTAACACAAATAATCTAAACTCAGATGGGGCTCGCCCAGCAGCGAATGGAGCAGGCCCCTGTCAGACGTCCCGCCAGAACCAAGACAAAATCCAACACCAGCAACCGAATGCGAAGACGACGTTGACCGAAATTCAGGAAGTATCAACGTCCGAAATACCGGGAGTACCTCCGGTAAACACATAGTATGGAACAATTTTCCTATTGAAGAGGACGGAATGTTAGGCAGAAATTACGTAATCGATACCAACGCAGTGATTTCGTATTATCATAAGAGCCTAATGGTAAATAGTAACCCGGTACCGTTCTTACCGAATGATGTTGCCATTGACCGACTGTCAGATGATCTCATACAAACTATGAGTATTAGAGCTCGTGAGGATGAGGTATCGGATACTGAAACTGCAGCAGACCTAGATCGAAGAGTAGAACAACTGGCTTATAAAGAAAATTCAAATAATAAGATTACAAATACCAAAGAGGAACTGCCGGTCGGCACGATACGATATACGTTAGCGCCAAGGACTCATTAAGTTATACAGATTATACCTGCTGAAGAGTACGCTTACAGAATGGTATCTACCTAGAATAAACGTGGCCGACGATAAAGTGTTTCTTGGGGAAGGCATAATCATTAATGACCATGAGACCTGTAAGATTATGGCTATCAATACCCATGATGAGAGAGAAGTTACAATAGAAGTGGACCCGAAGGAAATTATTCCATTTGAATATTATAAATCGAAATTCTCTAGTGACACAAATTCAGACCAGAAAGGTAGCCTTCAGGGACCATAGACTATGGATCAACCCAAGAAACGACGAGATCAGTTGTTGCAATTGCTTAGAATAGGACACCTTAGCTCGCATGAACTTAAGAGTGTTAAACGTTTATTGAAGAAATATCCAAATGTATTTCTAATTCCTGGGGAACCTTTACCATGTACTAACTTAATAGAACATGAAATACACTTGGAGAATAGAGTACTGTAACGGTCCAGTCTGATTTGTCCCTCTTTTCCCTCTGCAAAATAGCAACCCGTCGTGCACGAGACAATCAAAGAAAAGCGGTAATTGAGCGAAGGCGCTTTTCTCACACATATACAAACGTGTTAGGGCAACCCTGCGAAAACATTACCATATAAGGAGTGTGACGTCACGACCGTGGGAAATATATTGTTCACAATGCAAAATCGACAATTATAAAGTTTTTCGAATGAACAAAAGTACTTTTTTAGTCAATTTTGATGCGCTGATCCTGAATTTCATGTCGTTATAATTCTCAAGTCGGTATTTATTAGTTTAATTTAATTTACTAGTTAATATTGTTAGTTGTTTTGCAATAAATAGTCATATTGTTAACTCGAATATGCGATTACGTCCGCGACGTATTGAAACAGAGAAGCAAAAATTTGACACTTTGGTAACTAATTATTCACTAGTTATCAATAAATAAAAAATTTATAATTTTTTTAAACAATTAAAATTGCATTGTTAGATAGCGAGTCGATTGTACATATCTGTAAAATTAATGATTATGATTGTCACTAATTTGCTGATTTTTAAATGGTTAAAAAAGAAATTTGCAAATTCGTTTTTTAATTATTATTCAAAATTAGATAGCTATATTAATTGTTTTTAATTTGAATAACGTTCCGCTAATTACAAGCGATTTTTTTATGTAAAAATTTTCCGTAAATTTATTGTAAAATTGGCGTTATTTGATTATTGAATTGTATTACTTATAACTCTAAAAGTCGATTTTTCCTCGAGAAACGATTTACGTTAAAAAATTCGTTATTTCATATTTAATTTTTTAAATCATAAAATTGCAATTTCAATCGAGCCATTTTGCAACAAAATATATGCGAAGTTTCTATCAATTTCAAAAATAGCGTTGTAGGGGCTACCAAGCGTAGAAAGGAGCCCATTTCGTAAGTATAAATTCGCTCGTCGCTGCGGCAAGAGGATTCACTATCCTACCTTGCTTAGCAGCGCGAGCATTGTTTAGAAATATAGCCTCAGCAATTTCCTGAGATGAATTTCTTTATTCAGTGGTTAGCCTGCTTATTCCTCTCCTTTCGATAATTAAGTGCTCAACTCATAAGACTATCTCTCTTATGAGAAAAAAGTAGCCTTAGATATCTCCCTACTTCAAATATAATAATTGTTGAGAAATTAAATTGAGTATTGGTTGCGGCACTGTCGGGCCTGTCCCCGATAGATGCAATCACGCTCAATTACATTTCAAGACGATTCATCGAGTTAGAAAACTTTGGGTTTACTACTCGACAAATTTTCATATTTCATTTAGAACACACACGTTTTAACTTCTTGCTACTCTCGAAAACGCGATTACAAATACAACAGAAAGAGTCCGAACTATTATTTTGAAAACGTGAGAGAGATTCAAACGTTACAGTACCAGTTAATACCAAACAATATAGGCATCTACCTGTATACCGGAAATTTATATCGGACCAAATTAAAAATCGTTTAAGGGAAGGAATAATCGAAAAATCTAATTCACCTTATAACTTGCCGCTCTGGATTGTTCCTAAAAGCCCGGCGAGTGATGGCACACCAAGGTGGAGGATAGTTATCGACTTTAGAGAATTAAATAAAAAGACCATTGGTTATGCCTACGCTTTTCCTAATATTGCTGATATTCTAGATCAGTTGGGAGGTTCGATGTACTTTTCAACGTTCGCCTTCATCAGTGGATTTCAACAAATTCCCTTAAGGGTTGAGGAAAGGGGGGGAAGACGGCATTTTTGACCTTTAATGGACATTTTTATTATATCAGAATGCCAGAAGGACTAACGAATACGCCAGCGACCTTTCAACGAATGATGAATGCGTTGTTGCGAGGACTATTGAATGTAGAAATGTTAGTGTACTTGGACGACGTGATAGTTTACGCTAAGAATTTACACGATCATGAAGTTAAAGTAGGGAAATTATTTGAAAGACTTTCCAACGCAGGATTAGTCTTACAACCGGACAAGGTAAATTTCCTATGTCGAGAAGTAAAATTCTTGGGACACATTGTCAGTGCTCAAGGAGTTGAGCCAGATCCTAAATTGGTTGAAGCCGTAAAGAAATTTCGAATACCCAATGGAGTAAAAAGTGTTAGGTCATTTCTTGGACTGTCCGGATATTACCGACACTATTTAAGACTACTCGAAGATAGTCAAGCCTCTCAGTGATTTAACGAAAAAGGACCAAGCATATAACTGGTGACCGCCACAGGAAGAGGCTTTCAAAAAGCTGAAGCAGATGCTTTGTGAGGCTCCCTTTCTAGCTTTTTCTGATTTTGAGAAGACCTTTACCTTAACCACAGATGCTTCGAACTATGCAATAGGAGCGGTTTTATCACAGGAAGTAGATGGCCATGAAAGGCCCGTAGCGTATCTTTCAAGGTTATTGAATAAAGCGGAAAGAAACTATACTGCCACGGAAAAAGAGTGTATTGCAGTTTTAAATACGATGAATCAGTTTAGACCTTATCTCTTATGCAAGAAGTTTACCCTGATTGCTGATCATGAACCTCTAAATTTTACGCATAATCGCAAGGATCCAAGACAAAGGCTAACGAGATGGATGTTTAAATTCACGGACTACCAATATAAATTCAAGTATAAACCTAGAAAGTTAAATTGTAATGCAGACGCACTGTCAAGGAATCCGATTAACTTACAAGAGTATTTAGATGGAAAAGTTCAGAAAGAGAAAGAGCTGAATGAAAATATTCGGAAGATTCAGGTAATGATGCTAAAACGTAAGACCGGAGGAAAAGAAACAGATGAACAAGAGACAGTAGAGCCACGGGAATCGAGTAGTAAACATAAGAGGGCTCATACGATCTCGAACGAGCCAAGAACAAAAGGAAGACTTGTTGAGGCTAAGACAAATAACGAAAAACTGAATTTAGATCATAGTACCATTGCTGAAAGTACCCGAAGCAAGAAGTCTGTGAAAACCGCAGACAAAACTCTCCGACTACCAAATGAACCCAGACCCGGCACTTCTAAACTCAAATTGCAAGTTGAAAAAGGGACCATATTGGACAAGGATAAACCCTTACCCAAGCTACTAAAGGCGTTACGAAAGACTAGATCGGATGCTGTAGCAGATGATTCCAGATTAAAAACTAGTGAATTGGACAAAGAAACCCCGCCTAAAGTTATAAAGCAGGAAGGAGTAACGTCGACTGATGAATCAGCTATCGAAGTTGCCGTGAAGGAGGTTGATAGCAACGGGTTTGTTAAAGATTCGTCTTTTGGACAACATATGCCGAGTGGTCAACACAAACGAGTACAGGACATTTCAGACTGGAGGGGGAAAGCATTAATACCAGTCTTTCGGATTCTGATAGCGAGATTGGCATGAAACAGGCAAGTTCCTCTTGGGGATCCTTGTTATCCTTAACTAGGATGGAGGATAAAGATCCGAAAAATGTCCAAGCCAGTATGAATGACAGAGCCCCAATAGAAGACCCGCGACGTAGTGGGCTAAGGAAAGAAACCGAAACGGAAGGGGACAACTCAAGTGATGAAGTTTAGAGTGATAAATCGGAATTTACTGAACGAATAGAGTTAGAAGTTAGGGGACCTTAAACCAGCGGAACTCTGGAGAAGTTGATGAGTTAGCAGAAAACGAAAGTTCTACTAAAAGATGCGAAGAACGAGCCTCGGCACAGAGAACTAGTTTATCGGCAAACGAAGTGTGGAAATCAGTACAAAAATTCGAAGTTAGTTTGCGAAGACATAAACGTTTAGATAATGAATCGTACTATTGGGATGACATAGGTTTTGCGCGGGACAACCGAACTATAGAAATGCCTTCTCATTTCTCAGATGGGGACGAGCCCCCGCGAGATCTACAGGAGACACTATGAAACCTTGACCCATATAATGAAATAAATAATTCTGATGAGGTAATGGCGAATAGAATAACGAAGTTAGTAGAAGATTCGCAAAAATTAATGGAAACCTATCTAGAATATGACAGTGACCGGGACACAGACCATCTGGACGAAGATGAAAATCAATGTCTCTCAGATACGACTAAAGGAGCAAGTCCTGAAAGAATTAAGGAAGTTGAAGAAACTTGAAGGCAGCCACGATATCGAGAGATATCGGTAACCCCAACTATTAAAACAGGAATACCGGGAGCCAGAAGTACTCCCATGATTAAAGGACCTCGACTTATGGTAAGATTCGAAGGGCTTGATGGCATACCCGAAGAATCAGATCTTAGTAACAAGATCCCTGTAGAATTACACTTTTCGAAAACACGCGTAGATGATGATATGTTCTTCTTGTTACCACCGACAGGACCAATTAACCAATATAGAAGACCAAAAGATTATAAGAACCCAAGCTCAAGCAGTGAAACCGCAAGCTGTAATTCTTCATCAGAACCTGCAAAATATATCTTACAAAATAATGTAAGCACAAGCCAACAATGTTTAACCTATCAACGAGATAACATTGTACATTTTATATCGCCAGACTGCAATGACCAAACTGCTATTTCAAAGCTATTATGTGAAATTGGGGCTATAGACCTACGCAATATGAAAACTTTGAAACCGAAAGTCGGGCAAATCCTAACGACCAAATATAAAAACCATAATATTTTCTCTGTAGTCATAAAAGACAAATATAATGACTCTATTACCGTAGAGGCTATAAAGGTCGGATTTATAAATATAAAGAAGATAATGATTCAGAGAAATGTAGTAAGTTTCCGGATTGCTAGACGAGGGGATTATACCGATGATCTTGGACCTGGATTATTAACAGAAATATTAATAAGAATTTTCGAAAAGAGCCCTATAAAAGTAATCATTTGTTATGGGAATATGATTCTCCCACCGCCAAACCAGCGGACAGAAATAATTAAAACACTACGCGATAGCCTAGTGGGTGGTCATAAGGGTGTTAATCAGACATATCAGAAAATCCGAGCGCGATATTATTGGTCAGGACTACGAAAAGATATATTAAATTACGTACAGAAATGTCCGAGTTGTCGTGAGATAAAAATTGATCGTCACAAGACTAAGGAACTGATGCTGATTACGGACACACAATCGAGGCGTTCGACAAGATATCAATAGACACCGCAGGAAAATTACGAACCACTCCTAGTGGAAATTGTCATCTGCTGACCATGCAATGTAATCTGACCAAATACTTAATTGTAGTACTAATAAAGGATCTTAGAGCAACCACTATCGCTGATACATTAGCTGGACATTTAATATGCCAATTCGGTGGTCGTAGAGCGATATTGTCAGATCGCGGGACAAGATTTCTTTCAGAGATTGTAGAATCACTATTACACTTGTTCAAAATTCATCATTTAATGACTTTCGAATACAGACCTCGGACTAATAGCTCTCTCGAGAGAAGCCTTGCTCCCTTAATCGATTTCTTACAAATATATTCGGAGTGATTCGACGACTGCGACCGGTTAACCCCCTTTGCCGTTTTTATATATAATACAAGTATACATAATGGAACTGGTTATACCCCCTTTGAGCTAGTTTATGGATGAATAGCTCGTTTCCCCATGAAGATCCCAAAAGAGGAAAAATTAGGGACTTATAACCAATACCTACGCGATCTAGTGTTACGCTTGAAAGAGCTAAAGATAGCGGCAGGTGAGAATTGAATTGGATAAAGGGAAAATCTAAAGACTAATACGACAAACATGCTAGATCCTTTAAAAGGAAAATTGGCGATTACGCCTGGGTATTGAACGAACCTCGGATAGGAAAAGCCGATAGTTATTATAAAAAATCCCTAAAAATTGTCGAAATTTTAAATCATAAAAACGTTTTATTAGAATTACCCAATGGAAAAACAATACGCAAGCATATGGATAAACTTAAGCTTCAGGCGTAACTGTATATATTCAATTATTCACTTATATTATCTATTCTACAATCTTCGTCTACACTATTTACTTTGTTCTGTTCTTTCAGGTACTATTTCTTTTAATATACTTCTTTTCATTTAATATGTACCTAATCTTACTTTCCTTTTTCTCCGTATTCGCCCCGTCTATTATGGACCCCCAAGCTTATTCTATAGAAAAGCTAGACAGCAACCCAGGAATTTACTACGAAAGAATAGATCCAATGAGAATAAAGAGGGTAGATTGGAAAGTATATATATACATCGACCTCAATTTATTTCTGGCGAAGATTACTGCTATAATTGACCTACGCTCGCTTTACAAAATTATATTGGGCATCTCAATGAGGAAACTTCCAGTAATATAATTGACAAGGATCACATTGACCTGAAGACAATCGCTCTTGAACAAATACAAACGAAGATTAAAGGAGCTATTGAGAACATGGGACATATTCAACCATCCGATGTCCAAGGACCTAAAAATATCAGGCCAAAAAGACTAGTAACTTTTGGAGATATAGGAAGGCTGAGTCATAGTTTATTTGGATTAGTGACTATTGACTAGACTGATAAAATAGAAGCCAACATAAATCAATTATATGCAGACCAAAAAGATATCATTAAACTTTTCAATGATAGGACCCATATAATCACCACAGGAATGGATAAACTTTATAAAATTATGGACGTTCACGGGGACAGAATTTACAATTTAAACCTCGAAATGCGACAAAAATTCAAGAAATTAGAAAATGAAAATGCCCGACTGGAATACATGATTTCAGTACAATCACTTGGAAGAATGCTAGAGGCAAAATTAGATCATTATATCAAAAGTTCGGAAAAACTTCTTGAAATTATTCATGCGTTAAAAAGGGGCAAAATACATCCGGACCTTATAGACCCTAACATGTTGCACCAGATAGCGAATGATATAAAATTCATGGTGTGATGTTCGTATCATATTTTAATAATAATTCGAACTCTCGTATCCAGCTAATGAGTAAGAATTTGTTTCTAATAATTTTACTCTACTTGTCGGTAAAATATATAGATAACTCAAATGTACTCTAATAATAATAAATAAATCAAATATATATAAATAAGTACGAGGTGTGTTCAAAAAATACCTGGAATTTTTAAATTTCGCGGGTCTGGAGAGTCCGATTGTCAAAATTTTTTTTTATTGTGTTGGTATACATGCCCCTGAAGTATGATAAAATTTTCAGCGATATTCACTGCTTATTTTGTCTGCGGTAGTCGCTAAGGTTTGATGTATTTTTATGAGCTCGGCGATTTTCGTTTTTTAAAAGAAATGGATCAAAGAATTTGTATTAAATTTTGCGTAAAAAATGAAATAAAGTGTAACAAAGTGTGTGATATGTTACAAAAAGCCTATGATGAGTCTGCTATAAAAAAAACAAGTGTTTACGAGTGGTATAAGCGTTTCCAAGATGGCCGCGAAGACGTTGAAGATGACGAACGCTCCGGTCGACACAGCACGTCAACAATCGATGAAAATGTGAAAAAAGTGGAAAAAATGTTTCTGAATGATCGCCGAATCACAATTAGAGAAGTTGCTGATGAAGTTGGCATATCAATTGGCTCATGTCATAACATTTTTTCAAATGTTTTGGGCATGAAACGGGTGGCAGCAAAATTCATTCCAAAACTGCTGAACTTTGACCAAAAAAACAATCGCATGAACATCGCTCAGGAGCTGTTAAACGACGTCAACGACGATCCAAGTTTGCTTGAAAGGGTCATAACTGGTGATGAAACATGGGTGTACGGTTATGATGTCGAAACCAAAGCACAATCGTCCACCTGGAAGCATTCAACGTCACCAAGAGCGAAAAAAGCACGTCAAGTTCGATCAAATGTGAAGGTTTTGCTTACAGTTTTCTTTGACTGCAGGGGCGTGATGCATCATAAGTTCTTATCACAAGGTCGTACGGTTAATAAAGAGTATTATCTTGAAGTTATGCGACGTTTGCGTGAAGCAATCCGAAAAAAACGCCCCGATTTATGGAAAAACAATTCATGGCTTTTGCATCACTATAACGCATCTACTCACTCGTCGTTACTTGTTCGTAATTTTTTGGCCAAAAACTACCGTAGTCGTGCCCCAACCTCCATATTCACCAGATATGGCTCCGTGTGACTTTTTCCTGTTCCCAAAGTTGAAGAGAACCATAAAAGAACGGCGTTTTTCCTCGATTGAAGAAATAAAGGCTGAATCGCTGAGAGTGCTCAAGGACATACCAAAAAGTGAATATCAAGAGTGCTTCGAAGAGTGGAAAAAACGCTGGCATAAGTGTATTATATCTGGGGAGGATTACTTTGAAGGGAACCACATTGATGTAAACGAATAAATAAATATTTTTTTGGAAAAACGATAATTCCGGGTACTTTTTGAACACACCTCGTACAATGTTTCAGGGAAAGTCAGACGACGCCCTAGTTTCTTATGGTGCGAATTGTCCCATAAGCAGAGCTAAAGTCTTTCTTGGATAGGATATAATTCGGCCCAAATTTCTTATAGCGCGAGATGTTCTATAAGTCGAGCTCGAATTATAAAGAAGGAACAGTCTTGCTCAGTTAATCACAATAAGAGAAAGAACTTAGGTATTAGCCTTGCAAGACTAGAAGTGAATGCTAGCCTGTGCAAAGGTGGGCATATTTATACACAGATTTTCCCGCTTATTTTTGTAGGAGAGATGTCATCGAATATTCGAGAGATATTCGCGAATTTTGCGAAATGAGTTTTCTTAATTTACAAGTAAATAACCATTAATAGTAAGCTTTTAACACATGTAAACTTTACAGAATTTGTTATTTGTTGATTTTATACAATATACAATTATCGCAAATAGTGTCGTTAAAAGTTATTAACTAATAAAGTTAATTAACGTGATATTACAATATTTACAATAGAAAATTATTAAATTTTTATATAACTTTATAGTTGATTAATTTCGGAAGTATTTTCTAAAAAGAAATATTTAAATTAGTTAATAACATTTGAATTATAATTAATTTTCATATTTGTAACGGTTTTTTTTCTAATCTTATAACGCAATTATTAGATTAATTATCTAAGATTCATAATTCATAAAGTTATCATTATTAAGTATAAAATTAATGCTTTTGTTTTATATACAACTTATTGTTTAAATAAATTATTAATTGTTTATTTATTAATAACAGTTATTATTCAGCTGTTATTAATAAAACCAATTCTTACTCATGTTCTATACTTATTCATTTTGCATATGGATTATTTACATTTTTCTAATAATTCATATTTTTAGCGTAATAAATAAATTAAATTTGCATATTGAAATTCATTATTATTCAATAATTAAATACAATTTGAGTAGTATAGCAATGTATGTTCCAGCACACCTGCGGGGGGGTCCGTAACCCTTTGGCCCCCCTGGCTTAACCCTTTGGCCCCCTGGCTTAACCCTTTCATGTTAATAATAATTATTATTGTTAACAATTATTATTAACAATATTCGTGGGGGGGTCCCTGGTTTAACCCTTTGATTCCCTGGCCTAACCCTTCCATGTTATATATTATTAATGTTAATAATTGTTTATAATTTTGGAGGATGGTTTCTAGAGCTCCTATTCCCTAGGGCTCCTAGTCCCTAGGGACCCTATACCTAGTGATTTCTGTCTAATTAATTAAAAATTTTTTTTTTTAAGTTATAAATATATATTATTGACAATTACTTGCTACATTGAAAATGAAACGAATAGAAAATAGCGACGATTTTTGAAAAAAATGAAGAGACAAACCGCAGAATCGAACCGGAGTCCTCTGGGTTGGCAGGCTAGCGCTCTACCACTAGAGCCAATGCCACATGTACCTTAGAGGATGCATATTGTGTATATTAACTACACACGCATACATTTGGTATAGGGTCTGAGCGTGCGGAGGAGGAGGAGGGGAGCGCATGCTGTCTATAGTTCTGGCCTGATGGGGATGCGCTACTATAGTAGTAGTAAACGTGTGCACTCTCTCTCTCTCTCCTACGCTCTAACTCATCGTGGACCACAGTGCGTGGAGGAGGAGGGGAGCGCATGCTGTCTATAGTTCTGGCCTGATGGGGATGCGCTACTATAGTAGTAGTAAACGTGCGCTCTCTCTCTATTTCTCTCTCTCTCTCTCCTACGCTCTAGATAAGCGTCGACCATGGTGCGCGGAGGGGAGCGTATGCTGTCTATAGTCAATGCGTGCTCTCTCCACGAACTGTTTTCATGAGAATGCTAGAGACTACGAATGCAGTCGCTCGACTAACACCTCCTTGAGATGTTCCTCCTAAACATCTCTGCTAGGAGAACCTTATTCTCATCCGTTCGCCCTTTCTTGCAATCGTTATGATTACACAGCTCCACAAAAAAAAATGAAAGTATTTTCCCCGATATCTAACTATATATTCTTTATGTTTTTGAGGTCGCTGAATCCGAATCCGGGGTCCGTTTGACTCCATCACGTCAGGGTTAAGGGCATTTGAAGGTCAAATTGCGAATCGACCCGTTAAAAAATTAAAAAAAAATTCATAATATATTTTTGTTATGTGTTGTAATGTATTACGTAGATCGTTTGAACAAAAGCAAGTCCGTTATCACAAACGGACATTAAATTAAACGGACATTACGATGTAGTAAAAAGGACTAGCTTCGTGATCAGTGACTCAAAAAACATGAAGATCAACTGTCTAAAGAACCAGAATTCTAATCTGCGTTCAATGTTCCGGCCAAAACTAGATATCTAAGTCTTATTTTGGATAACCGCAACGCGACCTACAGAAGTCGGTTTAAAAAAAAAGTTACTACGTATTCGGACGTAAAATTTTCCGCTCTTTCAGAATCTGGAGTCAAAAATATTGTATCATCCGATTTGAATAATTTGACCTCCGTTTGACCTTGATTCTGACATGTTGAGGTTCAAAAAAGATTGGATTTGGAATCAGGAATCCCAAAAATATATTATGAATTTTTTTTAAATTTTTTAACGGGTCGATTCGCAATTTGACCTTCAAATGCCCTTAACCCTGACGTGATGGAGTCAAACGGACCCCGGATTCGGATTCAGCGACCTCAAAAACATAAAGAACATACAGTCAGATATCGGGGAAAATACTTTCATTTTTTTTTGTGGAGCTGTGTTATTTTAC
Source organism: Phymastichus coffea (assembly GCF_024137745.1). Lineage (NCBI taxonomy): Eukaryota > Metazoa > Arthropoda > Insecta > Hymenoptera > Eulophidae > Phymastichus > Phymastichus coffea. The sequence continues at coordinate 1,060,185 of NW_026706846.1, forward strand.
TATTTAAATAAGTAAACATTTTATTATTTATTTAATATTTATTATTTTTAATTATACATTGAGTAGAGTACACTTTGTATATAATCTTTATGTTCAGTGTCTGACATAGCTATTTTTAAATATTCAGTTGAATTTTTATATGAATTATAGTCATCTGTAAATCTTTCGACTGTGTCGATTCCTTTTGATTTTGCTTGTTTTTGTCTTTCCATCATCCAATCGTGTATCTTTTGTGTATTTACCGCAGCACATACTATATTCTCGCGATTTTGACTATGATATATGCATGATTGTTTAAATTTAAGACTTAAATCTTCCAATCGCGGACATCTCATTTCAGTTTCGATATCTAAAATATTTCTGTAATTAAAAAAAATAATTAAATTCGAATTTAGAATTTTGTACGATTGTATATTATTGGAACCTACTTTTCAGGAATAATTTTTTTGAGCCATTGCTTCTTTTGTAATCCTTTCACATAAATATTTCTACAATTATGTAAATGACTCCGAATAGTACAATTTAAAAAATTATATGGTAAAATACCATTTCTCCATAATATACCTATAAAATTGATTATATTAATTGTTTCAAATAAAATCAATGTTAATTAACGATAATAAAAATAAATACCATGATGATGTAATTCCAACCACTTATTAACACTTTGATATTCATTAGGCAGTTTGAGCCAATGATAAAAATCGGTTTAAAAAGTAGTACTGTAGGTGAAGTATTAGAACATACTGGTAAATAGGCAAACTTCTTACAAATAAAAATATTATTCGGAGTCTGAAAGCCTTGAATATCTAAAATAGAGTCCATCTTAGAGTATAAATACAATTATTCTCTATGATATGTGAGCTGAATCGTATCTCAAAGCAATAATAACTATATTTTTATTCTGAAGATCTATCTATAAACCCTTTAATACCAAATTAATAAGTTTATAACAAGTGCGTTATCACTCTTTATGTCTCTCTCTCCCCTGCATAACAATTCATGTATCGCCCGATAGATGTATCCCATTATCATATGTTCCCACTTTCAGCAGCCAAGAGCAGGTAAGTGGGACAGAGAGCGCGAGCTAAGGAGCCCGCGAGGAAGAAAGGGAGAGAGAGAGAGCTACGTGCCCCCCCGCGCGTCATTGGCCAATCACGCATCGCGACATCCCGCGGCACGCGCGAGGGCGCGAGAGAGCGCCGGCCGGCCGAAAAGCCGGCAGAATACAGAGCGACCTTCGGAGTGCGTGCACGTGCCTGCTGCGACTAATAGAGGATCTCACCGATGCGCAACCGATCGCCTCGCGACCACGCCGTTACGATCTCCCTGCGAGAGGAAACCGGGCTTGTGCCGATACGTGTGCGTGAGTGGACGGCGACCATGATTGTTACCGCGGGCCAGCTTTTGCTGCCCGCTTCCCGCCGGCGCCGCACGCCTTAAAGCGAACGCCTCCTGAGGCTGCCAAGCCGCCGCACCTGCCGCCGATCGAGCCAACGCCACCGAGCAACGCGTCTACCTGTAAGTGCTAGCTCGTACCTCTCTCTCTCTCTCTTATGCTCGCTAAATGCTTCTCTCTCTCTCGCTTGCGCTGCGCTGCGTCTTTGTATTCCACTGCTATTCGTTTATTAAAACTCTTATTGTTCAACGCGACGACTTTCTTTCCAGCTAAAACCTAGTCCTCAGCCTTTCCCACGTATTCTCTCTGTACGCCGTAGGGAACTTTCGCGCATTCAGCCCGGTCGTATCCACGACGCCGCCGCAGGCCCATCGGCCTTGACGCCGAGTAAGCGGCAGAAGCTGCGCTACCGGGCCGGGCATCGCACAGCCTTCAAGGAGCACGAAACTTGCTGCTCGTTGCCGAGAAGTTATTCACACGCCCTCTTCCTTGTTCAACGGAGAAATCGCGAAGGCGCATGCAAATCCCCGTTATATGGCACCCAACGTCTTGGGGACGTGACCGTTTTCTTTGTTTCGTACGACTAACGCGAAAGTTCCCGAAAATTTTCGCTTGTCGGCCGCTTCGCTTTTCGAGGAACCGGCCGCGGAATGCGACAAACAAATACCTCGCCGTGCGTGTCCTCACACGCCTGTAACATTATTTTGATTCGAAGAGCTAGGCTAAGCACGTGAATGTAACATTGTTTTGATCCGAAGAGCTAGGCTAAGCACGCGAATGTAAACAAGTGTACGTTTCCAACACTCTAAATCTCGCACTATGCGTGCGACAGAGACAAACCACACTCCCCGTCCTTTCGCCACTTTTATACACTGGCACGCAGCCTTAACAATGCCCAAGCGAACGTCGCATCTCTGATTCTCCGTGCATGCCGGAACAGACCACACAACCACGCGCGCGTACCCGATAAGCGGCCGTGTACTACACACGTACAAGCGCAATATTAAAAACACGTTTTCCCTTGCCAAGAAAAAGGAACTTGGCTACGCAGAAATCACGCGACGCGCTCACTGTTATAAGCGACAACGTAGACTAAGTTTAATGTACACTGTATGAGTGCGTGCGAGATTCTTTTTTTCTGTCAGCGTGGCCACGTTGTAGGCACATAAGCGACGCGTTTATTTTCGCCTTGGATGTGAAGCGCAGCTGATTCAATAGGGAATAGTTAACTCACCGTTAACTTCGATTCAACAAGTAGGAACAAAATCCTCTTTTCTCAACAATCCCAGAAACCTTTTTCTGCTCCCCTTTCTTTCAGCCAATACTCGCCTCACACTTCACCAAAAACATCATTCCTTTTCTAATCAAAAACCAATGGGGAATGGTAAAGAAGTAATGGAAGGAGATCTCATGATATTCAAAGAGGACACCGACTAAAGAATCGTCTAGTGGATTAAAGCCCTCTCGAGCGACGAGGTCGATGACGCACTAGGTCAGCTGAAGCTTTACACACAAGGTTCGTTATACCTCCGCGCTAACAGATTGTTGACGCGCCTAAATGGCAATGACACAGCAGAAGATTTCATCCAGACACAAGAACCATCGAGCGACGAAACACGCCACAGAAGAGAACTCTGCCTCACCTTCCTACAAACAGGACCCTTACCGGCAGATATCAAGAACGACCTGATCGCCACAATCCTCGCAGAAGGCGACTACGACAGCGACGAAAGCAACATACGAGGGAGCGCGCCTACATCAACGAGCTCGCCCCAACACTACGATATGTCGCTTACGACAGTAGTCGACTCGATCGCCACATTGTCCAACACGCACGTGTCCCCCCCAACGCTACCACAAGAGATGTCAAGAATCTCCTCGCTACCGATAACCGCCACAACAATGACACCGGCAATAACTAAAGTAAGCACGCCGATGCACCGCCAACACAGGCCTTCAACGAACCGGAACGGTCCAACAGACACCTACAAAACCAAATGCAGAACGCCGTAGAAAACGCACGGCAGGAAGCACTAGAGAACGCCCCTCGCGCAAAAGAGGGTCGCCCAAACAAGGTACAATTCCAAGAGACGTTTGACATCATAAACGATGAATTCGACTTTAGCCAAAGCTCGCCACAAATCCACCGCTCAACACTAAACCCGCACGCCGCTCTCTTTCACTCAACCCCGAGGCCGACCTCATCAACCAACCCGCTTCAATTCACGCAAGCGCCGGTATGCGCAACCAGCGTCGGAGCGCCCGCAGGGCTCACGATATACGCGCACACAGCTGCTTGCTCGAGCTGGGGTAGGGGGGCTCCGCCGCAACAGCAGCCTTCCTCCTCGCTCTCGCAAGCAGAAGCCGCCCAAGCGCCGGCACCCGCTCAGAGCCCATTCGCCTATAGCAACCTCACAAGTACCTCTCGCAACGCACCCCATAATAGGAACCTGGGAAAAATGGTTCGAGAATGGAAGCTGAAATTTACGGGCTTGCCAGCGGTTAGCATCGAAGAGTTCTTGCAGCAGATCGAAGAAAATCGTCGACTGGACAATCTCTTCGATGCCGAGCTTCTAGACTCCCTAGCCTCGCTGTTCGTCGGTACCCCGCTCTTGTGGTACCGACAGTTGCGAAGCAAATGGACGACGTACGAGGAGTTCAGGAGGGATGCGATTAGTGCGTACAGCAGAGCGCGCCGGAATAGGCGCAACTTCGCAGTGGAGGCCCTTATCCGTACACAGGCCCTGGAAGAACCGGTGAGGGACTACCTGATGTCTCTCTTTACCATCCTCGACCGAATAGAGCAGCCGTGCGGCATACAGGAGCGGACCAACCTCGCGATCGACAACATGATCCCGAGGCTTAGCCGATGGATGAGACAGCATCGCGACTCATTCGTTAGCTTTCACGACCTGCTCTGGAGAGCTCAGGCGATCGAAGACGAAGAGTCGGGCGAGCGCTGGCAGCCGTCACCCGCGGCAGATAGATCCGTACTCCCGGAAGCGGCCTACCGCCCCCATAGCAAGTCGGCCAAGCCCAAGGTGAACGTTTCGGCTATCTTGGAACAAGCCCCAGCAGTCACCGAGGCCGGCCTAGAAAAATGCCTGCAGAGGATCTTCGACAGGAAGTGGAAGGAGATGGCTGCGGCAAAGAAGGAAGCGCTTCCGCGGCCACCGGAGGCGATGAGCAGCGACGATCCGCTTACACCGCCACCGATCCCAAGTGGTCAGTCAGCAGGAAGCCGAGGCACTCCCAGCAGGGGCGGCCGCGGCCGCGGTACTCATCGAGGGCGAGGAGGAGTTGGCCAAGGAGGAAGCAACGGTGTTAGGATCGTCACCCCAAGATCAGACAAGAATAAGGACAAGGAGGCCGGGCTCGACGGGAAGCTGCTGTGCTGGGGGTGCAGTTGGCTCGGATACACGAAGGTTACCTGCCCTGAATGCTCCAAAGAAAAAAACGACTAGGGGAGTGAGTAGACGAGGTCCCTACCGCCCCGCCGGAAGTCGCCGAGACCTTCGAAACTAACGACGTGACGAGAGTAGCGCCGGCAACGCATAGCGCGTCGGACGGCTCAATACTAGTCCCGAGCCGACCGCGTGACTTGCGCTCGCTGGACGATGGAGGTATCGTTGCCAGCGTCAACGTCGAGATGGACACCCGTTGGTGGCTAAAGGTGCAAGTAGGCGCATTTACCTTCAGAGCGCTCTATGACACCGAAGTGACACGTACAGTATTGGGACCGATAGGCGTGCAGCTGGTCGCAACATGTAGTCAGAGAGTGGGCCCATACTTGGGGCCGGGGGCTAAGGCCATCGACGGCCACTACGTGCCAATACTCGCAAGGGCAAAGCTGCCTTTTGAGGTAGCAGGCGTCAAGCGCACAGTGGATGTTTTGATTTTGAATGAGGCCGACACCGACTGTACTTTGGGCAGCGATTTTATCAACGCTTTCGGGGCCAACCGAGATGTACACACTAACACGTTCCACATCCAGGGCGGAGATAAGCCCGTTCTGGCGATACTCTCGTCCCTTTGCACCGACGAGACCTTAACCCTCGCCTCCCTCGGAATCGAGGAGCTCACGGAGAGCCAGCGGGCCGAGCTCGAGCGGCTGCTTCATGAGCGAAAGTCGACTACAGGAAAGTCAACGCTGTGACGCGCGTGTGCGCTTATCCATTGCCCTATATGGATGCGATTTTGCGCAAGATACAGCACGCCCGATACGTGAGCGCCATAGATTTGTCATGGGCTTTCTGGAATGTCCCTCTTACGGAGCGATCGTGTCCGATCACAGCGTTTACGGTTCCGGGAATGGGCCTATTTGAATTCGTTCGAATGCCCTTTGGGCTTGCGGGTGCTCCGGCGACATTTCAAGCATTGGCGGATAAACTCATCCCACCTGGAATGGGGCCGTACGCTTTCGCCTACTTGAACGATTTGGTCATCGCGACGGATACGTTCGAGGATCACGTCAAGTGGCTTGAATGCATCCTCAAAAGGGTAAAGGAGGCTGGCCTTACGGTGAACCTCCAAAAGTCAAAGATCTGCATGCCGGAGGTTAGGTACCTGGGCTTGCTGGTGAACCGCGACGGTACCAGGCCGGATCCCGAGCGGGTCCGGCCCATCTTGGAGTACCCGGCGCCCAAGAACTTGAAACAGCTGCGCAGATTCTTGGGCATGACGTCGTGGTACAGAAAGTTCCTGGAAGATTATGCCGCCACAGCGCTCACTCGCAAAAATGTGAGGTATGAGTGGGGCGAGGAGCAACAGACCGCGTTCGAGCGCATTAAAGGCCTGCTCGCGAGCGCTCCCGTGCTCGCGCGGCTGGACTTCGACGCCCCATTCGTAATTGAATGCGACGCGAGCGATACCGGCTTAGGCAGCGTGTTGTCGCAGCGCCTCGACGGAGAGGACCGAGTGCTCTGCTACGCAAGCCGCATCCTCACTCCGGCCGAGCGAAGGCTGTCGGTCACAGAGAGAGAATGCCTTGCCGTGATCTGATCGATCGATAAATACCGCCCGTTCATCGAGGGGTACCATTTCACCGTGGTGACAGATCATCACAGCCTGATATGGCTTAGAAATTTAAAACACCCGAACGAAAAGTTGGGCCGCTGGAGCTTGATGCTGCAGTCGTACGACTTCGATATCGTACACCGCAAGGGAAGCGAGAACGTCGTTCCGGATGCACTCTCGCGCATGTTGGAAACCGACGAGGACGAGGCCGCTGCGCTCGCCTCACTTAGGATCGGCACGAGCACAAAAGACCCGTGGTACCTCAAGAAAGCCCAGTTGGTCTCAGAAGACCCAAGGGCGCACCCCTACTGGAAACTAGTGGGCGGACGCCTGTACGCTTATCGGCCCAATCCGGTCGTGGATGGTTTGCTCGGCGGTGACGACGATGCGTGGAAACTCGTTGTGCCTCGTGAACTAAGAGGCCAAGTGCTGCGCGAGTGCCACGAGGAGCCCGCAGCTGCTCACCTCGGCTGCCTCAAGACTCATGAACGCGCGGTCCTGCGCTACTACTGGCCAGCGATGTACAACGACGTCGCGCGCCATGTACGCAACTGCCAGATTTGCCAACAAACCAAGGTCGAGCAAAAAGCCCCCGCAGGGCTAATGGGCAGGCACATCGTCTCTCGCCCATGGCAGGTAGTTTATGGCGATTTGATTGTACCATTCCCGAGGTCGGCTCGAGGGCACGAGCATCTCCTGATTTTCTCGACCTGTTCACTCGGTGGATCGAGTGCATCCCGGTGAGGAAAGCTAATGGAAAAACGATAAAGCGTGACAAGTTCTTGTCGGACAACGGCTCGCCATTCAAGAAGACGCTTGTGGATGACTTTCTTGAATCCCCAGGAGTGATACATGCAACGTGTATTCCCTACAACCCCAAAAGCAATCCCAGCGAGAGAGTGAATCGGACTATCAAGACCATGATAGCGGCCTTCATCGAGGAGAAGCATACCACCTGGGATGTCCACGTTAGCGAGTTCGCTTTCGCTTACAACACGGCTATCCACGGAGCCACGCGCTCCAGCCCGGCCTTCCTGAATTACGGACACAACCCAGAGCCACCGCATTCTATGCGCCGGGAGGAGGAGCGCGCGACAACCCGAGACCTCGAAGCCGCAGCCGTCGAAGACTGGCGCGCCCGAACGGATAAACTGGACAGGGTCCGCGCAGTCGCCCTCCAAAACACAAGTGCTGCTCAAGATAGACAAGAAAGGTATTACAACGCTAAACACCGCGACGTTAGCTACGACGTCGGCGATAGAATCTGGGCGAAAAACCGAATCCTCTCCTCGGCCGCCCTGAAGGTAGCGGATAAGCTTAGCCCAAAGTTCGCGGGCCCTTTCGTCGTGACACGTCGGCATGGAGCGAAAGGATACCAACTTCAGACCGAGGATGGCATCGACATCGGACTGGTAGACGTGGAGCACCTCCGCCTGTGTCGCAGCGAGGATCGCCTTCCAAAACTAAGTGACGACCCCCTAGCGCCCGACGGAGACGAAAGGGGGGGCGCGCCGCCGACGCCTTCAATTCTCCCGGCTGCGGTCGGGCTGTCCGCAACCGCGACCGTGGCGCCAGGGAGGCGGGGCCACCCTCGCGGCTTCAAGAAAGCGATACCAGCAACGGTCGCGGTCTCCCCGCGACGATTGCGTACAAGGATCCCGGCCTAGTGCGGAACAAGCCCTATCCCTGCTTACCGCTTAATCGCTTTCTGCTTGCTGCTTTTCTCTTTCTCCCTTGCTCTCTCAATTGCTAATCTTTTCACTGATAGGACCGTCGAACCTGTCGCAGGAGACAAGAAGGATGAAGCCGCTGGCATTTGCGCCCCTCACCGCCGGGGACGAGGACATTCTCGTCTTCCGCCTCACTTTTGCCCTGTCCGTCTGCCCTGTCCGCTACGCGGCAGGGTACGGCCTACCCAACGACGAACAGGGCGACACGACCTCGCCAGTTGGAGATCCGAAGACGCCTACGCCTGAGCATGCGGAAGACCCCGCCGGCCAGACGCCTTCCACTCCATCCGACCTCCAAGTCGTATCGTACGATCCCCGCCAGAGAGGCCTCGAAGCCACTCGGCCACCTCCTCCGACCCTCCGAGAGCAGTGGGAAGCGCTGAAGCAGACCGCCGTCCAATGCCACAACGCGCGAACCGCCGCGGCGCGCGCCGAAGACGAAGCCTACGACCAGGTGATGCGCTTCGTCGATCAACATGGCCCGCTCGGCGCCTACTACGCAGGCGACTTCCTGGAGAAGGTGGTGGAGGCGATTGAGATCCGAGAGAGGTAACGCCTGGTAGTCGGCCAAGTGAGAGCCGAGCGGAGGCAGCGCAAGGCCGCGGAGGAGACCAAGCGCCAGCTCGAGGAGACGAGGCGCCGCATGGAGGAGCTTCAGGCCCGTGAGCGGCAGCTGAATTGCGAGCTGCTGGAGCTCACCCGGTAGCCTTTCCCCCAACAAGTCCAGGAGCCCTGTGGCAAATGGGCGGGACCGCGCGTGGACTTTGACGGCCGCCGCTTCTGCAATGTCTGCCACCTGCGGAACGTGGCCCGCTCCAGGGACTGCCCGAACGCGCCCATCCATTACCGCTGGCGCAACGGCGAGCTCCAGTCATATGTCTACCAATGAGCCGCTAACACGCCACCTCCGCTTCAGCGACGACAACGGCTCCAGGAAGAATATCGCCGGCTGCCGCGTCCGTCGCCTTCCTCTACCACTCTGCCGCGAACCGCGGATACCGCATCGGCAGCGATTTAACTTTCCTTTTTTTTCTCTTTTCTCGCTTAAGCGATCACCCCCTTTTTGGCATTGATGCCACATTTAGTTTTCCACCATTTATTATACGAGCGCCGATGCGTGTACTTCCGGAGAACGCTACCTAGAGAGAGAAGTTTTCGAGCTGGTACCCCCTTTTTTTTTCTCCTTCCTTTGTGTTGTATCCTTACACAGCTATGTTTTTATTAATAATAAATTTTTCTCTCATGCCATGTAATTAAGATTCATTACATTCCTACCCCAAAGAGAGAGAGATCTAGTTGTCGAGCTGGCACGTCTTGGCTACCAGCGTCTTGGGAGGGGAGATATAACGAGTGCATTATCACTCGTCATGTCTCTCTCTCCCCTGCATAACAATAAATGTATCGCCCGATAGATGTATCCCATTATCATGTGTCCCCACTTTCAGCAGCCAAGAGCAGGTAAGTGGGACAGAGAGCGCAAGCTAAGGAGCCCGCGAGGAAGAATGGGAGAGAGAGAGCTTCGCGCCCCCCGCGCGTCATTGGCCAATCACGCATCGCGACATCCCGCGGCACGCGCGAGAGAGCGCCGGCCGGCCGAAAAGCCGGCAGAATACAGAGCGACCTTGGGAGTGTGTGCACGTGCCTGCTGCGACTAATAGAGGATCTCACCGACGCGCAACCGATCGCCTCGCGACCACGCCGTTACGATCTCCCTGCAAGAGAAAACCGGGCTTGTGCCGATACGTGTGCGTGAGTGGACGGCGACCGTGATTGTTACCGTAAGCAGCTTTTGCTGCCCGCTTCCCGCCGGCGCCGCGCGCCTTAGAGCGAACGCCTCCTGAGGCTGCCAAGCCGTCGCACCTGCCGCCGATCGAGCCAAGGCCACCGAGCAACGCCTCTACCTGTAAGTGCTAGCTCGTACCTTTCTCTCTCTTGTGCTCGCTAAATGCTTCTCTCTTTCTCGCTTGCGCTGCGCTGCGTCTTTGTATTCCACTGCTATTCGTTTATTAAAGCTCTTATTGTTCAACGCGACGACTTTCTTTCCAGCTAAAACCTAGTCCTCAGCCTTTCCCACGTATTCCCTCTGTACGCCGTAGGGAACTTTCGCGCTTTCAGCCCGGTTGTATCTACGACGCCGCCGCGGGCCCATCGGCCTTGACGCCGAGTAAGCGGCAGAAGCTGCGCTACCGGGCCGGGCATCGCACAGCCTTCAAGGAGCCCGCAACTTGCTGCTCGTTGCCGAGAAGTTATTCACACGCCCTCTTCCTTGTTCAACGGGGAAATCGCGAAGGCGCATGCAAATCCCCGTTATAAGTTAGATGGTGTTACAGTCGGTTCACCCCCACTCTTTCGTTTGATCTATCCCTTCCATATACTGCCTACAGCGTCCTCACTTTATAGGTAGCGCCCGCAGTTTGCTGGCAGCGCCCTCACTTAACCTTCAAAAACCGCTTGGCGTAGCAAAAGAGCGCAGTCTCTCGAGACAGCCTGCGAGCTAAGTTTGCCTTACCTTATGCCATTTGCAAGTAGTTCCTTAGTAGTTAGTTGAATCCTTATTGATTTGTTAAACAAATCAATAGTTATTACCAACTTAGAACAAGTTCATTTTAGAGTTGTTCACTACCTTTTCCATCCTTTCATCATAATAATCCTTTATACAACTATACGAGGTGTGTTCAAAAAGTAACGAGAATTTTTAAATTTCGCGGGTTTGGAGAGTTCGCTTGTATAAAATTTTTTTTTATTATGTTGGTACACATACCCCTGAAGTACGATAAAATTTTCAGCAATATTCATTGCTTACTTTTTAAGTGGCAGTCGCTAACGTTAGACGTGTTTTTCGAGCTCGGCGATTTTCGTTTGTGAAAAAAATGGATCAAAGAATTTGTATTAAATTTTGCGTAAAAAATGAAATAAAGTGTAGTAAAGTTTGTCAAATGTTAACAAAGGCATATAGTGAGTCTGCTATGAGTAAAGCAAGGATTTATGAGTGGTATAAGCGTTTCCAAGATGGCCACGAAAACGTTGAAGATGACGAACGACCCGGACGCCCAAGCACATCAACAACCGATGAAAACGTGAAAAAAGTGAAAGAAATGGTTATGAACGATCGCCGAATCACAATCAGAGAAGTTGCTGATGATGTTGGCATATCAGTTGGCTCATGCCATCAAATTTTTTCGAATGTTTTGGGTATGAAACGTGTGGCAGCAAAATTCGTTCTAAAATTGTTGAATTTCGAACAAAAACAGCGGCGAATGGAAGTTGCTCAGGAGTCGCTAAATGAAGTCAATAACGATGCAGAACTACTAAAACGTGTTATAACAGGTGACGAAACATGGGATTACGGATATGATGTCGAAACTAAGGCTCAATCGTCCCAGTGGAGGCATTCTGGATCGCCAAGACCGAAAAAGGCTTGACAAGTGCGGTCGAATGTGAAGGTTATGCTCACTGTGTTCTTCGATTTTAATGGCATAGTGCATTATGAATTCTTGCCACAAGGTCAAACAATCAATAAGCAGTACTACCTACAAGTTCAACGTCATTTGCGTGAAGCAATCCGAAAAAAACGCCCGGATTTGTGGCAAAACAATTCATGGCTTTTGCACCACGATAATGCGCCTGCTCACACTTCATTGCTTGTTCGTGAATTTTTGGCCAAAAACGAAACTGTAACGATGCCTCAGCCTCCATATTCGCCAGATATGGCTCCATGTGACTTTTTTCTATTTCCAAAAATAAAGAGAACATTAAAAGGCCGTCGTTTTACAAGCATAGATGACATTAAAAGCGAATCGCTGAAAGAGCTAAAAGCTATTACAAAGATCGAGTTTCAAAACTGTTTCGAGGATTGGAAAAAGCGTTGCCATAAGTGTATTGTATCCGAAGGGGACTACTTTGAAGGCGACAACATTAATGTAGATGAATAAATAAATATTTTTTTCATAAAACGAAAATTCTCGTTATTTTTTGAACACACCTCGTAGACAAATGACTCTACAAGACGATAAAAACTAGATAACTAACAACATGACTTCTATCGCCTATTTTGAACAAACAATTAAAAATTTGTGGAAAGCTTATAATCATTCGGACGGTTTAGATATAGACGAATGTATTAGATGGAGAAATCTAACAATTAATGCTATAATTTCAATTAATGAATTTATGAAACGATCTGATTTAAGTAGAGAAATTCGACAAAGGTGTCACACTTGTGCTTGTCATTTGAATTCTATTGAAGTCAATTTAAGTAAAACGATAAAAGTTGGTGGAAGTATACAACCATTAACAGCTATTCAGGATGAAATTCCAGGAGATGGACTTGTTTGGAGACCAATTCATTCAGCCTTTGAAAATCAAATTAGTACAGTCTGTATTGTTAATCAACATCATTTAGATATAAAAACATTTCTAATTGCCGCAAATAAACTTTTATAAATTAAAATACCTCAATTTCTTGTTATCCATAATAACTTAAAAATAAATACAGAAATGGCATCACAATTTATCATAAAGAAAAATCAAGAAGAAGATATTCAAATCAAGTATTTCAATACAGAAAATGTTTGCATTTATAAAATTACTCATCTTGATAGATGGTTTAAAAATAACGTTAAAGTATTATACTTAAACAAATCGAAGAATTTCAAGAAAGAAACTCAGGCTGGTCATTAAAAACTATTGTTGGTCTCACTATTAATATAAATAAGTATAATATATAATAAATAAATATAATGTAAACCATGTTCATATAAACCATTACCGTCAAGCATAGATAATAAAAGAGCTTGTGTTAATGTTAAAAATGAAGACAATGAATGTTTTAAATGGGCTATACTTTCATGCCTTCATCTAGTTGAAAGAAATCGAAACAGAGTAATTAAATACAAGCCCTATGAGAATGAACTAAATTTTGATAGTATAAACTTCCCTGTAAAAATAAAAAGTATACCTAAATTTGAAAAGTTGAATAACATAATTGTAAATTTATATATACTACAAAAATATGGATCGAAATATGAAGTCTCACCGTGCTATATAACGAAATTAAAACAAACTAAACATGTGAACTTACTCTTAATACAAAACGAATATATTGATGAATACTAATAGACCACGAATATCAATAGATGATGAAAAATTCAAATTAAAAACTCTCTACGTATGGATTAAAACTTTATCTGCTCTCCTTCGTAGACAAGTTACTCAACATACTAAAAAAATTTATCTTTGCGAACGTTGCCTTCATTATTTTACTAACGAGGAAAATTTGAAATCTCATGAAGTTGACTGTTCCAAAATAAATAAGTGTCGGATTAATTTACCTGACGATGCTACTTTAGAATTTAAAAATTTTAAGCATAAAGAGGAAGTTCCATTTATTATATACGCTGATTTTGAATGTCTGTTAAAACCTATAGAAGATCCGAATAGAAATCTCGATGTTAAGAGACATAGTTTCCAAGAACATGAAGCCTATAGCATTGGATTATATGTAAAATGCCGTTATGATGATAGTAAGTCGATATATAAGTCATATAGAAAAAAATTAAATGAAGATGAATCACCAGCATTATGGTTTCTTAAGCAATTGAAGTCCCTAGTGATTGAGTTAGAAAAAATATATAATAATGCAATAAAAATGGATTTATCATTTATTAATGAACAGGCATTCAAAACGGCAAGAAGATGTCATATTTGCAACCAATATTTTCAAGATAACCAAAAACGAGTTCGTGATCATTGTCATTTAACAGGAAAATTTAGAGGTACACCTCACAAACATTGCAATAGTTATATATGGAATGCTAGCAAAATATTAAAAAATAAATGGGCTAAAACAAAGCCGGACAGCTCATCCGAAAACCTCCAAACCTAATCAAAAATTGAAGAAGCCCTCGGTAAAATTTGCCCCCCTTGGGTCTCATCGAACCCATCCTACCTGCCTGACTACGTTGAAAATGAATTTCTAAGCGAGACTTTCACCTTTACCGAATTTAATGTAGCCCTTGAAAACAAAAACTCCAATTTTTCCCCTGGCATGGACGGTATCGACTTTGAGGTAATCCAGCGCCTTCCGATCAAATTCAAACTCGCTCTCTTAGACATTTTCAAAGAAATGTACACGACAAACTGCTATCCGGACAGCTGGAAAAACTCTTTTGTTCATTTTATTAATAAATCCGATGGCATTAATGTACGCCCAATAGCTCTCACATCGTGTATGTGTAAGCTTTTTGAAACAATATTAAAGAACCGAATGCAGTGTTGAATTGAACATTTCAATCTCCTTCCTCGCAGCCAAATGGGCTTCCGGAAAGGCCAATCGACCCACGATAACCTTACAAACTTTCTTGTATATTCCGAAGAAGCTTTCGCCAATAAAAACAGTGTCTTAGCAGCTTTCCTAAACGTCAGCGGTGCCTTTGACAAAGTAATAATTGATATGCTCCTTGCAAAACTGGCAAAAATGGGCTGCCCTGCCAATGTCATCGTATTTATCCAATTTCTACTGATTGACAGAATTGTTCATACTGATAGTCTAGGAACAACATCTAGGATAGCAAATCGTGGCGTCCCGCAGGGCGGTGTGCTTAGCCCTCTCCTCTACTGTATCTACGTTTCCTACATAATGAATGATTTACCAAAAAGCGTAAATATCTCACACTTTGCTGACGATATAGCCGTTTATTGCAGTCAAAAAAACAAACCGCGCAATAAACTCCTAGAAAAAGCTGTAAACAAAATCCACCAAAAACTCTCTGAACTTGGCCTTTAATTCTCCGCGACTAAAACAGTCTACATGCAATTCAACAACCAAAACATTCCCCCTGGCTCCTCCGAAATTTCTGTAGATAACGTCACTCTACCTTCGAGCAAATCCGTAAAATTTCTTGGCATTATACTAGATTACAAATTAAACTTCAAAGACCACATTGATTCTCTTCTTGCTAAAAACCTGCGCTTCCTCAATATCATAAAATTTGTAAGAGGTACGTGGTGGGGTGCGGACCCAGAAACTCTTGTAATCTTGTACAAGAGCTTCATACGCTCTTGCCTTGAATACGGCTGCTTTATTTATTTTCCTACTCAGGTCAAACAAATTGAAAAACTCGAGAGAATTCAATACTCTGCAATCAGACTGGCCCTAGGTTTCCGAAAAAGTACCCCCACCAATATCCTTCTCGCCGAATCAAAACTATCCTTAATCCAAGAACGAGCGAAGTATCTATGTCACATCTACTTATTCAAAATAAACTCAAACACCTCTCTCCCAACCTGCCAAAAAATTAATTGATACAAAAAAAAACTACTAAATATCAAGCACCGCCTCTCTCAAAACCAGCGCCTCATTTCCTCCTGCATCAAAGATCTCGACTCTCCAAACTCCATTTATTCTAGCCCCGGATATAAAATTTATACTCAAGAATATGACTCTATTGTACTCAACTTGAACATTATAACTGACTTTGGTAATTCCTTAAAAAATTCATCTAACCCGGACTCTGAAATCGAGAGCTTAACCGCTCAAAATAATTCGATCGCCATATACACCGACGGAAGTAAATCTCCCCTCTCTCCCTCTGTAGGGAGCGCCTGCATATGCCCCACCCTAAACAAAATTACTAAAGTAAGCCTTGATCCTCAAGCTTCCATATTTACTGCTGAGTGCTTCGCCATACTACAAGCTCTAGACATAGCTCTGAATAACACTACACACAACTACTCTATTCTTTCAGACTCTCTCAGCGCTCTCCTCTCCCTCAAAAACTCCAATACGTCTGCCCGTACTAATCAGTACATCCTAGAAATCAGAAGACGTTATTTCGAATTCACCAAGCACTGCTCAAACTCAATAAATTTCTATTGGATCCCTTCTCACTCTGGCATTCAAGGTAACGATTTTGCCGACGAGCTTGCCAAAGAAGCATCCCTCTCAAATCCTAACATTTCAATCAAAATCCCTTCCACCGATTTTCATGAAAAATACAAGATAATGGCCATCTCAAACACCCACACCATTCTCATCTCCCAAGCACAATTCAAGGGAAAAGATTACTTTTCTAAGTACTTCAAACCTGATCCTAAGCCATGGTTTGCTGGCCGAAACCTTCCAAGAGAAGTCATAACCACGGTCAACAGATGCCGCTCCGGGCACTATAGCCTGAATGCATCACTCTGCAAGCTGAACTTAACGTCCCCTGAATGCCAATGCGGCCACGCCACACAAGACTTAGATCACATCCTCTGGAACTGTCCCCTGCATAATATTTCACGCACGACCCTAATCAGTAACCTACGCAAACTAAAATATTCCCCTCCATTTACCTCCTCCGTCTTTTTGTCAAACCCCAACGCAAACAACTGCAGGATTCTTTTCTCTTTCTTGAAAAAATGCAATGTCTCACTGTAATATCTGCCGAACCCAGTTTACTTAGCTTTGTAATGGCATTTTTAAAACGTTGTTGTAACACGCTTCTCTATAACACAATGTTAATCGAGCTCACGAAAACTATGTATCAAATCTGCGAAATATACATATCGAAACTATGTAAATATCTCTTTAAAATATGTAACTTGAACTCACGCACATGTACTTTATATAAATATGTTAGTAGATAAGCTAATAAACCTTTGTAAGATTCCAAAGCTCAATAAAAAAAAAAAACATTGCAATTTGAATTATAAGAATGCTGCTTTCATACCAGTCGTATTTTATAACTTTACAGGCTATAACTCACATTTTATTATAACAGAAATTGCTACTAACTCAGAATTTGAAGGAAAGATCTCTGTTCTCGCTGAAAACAAGGAGCGATACATATCCTTCACAAAAGAAGTTGCAAACAGTCGAATTAGCTTTCGTTTCATTGATTCCTTTCGATTTATGCTTACATCTCTAGATAAATTAACATATTATTTACCACAGCTAGATATTGTACAGAGAGAATTTCAGAAAGATAATTACATTTTAGGACAGATTAATTTACTAAAAAGAAAAGGAGTTTTCCCATATGAATACATCCAAAATTTAAATAGACTAACTAAGACAGAGTTACCATCTATTGAAAAATTTCATAGTTAATTGACAGATAGTGATATTCCTACTGAAGAATATAAGCATGCTCAAAACGTATGGAATATTTTCGGTAGTATTTGGAAGAAAATAGATTTAGGAATGTATTCTGATCTCTATCTGAAAACTGATGTACTTTTACTAGCTGATATTTTTGAAAATTTTTGATCAACCTGTAAGAATGCATATGATCTCGATCCTGCTCATTATTACACTACCCCTGGATTAACATGGGACGCGATGTTAAAATATACAAATATGAAGCTTGAACTATTAATAGATATAGATATGGTTTTATTCATTCAAAAAGGTATTCGTAGAGGTATTAGTCAATGCTGCAATAGATTTTCAAAAGCAAACAATAAATGAGCCGCTTATTTTGAAAATGGCCTAACTCCATTCATCTTCAAATCGAGATATTGAAAGTTTAGGCCATTTTCAAACTACACGGCTCAGTTATTCAATTAATTCGGAAAACTTATGTGTAAAAAATATATCGTATTTTCTCTGAATATAAGCAATCTGAAGTGCGTCACTGATAAATAACATGAAGTTGTACATGTAACCCTTGTAAGCGGCAGAAAATTGAAAAACGGAGTTAGGTCACTTTCAAAATAAACGGCTCAAATATATGGGTGAAGAATTCAATAACGATGAGCCAAACAACATTTTAATGTATTATGACGTAAACAACCTTTATGGTTGGGCTATGACTCAATCACTACCATTTGAGGGCTTCAAATGGGTTTCAAATGTGGATATGTCAAATTTTTTCAATATCTCTGATGATAGCGACGTAGGCTATATTTTAGAAGTAGATCTAGAGTATCCACAAGAGCTGCATGATGATAATAAAGACCTACCTCTTTGTCCTGAACATACTAAACCATCCGGATCAAAACAGAAAAAACTTTTGACAACGCTTTATGATAAAGAACGATACGTTATTCATTTTAGAGCGTTAAAACAAGCTCTCAAATATGGACTAAAACTCAAAAAGATATATAGAGCGCTAGAATTCAAACAAAAACAATGGCTGAAACCATATTTAGATTTAAATACTGACAAAAGAAAGCAAGCTAAAAATGAGTTTGAAAAATTATTTTACAAGCTTATGATTAATGCAATATATGGAAAAACGATGGAAGACGAAAGAAAACGAAAAGATGTCAAACTGATCAATCAATGGGGTGGTAGATATGGCGCTGAAGCTCGAATTGCCCAACCAAATTTCCATAGTAGTTCCATTTTTCATGAAAATTTAGCTGCTATTCAATTATCCTGGACAACTATCAGTATTAAAAAACCTATATACATCGGTCTATGTATATTAGATCTTTCAAAAACATTAGTCTATAGTATGACTTTCATTATGGTTACATGAAGCAACGAATTGGTGAAAAATGTAAATTACTTTATACTGATACTGACAGCCTCATTTATGAAATTCAAGATGTCAATATGTATGAGATCATGAAAGTAGACATCGATAAATTTGACACATCGGACTATCGTGCTGATAATCAATTTGGAATGCCTCTAGCTAACAAAAAAGTTCTTGGTGTTATGAAGGATGAGTGCAATGCTGCTATTATGAGGGAGTACATTGGGTTACGAAGTAAACTATACAGTATCGAAATAATAAATAAGGATCCTTTGAAAAAGGCAAAAGGAGTGAAAAAACCTACAGTAAAAAATACAATAACTCACTCAGATTATCGAAAGTGTTTAAACGAAATGGAAATTATTAAACGTACTCAATGTAATAACAGAGAGAGAGGAAAAGACAGCACTAAGCCCTCATGATGATAAACGTTGTATTTTTGATAATAATCCGGACACACTTCCGTGGGGGCATTATAAAACTCTCGAAATTGCTGAAATGAAAGAAAGAGTTGAACAGCTACGAAGAAGGAGGTATAGAGAAGAAGACGAAGTGATAGAATAAAATAGTAATATGAAAAGATCCAGAATTGAAGAAAATAATTCTAGAGGGCAGAACTAGCGAAAGAATTCTACTCCTTCGATAGTTACTAGATGGCGCTGATGACTAGTAATGGAGAGGGAGAAACAATGGATACCTGAGTCTACAGAGTGGGAGAATGGTTTTAGATGAAGAATCATGAGAGAGGGGAGACTGAAAGAGAGGGAAGCGGCGACGGCGGCTTGAGCTTTAAGAGTGGGAATGTCACTTATAAAACTAAGAGCTCACTCTTGTTTGAAACAGTTGCTCAGCTCTCACTCAAGCAACAGTCTTACCTCAACCTCTAATACATCTTCCACTAACTATTGAAACAAGTAAGATATTTAAATAATTTTAGTTTATTAATACCTTAGTAATATAGTAAATAAATAAATAATTAATTCTTTGATTTTTTATTTTACAGAATGGATTTCTCAGCAATAAATAAAATTTCCAAGACGACTTTCCTTCCTCGGAAGGCGATGTCCCAACTTACATCGAATACATTATATCAAGTTACTAAATTTAGATCATTAACAACGAAATATGGATTTAGCGTTGTTATTACAATAGATGACGAATTTGATGTGTTCTTGCCCAAAAGGGTTAATATAGTACTCGAAAAAGATGAAGAAATGTTGAAAAACCTACATTAGACTAGTGAGAAGGAGGAGTTATTTATTTACCATATTGTCGGTTCAAACTTCGAATTTAAACATAATTGTATCTTCAACGAATAATAATTAAATGTATTATTATACTAATGTAAATAGCTGCACTATGAATAATAAAAAAAATATATCTCAATCAATAGTCTTTTTTTCCTTTATTTAACTATCCTTTTATTTCCTTTTGTGGAGAGGTAAAAAAAAAAGTTCATAATGTAGCCCTTTCCAATGAATTTTATTTCAATGTAAAGGTGACTCATGAGCGATGATTCGAAAGGAAGTACCTCTCAGGTGAGAGCGAAGGTTGGAACTTTCACTATTCCTATAATTAACCTTAAGTTCCGATAGAGGGCAGTCATTCGAGTTCTAATATATTTATAAGAAGGATGCATAGTTTGCTTTACCATCATTCAGTGAAAAGAAATAGCTATAGCAAGACTATCCTCTTGTGATTCATCATGGCGCCTATTAGAAGAAACAAGAAGAGTATTCGTGCTTCGAAGTATGTATGGTTCTCGGATAATATTCAAATTCATCATCTTCCTATTGAAGATAAAGACTCGAGGAAAGGAGTGTGGGAGCAGCTTGCACGAGATCGAGAACGCTTCCAACGTCGTATTATGCAACTAAGTAGTATAATATCGCGAGCACTGTTTAAAAAACGTATAATAATGATGAATCATATTTTTGAACCTATACTAAAAAATCATTGTATAGTATATACACTTAACAAACTAAAAATCTAAGTGGAGGTGGAAGAAGCAGCAAGTGAAGGTGGAAGAAGTAGCAAGTGGAGGGAGGCGGTCGTGGCGGCTAGAAAAAAGTGTAGTAGTGGGGTAAAGGTCTTAAGAGAGAGAGAGAAGAGCTCGAAAACGTCATTCTGTTAGAAGAATCATCGTCAGTAGTATCCACTTCCTTCTCCACTATTCTCAAGTCTTCGATAGCAAGATGGACTTAGAAATGTTAAATAAAATAGCTATGAAGCCCTTTGATCCACTACCAGAGAAAAATCATTATGAACTTGAAGAAAATCATTGTTATTTAGTAACAAAACTTTAAGGAAGAAGATAACAATCGAATCATTCTCGAGCTCGATGCTGAATTCTAACTTATTTTACCAGATCGAATTTCAAGAGCCATCATGAAACATTATGATCTACATATATTACTTTCAGATCATGTACAAAAATATTGTTTACAGATTGAATATCATAGCGCTGGTAGATTTCAATTTATTATTTAATGTATCAACAATGTATCTTTATTTCAATAAAGTATGTACAATAAATTTATTATAAAATATATTGTGGAGAGGTAAATGAGTCACAGGTGTTTCTACTAAAGCAGGTTTCGACTTGTTCTAATGGACTCACAAGTGATGATGCTCAAATGGCCTTACAGGTGAAAGCGAAGGTTGGGGCTCTTACCATTAAAATAAAACAAAAATTATTTATTATTATTATGATATTTATTTGAATAAAAGTTACTTTACGTAAACATCTTTATTCTTTCATACGTATAAAGTCTTATCTATCCATGAATTGTGCGAATTGTCGAATCCCAACCATTTAACGTATACTTGATTACCACGTTTCCTTAAAACTTTTTCAATGAGATAAACATCAGGATACATAGCTTTCTGTAATTCTTGCTCGTAAAAACCTCCAACAATTGGATTGCCTTTATAATCTCTTAAATGATAAGTGATAGGCTTTGTCTTTGCAACTCGTTGAATAGTAAAAATCTCAGTAGACCAGTTAGGAGTGTATCCTTTTTCGAAAACGTATTTAGACTTGATTACACGTACTTTATCGCCTACTTGTAATTTAGGGCTCTTAACGAAAAGACGTCGACCGTAAAAGAATCGTCTCAACACCTGCTTTTTATTCTCTTTAGTTACATCTTTAGGCTTCATATCTATCGTATGATGTTTTCGATTATTGTAAGATTTCAATAAATCAGCTAGAATGTTGATCCATTTGTAATTTCCTTGAAGACTGAATTTTTTCCACATGACATTTTTTAGCGTGCGATTGAAACGTTCACAAATAGTTGCCTTAAGATTGCTATAGGTTGAATATAGATTTATTTTATACTTTGTCATTAGTCTTTGAAAATTTAAATTGTAGAATTCTTTGCCACAGTCCACATGTAGATTTCTAGGAATGCGTCTTTTTTTTAATATAGACTCCATTGCGTAAGCAACATCTACACCAGTTTTTTGTTTCACAGAAACTGCCCAAGCGTACTTTGAAAATATATTAATGACAGTTAATAGATATCGAAAGCCTTTGTTCTCTCTCGAGTAGCCTTGCATCTCTACAAGATCAGCTTGCCATGTCTCATCTATTCTACGTACATCAACTTTTCTACGGGGATAGTTTCGACGTGCTGGTTTATGTAACTCATCCACCACTTTTTGATGTTTCATTTTAATCTATTTTTTTAATTGTTTTAAAAAGTCAAACGGTCCAATATTTCTTTCTTTCTCCTTATTATTATTAATATTATCTTCTTCTAACTGATTAATAACTACTCGATGCTTTACTAATTCTAATCTTATTGTATCCAATGATTTTATAAGATCATTTATCATATTCGTAAGCGTAGTAACGTTAGCTTAACTAGTTTGTCGCAACGTTCGTAAGTTTAAAGCATCGTTACTCTCCTGAGGATCTATATTACAAATTCTTTTGTTATTAGCGTCGTATTGTCCGTCTTTAGTGATTTTATATCCTACACCAGGATGACCTCGATTTCTCTCCTTTTTTTTATTCAATATACTTTCAAACACATCAACACTCATTTTATTACTGAGTAATATTTAGGATTCTCTTAATATATATAGCCAGCTTTACGTAATTCTTCAATAATTGAATGAATTTCATTAACATGACTAGAATTACCGGCGGTTTGTTCGGCAATAAGCAATCTCAATCGATCAACGAGCTCGTTTGGATCATCCCAATATACATAATCAAATAACGTTCCTTTTCTAGCTATTTTATAGTTAGGAAAAAGACCCCTTCCATCAATAGTCGATTTTCACTTCTTAGCGCTACTGCTCAAAGATAAATTTGGACTAATATAATTTTTGAATTTATTTACATGCTTATTACGTCATTCTCCATTTGTTTCGTATCTCTTTCGATGAGCGTTAGTGATTTCAAGAATTTTTATATAATTTTCAATATCCAATGAACTGATTAATTTAGAATCAGGTTCTTTACGAAAGAGAAGTTCCATTAAACCAAGCGTCTTGCTGTATGCTTTATCATTCACAGTCACGTTATCGTTTTGTAAGGAAATTGGAGAATTGCCTATAACATATGTATTTTCATGCAAGCGAACACCAAATGTCTTATCTAAATTACTTTTCTGCTGAGGTTCATGCAATAGTCGAACATAATTTCCTACAATCGAATCATCCAATAGCT
Organism: Phymastichus coffea; assembly: GCF_024137745.1. Taxonomy (NCBI): domain Eukaryota; kingdom Metazoa; phylum Arthropoda; class Insecta; order Hymenoptera; family Eulophidae; genus Phymastichus; species Phymastichus coffea. The sequence goes on from NW_026706846.1 coordinate 1,083,480, forward strand.
GTTGTCTCTGTTCTGTAGTTACATTTGAACTACTTTTGTTCAAATTTATAGCAGTTGTATCAAGTGATGATTCATCATGATCACCATCAATAGAAATAGCAGACTCAAATGTAGTATCAAGCGGTTGTAACGTAGAATTTAATTCATTAGCAGTACTATTGAAATATCTAGATTTGTAGGGAGTGTCAGTTGCTACTTCTGACTTGAAAACATTATCGAACGCGATTTTCTTTTTCTTTTTCGTTGGCTGTTCAGCAGTAGTAGCGTTACCTTTAATAGTAGTTGCCTCTACGAGTTTCTTCAATGGATCAACCATAGGTTTAAAAGTTTCATGCAATGTCTTTTCTAAATCATCTTTATTAGTTGATACTTGCGTCTTACGGCATCACGAGCCATGGATAATTGCTCGAGCATCTTCTTTTCTCTTTCAAAGTCAGCCATGTTTATGCATGTAATTTCTAAAGTTAAATAATCTTCATCCACTCACTCCTCTATATTTATAGCAAAAGAATCAAATCCCTTTCTATATCGTCCATGATTTATTGATCTGTCTCTGTCGATAACCAAAAACCCATGATTATCGTCTCTCCAACATTTTGAACAAATTGCTTTAAACTGCTCAAAAGACATATCTGAGTTAACATGATCATTGTAAATGTGCTTAATATTCACGTCATCTTGTCGAAATAAAACAAGTAAATTCACATTATCTCGAATGAGATGCTTCGGAATGCGAGCGTACGATTGACAGAGATAGAAACTATCTACTTTTTTATGTCTAACCATACAGAAGAATGCTCTTACATTATCTTGCTTCTCAGTGGCTATATCGTCAAAAATCATGATAGAATTTGGTCGTGTTTTATCTGGTGAAAAAACTTTTTTAATTTTTTTTTCTCACAGTCGGTACGCTAAAAAAATGAGAAACCACAAAAAAAAAATTTTTTCCACCCATTCAACAATACTACATAACAAGTATCGTAAATTACATAAAAAAAAAATCTTTTTTTTTCGACCTTGAAAATTAATTTAAACCGAAAAAAAAAATTTTTCGAAAAATCGAAAAAAAAATTATTGCAGTATTCTACGTGAAAAAACAAACATTTTTTCTCCTATAAATTTTTTTCGATTGTTACAATTTGACGGAGATAAAAAATGTTGAAATAAACTGTCACTCACAGGAAAAAATGCCCGTGCGCGCGTCATATTTGACGAAAATAAATTTTTGATGAGTGATTCAGATAGGGCTTGGTAATAGCTAAAAAATGGTGTACTTCAAATTTTCGTACGATTTTTTTTCCAAAATTGGCTAATTGTCAAAAATAATAAAAAAATTTCAGAATTTTCAATTTTGCATAATTGTTGCAAAATTTAAAAAAACAATCGATGGCAACCGTGAGTCATATCATTTGAAAGCTCTCCGAAAAACCTTTCAAACGCACCGACGCGCGTCTCTGTACGTTAATTTCTACCAGAGATATAAAACTTTGAAGTTAGACTGATTTTGCCCGTGGGGGGGTAAAAGTGGCTGACCGGCACTGTATACGTTTTCAAATCTAAGACCATTAAGATGAGTGATTAATGTTAATAAACAATTAGTTTTTCCATAATTACTAGGTCCGCAGAAAACGGCACGGATACTATTAGGCAATAGTTCGTCATGTCTTTTGTCTTGTTTTTCCGTCTCCACCACTCTATCGAAATTAATGACTTGAAGCTTAAGAGGCTGTTTTTTGAAATCCATGTTGTTTACTTATCATCGACACCTCAATGAATGAGTTTGTTAGGTATAAAAAGTCTGCTTATATATCTGTTAGAAATAGTACATACTATATCGTACGGTACTGGAGATATAATATATGTACGCGCTCTACAACACTAGGCATAGATGACGCGACTCACTGATACACACATGTATGTATCCCCTCCAGTACGCATCGCAATTGTCGGAGCGAGAGCGGCAGCGGCCGACTCACATTTAGGCAGATAGAATCGTGCCTCTGTCCGATTAGCACAATGAGCAAGTGCTCGCAACTGTATCTCCAACTTATTCATTAAATATATTTTTCTTATCTCCAGTAGATTCATTTTTCCTAACATGGTAGCAGAGCGTGGTTAACTTGTCACACTTGTCTAAGAAAACCTTCGGGGAACTTAGACAAGTTAAATCCGTCGAAATAAGTGGACACGTGGCAGAAACGGGTAAGCTAAGAAAAAGGGTCCGAACACGAAGGAACGTTCGAGAACCGATAAGAAGAAAACATGGCGGGCAAGTGTGAAATTGTCATATCCGTGTTTGATGGGCAAGATTATAGTATGTGGAAAAAGAGGATCACACTGTACTTGAAATTCAAAAAATGTGAAGATGTCATAAGTAGACAGAAAATGACTACAGACACAGAAGACTGGGATGAAAGAGATGTGAAAGCTATGAATCATATCTATAGCGCTATATCAAACAAACAGTTGGAGTTTGTGGGAGATGAAGAAACGGCATACGGTATAATGAAGAAGTTCGATGGTATGTATTTAAAAGAGTCAACCGCTTTGCAAATAGTTTGCAGAAACTGACTGGAAAAATTAAAATTAAATAATTACGTAAGTACAGAGGATTTTTTCAATGAGTTTGAAAAAACGATAAATGAGTTAAAAGCCGCAGGTGCGAAATTAAGTGAAAAAGAAAAATTAAATTATATGTTAAATACCTTGCCAGATTCATATAGTTATATTGGCGATTTGATTGATACATTAAAGGAAGGAGATCAAACAGCTGATTATGTGAGGAATAAAATCAAGCTGGCAGAGATGAAAAATCCAAAGGAACCCGGAGAATGGAGTTCAAATGCATTCTCAGCAAAGAAGAAAGACGAATGCTACAGATGTGGAAAAGTCGGCCACTACGCAAGAGGATGTCAAAATGGCGGCCAGACAGCGAACAAAGGCACATGGCAAGACATGGCTCGTGGCAGAGGATGCGGCGGAAGCGGCAGAGGCAACAATAACAGAGGCCGCGGTAGAGGACAACGTAGTCAACACGCGAGAACAAGCAAGCAGAGCAGCGACGGAGCGAGCGCGTGGATAGCAACAGCGAATGCGACGCACAGTAGCGAAACGATTGGTAACGAAAAATTTGAAATTACTTGGCTTTTAGATAGCGGGTGTTCTGATCACATAATTAATAATGATAATTATTTTGAAAGTTGGGTTGACTTAAAAGAACCGGTAAAAATATATTTAGGGGATAATAGATTTGTAAATGCGACAAAAATTGGAAAAGTATACACCTATTTTGTGACCTTCGGGAAACAAAATAAGGTAATTATCAAAAATGTTTATTTTGCTAAAGAGATGCATATGAACTTAATAAGTCTTGGAAAATTAACTGATAATGATAATATGATAATTTCAAAAGGATCAGAAGCTAGAGTAATTGATAGTCAAAAGAAAGTGATTGCGATAGCGTTCAAAGAGAAAGGTATATACAAAATGAAAAGTAGATTAGAAAAGAAAGAGAAGTTTGTAAACAACGCTGAACGAAATGATAACATGAGTCAAAAGGAAAGGTGGCATAGGATGTTAGGTCACGTAAATTTTGGATATCTGAGTACGTTCAGTAAACAACAGTTAGTAACGGGAATACCGAGTGAACTTGAAACAGAATGTTTGAAATGTAGAATTTGTATAGAAAATAAAATGCACAATTTACCTTTCAAAAATAATCGGAAGAAAGCAAATAATATTTTGGAAATTATTCATACAGATGTTTGTGGACCGTTTAAAACAACGGGTTTTAACGGAGAAAAGTATTTTGTTTCATTTATTGATGATTACAGTAAAATTGCTAAAGTTTATTGCATTAAAACAAAAGATGAAGTGTTTGATTGCATAGTAAAATTTGTAAATGAAAGTGGAAATTTAACCGAAAAGAGAGTAAAAATATTAAGATGTGATAATGGAAAGGAATATTTGAATAATCGTTTTTACAAATTTGCGAAAGAAAGAGGTATTATTTTGAATAACTGTCCAACGTATACTCACGAGTTGAATGGGACAGCAGAGAAGTTCAACAGAACAATAATGAACATGGCGCGATGCTTGTTAGCTGAAGCGAAGGTGCATAAATGTTATTGGCCAGAAATAATATGCGCAGCTGTATATTTAAAAAATCGCACATTAGCAAATACTATTGAGAGAAAAACGCCTTTTGAAATTTTCTTTAAAAAGAAACCAAATGTTGAAAATTTAAAATTGTATGGAAGTAGAGTTTTTGTCCGAATACCAGAGCAGAATAGAGTGTCAAAATGGGATAAAAAAGCCAAAGTGGGAATTCTATTAGGATATAGTGAAGTAGGATATAGAGTTCTAATTGACAGAAGAATAACTGTAGCGAGACACGTGGAAATTGTTGAACACCATGAAAAATGTATTGGTCTTGACGATCAAGAAAATAGGTTAGAAAACATACGTCCATCTACCTCTACTCTTAAGTCAAGTAGAGAAGAAGAAAATGATTTTGATAGCGATCTAGATAATAATGTTTTTGAAAGTGCAAATGAATCTGTAAATCAAAAACTAGAATTTGTAGAACAAAGACTTCCGCGTAGGTCTGAAAGAGAAAGAAAAAGAACTGCAAGATATCCAGAGCTGGAAGATCATAATATTTATGTAAGTTATTGTAGAGTAGATACGCCGTGTACTTTTGAGCAAGCAATGAATAGCCTCGATCGTAAAAATTGGAAAATGGCAATGGATAAAGAAATAGAGTGTATAAACACAAATAAGACTTGGGACAAAGTCGAAAAAGTAAAGAACAAAAAAGTATTGGATATTAAATGGATTTATACACGAAAGTCTGATAATAGATTTAAGGCTAGGTTAGTTGTAAGAGGCTTCCAACAAACTGATGTAATTGAGGACATATACTCTCCGGTGGCTAAAAATCAAACATTAAAAATTCTTTTTTCATATTGTTGTCAAAATGGATTAATAATTGAGCAGATGGATGTTGAAACTGCATTTTTGAATGGCAAAATAACCACGGAGGTATATGTCAATCAACCGAAAGGGTATGAAGATGGAACTGACAGAGTTCTAAAATTATCGAAAGCATTATATGGATTAAGAGAAAGTCCAAGGGACTGGTATGAATGCTTGGATGAGTATTTAATAAGTCTAGGGTTTAAGAAAAATAATGTAGAATTATGTCTATACACACTCGAAGGAGAGGAAGACATAATTTACTTGTTAATTTACGTTGATGATTTATTAATCTGTTGCAAAAATGAAAGTAAGATTGAAAATATTAAAAAACTGCTATCTGCGAGATTTAAAATGAAAGATTTAGGTAAAATAAAAGAATATCTAGGAATAAGCGTAAGGTATGATTATACAAAATGTGAATTGAAATTAAATCAAACAAAATATATACAGTCCTTAGCAGAAAATTATAAAATAATTAATAGTAGGTTATATAATACTCCAATGGAAACGAATCTAAAGATTGAAAAAGGTAAAGAATGTAAGTCTGATATAAAGTATAGGAATTTAATTGGTGCATTATTATATGTAAGTTCAGGCACGCGGCCTGACATAAGTCATAGTGTAAACTACTTAAGCAGATATCAAAGTTGTTATGACGAGACACATTATAAGTATGCTTTGCGAGTACTCAAGTACTTATATTTAACTAAAGATTTAAACTTAGGTTATCAAAGAAACTCACGAGTTGATATTATGAAATGTTATGTAGACGCCGACTGGGCAGGAGATTGTAATGATAGAAAATCAACTTCGGTATATGTGATTTTTATGTATGGAAATGTAATTGACTGGAAATCGCGAAAACAAAAGTGTGTTACAAAAGCATCTACGTATGCTGAGTATGTTGCGCTGTCAGAAGCTGTAAGCGAATTAAAGTACATTAAAGAATTGTTAAAAGTGTTCAAAATTAAGTTAAGAGAACCTGTTAAAGTATATGAGGACAATGTAAGCGCAATAAGTATAGGAAAATTCGGTAACTTTACGAAAAATTCAAAACATATCGAGATTCACTACCACTATGTACATGAAAGCGTAAAAGAAAAGAATATTGAAATTATTAAAGTGGATTCGAATGACAATGTCGCGGATATATTTACAAAAGCCATATGTAAAGAAAAGTTTGTAAAATTCAGAGCGTTATTAAAATTAAACTAAAGAGTACGATATAAATGTAAGGAGGCGTGTTAGATATAGTACATACTATATCGTACGGTACTGGAGATATAATATATGTACGCGCTCTACAACACTAGGCATAGATGACGCGACTCACTGATACACACATGTATGTATCCCCTCCAGTACGCATCGCAATTGTCGGAGCGAGAGCGGCAGCGGCCGACTCACATTTAGGCAGATAGAATCGTGCCTCTGTCCGATTAGCACAATGAGCAAGTGCTCGCAACTGTATCTCCAACTTATTCATTAAATATATTTTTCTTATCTCCAGTAGATTCATTTTTCCTAACAATATCTTTTATTTTATTAACATGTTGTCTTTCGAAGAAGTTTGATCACGTACTATAAAAGAAAGACTGGTGGTGATATAGTAAACAAGATTATAAATAACTTGCCTATTGAAGCTGACTTACCTGGATATCAGTATTGTGTTCCTGGTACAAATTTAAACAAATGATTGGCACATGGAGATCCTGGTAAAAATCCATTAGACGTTGCTTGTAAAGAACATGATATTGCTTATGGGCAAAATCTGGAGGATATTGCGACAAGAAATAAAGCTGACGAAATTCTAGTTAACAAAAGTTGGGAAAGAGTGCAAGCTAAAGATAGCAGTTTTGGTGAGAAAGCAGCTGCCTTCACCGTAGCCAACATTATGAAACTTAAAAGTAAGCTTGGTATGGGTGTTGATATGAAGAAAGGTAGTAAGAAACGAGGTAGAGGATTTAAAAAACGCCAAGCACGAAAGAAATGTAGAAAAATCAAAAAGCCGTCAGTTACATTGAATAAAATTATTAAGACGGTCTCGAAAAGTAGTATGCCTAACAATCGAGCTCTTGTAGTTATTCGTTCGGCTACAAAAGAAGCCAAAGAAGCTGTAAAAAAGGCTGGCGATAGAAGTACAATAAATATACCACGTATTTTACCTATTCCCAGTAAAGTTGGTGGAGCGCTTTCTTTTTTAATTCCATTATTTGCTGCTTTAAGCGCCACTGGAGCTCTAGCTGGAGGAGCTGCTTCAATAGTAAAAGCCGTTATCATTGCTAAGTCCGCACAAAATTAATTGAAAGAAGCTCATAGACATAATAAAACTATAGAAGCTATTACTATTGGTAAAGGACTTTATTTGAAACCATATCTTAAAGGTTATGGTCTTCATCTGAAACCATATTCAAGTGGAAAAGGTTTAAAAAAAAAGCTCGAAGTAACTTTACCTAATCGAGCACTGACAGATCATGATATAAGAAAATATGCTAAAATACTAAAAATTGCAAATTTTCGAAGTGTTTCCATGCGTAATGCTCTGCCAGCCGATGGACCGCGATATAAAGAGACAGATATTGTAAATTTAGATGATAAACGTGGACCAGGTAGTCATTGGGTGGCATACAAAAAGAAAGATGATGAGGTTATGTATTTTGATAGTTTTGGTAATCTACAACCGCCTATAGATCTATTGCTTTATCTCAAAGTTAATAGAATCATGTATAATTATATTAGATATCAAGATTTTAATACATATAATTCCGGCCATCTTTGTCTCAAATTTCTTTTAAACAAACTATAGAAAAGACGACTAGTATATAAAATACTCATTCAAAGAATGACTATCATTTGACATGAATCTGTCATGGAGAATACACTGACATTAAGTCTCTCGGGAACATCATCCGTACTCGAAACATATTATTTTCCATCCATCGAATTGATACCAAACAAAAAATACGTTCTTGATCTAGTTGAGCTATTAACATTTAATTCAATACCAAACATTGACGTTGGTTATAATAAGTTTTACATTGAAGGTCAAGAAGCCATCACTTTACCGACTGGTAGCTACGAAATAGAAGATATTGAAAGCTTTCGCAAAGAAGCATTAGCATCTAAAGCTTATCTTTAGCTTGAAACCAAATAATAATACTTTACGTAGTGTCATTCAGTGCAGTCAAAAAATACGTTTTGAACCAGAAGATTCTATTGGATCAATTTTAGGCCTCTTTGAAAATGAAACACATAGTTCTGACTTACCGTCACTATTCTCAAAGTCAACGCTTTACGTGTTGAGTGTAATATTACTAATATTACTACAGGCTCTTACATAAACGATCGCAAAGTACATATTATGGTATATATGAATTTTTGTCAGCAGTCCCATCTGGATATAAGATTATAGAAGTTCCTTCTCAAGTCATTTACCTTCCAGTCGCTGTGAGCAGCATTGATCATTTTCAAATTCGTATAGTTGATCAAGACGGAAACCTAGTTAACTTTCGAGGAGAAGTCATCACAGTGCGAGTACATATAAAGACCATATCTTAGTAATAGGTATCATTTACAATATAAAGACCGGTCGAGGCTATATTAAGAGACAAAAATGTCAATCAACAACCAGTAAACAGCGAGCTATCAGACCGCTCACACCTCAGAACAGTCAATTCCTGTAAAGCTTGAGACTGAAAGTCGTCGAAAATCGTGGAAGAAAATATTGTCCATATTAGTGTGCTGTATAAAACAACAACAACAATATGGAGGGAATTCTAGACATTCATTCAGGTGTCGCTTTCGATGAGTCTATAGCTCATTATGAAGTTTATACGCATCAGCCTTATTCATTATCATATTTCAATAATAGTGATGAAATCCATATAGCAATTCAACATCAAATTTATCTCTGCTTCCATCACGCAGTGTGATTCATATTTGTGGTCGGTTGACCAAGCCGGACGGTACTACGCCAGTGGAGAACACTTTATTAGTCAACAACGCCCTCTGTCATTTGTTCGAGGAAATACGATATGAAATAAATGCTATTGAAATTGATAAAGTGAAAAATGTAGGCTTAACGAGCCTCATGAAAAATTGGCTTTCACTCAATTCATGTCAAAGCTCTATCGCTGAAAATGCCGGATGAAATGGTGATAACAATGAAGTTTTAATATGTAACGCTCAAGGTTTTTTTGATGTGACTATACCTCTTAGTATGTGGGTATGGGTGGGCGGGAGAGTGTGGGTGGGTTGAGTAGGTGGATGGGTTGTTGGGGAAGGCACTCTGTCGGAGGGCCCACTGGCAGATCCAATCAGCGGTGATGTGAAAAAATTAGTTTAATATAGTTGACTCTCTAAATAAATTGGAATTAATACAATTAAATATAAGCTTGTAACGAGTGTCACTCGTTAAAGGTGAAACCTAAGCGCCTCTATCGCGTGGGGCGACGTAAAAGGCGTGAAAATAAACCAGAGAAGGAGAAGCGCCCGCGAGACGAACGAGCGAAAAAGTGGGAGAGAGGAGAGAGATTAGGGCGCCGACCAGTGCGTGTTAGGCGCGCGTAGCACGGGACAGTAGGAATAAGGGAAAGGGGAAAGAGAGAGATTAGGCCGCCGGCCGGCGTGCGCAAAAAAGGAGCGAGGAATGCGTACGATTAGTCAAGTCCGGACCTGCGGGCAAGAAAAACCAGAGTGACGAGTGAGTGCACTGGAAATTGAAGGAACGCCTCGACCGACATTGCGCGAAGACTCGGTGGTTCTAAGGTCACTGAGAATCTCGCCTCAGGGGAAGGTCATTCGCTGCCTATTGCTGCCAGTTGCCCAGAGCGATCTGAGGCGACAGTTGAGGATCGCGGGCAACTGCGACCCCGGGCAGGGAAAACCTTGACTCAAAGGCGTGCGGCGAGGAAGGGCCGGAAACCGACACAAGTCGCGAATACCGTCGAGGAAACTTTCGGCAGCAGCAACTCGACCCCGCAGCGTAAGTTCCCGACACTAAATGTAAGTGCGCGCGGCCAGCAAGCGAAACTAGATAGTACGCGTCTTTCTCTCTCACATCGCGAGCGCGATATACCCTGCGAAATCTCTCGGCCACGGCGTCACCTTTATATGACCTAACGCAGCAAACGAGAATAAATTTGTAAATCTTGCGACAACTGGCTGAGACTTTTCCTTTCGAACTCCCTTTGGTTTTCCTCTCCTATCGCCCATAACAGAACCTGCCCGACCTTGAGTCACTGGGCAACCCGAAATCGCCGCACGTGTCCTCCACGTGTGGGCTTTCTCGGGCTCTAGGGCAAGAGGTCAGATGATCGAGCTAATCCGAACGAGCTGATCGAGGTGGCGGTTAGCTTCGCAACAGAAGGAATATCCTTTCTCTAACGGGTAAGATTACTATTCGCGTCCCAAAAGAAATACCCCGTTACAGTGGCGCTCAACTAGTGGTAATGGTAAGGAGTGGAAACCTCCATTAAATACATTTCTTTTACAACCCGAGAGAGAAAGACAAAGATAGGTCGAACAAACAAATTGTAAGAGTGCACGTGTAAAGCTCGAGAACGCGCTACTCAGAAATACAAGTTCGCCGGAAAAATTCCAGCCTGATCGGAAATAAAAATTGCGTAACTCTTGTAAGGCCGAGATTACATAATAACAACACCGAGCAGGCAGGACAAAGAGCGGTCACGAGTGAAATAAAAACATTAAATTTCAAGAATTTGATAGAGCTAGGCTTGGGCCGATGTAAACATCGGCCGAGGTCGAACTCACAATAACATAACACGCGAAGACACAATCCTAAGAATTTCACTCGAATATTACTTTTTTGCTGTTTTCCCTTTTTTCACTCAACCGCCCAGCGACGAGCTTGTACAGAACGGCGCGCCCAGGAAACTAACAATAATTTCGCCAGCAAATAGCTGACGAAATTAATAGGTAGGATAATTGTTAACAAAAAGCGTAGCAGGACGCGCCTACGAGTCGCGCGCGTACAAATCGGCCAGTCAACAAAATAGCTTTTATTGTCGAAGTCATCTCGATAAATAAAAAATAACTGGCCGTCGATTACCAGAAAAAAAAGCAAATACACGTGCGCACAATAAGCGAAACCCAAAAACAGAGAAACAAACACGCGTTTTTGTCTCCCTGTTAATAAAGAGTTTCGCAACTAAAATGTCTAATCTCTACGACACAACATCGGAAATCGAAGCTTTCGTCGAAGGCATGTCCCAACCAGAGCTCGAGCGAACACTCAATCAACTAGAGCTCAAACAGGCGGGAGAGCGCATCGACCAGGAAGAAAGATTAAAAAACTGGTTGATGGGGGACTACACAGCAGCCGATTTCGATATAACGAAGACAACAAAGAAGACATCGGACACGATGAGAAGGATAGCCCTCCGAACCAGATACATAGAACAAGAGTGCATAGCACTAGAAAAAACGCAAGCAGCAGAAGCAAGTAGCCACCCTCTGTACAGGCTTATGACCGACGACGAAATTAACACGAAATTAAGCCTCACAACAGGAGCAGCAATGCAAAACGCAGCAGCAAAGAATGCGCGGGGCGAGGAAGACGAAGAGTCGACTAGCCCAAACGCGCAAACATCAGAGCCCACTGACGTCGAAAAGCGCCTACAGCAAACGCCACCCGAGTTGCTGAGCCTATTCGGCAAATATAAAGAGCGAATAGACTATTTGGAAAAAGCGCTAACGCGAGCAATGGAAAATACATCGTCAGTAGCAGCAATGTGCCAATCAATATGCGCTACCCAAGCAATAGAAGTGGACAAATTAAATAGAGCTTTACATCAGATAGGTATACTAGAAAATGACCTCGATGATATGGTAGAAACAAGCAAGGAAAATAGTCGAAGCCCACAACCTCCGGCGAAATCGGTAAATTTCGCGGATATCTTCACGCTCCACTACGATCGTGCTCTGCCGGGCAGCACTCCCCTCCGGGCGAACCCGACACCGGGCGCTCGGTGGCCCAACGAGCGCCCCCCGGTTCCGCCCTCAGGAGGGAGTGGACAGCAGAGGACTAACGACTTCTCAGCTGATCGCACCGCCGGACAAACAAACAATTTCCCGCACAACGCGACGGCCAGTTTTGCGTTCCCAAAAGACGTCGGCAGGATAGTCCGAGGCTGGCGGAATAAATTCTCGGGGGAGGATCAGCAGAGCATCGACGTATTTTTGGAGAAACTCGAGGCACAAAGGATATCAGCGGGGCTGACCGAAGACGAAACGCTAAATGGGCTAGCGGATTTATTCACGGGAGCAGCGCAAACGTGGTACCTAAATAATAATAGAGACTGGACTTCGTACGGAGATTTTATTCGCGATGCACAAGGGTGGTTCGGCACGAGTATACAGCAGCAACAACGCTTGAAAAGAGAAGCGCAAGCGAGGTATCAAGGACCCGACGAGCCCGCGCCAATTTACCTGACGAAAATCCAAGCGATGATGAATAAAGTCCAACCCCCAATGCCTCAGGAAGAAGTAATGGAGTTGGCCTATTCGAACCTGCTGCCGGAAATCCAATAACACATTCGGAGGAAGGAATGCTCAAACATACGAGAGTTATGCAGACGAGCAACTGAAGTCCAGAACGATCTCCATTACTCTCAGCAGAAGCGACAAATGATCGATCCAAAGATGTCACTTTTTCCCGAATGGATGTACCAGTCCCCTACGACTGCCACCTCCACCCAATCCCAGCCAAAAAGGACAAAAATTTCCGGCATGGGGGCGGAAAAGGGCGAGGTAAAAGAAAAGGCGAACCAAGCGCACCTCTCAGCAACGGCCGACAACAGTGGCACCGCGGCCCCTATGAGTCAAATGGAGGAGCTGCTCACACACCTATTGAGGGAAGAGTTGGCGAAGGCTCTCCCGCCCAGTGAGGGTAGCCAGGGTCGCACCAGCCCTACAGGACAAGGAGCGAAGTTTAACCCCAAGCCCAGGAGGCCAGTGGATTATTCGAAGCCGCTCCAGTGCGGCAAATGCGGCAAATTAGGTTATAGCGCGAGGTATTGTCCCGACTGCAATAAGCCCGCCGGGACGGGAAACGAGAGGGGCAGCGGCTAGGAAGAGCCCGGGCCGCTCCCAACGTCAAAGGGCTCCCCCAGGCAAGGCAATCGCGTGAGGAGTTATGCCGCGCGCTGCCCGTGGTCTCGCCCGGCGGTAGCGAAGCAGCGCTGAGGGATGGAGTGACGGATCAACTCTATGGCCTCGCAACAAAGGCTGACCGCGCGGAAGGAGCGTCACCAGAGGGAACCCACCCGGAAAGTGAGGCAGTGCCTCGCTTACAAGAAAAGGAGAGTGATACGGAACCATTCGTCACAAAGGTCGAGAAGGTCCCAGAGAAGGAAGCACGAACCAGAGACGAGCAGGAGCAGACGGCTTCGACACAAGGCCGAAGTGACTCGGGACGTCGTGTTGAGTCGAAGAGCAACGCGGAGAAATTCACGAGCACAGACACCGTGAATAATCACGTGCCAAAGGACGCAAACGGCAAGTCACCGGCAGTAGGAGCTGCAAGAGGGAATCGCTCAAGTAGTGGGGAATGCGACGACTACGAACCTGAAGACGAGACGAGATGGTGGTTACCCGTCCAAATTGGTAGTTTTCGAGTTCGGGCATTGTACGACTCGGGAGCATCATGTACGACGATGGGTTCGTTGGACCAACAGATAGCGACCGAGATGAGAATCACTCTCGACGTAAGGAAAGCGGGCTCGTGCCGGCTTCCCGATGGTAGCTCTATCACTACCATAGGACACGTTATGTTACCCTTTACGGTAGGCGGCGTAACGCGGATAGTGAGAGTAGCAATTATTCCTCATCTGCAAAGTGAGTGCTACGCCGGTATGAATTTCATGAAGGCATTCAAAGCAATCCCCGATCCAACGGACAACACGCTACTTTTGAAAGACGAGCGAGTGAGTGTGCCGATGGAGCTCGCGAGTTTGCACGGCGTACCAGAGATGGCTTCAATCGGAATCGCAGATGAGTCCGAATCGCAGCGCAATGAGATAAAAGAGCTTGCAGGACGGTTGTTGCCCGAGCCCGATAAAACACTGGGCTGCGCGATCGGTGTGGAGCACGAAATCAGCGTGGGCGACGCCCGCCCGATTAAGAAGAGGTACTATCCCGTCTCACCGCGAGTAGAACAAGAAATGCATCGCCAAGTGAAGCAAATGTTGGCTGCAGGCGTGATAGAACCGTCGAACAGCGGGTGGTCAAGCCCCATTGTGATGGTACGCAAGGTGGACGGATCATATCGTTTTTGCATAAATTTTCGGGAGGTGAACAGAGTGAACGAACCTGACGCTTATCCAATCCCGTATATGCAGGATATTTTGCGGCGTCTAAGAAATGCAAAATATATATCGACGCTCGATCTCAGCTCGGCTTACCATCAGATCAGCCTGAAGAAAGAGTCTCGCCCGATCACCGCATTCACGGTACCGGGCATGGGCCACTTTCAATTTCGGCGCATGCCCTTCGGGCTATCGTACGCGGGGGCGACCTTTCAGAGAGCAATCGACTCAGTGATCGGACCTGAAATGGATCCGTTTGCTTTCGCTTACCTAGATGACATTATAATAGTATCGGCTACGTTCGAAAATCATAAAGAACATTTGAGGCGAGTACTGTTGAAATTGAAAAGCGCAGGTCTCACGGTAAACCAAGACAAGAGCATTTTCTGCAAATCATAAGTGAGATACTTGAGAGTGCTGGTCAACCGAGAAGGAATCAGTTTGGACCCCGAAAAAGTCAAACCCATCGTCGAGTATCCGATACCCCGATCAATCCGTAAATTGCGCAGTTTTATGGGAATGGCATCCTGGTACAGGAGGTTTATCGATGACTTCGCGACTATTGTCGAACCGTTGATAAAGCTCACGAGAAAAAAGGAACCTTACGTATGGGGCGAAGAACAACAGACGGCTTTTATGAAAATTAAAAGCCGCATGATTTCGGCCCCTATCCTCCAGCCTCCCGATTCTGATGGCGATTTCGTCCTGCAAACTGATGCGAGCGACTCCGGATTAGGAGCGATCTTGACGTAGACCGTGGAAGGGGAGGAGAGAGTGATTGAATTTGCCAGCCGGGCACTCTCCAAAGCGGAAAGGAATTTTTCAGTGTCGGAGCGGGAGTGTTTTGCGGTAGTTTGGGCAACCGAAAAGTTCAGAGCATACTTGGAAGGTTACCATTTCAAGGTGATCACCGACCATAGTTGCCTGCAGTGGCTACAAAGCATGAAAAACCCGACAAATCGGTTGGCTAGATGGGCGCTAAAGCTGCAGGGCTATTCCTTCGGAGTAGAGCATCGTAAGGGGGCACTCCATGCAGTACCCGACGCCCTATCTAGGATGTTTGAAGAAGAGGAGCCCGGGGCGGCAGTAAGCGCCCTCACTTGGGCAAATCAAACCACGGACAAATGGTTTATGGATCGTAAGAAGCAGATCATCGAGAGCCCGGAGTCGTGGCCTACGTGGAAGATTGCCGGGGAAAATTTGTACTTTTATTCCCCCGACCGGGACTCGACATGAGCGAGGACGAAAATTGGAAGCTGGTCGTGCCTAGCGAATACCGGAAAAAGGTATTGGAGGAGTGCCACGACGTTCCCACTGCCGGCCACTTAGGGCGAGAGAAAACACTCGCCCGCGTTCGGCGCTTCTACTTTTGGCCCTCACTACTCAAAGACGTCCAAAATTACGTACGAGTCTGTCAGATTTACCAGCAATGCAAGGTGGAACAGCGTCCCCCTTACGGATGTATGGGACGTCGCTCGATAAGCCGCGCTTGGCAAGTCGTGGCGGGTGATATATCCGGACCGCTGCCCAGGACGGCACGCGGATATTCGTATATGCTTGTCTTCATGGATCTTTTCACACGCTGGGTAGAGTGTGTACCGATCCGAAAAGCTAACGCTAGGACGATAGCGAAGGAGTTCCACGAGAAGATATTGATGCGTTTCGGCACACCGGTGACATTCCTGTCGGACAACGGAACGAAATTCAAAAACCGGTACTTCGACGAATATTTGTCGGAGCAAGGTATCCTTCATGAGTTGACGCCCATTTACTGTCCGAGGGCGAACCCTACGGAGCGTTATAACCGCATTCTCAAGACGATGATTAAGTCGTATCTCGAAGGACGGCACAATGAGTGGGACGTAAGACTCAGTGACTTGGTATTTGCGTTAAACACGGCGAAACATAGCACAACGATAATGAGTCCAACGATGTTGAATTTCGGGCGGCAGCCGATCCCGCCCCATACGTTGCGCCGTACTCAAGACTCTCTCATTAGCGGAAAGGAGGACGAGAGAGAGCGGCAGAACTGGGCAGACCACCTGGGGGGTCTGCCCGCGCTATATCGGGAAGCAACGAATAGATCAGGAATAGAGCAAGGGCGGCAGGCGAGCTTTTTCGATCGGAAGCGTCGCCCCACTCCCTTCAAAGTTGGAGATTGGGTCTGGCGAGTGAACCGCATTTTGTCCTCAACGGATAGCGGAATCACGGCAAAATTGGCGCCGACGTTCGCGGGGCCTTATATGGTGAGAGAAAAACTCGGCCCCAATACATATCACCTGGCGAATCATCAAGAGGACCTCGACGGAGTAATCCATGCCGAAGACTTGAAGTCCTTCTATCAAGAGGGGGACGAAGGAGACGACGAGTATACCCAACCGCCGGAGGAAAGCGAGGCGAAGTGCGACCCGCCCCAGGAAGGTAATCAGCCACCGTAAGACGAAAACGCGGGTCCGGACAGTGAGACACCGCCTGAAAACAAGGGCGACAGCGTATTGGGCGGAGACCCAGGAGGTCGAGACCTCGTCGGACCGGTTAAGAGGGGGCGAGGTCGCCCGCGGAAAACCCCCGCCCCAATTCTCGAATTACCGTCGGTAAGGCGCCCCCGAGGCCGACCACGAAAAAGCGTACAAGTGGTTCGCCGGACGAGCGTGCGAGTTAGAGCGAGGCGAGCGAGCGAATCAATTCATTAAATCATCTAAACATCATCTCTTTCCTACAGCCTGATGGGCTCCCTATCCTACCTCTTCATCAAAACCATATAACTCCTTTACAGGATGAAAAGCGCCCTTCACGAGGCCGTGGAATGGCTCGTGGAGAATGTGGAGCGCATACAGCTCGAGCCCGAGAAGAGGGCCGTTTTCATCGTGGCCCGTAGGCGATTCCGAGATGCCCTACGGCGTGCCTCGTCCATCGAAGACGATGAGAGCCGAGCTTCGGAGCTACTGGAAGCCGCGAACTTGCTGGCCGACGCCCTGTGGGCATCCCAGCTAGGGCGGGCGCTCCAACATTTATTGGACGGGGCGAAGGCTCGCTTTGCCCTTGGGTTGCAGCGCGCACGTAAGGAACCAGATCTTCCGGCGTACCTGCAGAAGACAGTACCAGAGGCAACCATCCACGAGGCTCGTGGGGCCACGGAGGGGTTACCCATAAATACCGCGGGGCGGCCCGGACTTTGCCCACCGCCCAAGAACGGTCTCCGCAAGTTGTTCTCGCAGTATATACCAATGGGGACCTCCAAACCAAGGCTCAAGCCCCATGTCATCGAACTAATAGACCTCGTGGATGACGGGGAAGATGGGCAGGACACCCACACCGGGGAGGAAGAAACCTCTACCCCTCCCAGACCATCTATGGAGGCAGAGACATCGCCGGAAACCACCTCTCCCGAAGGAGGTTGGTCAGTCCCCGGCAGGGAAACCTCGAGGTCGGAGGTGCCATGCCCCACTGAACCTTCCAGGGGAGAAGAGAGGAACGAACCCGTAGCATCGGACGACCCGGACCATGCGCCCACTTCAACCAAAAGTGACGGCAAAACTCCCGGCGCCATTGGAGACACTAGGCCATCGTCCGACGCTGTGGAACCCGCCCGCGCGACCTGGCAGGGCCACGGACCACCGACGCCCGACCGCCCCTTCGATGAAGAAGACTGGCCCACCTCGTCACTATCGTGGAGCGAGGCGACGTCGCCAGAGGAGCGGTGGCAAGTGATGGAGAGGGGCCTCCGGGAATTGGAAAACGCCTGGAAGTTCATTAGCCGCTTACACACGCGGGTAATGGCGAAGTTCCAGGCATACAACGAGCTACCGGGGAGCCACCCTTGCGTCACGCCGTGGGTAGACCGGGTGCTGAGATGGCAGACCTACTGCGACGCCATCGTGAGCATACGGCGAGCCCAGAAGTTCCCAGGGCAGACACCTCTGAAGATGCCCGAACGCTCGACCTCAGCCACCGGGACGTCAGGGCGAAGACGAAGTCCTTCGCCCTGCAAGATAAGCGTTGATGCGTCTCCGTCGGGCCTCGGCTCGGTGAACATCACGATCAACCTGGGTGGCGGATGATCTGGGGAACGGGCGAGGGAAAAATCACGCCCTCACCCCAATCAAGCCCCCCAGATGCAAGGTCGGGTGCACCTGAGGCAGCCCAATCCCAACATCGTCGACCCCGCGGGAGTACGCGAAGGAAAGTCGCGGAAGGACGACCAGGGCTGCTACATTTGTGGGCATCTTGGGGTAGCTAAATCCAGCCGGTGTTCGCGGATAGAGGAGCACGGAGCTATCCGACGAGACAGAAGGAAAAGGAGAAGAACCGGACCCGAAGAACAGGAGAACAGGTTGTACGACGGCGGATAGAAAGAAATAAATAAAACCAAGCAAGAAAGAGAAAATTTCGAAGTCTGTTTCCCCTGGTCATTCAATCCCGCCGAAAATCCCTACCCGTCCATCTCTCATTCATCACATCACCAAGGTGCTTGAACGCAGATCGTCGCCGATGTCGTCCCTACATCGGTCGACTAGGGGAAGGCTGTAACGAGTGTCACTCGTTAAAGGTGAAACCTAAGCGCCTCTATCGCGTGGGGCGACGTAAAAGCCGTGAAAACAAACCAGAGAAGGAGAAGCGCCCGCGAGACGAACGAGCGAAAAAGTGGGAGAGAGGAGAGAGATTAGGGCGCCGACCAGCGCGTGTTAGGCGCGCGTAGCATGGGACAGTAGGAATAAGGGGAAGGGGAAAGAGAGCGATTAGGCCGCCGGTCGGCGTGCGCGACAAAGGAGCGAGAAATGCGTACGATTAGTCAAGTCTGGACCTGCGGGCAAGAAAAACCAGAGCGACGAGTGAGTGCACTGGAAATTGAAGGAACGCCTCGACCGACATTGCGCGAAGACTCGGTGGTTCTAAGGTCGCTGAGAACCACGCCCCAGGGGAAGGTCATTCGCTGCCCATTGCTGCCAATTGCCCAGAGTGATCTGAGGCGACAGTTGAGGATCGCGGGAAACTGCGACCCCGGGCAGGGAAAACCTTAACTCAAAGGCGTGCGGCGAGGAATGGCCGGAAACCAACGCAAGTCGCAAATACCGTCGAGGAAACTTTCGGCAGCAGCAACTCGACCCCGCAGCGTAAGTTCCCGACACTAAATGTAAGTGCGCGCGGCAAGAAAGCGAAACTAGATATGCCGGTCTTTCTCTCTCTCATCGCGAGCGCGATATACCCTGCGAAATCTCTCGGCCACGGCGTCACCTTTGTATGACCTAACGCGGCAAACGAGAATAAATTTGTAAATCTTGCGACAACTGGCTGAGACTTTTCCTTTCGAACTCCCTTTGGTTTTCCTCTCCTATCGCCCATAACAGAACCTGCCCGACCTTGAGTTACTGGGCAACCCGAAATCGCCGCACGTGTCCTCCACGTGTGAGCTTTCTCGGGCTCTAGGGCGAGAGGTCAGAAGATCGAGCTGATCCGAACGAGCTGATCGAGGTGGCGGTCAGCCTCGCAACAGAAGGAATATCCTTTCTCTAACGGATAAGATTTCTATTCGCGTCCCGAAAGAAATACCCCGTTATAAGCTAAATAAATTAAAATGTGTAACATACAGTACATCACGTTAAATTTTATGAATAAAAACATTTAATTTTAAATATAATAATAATTTAATTTTAAATATATAATACATAATCATAACAGCATATGTAACTCTCTCTCTCTCTCTCCCTCTCTCTCTATCTCTCTACCACTAGTTCTCTCACTCTCTCACTTCTTTCTCTCCCTCTCTCTAATTAAAAAAATTAAGCATTTCATTTATTTTTATTTATTTTATTCAAAATCTATATTAACTATTACAAAAACAATATTATTTTATTTTATTTTGTCTTCTTTCTTCTTATGCGTTCCTACTACCTTGAGGAGGCGAGTTGGCTTTCTCATTGTTGGTTCAGCCGGAATCATAATTATTCTACGCCGAATAGCCTCACTACTCTTGATTTGTGGCTTCTTCGGCACAGTTCTCTGTAAAATATTAAAAATATTAATTAATTTTGTTTAAAATAAACGCATAAAATATATAAATTTTATAATAAATATAAGTGTTTTCTTACCTTAGTAGACAAATCAATTGCCTCATCATGTTGTAAAATGTCAAGCGAAGGCATCGATGATGTTGCAGATGCAGATATGGTAGACGCAGACGTAGATGACGCAGACGTAGACGTCGTAGATATAGACGACGCAGACATCGCAGACATAGACGACGATGATAACGTCTTCGATCCTGAAGATGATGTAGATGAGGGCGACGCTGATGACGATGATTTCACTGGAACTAATCTTTTTTTTATTTTGTTCGCTAATTCATCATGCACCGTCTTGTCCAGCTCAGCTTTTCTCTGGCGCTCTAATCGTGAGAATTCTTGTTTTTTTCTCATTATTTCTGCGCGCTTCTGGTGACATAGCTGCGCCCTTACTCGCTCTTCTACGGCCAATTGTTGCACAATCAGTCTTTCAGTCATTGATTCTTTGATCCACTGAAAAATGAAAAATCTGTATAAGTACATGTATAGAATTAAATAATAATATTAATATACTTACTTCACGAACAGTCGCAATAATCTAGGTGAGTTGGGCAACGTGTTATGCGTTGCCTGTATACCTAATTAACTAAAAATAAATAAATAAATAAATATTTAAATATTAAATATTAAATAATATAAAAAAAGACCTTATTGCGTTTAAAATAACAATGAGCAGCCGATACAGCAGCTCGCGCGGGATATTATTAGTACTCTATAAATTATAAATAAAAATTATTAAACATATATATATATATATATATATATATATATATAAGTTCAATAATTTTTATTTATATATATTTATATATATATTTTATTTATATATATATATATATATAGGGTTAGATTTCACTCGAGGGGAGTGTGGACGTGTCTTGGATGTGAGCGCGAGTTTTGGTGAGAAAGTCAAAGAGGAAAAGTGTTTGAGGAGAGAAATAGAGGTGAAAAGAGCGTGGAGGTGGAGGAGGAGTGGAAAAGAGAGAGAGAGGCCTGGAGAAGAGCAGGAAAAAGCAGAGAGAAAGGAATAAAGAAAAAAAATAAGAGTTGAGGTTAAGAGAGAAAATCAGAAAGCGGGAAAAGGCAGGCAGAGAGGAGGGGCCGTAAGAAGTAAAGGCAGAGACAGAAAAGGTAAGACAGGGAATAAAGGTGGGATCACGGGTAGCTATAGAGAGTCGAATTAAGGCGTACGGGATAGGATGGAAAGATTTGTGACAACAGAAAAATTAAGAGATAAAGGTGGAAGGTTGGATAAGAAAGGCCCAGAGGAGGAATAGAAGAAAAGAGTAAAGGTGGTGAGGGGTAGAGAGAGCGGGAGGGGCTGAGGGAGAATAATAGAGGAAAAATGAGAGAGGCAAGGAGATGCAAAAGTGAGAGCGAGGGAAGGGAGGGGGGAGAAGGATTGGACAACACGATAAGAGAAGTGGGAAAAAGTAGTGGTGCAGGAGATATAATGGACAAGATACGAACAGACATAAGGGAATTAAGAGAGGTATGGGAGGAGGAAAGGAAAGAATGGACAGAAATGTTTAATGAAATAATGGGAAAAATGGTAAGAATGGAGGCAGAGGGGAAAAGAAGAGAAGAAAGGCGGGAGAAGGAAATAGGAAAAGTTAGGAAAGAACAAGAGAGAGAGAGAAGAAAGAAAGAAAGAGACGAAAGAAGAAAGGGAAAAAGCAGAACGTAGAGAAAAGAAGCTGCAGGAAAAATGGGGACAGAGGATGGACCAGTTGGAAGAGGAGTGCGTGAAACTAAAAGAAAGCATAGAATGAGGAAACAAGAAGCAAAGAGGAACAGAAGTAGGCAATAAGGAAGAATTAGAGCATACGAGAGAAAAAATGGATAGAGAAAGTAGGATAAACAATATAATAGTGACAGACTTAGAGGGTGAGTTAAGATGGGAAAAGAAGGGAGAGGCAGAGGTCTGGTTAAGGGAGGTACTAGAAATGAAAGGAGAGATAGTGAATCTGAGAAGAATAGGAGGAACAGCGTAGAGAGATGATCGGAGAGAAAGAAGAAAAAACATGTGGCAAATTAGATGCGCGTCATGGGAACAAAAAGAAGGAATTATGAAGAAGAAAAAGAATCTGGCACAGAAAAAGATGTACATAGATCAAGACTGGACGGGGAAGCAGAGAAGGATAAGAGAGGAAGTAAGAACGAAAGCGAAAGAAATAAGAAGTAAAGGTAAAGAGGTAAAGATGTGGCATAACGGGGTGATTCAGAGGAAGAAGAATGGTGGTGGAGCGAGAGAGAGGGAAAAATGGTAGGAAAGGGGGTGGAAGGATTTAGAAAACAATAGGAATAAAAGAGAAAGAGAGGAGAGAAGGGAGAGAGAGGGGAGAAAGGCAGTAAAAATACTATTCTGGAACGTGGTGGGGGTGAGGAGCATGGAGGAAGACGACTGGGAATATGTTAGGCAATTCGACATAAGAGGGCTAACGGAAACCTGGGTGAAGAGGCAAGGGGCAAGAACTGATGTGGAGAAACAACTGAAAGGGTACAGCATAGAGTGGTGGGACTCAAGAAGGGAAGGAAGAAGGGGAAGAGAAATAGGGGGAGGAATAATGGCGGTAAGAAAGAGGAAAGGGATGAATAAGGTTGAATGGAAGAAAAAAAGGACAAGTGAGGTAATAGTAGGAGAAATAAAGATCGGAGGGAGGGAATACATGATAGCATCGGTGTATATGCAATATGAAATGAAGGAAAACTATGAATACCTAAGTGAAGAGATAGAGGAGAACAGAGGAAAAACAATAATTATAGAAGGAGACTTCAACGCAAGAACAGGAAACGAAAGGAAGGGAATGGGAGACAGAAGAAAACCTAGAAGAAATTAAGGCCAAGGATAAAGTGTTAAACGCAGAGGGAGAAGAAATGATAAAATGGCTAGGAGAAAATGGCTTAGTGATAACGAATGGGAGAAAAGAAGGAGATGAAAAGGGAGAAATAACATATATAGAAGCGAGAGGAATGTCAACGATAGACTATGTAGTAGGTAACGAGGAAGATGATGAGGCGATAAAATGGTTCAAATAAAGGAGAGGGTAAAGTCGGACCACTTACCAATAAAGGTGAAATTGGGAGACAAAATAGCGGAAGAAAGAAAAGAAGAGGAAGAAAGAATGATAGACGACTGGAGTGAAGAAGGTATCAGGGAGTATCAGAGATGGATAGACGCAATAGAGGGAACAGATAAATGGAAAGATATAAAAAATAGAGTGAAGAACGTAGTTGTAAAAAAGAAGATAAGGAAAAAAAAGGATCTAAAAAAAGCTGGTGGAGAAAAGAATGTAAGGCAAAAAGGGATAGGGTGATGGCAGAGTTAAATAAGGTAAGAAAAGGGGAAGGAGACAGAGGCAAATACTTAGAAGCAAACAGAGAATACAGAGAGGAAATAAGAAAAGCAAAAGAAGATGAAGGGAAAAGAGTTGCAGAAGAAATAAGAACAGATAAGACGAGAAGAAAATTCTGGGATAAAGTGAATGGCAATAGGAAGAAAAGAATTGGATTAGATGAAAATATAGGAAAAGAAAAATGGATAAAGCACTTCAAGGAACAATTGGGAGAGAAAGAACAGGAAGAAAGTAAAGGGGAAGAAACCGACGACAGCGAAGGAGTGGAAGGTGTAGAAATCAAAGAAAGAGAAGTAAAAGAGTTAATAAGAAAAATGAAAAAAAAAGGCGACAGGAGAAGATGGTATAGCAAATGAAGCGTGGGTGGAAGGCACGGAAGTCTTGATAAAAGATATGACAAAATGCTTAAAAGGAATATGGAACGGAGAAGGATATCCAGAAGAATGGAGGAAGGGAATAATAGTACCAATATATAAGAAAGGGTGGAAAGAAGAAGTAGGAAACTATAGAGGAATAACGCTGATGGATACGGAATATAAAATATATGCGGAAATACTGAGAAAAAAGCTGAAAAGAGAACTAGAAGCTAAAGAAACGCTAAGTGATACGCAAATGGGATTTAGGAAGTAAAGAGGAACAATGGACGCGATATTTATGTTAAAAACAATAATAGGGAAGGAAATAAGGGAAAAAGGAGGAAAACTATTCGTATTCTTTGCAGACATGAAGGCCGCTTTTGATAAATAAAGAGGAAGAAAATATGGGAAACAATGAAAGAGAAAGGGATAAATAGAAAAATTAGGAAAAGAACAGAAGAAATATACAAGAAAACAGGGAGTAAGGTAAAAGTTGGAGGAGAAATAATTGGGGAGTTTGAGACTTACAAAGGCGTAAGGCAAGGATGCCCTTTGAGCACCACGCTATTTAATCTTGCCTTCGCCGACCTGGAAGTGAAGATCAAGCAGGTGCAGGAAAGAGGGGTAGTGATAGGAAGGAAGAAAATATAGACATTAGGATACGCAGATGATATAGTGATGATGGCAAAGAGTGAAAGTGGAATGAAAGCAATGCTGAAAAAATTAACAAGATACCTGGAAGAAAGGGGATTAGAGTTAAATGTAGGAAAATCAAAGAAGATGAAATGCAGGAGAGGAGGAGGAAGGGGGAAGGAGGAAGAATTCGAATGGGAAGATGAGAAGATAAGGATGGTGAAAGAGTACAACTACTTAGGATATGTGATAAGCAGAAATAACGGAAATGAAGAGCAGATAAAGAAGGTAGAAGGGAAAATAAATATGGGACTCGGAAAGTTATGGGGGCTAGGAGAAAAGCTATTTAGAGAAAACTGGGAGCTAAGGATGAACCTGTTCGATGCTTTGGCGAAAAGCGTGATTATGTATGGAGCAGAAATCTGGGGATGGAAGAGATATGAAGAAATAGAGAGACTACAACTAAAATACATAAAGTGGGTATTAGGATTAGATAGAAACACGCCAAGTTACCTAATACGATGGGAAACAGGAAGACAAGAAATGAAAGAAACAGCATTAGAAAGAGCAATGAAGTATGAAAACAAAATAAGAGAAGAAAGAGATGGCTTAATAAAAAAAGAAGCATGGAGAAAATTAAAGAAAAGGAAAAGAAATGAAAAAGATAAAAAGGGTAAGATGGAGGAGAGAGAGGAAAGGCTGGAAAAAAGTAAAATATACAGAGAGAGAGAAGAGGGAGATGAAATCAGGGAAGAGTTCTGGGAAGAAATAAGAGATGAGCTGAAGAAAAAAGATGAAAAAGTTCTAGAAGAAAAGCTAGAAAAATCAAGATACATAAACGAGTGGAAAGAGCTGAAAGAAGAAATGAAAAGGTATAGGTTAAAGGAAATTCAAGGAGAGGGAAGAATAAAAGGCCTGCAAATAAGGGTAAGGTTTAGGTTAGGTAATGAAACGAGAAGAAGCAGGTATTGGGAAAAATTAGAAAATAAGAGATGCAGAATGTGTATGAAAGAGGAAGAAAATTGGAAGCACATGGTAGAAAAATGTGAAAAAAGCAGAAAGGAAGGGAAAGAATGGGAAAAAATAATAATAGGAAGCAAAGAAAAGATAGCGTGGATGATGGAGATAAAATGGAAAAGAAGAAGAAATGAAGAGAAGAAAGAAAAAGAAAAGCAAGAAGACGAAGCTACAAGACCCTAAGGAGAGACGGAAACAGGAGACAGAGAAGCAAGACTCGCAGACACATCTACACACACATACATACACACATACACACAAAACACAAACATACGCGCAAACATAAACATACACATGCACACACACACACAAGACACAAGTAACAGCAACTACACAAGCGAGAGGAAGCAGGTATTGGAGGATGGAGCAAAATGGAAAAGAAGAAGAATCGAAGAAGAGAAAGAAAAAGGTAAACTAGAAGGCAAATCATAAGATACAAAGGAAAAATAAGTGAGGTTGACGAAAGGAAAGGCAGAGGGAACAATAGGAAACAAGAAAAAGGTGTCAAAGCCTTAATAAGGAGAAAGATAGATGAAACGATTAGCAAGAAGGAGAACAAAAGCAAAGGAAAGGCAAAGGTGAAAAGGCAAAAGAAAGTAATAAAGGAAAAGCTGAAAAGAAAACATGTAAGAAAGAGAAAAAAAAAAAAAAAAAAAAACAGCAGAGCGGAAAAGGCAGATTTTGGAGAGAGAAAGGCGCAGAAGACAGGGACACAAAAGTTACAGACACACCTACAAAGGCACATATTTGCACAAAACATACACACACGCACGCACGCGCACACTCACACACACACACAAAACACATGCATAATCAACTACACAAACTGGATACGAGACACAAATAGTAATGTAAGAAATGTAAACCAAATGTAACATATAAGTTGTAAATAAATAAACTAAACTATATATATATGGGACGATCCATGTCAACCGGATCACTGCTGTGTCCAAAATTTGATGTGACCAAAAAAATCGTGCAATGACTCATTTTAAAGCTTAGGATATCTACTTTCTGATGCTGTGTGCGCCTTTGCAAAATCCAACATGGCGGCTCCAATATGGCGGCTACAAGAGACAAACTCGTAAACAAAAAATTTTATTTTTCAAATTTTTAGTAATAAATGTTAAAAAAATTAATATTTCATATTTTTTTATGAAAATCAGGCTCATTACCTATAAAAAAGTAACAGAGACCATTTTCGCTAAAATGAAAAATAAAAAAGTTATAATTTTTTGAAAATTTTCAAAAATAAAAAACTTTGCGATTTTTTTACTAAGAAGGAAATGACTTTGGAAAAAAAATTTAAGGAACAAAATTGCTTGAAATTCATTAAATCACAAGTGTGAATTTTTTCGAATTCCTTTGAGCGATTTTTTGCTTTTTGGATTTATCGGATTGTTTGAAAAATTAAAAAACTTCCCAAGATCTTTTACAAAAATTCAAAAGAATCGCTAAAAGGATTTCGAAAAAATTCACACTTGTGTTTTGATTTTAGCGAAAATGGTCTCTGTAACTTTTTTGTAGGAAATGAGCCAGATTTTCATAAAAAAATATGAAATATTAATTTTTTTAACATTTATTACTAAAAATTTGAAAAATAAATTTTTTTGTTTACGAGTTTGTCTCTTGTAGCCGCCATATTGGAGCCGCCATGTTGGATTTTGCAAAGGCGCACACAGCATCAGAAAGTAGATATGCTAAGCTTTAAAATGAGTCGTTGCACGATTTTTTTGGTCACATCAAATTTTGGACACAGCAGTGATCCGGTTGACATGGATCGTCCCATATATATATAGTTTAGTTTATTTATTTACAACTTATATGTTACATTTGGTTTACATTTCTTACATTACTATTTGTGTCTCGTATCCAGTTTGTGTAGTTGATTATGCATGTGTTTTGTGTGTGTGTGTGTGTGTGAGTGTGCGCGTGCGTGCGTGTGTGTATGTTTTGTGCAAATATGTGCCTTTGTAGGTGTGTCTGTAACTTTTGTGTCCCTGTCTTCTGCGCCTTTCTCTCTCCAAAATCTGCCTTTTCCGGTCTGCTGTTTTTTTTTTTTTTTTTTTTCTCTTTCTTGCATGTTTTCTTTTCAGCTTTTCCTTTATTACTTTCTTTTGCCTTTTCACCTTTGCCTTTCCTTTGCTTTTGTTCTCCTTCTTGCTAATCGTTTCATCTATCTTTCTCCTTATTAAGGCTTTGACACCTTTTTCTTGTTTCCTATTGTTCCCTCTGCCTTTCCTTTCGTCAACCTCACTTATTTTTCCTTTGTATCTTATGATTTGCCTTCTAGTTTACCTTTTTCTTTCTCTTCTTTGATTCTTCTTCTTTTCCATTTTGCTCCATCCTCCAATACCTGCTTCCTCTCGCTTGTGTAGTTGCTGTTACTTGTAACGGGGCTGCGCGCACAACAAAGAATGCAGCCGTCGTTGCTAGAAAAAGAGGGGAAAAGTAGTTGCAGGTTAACTGGTATCGAAGCGACGTCCGGGCAGCACAGCTATGCCGTCGAGGAAGCGGTCCGTGGAAGCTTCCAGGCCCACGGAGAGCGTCGTGCGGTCTGCTCGCGCTGAAAGTCGCGAAAACGTGATGCGCAGTCGCAACGAACGACTAGGAAAGCGGTAGAGAACAAGGTTTCCAAAATAAGCAACAACAATTAAAAGAGTGAAACACGAAACATAATTATTAAGAAGAGCAAAGTAAATATAATTCAATACAAATGGCTCCACCGGAGCTCAAGGTATGATATCGCAGCGTGGGAGAGAGAGAGAAAGCAGCAAGCCGAGAGAGAAAGAGAAAAGTCGCAGGTACTTACAAAGTATAGCGCAGCTTCCTGGTCTCGCTAAAGCGGCGGTGGTAAAAAGCACGCTACAAGGGCGGCGTGCGTCGCAAATGAGCTGCTTCGATTCGAATCGCGGCGAGCGGCAGCCACGAGGTTGACGGCGCACGAAGAGCACGACGCAAAACACCAACGCCGAACACCGTCCTTTTCAATGCGTGCGCTAAAGCGACGACAGGTTCTCTCGGTCACGAGTAATTAGAGGAGATCGCACGACCAGCACTGTAGCACAGCAACGAGAAAACAACAGCCGGAAAATCTCACGGAGATATTCTCTTCCACAGCATAAAGAAAACGAAAGTTATTAGCACAGAGAGACACGTGCGTAGTCTAGCGTGGTCAAGACTGTTGTGTTGTCCCCTCTCCGCGGTGACGCCTATGCGAGCCGCGGAAAGCCAGCGGCACGCGGCCCTTCGCGAGTCGCGACCTGTCCGTCTCATAATTCTCTTTCTCTCCTTCTCTCTCACGCGACTTACCGTGATCGGCTGCCTCTCCTCTCCCGCTGTAGTTGACTGCGCTAGCAGCGACGCATATATTTAAATAAATATAAAATACAATAATATTGGGGAGAGAGAGACATAACGAGAGCGAGTCGCGCTCGTTATAATATATATATGTATATATATATATATTTGTCTAGAACTTCCTATTATGCCATTTTTTTTTGCGATCAACAACAAAACATTTTTGTGATAAAAAGATTATTATGAAATGTCGATTAATTTTAAATAGATTGGAACTTAGGAACGTGAATTCTCTGCCAACGCAAACCATGTTGGTGAGATTTGATGCCAACATTTACAAAGGGTCTCAGCCAGTGTTTACAGTTGTACAAATTTAGTTTTCATTTATTAAGCTATTTCTCAGAATAATTCGAAATATCAGTCAATTTTATTAGTATTATCAATAAAATTATAAATATTTCCAAGTTTAATTCTATCCAAGTTCCATCTATATTCCAAGTTATCATAACTATTATCATTAAGTTATTATTATTATTAAATTCATAAATATCTATACCTCATTTAATTTTTTTTTATCGTGATTTTCGTTTTCTTTCAACTTTTCTTCCAACCAATAATTTTTAATCTGTAGTCATTCGTTAATAATTTGATATGTTTGTAAGCGCTCGTTAAGTAGATCGATAGTTTTATGTAATTTCATCTGTCGAATTCGTAATTTTGAACATTCTCTTTGTAATTTTTCAATAGTATTTCGTAGGCGATCAGTTTCTTCCGAATTTGTTGTTTTCTTTACATCTAGGTCAAGTGAATTATCACAATCTTTTTTGTCATTTTCTAGTGTTAAAGTTTTAGCAGAGGTGAATTGCTCCAATTTCTTTTTAACAAACTCATCCTGCAAGTTTTTGTCGTGCATCTATAAAATTAATTGATTCCTCTTATAAAAAAGTAATGGATTCCATAGGAAGCATTTTATTCATGATTCTTATTAGAATCTGATTAAATTATAAACTTTTTGAATATATGGAACTAATTGCTGTGAACTATCATTAAACAATTTAGTAAACAATGAAACAATGTCACTCTACTAATTATTTATTTATTAATAAAATAGAATGTCATTGTTTTATCAAAGAATGATATTTATAAGAATGACGTTTATACTGATAAGAGATATGTAGGTGGTCATGCGCCGGCTGGGTGTTTGTTATGTGACAGTTTTGATATTTTTTCAAAACGGCCACGTGTTAGACCGTTTTAGCTCCGAGAGGTCCCGACTCGGGCGAATTGAACCTTCGGTACGGTACCCCGACCGTCTCAGCGAATGCATCGCGTTTTTGCCGACAATGTCCGAAATTCGTCCACGCGAGGGATAAGCGAGAGTAATGGGGGAGGGGGGCGGCTCGCTGAATTATTAAAATGAAAATACACGGGTACATGAGACAGATTTATATATATTTAGATACATAAGATAACATGTCTAGTTGTGATACCTCTATCACGTTACTATCTAATTCACGATTTATTAAATAAATATTCTAAAATACGCGGTCGGTCGTCGTTACACACCCGGTCCCGGTACGCAAACAAATGGATTCACCGAAAGGGGAACCTTGAATATAGTAAATAGTTGTCGAAATAAAGAGAGAGAAAACACGGAAGAGATTTCGCTTTATCGAGAATAGAGCGTGGAAGTACTCACTCTGTTGTTTTGGACTTTCCTTTTGGTTTATATAAGAAGTGTTACTCGCTTCGTATTAATATTGTAAATATAAATTAATATTATAAATATAAATATTGTTTGCTTCGTTATGTGGGCAATCACTCCTTTTTTTGAATCTGGTCAGATTAACTGGTCCAATATATTTTTTTATCCAATAATGTGGCATCACTTCGACTGTTGAGCTCGTCCTGTACGGACGTGTGATGAAACGCTCGTGAAAAATCTGAGAAATTCTAAGTTTATTCTAAGTTTATTCTAAGATTATTTTAAAACACATTTATTCTCGAAATTAAACAAAACGCAGCCAGTATCGCTGAAAATAACCAAATAGTGCAAAAAGAAAAAACAACCGAAGAAACAACAGTATGGAAAACAGTGCAAAACAAAAGATTAAGAAGTAGCTCAGAAGAAAATCGTTTATTCAAGAAAAGGCAAACTTATATTAAAGACTATTGGCTTGGTAATTCCAATGACACAGTTACACTGAACAACCAATTTGAAGTGCTGGAAGTAACGGAAAATAACAAAAACAATGAAAAGGAAAACGAAAACGTAAACACACCAACGTCATCACAGGTAGTCAGAAAACCAGCAAAATCACCGCCGATATTCGTAAGTGGCGTATTAAATATTAGTCCCCTAAAAGCCCTTTTAGATCAGGTTACAAAAAATGAATACACCCTAAAAGTATTGCCAAATAATGAAATTAAAATTCAAATAGAAAATCCGGAATTATTTACCCCTACAATAACTGAACTAGAGAGAAAAAACACCAACTTTTATACATTCCAAAAGAAAGAAAACAAACCATATAAAGCGGTACTTAAAAACATTCATCCGTCGGTTGATTTACAAGAACTTAAAAAAGAAATAGAATCGTATAACCACAGCGTAATTAGAATTTCGAACATTAAACACAGAATAACAAAGCAACCACTACCTATTTTTTTCGTTGAAATTAAAACCAATGTAAACAATAAAGAAATATATGAAATCAATAAATTAATGAACCAAATCATTAGCTTCGAGCCCCCGCGCAAAAAGCGAGACATTCTACAATGCATGCGATGCCAAGAATATGGCCATACGAAAAACTATTGCCATAGGTTGCCTGTTTGCGTGAAATGTGCGAAAAATCATTTCACGGCAGACTGCCCAATACACGCAAAAATAAAAGAAGTCAAATGCGCAAACTGTGGCGAAAATCATGTAGCTAGCTACAAAGGATGCAACGCAAGAAAAATTCTACAACAAAAATTGTTTCCGGCATTAAGACCAAAACAAATAGAAATAAACACGGAAAATATCATAAGACCAACCGTCTCATATGCACAAGCTGCACGAGGTAACATAAACACAGCGCAAGAAGAATCAAAACAAACACAGACACCACACACACCTCAACTAATAGAAAACCAAAACAATAACAGTCAACTTGAAAACATGATGACACAGTTGATGAATCGAATGGACACAATGCTAAATCTACTTACGACGCTCATAAACAAAATCAAATGAACACAGAAATAAAAATAGCAATTTGGAACGCTAACGGTTTAGCGCAAAGAAGTATAGAATTAAAACCTTTTCTCATAGAAAATAACATAGATGTCATGTTAATATCTGAAACACATTTTACACATAAAAACTATCTTAAAATCCCACAGTACACACTATACAGCACAAATCATCCCGACGGCAAGGCACACGGAGGAACAGCTATAGTAATTAAAAATACAATAAATCATCATGAAGTAGAACCATACAAATACGACTACTTACAAGCAACAAATGTAGCAATTTCAGATAATACCGGCCAAATAGTTCTATCTGCATTATACTGCCCTCCAAGACACACAATAAGAAAAGAAAAATATAAAAAATTCTTTGATAGCCTAGGAAATCGCTTCCTTGCTGGCGGAGACTATAATGCTAAACATACATGGTGGGGATCAAGGTCGCTAACTCCAAATCCTAAAGGAGCAATACTATACGCAGTGATGAAAAACGAAAACTTAACACCAATATCAACAGGCGAACCGACTTACTGGCCCTCTGACATAAATAAATTACCAGACCTAATAGATTTTGCAATTATAAAAGGCTTATGCCCTAAATATTTTACAGCTAAAACATGCCTTGATTTAACTTCTGATCATTCCCCAATTATTATTAAATTTAATTCAACAATTAAAACAACTTCAAATAATATCCCACTGTATAATAAAAAAACAGACTGGAAACTTTACAGAGAAATAATAGATGAAAAACTTACATGTAATACTACTGTGGGCAAAAAGTAAGGTGAATTTTCAATTTAAACTTCGCGGGCTTAACATTTCGGGCTAGTTCTTTTTTTCTTGAGTTGGTAGGACTGCGAATGACATCTGGGACAAATTTCATGTCAATGTCATCATCAGTAATATATTTACGCTTGTGTTTACCAAACGACCAAGAGTGCATGTTTCGATTTTTACAATGTCTGATTTAATTGAGCAAAGAAGTGCCATCAAATTTTGTTTGCGGAATGAAATTTCGGCTGCGGAAACGTTGAGGATGTTGCGGAAGGCCTTTGGTGATTCTACCATGTCGCAGAAAAATGTTTATAAGTGGTACAAAGACTTCAAAGAGGGTCGAGAACGTGTTGATGACTTGGAGCGCTCCGGACGACCATCGACGTCAACAGATGACCAACACGTCAATAAAGTGAAGGAATTAGTGCTCGAAAATCGTCGGTTGACTGTTAGAGACCTTACTGATATGATCGGAATATCAGAAGGATCTGTGAAAACAATTTTGAAAGACCATTTGGGCCTACGAAAAGTCAAATCTCGTTTGGTACCGAAAACGCTCAATTTCTTGCAAAAAAGTCGCCGCGTTGATGTGTGTGAAACAATGCTTTCTGACTATCAGGACAAGCTCAAATGCATGATTACGGGAGATGAGACTTGGATTTATGCTTACGACCCTGAAACAACCGACCAATCAAGCGAATATCGTGCTAAAGGCGAGGCCAGACCGAAAAGAGCACGTCAAAGTCGTTCAAAAATCAAGGTCATGATGACAGTTTTCTTCGATTTTCGTGGTGTGGTGCACTATGAATTCCTTCCACCCGGCCAAACTGTTAATAAGGAATATTATTTGAGCGTTATGCGTCGTTTGCGTGAAGCAATTCGTCTAAAAAGACCAGAATTATGGGCCAACAACACTTGGTTTTTGCATCACGATAATGCACCATCTCACACTGCACTCGTTCTTCGTGACCATTTCGCCAAAAATTCGACGCATATCGTTCCGCAACCACCGTATTCGCCTGATTTGGCTCCGTGTGACTTCTGGCTATTCCCAAAACTCAAGAGACCACTCCGGGGAACGCGTTTCGAGTCGATTGAGGAGATAAGAGCTGAATCGAAGAAGGCGCTGATGGCTATACCGGAAAGGGACTATTTGGCATGTTTCGAGGATTGGAAAAAACGTTAGCATAAGTGTATTTTATCGGGAGGGGATTACTTCGAAGGGGATGACATTGATGTAGAAGAATAAATAAAGATTTTTCATTTTACAAACAAATTCACCTTACTTTTTGCCCACAGTAGTATACCACTAAAGACCAAGCAAGATATTGATATCGCGATTGAAAAACTAAATGAAAATATATATCAAGCTGCCAAAAATGCAACTCCTATAAACATATCAAAACAAAACATAAATCAAACTATTTCTAAAACAGTAATGGATAAAATTAAAGAAAAAAGAAAGCTAAGAAAAATATGGCAGCAAACTAAATTACAAGTACATAAAACGCAATATAATCGATCTATTAAAGAACTTAAAAAAATTTTATATGAAGAAAAAAATAAAAATATAAATAATTATCTTACTAACCTAACTGCAACTGACGCTACTGACTATTCACTCTGAAAAGCAACTAAAAAAATTGATCAACCTCAAAAATTCTCACCTCCCATATTAAAAAATGATATGACCTGGGCTAGAACTAATATGGATAAAGCTAACACATTCGCTAAACAACTACAAAATGTATTTAATCCCTTCCAACGGAAAATAACAGAAGTAGAAGAACAAAACTTATTAAATAATATACAAAATAACAATGATAATGAACAATATAAAAAATATTAAAGTAAAAGGAATAAATTTTATAATACGCAATTTAAAAAATAAATAGAGCCCTGGTCATGATAATATTAATGCAAAACTACTGATAGAACTACCCATAAAAGCCATAAGGTACATAACTATTGTAATAAATTCAATTTTTCGCTTAAGTTACTTCCCCACTGTATGGAAAATAGCAACAATGATACTCATCCCAAAACTAGGTAAACCGCCCCAAAACGTCGCGTCTTACAGGCCAATCAGCTTATTACCCACCTTATCTAAAATCTGTGAAAAAGTAATAAGTAAAAGATTAAACAAAATATTAACAGAACAAAATATAATACCTGAACATCAATCGGTTTCCGTAACAATCACGCCACAAAGAACAAATAAACAGAGTCATTAATAAAATAAGAAAAACTTTTGAGAAGAATGAATACTGCAATGCTGTATTTCTTGATGTAGCGCAAGCATTTGATAAGGTATGGCACGAAGGACTTTTATATAAACTTAATAAAATAGTACCAAAAAATCTCTATTCATTACTAAAATCATATTTAAACTTTAGAACTTTCAAGGTAAAAATTAATAATGAAATAACTGGATTATACCAAATAAAAGCCGGAGTTCCCCAAGGAAGCGTACTCAGTCCTATATTATATTTAATATATACATACGATTTGCCAATTGTAGATAACGTCAACATAGCCACATACGCAGACGACACAGCAATAATGATATCACATGCTAATGAAATAGAAGCTTCAAACAATATGCAAAAATACTTGGATATAGCACTAAAATGGTTCAATAACTGGAGGATTACAATAAATGAAACGAAGTCAATCCAAGTAACCTACACAAAAAAAAGGAATATGCCCACCAGTATATATAAATAATAAACTGATTCCACAAGGAGACTCAGCAAAATATCTAGGAATGCACCTGGACCGAAGACTAACATGGAGAGACCACATATGGACAAAAAGAAAGCAATTAAATTTACAGACGAGAAAATACTACTGGTTACTCGGAAGGAAATCCAAACTATCAATAAAAAATAAACTATTAATTTACAAAGCAATAATTAAACCAGTATGGACGTACGGCATTCAATTGTGGGGCACTGCTACAAAATCAAACATAGATATAATAGAAAGATTCCAAAATAAAACATTACGATACATCACTGACGCACCATGGTTTGTCACAAACGAATACATAAGGAAGGACGTAAACATAGTAACCGTACGAGAAGAAATAGAAGCATTCTGCAAAAAATATACAAATAGAATCTCGGTACATCCAAACCAACTCGCCAAGGAACTAATAAATACAATGCTAACAGTTTCAAGATTTAAAAAATATAAAACACCATTTTTAATGTAAATTAAGTAAATACGGTAATTAACGTACAGTGTAACGGGGTAAAACCGTTTAATTATTTTACGCGCGCAAATACACTAAAAGGACGCGCGCAGTTAATTATGCTCAGTATACGGAACGGAGAGCATGTAAAGATAGTCGCCAGTCAACCAGTAATTCGTCTTATCGAGGAAGGTGTAAATAACCTATAATCAATCGGGAGTGAGTGGAAGCTACGAGATATAAGAGAATCAAAAGAAAACACTTGTTAGTAAAATGAACTAGATCTTTTATTATTCCTTATACCCTACAGAAGGTCGGCCCGCGCGTTTGTTTACGTTGACGCTCGCTCATCGACAACGCGCTTTGCCGGTACGCTCGCTATTCTTTGTTAATAGAGACGCTGTTACATGCACGCAATTAGATTATTCATTAATTAGATAACCGCGATCGCGAGATTAAGCTGGCCAGCTTACCTTCTATTTGCAGACGATCGGAAAACAGTGACAAGTCACACAGCACGGAACAGTTTATTATTGTTTTGCTCGCGGGTCGCGAATGCGCGCACGCACTGGTTTCGCCCTCGATGGCGAAACCTCACACACTCTCTCTCTCTTGTCCTGGTCTCGAGCTGTCGGGTGGATAACACCTTGACGGCTGCAATCCTGGATCACTGGCTGCTGCTGTTTTGATGTGCGTAGCTATCAAGGGCACGTGAATCGGCAGATGCGGTAGCGAAAGCGGGCGGACACGACAATGGTCTATG
This sequence comes from Phymastichus coffea, assembly GCF_024137745.1. NCBI lineage: Eukaryota > Metazoa > Arthropoda > Insecta > Hymenoptera > Eulophidae > Phymastichus > Phymastichus coffea. Next base: position 1,120,480 of record NW_026706846.1, read on the forward strand.
CTTCACTGGTTCAAATTCTATTGCGCGCGTTCCGTCTGCTCGCGTGCCGAATTCCTTCGTTACCTATTTCGTCCCCCCGGCAGGTGCTGCCCTCACAGGCAGCAATTAAGCTAAATGATCAGCGCTAATTTGACGTTTACCGTCACAACAAGTACTGAGCAACGGTGAAGTACCTTCATGTAATCATAACAAATTTATTGTAACCAATGTATGTATTGTTTAATAATATTTACTTATTGTCCTCGGACAGATTGTAATTTTTATTGGAAATAAAAAAAAAAAAAAAAAAAAAAATAATGTGGCAACACACAATAAAATGATAATTCCTATGATTTTCGTTTACACAAAATTATTAAAACGAATGTACTCGACACTTCTAATACTTAATTATAACTTGAACTCTTATCCTAAATTATAGATTTAACTTCAGTAGGAAAAATGCAGGCTTCTTAGTTGAGCGCTCACTGCTAACTGACTAATCTCTGGTCGTTGTTTTCGCCGGTTCATTATATATCTTTTATCTCTCGCATTTCATCTCTCTCTCGCACATATGCTTTAGACGTTTATGCTTCTCGTATCGGCTCGTCTTACCTAGCTAAACACGCTGATTGCAACATGCTGTCGCAGCATGCTGCCGCAGCGTGAATCAGCCTCTGCCGCTCATTCCCACCGAGTCGCGCACACGAATACTGCTAGCTATACTATGTCCGAACGGAAATCTCGAGAGCGAAATATTATTTGACAAAATACAATTATAACACATTGAAACGTCACGTAACATCCCTCCCCCCTTAGAATCGTTGCCGTCCTCGGCAATGTATCAAGAGCCACAGGGTCTACAATTAATTATGAAAAATGGATCGGTAAAGAATAAATTAGTGACTAAATTAGTAAATATATAGGTCCTTTATTTCTAGTCCATTATTATAATTGATGATAGCGTATAAAGAAAGGGGTGTGTACATATATTTAATAAGGGAATAACCCGGTCCTAGAATGTTATCCGCGCTAAATCATCCGAGATGGCCTGCGCCGTGTAGATGGTCCCTGCCGCTGGTTCTGTAGGTCCAGCGAGGTCGATTAGTGTCTGTTCTGGTTCCACGTTACTAACGTAATCAAAGTTTCTAATACTACAGTCCTCCAGGTGCTGGTCCCATTCTCTTAATTGTATAGACCTGCCGCAGAAGTAATGTTTTTTTAAATTACCTCCGATCTGCATATCACAGAGTAACACGTGCTTGTTACGTTCGTTAGAGGTAATCCAGTAGCCGCAGAGATCGTGTTTTTCGTACAGGTCCAATGCGTTTTCGCCGTACCTTACGATCCTGGGGCGAATAAGTCTAGCTTTTAAATACTGGCCAAGCTTATTCGCGACCACCCTTTCTGCGTCGGAGGTATAAATAAATGCGGCGAATCTCATTAAACCGTTCCCATTCCGCATTGGTATGTAATTAATATAGTCTTTAGGGCCAAATTTTAATAAGGCCTTATTTGCCATTGCTTCGGTCCAATTATAGGGTAATAGAAAGTGAAGCCTATTTAAGCGATCGTGCTTAGGGCCAAGAGGTCGTTGCCGCCAAATATTGCCTTCTCAAACTGATAATAAGTCGGCAATTCCTCTTTCAATCCCAGAACTTCCTTGGAAATCGGTTTTCGATCGTTGAACAACTGCTCGATTGCCTCCAGGGCATGAATGGGATCCACAAAGTAAAAAACCGTGCATCCTAGGCTTTTCCTGAATTTCTCGGGAATCGCCACGTCGATTATCTTCTCTAAAGGTCCATATTGGCAAGCGAGCCACATTGCTTCCGCTTTCCTGTTTGGGTCCATGTATACTATTGTAAGCCCGTAGTTTTCATTAAGAATCGGCTCAACGTCATATCTGAGCCGTGGGTCCATGTTAAAGATCCTGTAAATTTTAAGTATGGTTCTTTAGAAAGATGAATGATAAGATAGAAATAAATCGGAAGTGAAATGTACAACGAGAAGCGTTAGACGGGGTATTACAATTAGTCCACGGGTAGTATCTACAAACATGCAGTTATTCAAGGTATTATCTAATCGTCTTTAAAGATCAATAATTGTGGTACTAATATAGAATGTAATTTATATAAATTGTAGTAATTTCTGTCCACAAGGGGCAAGTGCACCACTATATATGTCCTTCCTTCGCGATGCAATGCGTCAATTTTTGAAATTCTAACAATTTCTTCCGCTCTAAGATACTCCGTTGGAATAGAAAAATCAAGGTCCATTACAGTATGTTTGATATCATTAGCTATTTGATGTAGCACATCAGTGTGTATTAAATCTGGATGCACTTTTCCTTCTTTTAATGCACGGAGAATTTCTAGAAATCTTTCTGAACCTTTAATGAAATAATCTAATCTAGAGTCCAACATTCTTCGAAAAGATTGTACAGAAATCATATATTCTAAGCGTGCGTTTTCACTTTCTAATTTTTCGAATTTCTGCTGCATCTGGGTCCCAAGCTGAAAGATTTTGTCACCATGTATATCTATCATTTTGAATAATTTGTTTATTCCCTTGGTAATAATGTGTGTCCTTTTATTAAAGAGATTTGTTAAGTTTGTCAATGCGTGGTACCAATTCTTGTTTCCGGGGGCGCCGTCTTTCGGAGTCACGTATGGCGTCATCTGGCGTTGGCTTAGCGCGCCGAGGATCAACCGCCACAGATTGATTAATGATTTCTGGTCTTGGTATAATTGATCGATGTATGCATCTATTTTATTCGTTTCGTCCACAGTTACCTATCCAAACAAACTCTGGCTTAAGCTTCCTATCCCTCCAAACGGTATTAGTCTTTTGGTCCTGATGCTTCCGGGCCCCCGAACCTTAGGTGGTTGGGTATTTCCCATGTTTCCGATTGATTCAGTAATTTCCGCTTGTAGTCGTTGAAGCGTGAGCTCTTTCATACCCAAAATATCTTTGTTTAGCATGTTGTTACACGTCATTCCATCTAGGTGTTTGGTGCAATTCCCAAGTAATATATGAAAGTCATGTATAATAGTTGTCCTGGCCAAGAAGTACTTCGTATCAACTGTAATATATACTTTCCAATGCGCTCTTTTTATTCTCATGGGGTCCAATCTTTCATAATATAATCCTGGGTTTTGGCTCAAATTCTCTATTGTGTAAGCTTGGAAGTCCGTAACAGATAATGTGAGTAAAGAGCATAGGAGATGTAAGAGAAAGTTTCGCATGTTGGAAAGGAAGAACCTAGAAGGTACGAGACAGTAATTTAATAAGTAGATTTATAGCCTTAAAAGATCAAGTTTAAATAGCATATAGTCAATGTCTCAATTTCAGTTTATCCACGTGTTTGCGTACTTTCTTTCCATTCGGGAATTCTAACAAAATATTTTTTCGATTTAAAATTTCCATAATTTTCAAAGATTGTTTGTAGTAACTATCGGCCACCCTATTCGCGGTTCGTTTAGGACCCATGCGTAGTCTCCTACCTTCCTATTGAACGTGTTAGAATGTCTGTTATACCGTTTTTTTTATTTTATCTTCTCACATATTTGATTTTCGACGGCCGCTATCTTTAATTCGTAAAACAAGGTCTTTCAAATATTGATTGTATGTTCGTAATTTTTCTTCTCGCGGTATTTTCATCGGGAACCGAGCAATTCGTCCATATACTAATTCGAACGGGGTATAGCCGGTCGCCTTATAAATACTAGTATTACATGTGGAAGCCGCGAACGGCGTCAAACGGTCCCAATCGTCAAATCGCTCTGAATATATACGTATAAAGTCTATCAAGGGTACATGGCTCCTTTCGAGTGATCCATTGGTCTGGGGCCTATAACCGGAAGTGGTTAAATGATGGATTTTGAATAGGTGTCGAAGCGATTCTACAATTTTCGACAGGAAACTGATACCTCGATCCGAAAGTATCGCTCTCGGAGCACCAAATTGGCAGACTAAATGCCTGGCTAACGCATCGGCTATAGTCGTGGCCTTCAAGTCTTTTATTGGTATTACTAGTAGATATTTAGTTAAATTACATTGCATCGTCAATACGTGGCAATTTCCACTAGGGGTAGTCCGGAGTTTTCCTACAGTATCAATTGATACTTTATCAAACGCCTCTATCGGCGTATCTGTGATCAACAATGACTCTTTTGTTTTATGCCGGTCAATTTTTTTTTCGAGGCACCTCGGACATCTTCTGACGTAATCCAGCACATCGTTGCGTAGTCCAGTCCAATGATACCGAGCCCTTATCTTTTGATAAGTTTGATTGACTCCCTAATGTCCTCCCACAAGACTATCATGTAAAGTTCGGATAATCTCTTTTCTTTCGTCTTCTGGGGGTATAATGGATTTACCATAGCAAATTGTAACCTTTACAGGACTATTTTTGAATATTCTTATCAAGATTTCGGTTAATAGTCCGGGCCCTAAGTCATCAAAATAATCTCCTCTCCGAGCTATACGAAAACTGCTCAGTTTTTTCTGCAGGAGCAATTTTTTTAAGTTTATTAACCCTATTTTAATGGCTTCCATGCTAGTGGAGTCGTGGTACTTGTCCTTAACAACAATTAAGAAGACATATTTGTTTTTGTACTCGGTTGTTAAAATCGGTCCAATTTTAGGCTTTTGATTCTTCATATTCCGTAAATCTATCGCTCCGATTTCCTCTAATAACTTGGAGATGGAGGTCTTATTGTCGCAATTCCGTGAAATAAAATGAACAATGTTATCCCTCTTATAAGTCAAACACTGCTGGCTCGTGCTGACATTATTTTGAAGGATATAATTTGCAGGTCCCAACGTTTGATCACCGCTTGTACCCTCGCTACTAGAAGTCGGATTTCGATAATTTTCGGGTCTTTTATATTGATTTAATGGTCCCAAGGGTGGGGGTACCATAAGAAACAATTTATCCTCTACAGGTGCTTGTGAAAAATGTAATTCTACCGGCGTTTCGTCTTTCGTAGCTGATTCCTCAATAATAGCGTTTAGTCCCTTGAATTTCACTACAGGGCGTCGCCCCTGAACCATGGGCGTACTTTTGGCAGTTGGTGCTCCTACCTTTATGCTCGGAGTCACTGAAATTTCTCTATGACGCGGCACTTCCGCCTCGTCGTCACAGTTCTCTTTATTGATTTCGCTTGAATGCTCCGTGTGTTGGCTCTGGTTTTCACGTGACGCGACGTTTTCATTGCTATCACTACTCTGTTCAATTTGAGAGGCAACGGCCTTTTGAGATTCTTTCACCAACTTTCTGATTCGTCCAGCCATTTCTTTATTAGTATTATTTTCGTCGTCATATGGGTCGAGTTCCTATAGTGTTTCCTGTATTTCTGGAGGTGGTTCGTCACCGTCTGAAAAATGAGAAGGCATTTCTATGGTTTTGTTGTCTTGAGCTAGACCCAAATCGTCCCAAAAGTACGATACGTTGTCCAAGCTCCTATGTCGACGTAGACTGGCTTCGAATTTCTCTGCCGACGTCCAGATTTCGTCAGGTGTCAGACTGGTCTTTGGTCCCTTCTCTAAATCTTCTCTCACCTCGACCTGCGATGTCTGCGTTTTCCTTGGAGATTTCGTCCTCAGGTTCCTCAGAACTTGCACTAGTTTGGGGTCCAGTAATCGGTATTTCAATTGACTCTTCGGTTGTTTCGGATAGAACTTCCTCAGTTGTCGTACCATTTGACTTATTTATCTTTGGGCCCTTCGTTGGGGATTCTTGATCCTCACTCGCTTCTATTTCCGTATCTTTACCTCTCCTCAGTCCGCTATATCGCGGGTCCTATATATGGGAGCCCGGTTGTCTGTAGTGTCATGAGCTTCTTTCGCGTCCCTGTCCTCCACACCAGTGGAGGACATCACAGAACGTCTCGAGGAACTGGGCCGTAGTTCGCTCACATCCGGCTCAGAGTCTGACATAATCGAGCTTTGACTCTCTCGGTCCAATCGGTTTAAAATTTCTTGCACGCGCCAATGTAATTTCGGAGAGGTAGCTTTTGGGCGATTCGACTTTCGTTTCTCGTCCTCATTCGCATTTTTATTTACAACTATTTCTATTCCGGAAGTACTTGCCACGGACTCATAGTTTTGGTTGGTCAGTCGTTTTCTCTGTTGGATCTCCTCGATGGGTTCTGTACTTGAGTCGTCTGTGGAAAGTTCCGCTTCGTAATTCTTTAGTTCTTGAACTCTTTTCGACAGCATCTTTTCTTTATCGGCTGGCGCCCACGTTTTCTCATGTATTTCAGTATCGATAGCATTTGGGCGAGCATTCTTAGTATCTTTCGAAGTCGTAGGCACAGGCCTTTTACTTCTGGTTCTTTCTGCTACGGTGCTATGATCCAGCTGCGGTCTTCCTTTATTCTTTTTGGCCCCTACTGGCCTGCCTTTCGGTCTAGGCTCGTTTGATATGGTATGCGCTCTTCTTCGTATCGCTACCGGTTGTTCTGGATCTTCTTCGGTCTGTTCTTTAGTGACTTTCCTTTTTGTCACTTTGTTTTTCAGCATCATTACTTGAATTTTCGGTATGTTTTCATTTAATTCTTTCTCTTTTTGTTCCTTTTCATCCAAGTATTCTTGTAAATTTACCGGGTTCCTTGACAGTGCATCGGCGTTACAATTCAATTTCCCGGCCTTGTACTGGAAGATGTATTGGTAGTCTGTAAACTTGAACATCCATCTCATAAGGCGTTGTTCAGGGTCCTTACGCGTATGCATATAGTTCAGAGGTTCATGGTCACAGACCAGCGTGAATTTGTTGCACAAAAGATATGGCCTGAACTGATTCATCGCGTATAAAACCGAAATACACTCTTTCTCAGTGGTCGTATAATTTCTTTCGGGTTTACTTAACAGTCTTGACAAATAAGCTACAAGCCTATCGACTCTATCTTCTTCTTCCGAAAGTACCGCTCCAATCGCGTAATCTGAGGCGTCTGTAGTTAGTGTAAATGGTTTATTGAAGTCCGAGAATGTTAGAATCGGAGCTTCACATAGGAGCTTTTTAAGCTTTTCAAAGGCTTCTTCCTGTTCAGGTCCCCAATCGTATTCTTGTCCTTTTTTGGTAAGATCACTGAGGGGTTTGGCGATTTTCGAATAATCTTGAATAAATCGCCTATAGTATCCGGACAGTCCTAGAAAAGACCTAACGCTTCTCACTCCTTTTGGCCTTGGGAAGTTCATTACAGCTTCGACTAGTTTAGGGTCTGGCTCGACTCCTCAACGACTTACAATATATCCAAGGAATTTTACTTCCCTACAAAGGAAATTTACCTTGTCGGGCTGTAGGACTAGTCCCGCATCCGATAATCTCTCAAAAAGTTTTCCAACCTTCACTTCATGTTCATGAAGATTCTTAGCATAAACTATTACGTCGTCTAAGTACACTAGCATCTCTACATTTAGTAGTCCGCGCAGCAATACATTCATCATTCTCTGGAATGTTGCCGGCGCGTTCATTAATCCTTCCGGCATCCTTTTATATTGGAAATGCCCATCAAACGACGAAAAAGCTGTCTTGGGCCTGTCTTCTTCTCTTAAAGGTATTTGTTGAAAGCCATTCGCAAGGTCAAACGTTGAAAAATAAAGGGATCCCCCTAGTTGATCTAATATATCCCCTATATTCGGTAATGGGTAAGCGTCACCGACAGTTTTTTTATTTAATTCTCGGAAATCGATGACCATTCTCCACCTTGGGGTCCCATCACTTGCCGGGCTTTTAGGTACTATCCAAAGTGGCGAGTTATATAGTAAATTCGATTCTTCTATTATTCCATCTTCTAATCGTTTTCTTAACGTTTCAGAAATAAATTGTCTATGAACGGGAGGGTGCCTATACTGTTTGGTATTTACAAACTATTCATACAACAATATAAAGGAATTCTATTTTCAAGATGAATTTCATGTTCTATTAAATCCGTGCAGGGCAATGGTTCTCCAGGAAGTAGAATTACGTGTGGGTACCCTTTTAATAGTCGCTTAACGCTTTGGATCTCACTTGGACTAAGATGTCCGGTCCTAATCAATTGTAAGAGGTTCTTTTCCCTCTTCTTATATTAATTATTGGCCTGCACGGCTACTTTGGACTCTGACACACTTTCGCCTTCAGAGCTGGAAAACTGCGATTTAAACTACTCGAATGGTAAAATTTCTCTCGGGTCCACTTCAATGGTGACTTCCTCGTCATCATGTGTATTAAACGCCATGATTTTACAGGTATTATTTACATTTGCGACTACTCCCTGTCCAAGAAATACCTTTTCGTCCTTCACGTCAATCCTGGGCAAGTAGCCTTCTGTCAACTCGGTTTTGATCAAGTTAATTTGAATAACTTGACGAGACCTTGGTCCTATGGTTACCTGACTTTACCGTGACTGACGTCGTCCTTTGCTCGATCGGGTTTAGTGTTACTAATCCCTTCGTTAGCAAGTTGCTCTATCGCATAATCCATGTCCGAATCAGCTCAAAGTTCTGATATTCCATCGTCTTTTGGTACTATGCGCATAGCTTTGATAAGATTGTCTTGTAAGCGCTCCACAGGTACATTAACAGGTAGAAATGGTATCGGATTCATCAAGTCACTGTTTACCATTAGAGTTCCATTATAATGCGATATAACTGCACTCGTGTCTATTAAATAGTCTCTTCCTAGCATGCCATCTTCTTCAATGGGGAGATTATTCCACACTATATGAAATTTAGCAGGCTTGCCATTTATTGTTAGCAATACAGTGCCGTGTGTGCAGTTATGCCACTCAGCGTAGTCGACTCTCTTGGGTCGAACCTCGTAGTCCAATGTAAAGCATTAAATTTTATAAGATTTACGGCCGATCCATTATCGACCATAAATACGGTCCACCGTTTATCAGTCTCGGGTATTGGAAATCTTACTTTTGTAGGCGCATAGATTTTATTATCTCTTGCGCTAGGTCCCCGATCTGCGGCAACTGCGACGACTGACTCGGAAGAAACGTCTCCGAATTTTTCAGTATTGTCATCACTTTCGTTGGCGATACTCCTGGCTTCTCCACTTCCGGCATCTGTCGAACTTCCGTCATCAGTGTTTTCGCCTGTTGCTGCAGATGATTCTGAGCCGGGTATGTCTGAGATGGGCCCGCCGCATTCACTCCACGGCGAGCCCCGTTGGAGTTTAAATTACCAGCATTTCCTCCGAACTACTGATACGGCGGGTTCGGTCTTAACTCGTTGGTTTTCTGTTGTTGGTCATAGGCAATTGCCCCGTATCTTCGTCCCGTAGGATTTTGATACATGTCCGTATCAGGATTGTACAATCGTCCTGGGTGACCGCCATTATCTTGAAAATTTTTATTCTGCTGGTATCCCCTCCAATTTCTAAACATAAACTGCCTTTGCCCCTGGGACTGATTTTGTTGTTGTTAAGGCTGGCTCTCTTGGTTCTGAAACTGATTTTGCTGTCGTTGATTATTCTGGTAAAATTGTCCATTCTGGCGTTGGATAAAAAATTGTTGGATTTCCGCGGGTATCTCTTCCCATTCTTCGTAATATGGTTCCTCAGCTTCAACTTGCTGATCCTGAATATAGCTAACTTTAAATCCACGGTTAATCGACAGCCACTTACTCATATTAAGGTCCGCATTTTTCGGCTTATTCTTATTCCTAGTTTCTATGCTAAGGGCTTCCTTATAAGCCTCCTCAAGAGACTTCGGCTGCTTAATATCGACTAAGTCCCCAATTTCTTTTGGAAGCCCATTAATAAAGGTTTTAATTGTGGAATTCTTTATCGGGGTCATCATAACATCGCTATATTCAATTCCAAGTTCTTCTTTCAGCGCATTCTGTGCGCAGTTTAGTAAGATATTGATACGGTCGTGAAAATCTTCAACCGTGTCCCCATTTTTCATTCGCAAACTATGAATCTTCGAATTATAATAAGAGAAGTCCTTGTACGGGGCAAAACGCTCCTTAAGTACTTTAATTAGTCCCTCGGCAGTATTTACGGTTTTTCCGTAAATGCAATCTCTCGCTGGTCCCCTTAATTTCGCTATGATTAAGCGAATAAAATTCGCTTCTTGGGTATCAGCTATAAGTGCCTTTCCGTTACGGATGTCCTGAATAAAGTCTTTTAGGGGAACATTTTTCCCATCAAATTCCGTGATTCCTTGCACAATATTTTGCAAAGTAAAACTTGCTGACATACTAGTTAGAAGATTTAAAGTTGTTTGTTCAGTCGCCATGGTAGAAAGACTTTATTGTTTCTTGGAGTCAGGTGGTAAGAGACAAAAATAGACGAGAAAAAAAAAATAAATAAGACGCGATCATTAAATCACAAGCAAAATGATTATATAATATAAAAGTAAATAATAATTATTATTGCTAAGGGGGAAAACAAAATTCGATTAAGGATGATAATAATACTCAAATAAAATTTACACGAAGTAAAAAATAAGGAGTAAACTAAAATCCACAAGTCCAAAATTACCGTAATTTGAATCGTTATTTTAATCTGACCTCCCCTACAGGAGTGAATAATATAAATTTCTAGCGAAAGTATTTAATTCAATTAAAACTAAATAATAGATAGGTGACCACAAAACCTCTAAGTTAATTTTGTTAATATTTGCAAGATAATTAAAAAGCACGAGGAATTCAGTCGAAGAAGATAAAAGAAAAGAAAAAAAAAAGAACTCAGTCAGCACAAGAAATTCGAGGGTGTTCAAATTTTCCGCTGACTTCAGCGAAATCAAACGCGTGAGAATGATCGAACATTTCTTCCTCGCCAAAGCTCAAGTTATACGGCAGAGGAAACGCTTCGGGTTTCAACTCCACGTGCCGTTCCAAAAAAAGCATTCCAGAGCTAACACGTTTATATACGAGGTGTGTTCAAAAAGTACCCGGAATTATCGTTTTTCCAAAAAAATATTTATTTATTCGTTTACATCAATGTGGTTCCCTTCAAAGTAATCCCCCCCAGATATAATACACTTATGCCAGCGTTTTTTCCAATCTTCGAAGCACTCTTGATATTCACTTTTTGGTATGTCCTTGAGCACTATCAGCGATTCAGACTTTATTTCTTCAATCGAGGAAAAACGCCGTCCTTTCATGGGTCTCTTCAACTTTGGGAACAGGAAAAAGTCACACGGAGCCATATCTGGTGAATATGGAGGTTGGGGCACGACTACGGTATTGTTTTTGGCCAAAAAATTACGAACAAGCAATGACGAGTGAGCAGGTGCGTTATCGTCATGCAAAAGCCATGAATTGTTTTTCCATAAATCGGGGCGTTTTTTTCGGATTGCTTCATGCAAACGTCGCATAACTTCAAGGTAATACTCCTTATTAACCGTACGACCTTGTGATAAGAACTCATGATGCACCACGCCCCTACAGTCAAAGAAAACTGTAAGCAAAACCTTCACCTTTGATCGAACTTGACGTGCTTTTTGCTTGAATGCTTCCAGGTGCACGATTGTGCTTTGGTTTCGACGTCATAACCGTACACCCATCACCAGTTATGACCCTTTCAAGCAAACTTGGATCATCGTTGACGTCGTTTAACAGCTCCTGAGCGATGTTCATGCGATTGTTTTTTTGGTCAAAGTTCAGCAGTTTTGGAATGAATTTTGCTGCCACCCGTTTCATGCCCAAAACATTTGAAAAAATGTTATGACATGAGCCAATTGATATGCCAACTTCATCAGCAACTTCTCTAATTGTGATTCGGCGATCATTGAGAACCATTTTTTCCACTTTTTTCACATTTTCATCGATTGTTGACGTGCTGGGTCGACCGGAGCGTTCGTCATCTTCAACGTCTTCGCGACCATCTTGGAAACGCTTATACTACTCGTAAGCACTTCTTTTTTTCATAGCAGACTCAACATAGGCTTTTTGTAACATTTCACACACTTTGTTACACTTTATTTCATTTTTTACGCAAAATTTAATACAAATTCTTTGATCCATTTCTTTTAAAAAACGAAAATCGCCGAGCTCAAAAAAACACGTCAAACCTTAGCGACTACCGCAGATAAAGTAAACAGTGAATATAACTGAAAATTTTATCATACTTCAGGGGCATGTATACCAACACAATAAAAAAAAATGACAATCGGACTCTCCAGACCCGCGAAATTAAAAATTTCCGGGTATTTTTTGAACACAACTCGTATATATATAAAAAAAATACGTATCAATAAAATTAAGAAAGGACAGAATGATTTATCGGCAACTAATCGAAGGCACAAAACCACACTCTGCTATCATTTATTAAGTGACAGTTTTGATGTTTTTTCAAAACGGCCACGTGTTAGACCGTTTTAGCTCCGAATGGTTCCGACTCGGGCGAATTGAACCTTCGATACGGTACCCCGACCGTCTCAGCGAATGGATCGCGGTTTTGCCGACAATGTCCGAAATTCGGCCACGCGAGGGATAGGCGAGAGTAATGAGGAGGGGGGGGGGCTCACTGAATTATTAAAATGAAAATACACGGGTACATGAGATAGATTTATATATATTTAGATACATAAGATAACATGTCTAGTAGTGATACCTCTATCGCGTTACTATCTAATTCACGATTTATTAAATAAATATTCTAAAATACGCGGTCGGTCGTCGTTACACACCCGGTCCCGGTATGCAAACAAATGGATTCATCGAAAGGGGAACATTGAATATAGTAAGTAGTTATCGAAATAAAGAGAGAGAAAACAAGGAAGAGATTTCGCTTTATCAAGAATAGAGCGTGGAAGTACTCACTCTGTTGTTTTGGTCCTTCCTTTTGGTTTATATAAGAAGTGTAACTCGCTTCGTATTAATATTGTAAATATAATTTGGTCCGAAATATTGTTTGCTTCGTTATGTGGGCAATCACTCCTTTTTTTTAATCTGGTCAGATTAACAGGTCCAATATATTTTTTTAGCCAATAATGTGGCAACACATAATAAAATGATAATTCCTATGATTTTCGTTTACACAAAATTATTAAAACGAATGTACTCGACACTTCTAATACTTAATTATAACTTGAATTCTTATATTCTCAAACTTTTATCTTAAATTATACTATAGATTTAACTTCAGTAGGAAAAATGCAGGTTTCTTAGTTGAGCGCTCACTGTTAACTGACTAATCTCTGATCGTTGTTTTCGCCGGTTCATTATATATCTTTTGTCCCTCGCATTTCGTCTCTCTCTCTCGCACATGTGCTTTAGACGTTTACGCTTCTCGTATCGGCTTGTCTTACCTAGCTAAGCATGCTGACTGCAGCCTGCTGTCGCAGCATGCTGCCGCAGCATGAATCAGCCTCTGCCGCTCATTCCCACCGAGTCGCGCACACGAATACTGCTAGCTATACTATGTCCGAACGGAAATCTCGAGAGCGAAATATTATTTGACAAAATACAATTATAACACAATGAAACGTCACGTAACAGTGTTAGTAGCGGTATTAGGTCGCTACAAATTCATAAAACTGAAAATAATCACGTCTTCAAATGCATTGGAAAATCCGATGCTTCCAATAACCCCGGAAGTAATGATTGAGTTATAATAATGATAGATTCATTCAAAAATACATGCTGTACCAATAAAATTAACAAAATTTTCTTTTGTGTCGAGTAAACATGCTGTTAGTGTCCAAATTCGAAGTTATAAATAGTAGCAAGCTTATTATAAACTTGATTTATTTAATTGCACTGTCATCAAATCTGTAAATATGAATGAATCTCAGTACCAATACATAGTTATTGGTGAATGAACCCATTAAGGCCCAGGCCAAACCTGGGAAAGATAGCGCCAAACTAACTATGCCAATCGTAGCTAAATCGTAAAAAAAAAATACCCGTGTTTTTTCTTTTGCCATTTTCAATTGTTTATAAAAAATTATTTAAACAAATTATCAAAAAGTTATTATTTTCAAAAAACTGATAGCGGCAATCGATTCTACGGGAAAAAACATGAAAGAAATGTATATAACGTTTTTTTGTCAGACGTCAATTTGTTAGTGTAAAATGGCTATAAACAATTGCAAGTCTGTTAGGTACCTGTGTATACGCCAAATCCCAAGCAAAATCTATTGCCGATAGCGCCAAACTAACTATGCCAATCGTAGCTAAATCGAAAAAAAAAATACCCCTGTTTTTTCTTTTGCCGTTTGCAATTGTTTATAAAAAATTATTTAAACAAATTATCAAAAAGTTATTATTTTCAAAAAACTGATAGCGGCAATCGATTCTACGGGAAAAAACATGAAAGAAATGTATATAAAGTTTTTTTGTCAGACGTCAATTTGTTTAAGAAAATAGGACAGAAAGCTTTGAATTTTCACAAATTGTACATTTGGAAATTTGACTAACATAGTAATTGTTGGGTTACGAAGTTGCAAAGAGTTTGCAAAATTTTTTTTCTATTGAAACCGTGTTAGAGATCATGTTTGAGTGGCGGGCTAACGGTTTTATGTAATATTATTGATTCAGTTTTCATTACAAAAGTTTTTAGTATATTTGGACATTTCTAGTACATTTATTTTACAGTTATTTGTTTTTAGAACAAATTGACATTTGACAAAAAAACGTTATATACATTTCTTTCATGTTTTTTCCCGTAGAATCGATTGCCGCTATCAGTTTTTTGAAAATAATAACTTTTTAATAATTTGTTTAAATAATTTTTTATAAACAATTGAAAATGGCAAAAGAAAAAACACGGGTATTTTTTTTTTCGATTTAGCTACGATTGGCATAGTTAGTTTGGCGCTATCTTTCCCAGGTTTGGCATGGGCCTTAATGGGTTAATAATAGCATACGGTGGGTTTTCAAAATACTAATCTTTTTATAAGAATGCATATGATTTAAAATTTTTAAATAAATTTGTTTCAAACATCGAACTAATTAACAAAACAAACAAGAGTTGAGCGCGCAAAGCCCGCCTGATGGCACTGTAGTGCTTTTATATGTACTATAGTATAAATTAAAAAACTGTGCCGCGAAAGTCATCGTGTATAGGTCGCGTAAAACCGCGCCTTCGGCATTCAAGCCTCAGGTCGCTGACCCTTGATATTTAAAAGCAATAGAAAATCAAATTTTATTTTTGTTATCGAAAATATAACATTAAATTATTAAATTCACCTTCTTTCGGTCCTCTTTCATGTCTTTCTTGAGCGACTTTTTTTTATTTAAATTTGATTTTGATAGAGTATTATTTTCGTTGATTTTATATTCATTATCATTCTCGCTTACAGTTCCATCTTCAGACTCGTAAAACCTACCTATTCATGATCGGTTTAGAACACTGAATATACCCCTTTTTTCCTTGAATTCTTGCAATTGCTTATTAGTTCTTAGCACTAAAAATTAAAATCGATAACAAAAAATTTAGTTTTCGATATAGCAATGAAAATAAATGTTTAATTTTTGCGTAAAAAAAAATAAATTATAAAATCAAAACTCTGTGCATAACATGATTTCATTTAGGAGTTAGATCAGTATTTAAACGAAAATATATTGCATATGTATACTAAATTTGTATAGGTGTTGTACACAGAGATTAACTGCCTCCTAATCTCTGCTGTATATATACCATAAGCTTATTTTGTAGCTCCTCACCAAGGAGTAGATGTATAAACTCACAAGTCAAGGAAGAAGTATCGATAAGACTTTCCAGAAGGCCACAAATTAATTTATTGTCTTCTGGCATGGCTATTAGCACTTTACCTACCTTTATCAAAGAGTGTCCATGTATAAACTCAAAAGTAAAATAATAAGTATGGATAAGATTTTCCAGGAGACAATAAAATAATTATGTAGTCCTCTTGATACTTTTTTTCTACTTTTGAATTTATACATGGACACTCTTTCATGAAGGTAGAGAAAAGTGCTAAAAACTATGCCAGATGACAATAAAATAATTATGTGGTCCTCTGGAAAGTCTTGTCGATATTTCTTTATTGACTTGTGAGTTTATACACTTAAACTATACTTCTTGATGAGGAGCTACCAGATAAGCTTATGGTATATATACAATACCTATACCAATTTGGTGTCCATATCCAATATATTTTCACAGTTTATATACTGATCTGACTTCTAAATGAATTTATGTTATGCACAGAGTTGTAATTTTATTATTTATTTTTGATACAAAAATTTGAGAATGAGTACAGTACTGCTACAGAATTTAATAGAGGTTGTATTATTAAAGTTTATAATGATATAATAGGTATATTGAACTATCCGGTTATATTTCTATGTGCTTTTAAAGTTTTATTAGATAAATAGATTGTATTCTTAAAAAATAAATAAAAAAAAGTAACTGAGTATATATTTATGTGAGTATGTACACTACCGTCCATAAAGATTTGCCATTCCCTTGCTGAAATCATCAAAACGTTAGAGTTTTATGGCTCAGTTTCTATAAGAGCTAGAAAATCCTGCGGGGTCTCATTTGAAAGGTCTTGCCAAGACCTTTCAAATGTTGTAAAACATAATTGATTTTATTTGTTTTTTGTACAACTTGTGACGTCATAAACAAATTGTTTTTTTTTAATTTTTTGACATCAACTTCGACCCCGATTTATTTATATAACGTATTCTACGATGAAAAAACTGTATAAGCCATTCGATAGAGCTTTCAAAAAGCTACAAAATCCATATCCGGAAAATTTTTTTACCTTTATTTTTTATGAGCTATATGGTGTTTTATACAAAAACAAAGATTTTCAAAAAATGGGCTGTATTTTTTTTATTTTCAACTCTAAAGAAAAAACTCTCAGAAGAAAAAATGTAGTATTTTGCAAGAGCTATCAAATGCGCCACTCAGAATTTAAAAAAAAAAAATTTTTTTTTCACGTTTTTTAGAATTGAAATTTTTCTAGAAAAAAAACTGAAATTACATATGTTTAATAAAATTAGTAAGTAACTAGTATTTATAACTGAATGGGCTTACAAACAATGATAACAAGATACATTTATTGTATTCGACGTTTGTAACAGAGGAATTTGCATTGTTTTCGTTTTTAATGACTTTCTACAGTATTGTGCTCACCGATAATCTATTCTGAGTAAGTAATAAATTATGGTTCAATAAATGTATCTTATTATCATTGTTTGTAAGCCCATTCAGTTATAAATACTAGTTACTTACTAATTTTATTAAATATATGTAATTTCAGTTTTTTTTCTAGAAAAATTTCAATTCTAAAAAACGTGAAAAAAAAAATTTTTTTTTTTAAATTCTGAATGGCGCATTTGATAGCTCTTGCAAAATACTACATTTTTTCTTCTGAGAGTTTTTTCTTTAGAGTTGAAAATAAAAAAAATACAGCTCATTTTTTGAAAATCTTTGTTTTTGTATAAAACACCATATAGCTCATAAAAAATAAAGGTAAAAAAATTTTCCGGATATGGATTTTGTAGCTTTTTGAAAGCTCTATCGAATGGCTTATACAGTTTTTTCATCGTAGAATACGTTATATAAATAAATCGGGGTCGAAGTTGATGTCAAAAAATTCAAAAAAAAAAATTTGTTTATGACGTCACAATAGTACAAAAAACAAATAAAATCAATTATGTCTTACATAATTTGAAAGGTCTTGGCAAGACCTTTCAAATGAGACTCCGCAGGATTTTCTAGCTCTTATAGAAACTGAGCCATAAAACTCTAAAGTTTTGATGATTTCAGCAAGGGGATGACAAATCTTTATGGATGGTAGTGTATATATATGCCATAAGCTTATCTGGTAGCTCCTCATCAAGGAGTAGTACAGGTGTATAAACGCAAAAGTCAAGAAAGAAGTATCGACAAGACTTTGCAGAGGACCACATAATCATTTTATTGTCATCTAGCATGGCTTTTAACACTTTAGTACAAAAGTATAAAAAAAGTATCAACAAGACTCTCAAGAGGACTACATAATTATTTTATTGTCTTCTGGTATGGCATTTATCACTTTACCTACCTTTATGAAAGAGTGTCCATGTATATAATCTCAAAAGAGAAAAAAAAGTGTCGACAAGCTCCTAAATGAAATCATGTTCATGCTCACAAGTTAATAAAGAAGTATATACAATTAATAATTGTTGTAATATAGGCGGAGGATATTAAAGGAAGACACGAGTTACAATAGAAAAAGTGTTTATTGCTGCACACTGCTAGGCGATTGCAGAAGGAATGAGCTCCTTCCTTGTACAAAGAATCGGCGGCTCGCAGGCCTTAACTTATAAACACAGCACACACACGCTCCCACAAAGCGCGCGCATGCGCATACATATGAAATGCCGAGCAAGCTGACTTCAACACTCCCTCTCTTGCTTTGCATTCCGTATGTCCAAATACAAAAACTTCCAAATACAAAGAAGAACTTTTAAATACAAACGAAAAACTTCTAAATACAAAAAAAACTTTTAAATACAAAAGAAAAACTTCTAAATACAAAAAAAACTTTTAAATACAAAAGAAAAACTTCTAAATACAAAAATCTAAATACAAGAATAAAAATAGGAACTAGCTTTTTCTTATAATTAACTCAACTTTTCTTCTAAATTAAATACTTCTAAATTCATCTACCTCGATCATCAACGTCTTTCAATCCGCATTATTAATAACAGCCGCCTCTGAAAAATCCAAAAGGAATTTTTTTTATATATATATATATATATATATATATATCAATTACGACAGTTCAGCAATATATTTCTGCATTTTCTAAAGGGTTGAAGAGGAAGCGGCTTAGTAAATATATCAGCAATATTATCATGAGTAGATACCCCTCTAATACTGACTTTACCTTCTAAAGCACACTGCTTCACATAATTTCCATGAGTATCGGACAATTTTCTTTTAACACCTATTCTTTCTCTTTCAACCAGACGTTTCTTAATCTCTTCTAAAGTATCATCAAAATCTTTAAGTTTATGGCTACCCTCCTTTTGGGTACAATCTTTAGCAGACTGATTATCACAGTAAAGAGTAACTGGATACATGGTGTAGCCTAATATATCTCTCAATGCCTTATCTAACGAAACGATATCTTTGCATGCTTCATTCATCGCCAAATACTCTGACCCACAAGTTGAAGAAGTCACCAAAGTTTGCTTATGACTTCTCCATGCAACAGTGTCTTTATATAATGAAATGACCATGCCACTAGTGGAAGTGGAATCTGGCCAATCCTTAAAACTTGAATCAGAGTAGGCTTCTAAAGTATCACCATCACCTCTAAATGTAAGTCCTAACTCAGCTGTTCCCTTTAAATACCTAAGTACTTTTTTGACATCTAACCAATCTTCTTCGGTGGGATTAGATTGCTTACGCGAGAGGAAATTTACCGCGAAGGAAATATCCGGTCGTAAGGCATTTGCCAGGTAAGAAATACATCCAATAACCTCTCTATATGGAACATCTAATTTTCTTCTAGTCTTATTTTGATCTTGATTGATTTTCTTGCTTCTAGCTTGTCGAGTAATCATAGGTGTTTCGTGTGGATTACAATCAGTCATTCCAAACCTTTCTAACACCTTGTAAACATCTTTTTGCAAACCCAGTTTTAGTACTTCTCCTGTGAAACGTTCATTCCACTTCTTGGGACTTATTTTTAAACCATATAGTGCCTTATGTAATCTACAAACTTTAGTCTTTCTGGTGAATTCATCTACTTCTAAACCCTCTGGTATTTCCATATAGATTTCTTCATCTTCATCTAAAGTACCGTTTAAGAAAGCTGTTTTTACATCTAACTGGCGGACTTCTAAATCCATCTTGTTTATAATGGCTAGAGCTGCTCTTATAACCGGCAGTCTAGAAACTGGTGCATACGTTTCTCTGAGCTCATAATTATTTTTATTCATAAATCCTCTAATAACGAGCCTACCTTTTCTGTTCAGTATATGTAATTTATTTAATTTCTTCTTAAATACCCATCTAGAGTCAATAACATTTGCTCGTTTGCCATTCTTCAAGACTGTTGTCCTGTCCACCAGACTCCAAACTTTGTTTATTTCCATTGATTTCAACTCTTCTTTAACTGCTATAAGCCATTTACCTTTGTCTTCCATACTCATTGCTTCTTTAAAACTAATGGGATCATGATTTATGACAGCCAAAAGAGCAAATACTGACACATCTTTATCTTCTAAGCCAATGCCTATTAATTTACTTAAAAACGCAAAGCTGGTATCTACTATCATTCGAGCATCAGAGATTCCTTTATTCATGGCCTTATAGTCTTTGGCAGTTTTTACATTTCTTTTCGGTTGCTTTCTAACGGGCTCTACATCTATAGTTTGTTCCGTAGATCGGGTCTTCTTACTCTCTTTAGATTTAGGTATCACTGAACTATCAACTCCCATGTTTTGGTTTGATATCTGTTGTATGTTTTTAAAATTGTTTTCTTCGACTTCTAATACTTCTAAATTATCTCCATATAAATGCACTGTCTTTTCTTTTCCATCTTCCAGTTCACTATCTTGATTTCTTTCACTGTCTTTTCCAAAAATTCTTTTGTTCTCAATATTTTTGTATGTAAGTTTTTCCTTGATTTTAACATGCTTTGAGTGAACAAATTTGCCCGAGCTGGGGTGCCAAAGTATATAACCATTTGATGTCTGAGCTACCAGCACACCTTTAATAGCCTTGGCTGAGAATTTTGTTTCAAGGGCGTGTTTCGCAGCATAAGCAATACTTCCAAACCTTCTAATTTTATCTATGTGGCATTTACCTTCAGGATTTATTAACTTCAAAGGGATCTTGAAATCAATTGATTTATTAGGAGTTCTATTATATAAGTTTATAGATACATCCACTGCAAACGGCCACATACTCTTGGGCAAATCGGAATCAATCATTAATGACCTAGTTTTCTCAATAAGGGTTCTATTAAATCTTTCTGCGGTACCATTATGTGGTGGAGTGTGCGGGCTAGAAAAATTTGGTTCTATGCCCTCCCTTTTCATTACTTCTAAAAACTTTCCTCCTGTGAATTCAGTACCATTATCAACTCGGATAAAACTGACCTTTTCATTTCTACCAAGTAGATTTCGTGCACTAATCAGAAAAACCTCTAAACAATCACCTGATTCAGACTTGTGTTTTACCGAATAGGCCAATGCAAATTTGGTGCAGTCATCCACAAAAACTATTATATATCGACATTGATCTGGGAATGAAGTTGGTTTAATTGGACCAATGGTATCTGCATGAATCATATAAAGTGGCTTGGTAGCTCTGGTTCTTGTTTCTTTAAAAGGTAGTTTCGTCAATTTTGCAAGGATACAGGTCTCACAGTTCATTATATTTTCGTCGAATTTTATTCCTTTCAAATTTACATCTAATTTCTGTAATTCTTTGAGATAAGCTAACGAAGGGTGACCTAATCTAACATGCCATAACATACCTTCGTTTAATTTTTCAGTGTGTAATTTTTCTAATTCAAATGACGTGAACAGGTCTTCTATTTTATCTGCATCTTCTAAACTATCTATGTCTACCAATTTATAATTTAAATGTTTGAGTGAGGGATTATTGTTAAGTATTGAACTAGAATTGATTTCTTCCACAATGCACTCCCTCTCAAGTTCAGCATCTATATTTTTATTTTGGTTATTTTCGTCTAACTCGTTAGATGATTTAATAGGAGTTTCATCAGGGGCTTCATCAAGAGTGATCATTCTCGCGTTACATCTATAACTATGATATTTTTTCTCTAGAACATCAACAGGACTCTTAATACTCAGTGAAATAATCCAATTTGGTTTATTATAAACGCCTGATAAATACACATGATTTGTTTCTTTGTCAAAAACTTTCAAAATTCGATCATCTAAATATATACTAAAACCTGCGTCAGCAAACTTCCTAAGCGACATTAGATTTTCACTAATATTTTCTGCAGCTAGAACGTTTGGCAGTACAACAATTTTACCCTGACTATCAAGTTTTTCTAGAACAAGGTCCCCTTTTCCATCTATTTTAATATCAGCAGTACTATTTTTATTCGCACTTCTAATAACCGCCCCAGGACATTCTTTAAAGTTGGATAGAATAAAGCCTTTATTTATTATATGTTCTGTTGCACCGGAATCAGCCAGGAAACTTATATTATGAATTGAGGTATGAGTATTACTCTTACCTTGAACCGCTGCATGTGCTGCTGCAGTTTTGGCGTTATTCTGATGCTGATTGTGCGGGGTGTATGGTGTAGCGTTGGATTTAAAAGATCGACTTTTACCTCTAAATATACTCCCGCCTCTGTTTCCTTTATTATTTTTACCTCGATTATTATTACTTCTGCCTCTATTATTATAATTATTATTGCCTCTTCCTCTAAAACCTCCGTTATAGCCGACTCCCTCTGAACTTTGACCCTTTTTGTAATTACCTCTATAAATATTATTTACGTACCCTCTAGATCCACAATTGCCTCGTCCATTGTTAGGACAGTTTCTTCCGTTGTGAGAAGCTATCCTGCGGCAAACATAACAGAACCACTCATTTGTTGCAATGAGTGGGCAGTCATCTTTTGCATGCCCACGCTTATTACAACGCCAACAGGCATCAGTGCCACCACGGTGACCAAAGGCAGTCTGAGTTGCGTCTGCTACGTTTGCCTGACCTCTAGGTTCTAGTTGTCTTCTATGGGCATCTGCTTCTAACTGCAACACGATAGATTTTATTTCATTTAAAGTCATGTTGCTGTTTTCTGGATTAGCCTTTTTGATCGAATATGCAATGCTAAGTCCCGGGAATTCGTCTTTTACAGCTTGATAAAATGCACATCTCTTTTCAGCCTCGATAAGAGGTAATTCCCTTCCACAAAGTTCTGACTCTTTTATTATAGCATTAAACCTGTCACAAAATTTATCGACCTTTTCGCTTCTACCTATTTTCATGGAATAGAGTTTAGCTTTTACTGTTACTTCAGAGACGTTATTCTCAAGTTTCTTTGCATCTTTTATTATTGACAAAATAGTAATAGCATCTTTAACATCTAAAATTTTTTTATGATAATCTTCTTCTAAATGATTAATTATTATGTCTCTTACTATTTTGTTTCTTCTAGACTTTTCCAATGTATCATATGGCTTAGTACAAGATATTGAAGGATCTATTACATCTAAAAGATCTCTGGCTTCTAATTCAGAATTCAAATAGTCAAACCAAATGTTTAGGTTCATGCTTCTAGTCAATTTGTATTCACGTTTAAAATTATCTTTCGCTACATAATTGTTTTTCGCAATAGAGTGTGCTAACGCGCCTATAGATTCAGATAATTCTTTATTAACGTCAAAAGAATTTTCAGTGACGGATTCTCTCACAGTGTTGATTGAAACTGGTTGTACTACATTTTGAAAATTAATGTCTGTGTCATCTAATATATCAGAATTATTTGGTATTCGTGTTGCTAAATTAATGTTATTTAAAGGAGTCGAGCTATTCGGAGTTAATGAATTGTTGGGCTGTGAGTGATTTACCTCTAGACGTCTAATAGTAGCGTTTTCTAAATCTAAGTTCTTTTGAAGCACCCCTTCTGCTGCTGCCATAGCTGACTTCAGAGTTGCAGTCGCTGTTTCATTAGATCTCAGCATCTCTTCCACTTGACCTAGTCTCTGTCTGAGCATGCTGTTTGCTCCTCTGTCGGACGGCAAAAGAAAAGCAGCTGGTGTGCTTGGTTCAAGCAAACCAGGGAACCTTTGATTTAATCTGTTGATTACTTCTAGAGTAACTCTGTCAATAACGGCATCAGCTATTCTGGCAGAGTCCACACTTCCTTTAGATTTTGTTTGAATATCTGGAGCAGGGTTCATCAAAGGTTGTGCTGGGAAGTCATCAACACCTTCCTGAGCTACAGCATTTTCCTCAACCGAACCGGAGCTTCTTAGAGCCTCCTCAACAGAATTGTTGCTGTTTGCGTCATCTAGATGAAACGAAAATTTAATTAATGTTTGGATTTTGTTTATAACTTCTACAATGAACTTCTAGTGGCGGATCCGCACATCTACTTCTAATATGGCTTCTAATTAAGTTTTTTTTTCATGTAGTTTATATGCATATAATTTTATTTTGATCGTTATCATTTTGATATACTTACCATGAGAAACATGACCCTGTCTTAAAGTGGGTGGCGTTCCCGGAGGAGTGCCACTTTCGGCATCACCATATTTTGAGATGTCTCCCATTTCGATGAGTAGTAGACCTCTAGATAAATACCAAACATTTCAATTAGTTTCTCATGGATATATAGCAGTTTCTTTTCCTTCCCATCAAAACGTTTGATAGTTCGGATTGGAAACGACGTTTGCTCTTTGCACACACTGATACTCAACACGTGCACCCCACTAAAGAGTCGTACAACGACAAAGTCCTTTAAGTAGGGGGCGATCGCACACATGCAAAGCACCAGGAATGTGTTCCAAGCTTATGTTAGTCTGTTGAGAGAAAAACGTTCGAACATCGCCCGAAATTTCTCGACTTTACAATTTAACTTTATGTTATGATTAGTTTCACTTTAATTTAGTACATTATAACATTTTATAATTTCAACAACTTTCTAATTTTTCATCAATAGAATACGTCTAGTTTATTCTTCGAATACTTCTAATTTTTAACAACAATCATTCTGATTTATTCTTCTAGTTAATTCTATTTAATTTCATAATCACATCGATTTTTACTTTCGAAATACATCTATTTTATTATATCTCTAATACTTTTGTTTTCGTTTCACATTCTTTCTTTTAATTTTTCTATTCCTGGAATTTCAGACACGCGCCGACCTGTTGCTCGGTTCTTTATGCCTTCTACACGTGCTCGGCTCGGCGTCATGACGTCGCGCCTTTGCTTTGCCGGTCGAGACATGTAACGCTTGCTTTCAAACGAACTTCCAAAATTTTATTACGACAGCCTCTAAAAGAGAGCTCGCGATGCTACTTTCTTTAAGTAGTTTATTTTTCACCAATCCTCTAATAACACTCACACTTCTAAATCGTTTTTTTTTTTTTTTTTAAACTTACACTTCTGTAACACTCGCGATTTCGTCAATTTTCATCTACACTTTTCATCTAAATCACTCACTTCTACTTACTTGATTATTTGTCAATCTTCGCGCAGCGGAAGCGTACTGGGGCCCGTAACCTGTTGTAATATAGGCGGAGGATATTAAAGGAAGACACGAGTTACAATAGAAAAAGTGTTTATTGCTGCACACTGCCAGGCGATTGCAGAAGGAATGAGCTCCTTCCTTGTACAAAGAATCGGCGGCTCGCAGGCCTTAACTTATAAACACAGCACACACACGCTCTCACAAAGCGCGCGCATGCGCATACATATGAAATGCCGAGCAAGCTGACTTTAACAATAATTTAGTACATTTTATATTTAATATAATTTATATAATATAAATTATATTACATACATATTAAATTACACAATAAAACATATAATTTATATTTAATAAAGAAGTATATACAATTGTACAATTGTAATGTCTTGTCGATACTTTTTTCTTGACTTTTGTGTTTATACACCTATAGTACTCCTTGATGAGGAGCTACCAAATAAGCTTATGGCATATATATACATTCACATAAATATATACTCAGTTACTTTTTTCTATTTATTTTTTAAGAATACAATCTATTAAAACTTTACCATGTATAATCTCAAAATTAAAAAAAAAAGTGTCAACACGGCTCTCAAGAGGATAATCGCATTACAGAATCATAGTACAGAAAATTTAATAGAGGTTTTATTATTGATATTGATTATTGAACACATAATCATTCTTTACAGACAATAAAATTGTAATTTTTAATGAGATTTTTTGTCTATTTTTTCTCAATTTAAAAAAAAAATTATTTATACTACAATAAAAGTATTGCTATAAAATTGTATTTACTTTTTATTTCAGCAATTTGGATGCCTACTTCGATTGGTTTCAACATTTTATCGTTTTTCCATTTAGTTGTGTAGATCCCATCTTTGTCGAACTTATAATTTCCTTCTGGATTTGATTGAATTTCTATTATTTCGCTTACTGGCAGGACTTCTCGAACGTTGTCGTCAATATATTTTATTTTTGCGTAATACCCTGGCTTCATCTTGCATTAAAATATAAGTATTAATATAATTGATTGAAACAAAGGAAAAACTTATTATTGCCGGAAGATAACTGTGACTGATATATTGATATAAAGGACAAAGGCATTGACTATAAGCTAAGATAGCAAAGCACTACGCTATCGCATAAAATGCATGTGCATCTGTGTAGGTATACTTGATCATAGCACTTTTATAATAATCCGTTGAATTTTCATAACATTACTCAATTACTTTTTTTAATTACGTGTGAATTGAAATTTACCGAAGCTCACATATACATAAATTTAATCAGTCGTGCACTTTTGTGCAGTTGCATAGCTTAGAGATACTAACAATATCAATAAAAATTCAGAAAGGAAAATATAAGAAAGACGATAGTCTGTATTTTTTTAATCAAAGACAATTAATAGCAATAACGTATTTAACAATGATTATATGTTTCTATATTTACAGTTATATAATTTATTGTCAACGATTTCTTAGATATATTAGCAAACATGGATATTGACAGCTCTTCTGAAAATATAGATACCATGTCTGTGAGTGGCAGTTATGAGAGTTTATTGGCAGCTAATGCACGTTCATCAAATTCTACAGATATAACAATGAATTTGGGCACTTCAGACAATGACACTGATAGTATATTTTTAAGATTAAGGCAGTCTAATGATGACAAATCTGATCAACAATCATTTGCAGATAGTGTCGTTCCAAATGAACAATCAAGTTTCAATATTGACGTTCTATCAAATTCAGAAGGTAATATAATCAATTTATCAGAGATTTCTATTTTAATAAAAAATATTTTGGACTTTAACTCTCAATGTTCATTTTAAAACAAGCTAATTTTTTCTTAGCTCAAATACTTTCTACTTACAAATGTTATAGTTAATAAAATAAAATCCATAAATTATAAAATTATAAAATAATATATAAAATTATTTATAAAAATTTATTTATAAAATCCATTTTAAAAGATACTTAATGTTCAAGTCTAAACGTAACTTGAACAATTTCATCTTCAAAATATTTTCAAATTATGTAATAATGAATATAAATGTAATATTTTTCAATAAGGTTATACTGATTATTATGAAATGTAATTTTTTATTTAGATTTCAATCAATCTCTACAATATTCATACGCCAATAATCAATCTCTTGTATATTCAGATATCAACAATCAATCATTTATATATTCAGATCCAAATAATCAATTTCATCTGGATAGAGACGACATTAGTTTAAACAACAATGTAAGCATATAATTAATGATAACCTTCTCTTATAGTTAATAGCTTATTAGAGACTTTATTCATAAATTTTTAAAGTGTCATGTCTTTTGAAAGTTTAAACTTTTCTGAACAATTTTTTTTTATCTGTAAGATGGGTCGCTTATAAAAATTTTGCAGAATACTGGGATTTTGGAGACCAGCCGTCAGTACGCCGAATAGTATCAACACCCTTTTCATCGGCCTTTGATCCCGTAGCAAAAACATCAGTATTAATGCCACTTATTTTTAAGAGTGTTTTAGTCATCTATCGGGATCTGCCTGTCCTTCAGAATCGGAATCCTCCTCTAGGCTATGTCCTTGATTCACTAATTTGTTTATCCAATGTCGGACAATCAACGTCGTCGATGCGATTGTCTACTTTAGATTACAAAGTATCGACGCTCGACATTATTTTGTCAACTTTTTTCATGAGCTCCTCCAACTTTTCCGGAGGAGTTAATTCCTTATCTTACTCTTCTTGTACTTACCAATCTTTTTTGGAAAAAATGTAACAGCGAGACTCGAAAAAACCTTGTGCCTCGTAGCGCCCATGAGCTGAGAGAGGGGTGCGAGAAGGCGCCGCCTAACGTTGTTTTTTGGAAATCTGAAGTCGTGGATCAAGTGTAGCTGCCGAGGACATCTATGCATTGTTATAGTAATGTAGGAGAGTGAAGACAAATATAATAGTATCCCACTTAATACTGTTCAGCCAATCAGATCACGAATAAACTGGTTTCATTTTGCTTGGTTCATTTATTTACAAGGAAAAAGGGGATTCTATTATTTCCATATCGAGCATTCCATGCATCAACCAATTACAATGCTCAATGTCGACGACTCTTCAATTTTAAGAGAGGATTCAAGCGAAAGTGAAATAGTTAAATAATAATAGAGTCAATCATATTTACATTATTATAATCTGATACTTACTTTACTTATTCTTTGCGGCTTGCGATGAATCAAGTTACGAAAACGAAGATGATACGTAGTTGAACAATATTTTATTAACAAAGTTACAAAGGTCGTACAGTAAATTAAATAATGAGGTCTTGTCGGTTTTACGGTTTCGTGAGATCTAAAAAAATGTGATATAGAAGTCTGAAGTCTATTCACGAAAACAAACGTTCATTCGAATAAAACAATCAACGATTAACGAGTTCGAATAAACATTTCCAATAAATTCCGCGCCAAAGTCCAATATGTATCTGCTATACTACACATACGTATCAATACCACGTGACTATCGCTCAGCTAGTTAGATCATGAATAGTTTGGGTTCATGTCATTTTTTTATAAGGGGAAATGCATAATACTTATATATTAACTAAATTTCAATCTATAGAAGTATATATACCATTTAAAAAGCCTGGGAAATGTAATTTCCGATTTTTTTAACAATCATTCATATAAATAAACATTATCAACGTTTTCTACTAATTATACAAACATTATTTGTCATAAATTATTAATAGTTGTCTATTTGCTTATTTTAGGGCTTTGGTGATACTATACAAGATATAGAGGATTATCTAATGGATAGTAGCGACGATGAAGAGTTCAATAACTTCGCAAACAACGAGAATGAAACGGTTGAATGTAGATTTCAGAGATTAGATGACATTATTAATGATGAAGTTATAACGAGCCTTTAAACTTACCGATAGGTGTCAGTCGAATAGAAGTGATATTTGCTATCATGAAATATTGTAACAAATATCATATTCCAGCGACAGGAATTGTAGATTTATTTAAAATGTTAAATATGTTTATGGATAAGAAGATTTTACTAGAGAACCGTTATCAACTCGATAGGCTATTTAATCCAGAAGAAGGTAGGGAGTATCACGCTGTGTGCCCAGTATGTAAAGTCTACCTAGGAATATTTAAAAAAAGACAACGTGTAATACTTTGCGAAGTTTGTGATAAAAATGTAAACTTGCAAAATCCTTCGTTTAAAGATTATTTTGTAATACTTGATCCAGTAGGCGAAATCCAAAATGTTATCGAAGCTAACGAAGACTTCTACATTGATGTCGTATCTCGACGTAATAAAGAAATAAATGTTAATTTTACGGATTTTTTCGATGGTCAAAGATATAAACAGTTTTTGGCATCGTTGCCTGATGACCGTAAAGAGAATTATATCACTATTACGTTAAATAGCGATGGGTCGCCAACTTTCAAAAGTTCTAAATGTTCTGTTTGGCCGATTCAAATTCTTATTAATGAACTTCCACTAAATGTCCGATCTCAGAAAACAATTATTTGTACAATGTGGTTTGGGCGTGATAAACCAAATATTATAACGAGTGTGTTATCACTCGTTATGTCTCTCTCTCTCTCCTACATAACAATAAATGTATCATTTAGTTACATAATCTATCTCACTATTGTGTGACCCTACTTTCAGCAGCCAGGAGCAGGTAAGTGGGACAGAGAGCGCGAGTTAAGAAGTCCGCGAGGAAGAAAGAAAGAGAGAGAGCTACGCGTCCTTCGCGCGTCATTAGCCAATCACGCGTCGCGACATACCGTGGCACGCGCGAAGGCGCGAAAAAGCGTCGACCGGCCGAAAAGCCAGGAGGGGAGAGAGCGACCCTCCGGGGAGCGCGTGGGCCTGTCACAGAAAAAGCAGAGAATCTCGCCGACGCGCAACTGACCGCCTCGTGACCACGCCGCTACGCTCTCCCCGCGACCGAAAATCGAGCTTGTGTCGGCGCGGGTGTGTGTGAACGGTGACCGTGACGTGTTACCGCGGACCAGCTTCTGCCGCCCGCTTCTCACCGGCGTCGCGCGTCGTAGAGCGAACGCCCCTGAGACCGCCGAGCCGACACCCTCGTCGTCGATCGAGTCAAGGCCATCGAGCGACGCTTCGACCTGTAAGTGCTATCTCGTACATCTCTCTCTCTCTGGTGCTCGCTGAATGCTTCTCTCTCTCTCGCTTACGCTGCGCTGCGCCTTTTGTACCCCATTTCTATTTGCTCATTAAAGTGTGTATTATTTAACGCGACAACTTTCCTTCGAGCTAAAACCTAGCCCTCAGCCTTTTCCCACGTATTCCCTCTGCGTGCCGCAGGGAACTTTCACGCTTTCAGCCCGGTTGTATCCACGACGCCGCCGCGGGCCCAACGGCCTTGATGTCGAGTAAGCGGCAGAAACTGCGCTATCGGGTCGGCCTTCGCACAGCCCTCAAGAAGCCCGCAACTTGCTGCTCGTCGCAGAAAGATTATTTGTTCGTCCTCCCTCTTCTTGGTTTAACGGGGAAATCGCGAAGGCGCATACAAACCCCCGTTATAATATGACGTATTTCCTACGCCCTTTTGTGAAAAAAATGAATGAACTTTCAGAAAATGGAATACCATGCAAATTAAGAAATAAAATTAGAAATATTCATTTGTACGCGTTATGCTGTTGCGTCGATACTATTGCTCGTGCACCTATGCAAGGTATTATTTAATTTAATGGTTATTTTGGATGCAATTGGTGTTTGCACCCAGGTGTGTCTATTCGTCATAATACTGGATACTCAATAAAGTATATTACACTTGACGAACATCCTGAAAAACGAACGGCAGATGCCACATTGCTAATGCAGTGATCCGTTGAAGCAAACGCTCCAATTTACGGTGTGAAAAATGCAACTCCTTTGTTGCTTTTAATAGCTTTGACATAATTGATGGTTTTGTTCCATGCCCATTGCACTGTGTGGATCTAGGTGTAGGCAAACAATTTTGCAACTATTGGTTTGCCTCGTCCAATGAGCCCTATACTGTACCTAAGATTAAAATGAGTACTATCAATCAATTTATATCAAACTTCAAAGTGGTCACACAACTAGTACGGTTATCACGTTGTTTAAGTGATCAAGCGTTTTGGAAAGCTGCTGAATGGTTCAACTAGATTCTATTTTATAGTCCGCCAATATTAAAATTAATAGCAGATGAATTTCCATAGTTTGAACCATATATGATTCATTGGTTTCTTTTTGTACAAGCTTACTACATATTATTACAAATCAAAATCACCGTAACAGAGTTAAAAAGAGCAGATTATCTCTTGAAAAAATTTGTTTTCGAAACGGAACTTCTTTACACACGCGATGCGATGACATATAATGTACACCAACTATTACATTTAACACAGAGCGTTGCTGACTGGGGCCCATTGTATGTACATAGTGGTTACGTATACGAATCGGGTAATCGAAAAATTAAAAAGATTATTTATGCTGCTAAAGGTGTTTTGAGTCAAGTGTGCCGACATGTGTATTTTGAAGAATCTCTTAGAATATTACAAAAACAAGTTAGATATGACTCTCCATGTATAGAGTATGTCAATTACTTAGATAATGGATTTGTTGATAAGACAGTTAAATTTGCATTCAGATATTTTGCAAGAACAGTAGTTGATGCAGAAATATTGAGCTGTTCCAACTTCCAAAAGGACAAGTAAGAGCTTATAGAAAAATGGTTAAAGATGGGTGTTTATTTAGATCCTCTAAAAATACGTTATTTAGATCAGACAATTCATATGCTATTTTGAATAACGGAAATTATATACGAATCGAGCATTTTTTAATCAATTTTCAAAACGGAAAAGAGTATACAACATACAAGATGATTCAAGTCGATAATGATAATGTAATAGGGGATGAATTACAATACATGAAGCAAGTTATTGGAACAAATGTGAATATTGATATAACAGACACTAAAAATATTGATAAATTATGTTGTTACATGTGTACTGATATCAGCATTTACATTTCTTCACTACCTAATATGTATTGGAAATAATAATAATTATTGTAATATTTTGCCTCGACGAATATATTATATTGATTTGTACAGTTACTAAAAACACTTTAAAAAAAAATTACACCTGGAATGGAAATAATATAATAATTTACCTAAATTTTACAGTCAACCGACCCGTATTTGCCAAAAAATCCACCTGGATTTGTCGAAAAAACCACCTGGATGTACCGGAAAATCCACCTGTAACTGCCGAAAAAACCACCTGGATAATACGAGGAATCCACTTGGATTTGCGAGAAATTCACCTGGATCTTCCGAGAAATTCACATGGGTTGGTCGAAAAAACCACCTGGATTTACCGAAAAATCCACCTGGATTTGCCGAAAAATCCATCCTGGATTTCCAGCTAGATTTTTAAAATAAGGACGTTTCAGGAAGATTGCTGGAACGCTCTCCGTTGTCGTTGGTGCGACGATTTTCGCACTAGACCAAAAACGTTTTTGGAACCAATTTATAGCAACTTACGGGGACATAAAGCCGTTGAAGAAGCGTTTCAGAAACGTTATAGAAAGGTTTTGGCAGTAGTTGCTTGGTTTCAAATTTACCATTGCAGCAACGTTTCTACAACGAATGGTGCTACTTGGGCTGGCATATAAAAAAATTGAATTGGATTGAAATCGATTGCCTATCCTATATCGAACTAAATCTGAATCGCTCAAGAAACTATTTATATGAATTGCTTCCCAAAATTTACAGTACCATGTAAAAAGATA
The DNA here is from genome assembly GCF_024137745.1 of Phymastichus coffea. Lineage (NCBI taxonomy): Eukaryota > Metazoa > Arthropoda > Insecta > Hymenoptera > Eulophidae > Phymastichus > Phymastichus coffea. The sequence continues at coordinate 1,153,354 of NW_026706846.1, forward strand.
TTAAAGTATGTTGATCTAAAGCGGAAAATTATAATTATACTTCAAGCTTCGCTCTCAAGATTATATTCCAAAATGTAGTATTTCCCCAGCTGCTCGCCAGATGGCATAACGGATCGGTTCAGAGATTTGAAAAAGGTGGGGCATAGTGCCCCGACGTCGATCCGTCAATCCGTATTACGTCACGTCATATTCCTTTCCGTTGTCGCCGGGTGCGCACGTGTTGCTAATAACTCGGTAATTTCTAGTGAAAGTGAGCGAAATTTCAGTGGAAAATGTCAAAACGCAAACTAGTGTCATCTCAAATTGAGAAACTCAAGAAAAGGAAGGATGAACTTGAACTTCAATTAGGAAAGCTCAAGGAGGCTCAGGACGAACTATCAACCGAAGACTTCGTCGATGATGATAACTCGGAAAGTGAGGAATCAGAGGATGAGGAGCACTCTGAGGACGAGCAAAGGACGGAAGACACAAGTAAGTAAAACATCCATAGGTAATCAATTCATCAGAGGGCAAATAATTTCATCTCTCCGGCGCCCAATACTCCTCTGGGCCAGACATTTACGCTTATGCGTGAAAGAGAGAGCGCCTTAGCGCGTACAAATTGTTAATTCGCCCCACGCACTCTCTGTGTAATATACAAACATCGAGGACGAAATCATACGATTAGCCTCGGAATAGACGCAAGATTTGAGAGCGAACTCATACGACTAGCCTCAAATAAATTCCAGGATTTGAGAACGAAGTCACGCGACTAGTCTCAAAACGAAAACGAGAAAAATTCTTAACAATAAAAACGTCAAATAAAAAGATTGTAGGCAGATCACTCGATCAACCTCAGAATATTAATTGACAAAAATTCTCCATAATGCTCGACTTTAATAAGAAATTCCATGAATTTCCTTTCAGAGCGAAACGAAACACAAAGCTCGGACGCCGAGCTCAATGCTGACAAGGCCGGCTCAAACAAACACGAAGCGAACCAAGAACATGAGGTGTCGGATATCACCGAGAAACCTCTACAGGTTTTCGTGACGAAATCATTGGGTGAACACCCAAACAAATCAAAGGCCAAAGAAGTGGTGATTCATTCGGAACTCATTTCATACTGGCAACATTATGCTATCGAAGGACTCGACAAAGAAGAGCGTGATCAAGCTATTAAAAAATACAAGATTCCTAAAGCCCTTGAAGCTCCAATTCTCAACGAACCACTGCAGGTGAAACTCTCCGAAAAAGCTGCTAAAAAAGACCAATACAGGTATGAAGTACAACGCTCAGCTGCTGCAGCGCTGACAGCTTTAGGCGCAGCCATAACAACTGCAAACGAGGCGGATGAGAGCGAAGGAGTACACCTGGAGGGATTTATTGAAAAATTAGTCGATGCAGCAAAACTCTTATCTGACATTCAACACAAAGAGAGTGAGACTAGAAGGGCCTACATCGCGCCTCAATTTACGAAACAATTCCAAGCTCTGTTGAAGAAAGCTAAACCAGACGAGCAACTCTTTGGGAAAGAGCTTTCAACTAAAATGAAAGAATTTAAGGACTCGGACAAACTCTTCAAGGACGTCACAAAACCAAACAAATTTAAGACTCCCATGGCGAAAACGGGAAACGGCAAACGCTCGACGGAGAGCCGTCCTCAGTCGAATCGAGCGAGAGGTACGAGTACAAGAGGACGGGGCCGACCACAGCTGTTTTTCAAAAAGTCAAGGGGGGCCAACAACACAAACCAGCTTACTCTCAACCCCAAAAATCCAACGAAGACTAAACCAAAAAGTAGGTAACGAAATCGCCGGCAGGCTCAAATTATTTTTTAAGGAATGGGTAAAGATAACGGAAGACAAATTTATTCTTCAATGCGTTCAAGGCTACAAAATCCCATTTTGGGAAAAGCTAAAACAAATATTATTTAATGCAAAATCTAATTTTCCTAAAGCTCAAAAGGGAATTACTAAAAATTGCATCAAAGAATTAGTTCAAAAAGGTGCTATAATCAAATGTAACAAGAGCAAAGGCCAATTCCTATCCCCATATTTCGTTAGACAAAAGGCAGATGGTTCATACCGATTCATCTTCAACTTGAAACGCCTTAACAAATATGTAAAAACAGAGCACTTCAAAATAGAAGATTTAAGAACGGCATCAAAACTAATATCTAAAGACGATTTTATGTTTTCTTTGGACCTGCAAGATGCATACCTTTTAGTACCGATACATCCATCAAGCCAAAAATATTTAACCTTTAAATTCGGTAAGAATTATTATAAATTCATTGTGTTACCTTTTGGTCTGTGCTCAAGTCCATACATATTCACGAAAATCATGAAACCTGTCATACAATATTTAAGACAAAAAGGTTTTAGATTAATAATCTATTTAGACGACATATTGGGCGTAGCGAATACTCGCGAATTCTGTAGGAAAAATGCCGAAGCAACTGCAAACTTCTTACAAAAATTAGGATTTGTTATAAATTTCAAACAATCGGCCCTAATGCCCTGTCAATATATTAAATATTTAGGTGTGATGATAAATTCTCAAAACTGCACGTTTGAATTAACAAAAGAGAAAAAACAAGACTTATGCACCAGATTGAAATTATTTTTAGTTAAAAACAAATGTAAAATAATTGAACTAGCACAGCTTTTAGGAAGATTAGTAGCTGCATGTCATGCCGTCGAATATGCCTGGATGTACACTAAAATAATGGAAAGAGAGAAACTAGCAGCTCTCATAAATAAGGCCGGAAATTATAGAAAGAAAATGACCGTATCTGAAGTAATTAAAAAAGACATACAATGGTGGATTAAAAGCATTCCACAATCTTCAAAATCTTTCAAACCATACAAATTTCATAAAACTATTTATACAGATGCTTCAGATACGGGCTGGGGAGCAACAGACGGGTCGCGAGAAATATTCGGATTCTGGAACAACCAAGAGAAACAACATCATATAAATTATAAAGAATTGTTGACTGTAAAAATTGCGATAGAAAGACTAGGTAAAAATTTCAATAATTGCAATGTTCTCCTCCGTATAGATAACTCCACTGCAGTAGCATATATAAATAAAATGGGAGGCGTTCGCTTCAAAAAATACAATAAACTTTCTCGAAGCATATGGCAATGGGCAGAGAAGAAACAAATACTACTCAAAGCCTCATACATTCCATCAAAAGAAAATACTGACGCAGACAGACTATCTCGAGTCAAAAATGACGACGCAGAATGGATGTTGTCAAATGAAGCTTTCGGTGTAATAACAAAAACTTTCGGTTTTCCGAACATTGACATATTCGCCTCAAAAGATAACTCCAAATGCGGAAAATATTTCTCTTGGTTGCCAGACTCCAGCGCCCTACAAATAGACGCGTTTACGGTCTCTTGGACTGATATCTTCTTTTACGCTTTCCCTCCATTTATACTAATATTACAAACATTGCAAAAAATAAAGGATGATCAAGCAACAGGCATAATAATTGTTCCAAAGTGGCCTAATCAACCTTGGTATCCACTATTCATAGAACTACTTGCCAGCGAAATTATAGAATTTTTGCCGAATCCTAAACTGCTACTATCTGTGTGTAGGAAAAAACAACACCCACGAGCGGAACACCTGCACCTACTAGCAGCGATTGTATCAGGAAGGCATTCCTAAAGAGACGAGTACCTGAGAAGTCTATCGACATTATGATGTCGTCCTTGAGTAAAGCAACTATTAAGCAATACAGCTCGAGCCTCAGTAAATGGCAAAAATTCTGCATCAACAAGAATATCAACACTTTTGAACCCACAGATGTAAATGTAATCGTTTTTCTTACAAAAGAATTTTCCAAGGGAAGCTCTTATGGTACTCTTAACTCTCATAGATGCGCGATTTCGCTTATTTCAAACAATAAAATTGGCGAAAATCAAATAGTAAGGAGATTTCTTAAAGGTTGTTTTAAGTTAAGACCGACTTTGTCAAGATACAACTTCACTTGGGACGTTAATGTCGTCTTAAATTATTTAGAAAGCCTAGGAAATAACAAAGAGATGTCAATAAAGAATTTATCATACAAAGTCACAATGTTACTAGCTTTAAGTACAGCTCAAAGAACGCAAACAATCTCTAAAATTAGATTAAAAAATGCCTCTTTCGAAAATAATAAGTTAATCATTAGAATCACTGATATTATAAAGAATACTCGTCCGGGCGCAAAACAACCAACCTTGATTTTACCAAAATTTATTGAAAGACCCGGTGTATGTGTATATCGATGCATAAAAACATACATCGAACGAACAAAAAACAAACGAAGTTCACAATTATTTTTATTGTTATCGTTCAAAAAACCATACGTATCAATTGGCTCACAAACAATAAGCAGGTGGATCAAAACAATCCTTGATCAAGCTGGCATAGATGTAACAAAATTTAAAGGCCACTCAACTAGACATGCATCGACATCTGCCGCTAACGCGAAAGGTGTCGACATAGAAATCATTAAAAAAAACTGCGGGTTGGTCTGCAGAATCGGAAGTTTTTGCCAAATTTTATAATAGACCGATAATTAACGACAAAAGCGATAAGTTTGTACGTGCCATTTTAGGTAATAAGGCTAATATGTAATTGACAAATTTTATATTTTCATCAAAACCATTTATTGATAATAAAAAAAAAAAAAAAAAAAAAGAAAAGAAGGAAAAATACATATACATGCACACACACATATGTATATATGTATGTATATATATATATATATATATATGTGCGTGTAGGTATGTATATGTTTTATTACGTAGAAAATGCCAACTAACTCTGAAAAACTACATTTTGGAATATAATCTTGAGAGCGAAGCTTGAAGTATAATTAGAAATCAAACGAACTTACCTATAAGTGAAGTTCGATTGTAATTATACGACAGCTTCGCTCGAAGAGATTATATCCCACCCTAACATTCGATAACTAACTTCATAAGAATTAGTAAAAACCCACCCTCAAACTTGACATTTTCTATAGATTAAACTCTAAACATATGACGTGACGTAATACGGATTGACGGATCGACGTCGGGGCACTATGCCCCACCTTTTTCAAATCTCTGAACCGATCCGTTATGCCATCTGGCGAGCAGCTGGGGAAATACTACATTTTGGAATATAATCTCTTCGAGCGAAGCTGTCGTATAATTACAATCGAACTTCACTTATAGGTAAGTTCGTTTGATTTCTAATTAAAACGGATTTATCCGTGTAAGATTCCAATACAATTTAATTGATTTCTATTCAAAAACATATTTGAATGTCATCAGTAATACTATCGCCAATAACATTCTAAATGTAAGGTTCAATACATTTTAAATGTAATTAGTGGAATTCAGAAATAGACTCAAAATGGATTAAATTTTATCGAATCCAAATCAATGTTTACTTTTTTAGCAGGGGACGTGACACTTGTAAGTTGATCGAAAACAGCGTAGAGGAATATTGTGTAACGTTTCCTTGGTAACATCAGCGTCAACAAATAAAAATAACATTGGCTTTCAAGAAATAATTATACACAAGAAAAATATTAGATTTTGAAAAAGAACTATTATACAATAACAAGTAATTTAAAATTAGTCTCAACAAGTACTGAATAGTTTTTTAAATCAAAACTGACCATTTTTGAATTGATAACTTTAATTATAATCAGATCTTAAATTGTAAAATTCGTAATTCTTATATAGAATAATTAAAAGTACTATACTGATTGGAATTAAATATTTAGTAAAGGCAAAAGATATTTGAATGTTATAATTTATATCTTGGTATAGAAAAACTGATACTTATATACTTTTTTATTGATCACAAGTGAAAGATTAATTGTAAGAATTTCTATCATATATTCAATCCACAAATTGATGTATGTGTAAAATTAGGTAAGTATGCCTTCTTTAACTTCCTTACATTCATGATTTTTTCTACATTTATAATTTATAAACGTATTGCAGATTGTAATTTGAATTTACATTGCACATTTAAATAATACATTGCACTCACCCCTCCTCTGCCTCATTCACTTTTCAACAAAATTATTATACAATAGGTAAGTAGGTATTGATGATCATATGAGTTAATTATTTATTTACAAATAGTATTTTATTACTTTTTTTAATTAAGCAAGTAAAATAATTAAAATTTATGCCGCTAAACTGAAAAATTACTAATAATTACATGGTAGTATAAAATTGTCGTTTGATCCTTGTTATTTTCAGACTTTTCTGGAATATTGTATAGTAAATTGTATAGAGAAATTTATAGGCAAATAATTGTCGATAATCGCTTAAAAATAGTATATTATTTAGAGGAATACTGAGTGATGGGTAGTACAGATATGGATGAATCTAAATCAAGCACAATACCCTTTCAAATATGCAACAAAAAAACCTGTAAAAAATTCATCACATTTTTACTACTTGATTGCATTGATATTCTTATGAGAAATTTAGTATACTTTTTTACAACTCTTTCCACAAATTTTTAGCAAAAAATTTTTTAATATTGCTCTAAATCAAAACTTATTAACAAAGCAATTGAGATAATCATCAATTTCATTAATAATAGATTTGCTATCTAATTGTTACAAGCTCATAGGTATTCTAAATATTTGCAATATAAATAGAGATAAATAAAATGCTACAACATAAAAAAAGGCTAAAACAATTTTTATTTTTATTCAATTTTAGAAATCTATACGAAATATTTGTATATGTTAAATAGGGAAAATGGTTCATTGTATCTATATAGCAATCTGAATATCTATTCAGCTATTTCAACAGCTGACAGCTTCATAACTTTCAACGATCATTAGAAATAAAAAGTTCATGTATGCCATTGTCCACAGTGGTCATGTAACAGTTATCTATTTTGACAGGATGACAAACTGAACAATACGGATAAAATAAGGGCCATTTTATAAACTCAATAACATAACTATAAGCTGCAACTTCACAGAAAAATTATCTTTGACAGTAATACAAAACAACCTTTTTTTTTTTCAAATAATAGATACTAATATATATTTTGGAAATCCTATGAATATTGATGGCAAAGTAATAACTTTTCCAACTTGTATATTTGGATAACTTATATAACTTATATATAACTTGTGTATTTGGATCATTGTTAATTTTATTATGAAAATAATCTATAAATCCTTTATAACAAAATATTTTTAATTATACTTGATGGTTTCAAAGTTAATGTATAAGCTAAATAAAACATATTGAAATATCTACTGCCCTAAGATAAAAGAATTCAAATCTTATTTAATAGCAATAGGGTATTTGATATAACAGTACATCTAAAAAAGAATTAACTATTGTCTTGTATGCGACTTATGTTACTTAAGAATAACTAGAGGGTTATTCTGTTAAAATCATAATTCTACTTTTAATCGATAAAGAAAATCTGTAGTTTGTGCAAAAACTAAGGGGCTTTTGATCGCCGACCAGAATACAATTCACCTCCCCCGGTTCAGCCTGCAAATTAATGCAAAAAAAATATTTAGACAATTCATCAATTTGTCATGTGACAATTATTAAATAGCAATAACATTTATACGATTCTGGTACTGCACAGGCGCAGTCAAATCAAGTCTGTATCGTACCGGAAATATTTAACAACGCTGCTATTTTTCATATTATATTGGATGGTATTTTTTATCAGAGAAACCAATGCATAAATATGTAGTTATTAAATTATAATTATTCTAATTCTATAAAATTAGAACATTAATTAACCTCATATGTCACTATCCAATGAAACTTCTGTAATAATTTTCAAATCAAATAAAATGACCTTTATTGTAGTGGAAGAAATAGTTAAAAATCGTTTACATATAATAAAGAAAAATACTTTATGATTAGTTACTTTTTATTATAGGTAATGATCGTGGCATTATCAAATCCGATGAGATACCCCTAATTTGATTGCGCATGCGCAATGCGCGAATCATACACATACTTTAGTTTTTTATATTTTTCATATGAAAAATTGATGAATTGTCATTGCAATCAACTGAGCAAAGTAAATCATTACAAGGGCAATTTTTCGCATTTTCAGGAATTAAGAAGTATTACTTAATTATCGAGATATTGACGCTTGAAGTTTGCAGTGATATCGGATATAATTATTAATTTTTGTAAGTAAAGTGAAAGTGAGCAAATAAAATAAATAACGCAGTTGAATTGGGCAATTAAAAAACTATAGGTTTACACATCTAAATATTTTTTTTGCATTAATTTGCAGGCTGGACCGGAGGTGGTATACAATCCGCACAACTTATCCTGAGGTGAGGAATGTGAAGGTAGCCCCCTTGAACGTAAAGGAAATTGATGAAATAATTTTGACATTGGTATTCATTGCTCTAATTGTCCCTGATATTGGTGATAATTTCCCATTTTCAATTCATCAACGGATAATGCGTGAAAATCACGATTTTCCTTGGTACATTGTCACGTCGATACTAAAAGGAACGCACGTGACGGGCTATGGTAACTGATCATGTATCGGTAACTTAACTTCCTATCATGCCAATTGTCAACCTTCCCGGGAAGATTTGTAAATCTATCTAGCGAGATGGATTAGGTTAAGCACGTTCTCCATATCAATTCCGCGAATATTACGCATCGCATATTAATTTGGCAAAGTACAGGGAAGAGGTGCGTCAGCCTATGGTATAAAAAGGCTGGATAAGGATCCGCGAGGTAGTAGTAGTAGTTCAGTAACTCAGTAGTATAGTACTATTATTGTATTGTTTCTAAGCTTTGCTACCCGGACACTCAGAATAGGAATTGTACTCTGTTAAGCATTATAAACTGGTCTTTTCAAACAATAAATCTTAATCAAGTGTAAACACCTGACTCTTTCATAAAATCTCCTTTAAGCTTGATCCACGCAAGGTAAGAAACTTAGTTATCTTATATCTACACGCACTAATCTAAAAAGGCGTTATCCCTTTAACCAACCTCTGCTTATCTCCTGACTAAGATCCAACCTTTACCTACGCGACAGTATTTTTAAATATCATCTCGTCTAGCTACGTATAACACCATCTCATCTAGACGTAACAATTAAGGGTCGCTCATTCTTGATAATTAGGATCTTATCGCAAAAAAAATAATAATGGTTGAAACCCCTTCCGAGCGAAAACTAATTATACTCAAAATACTATGTAACGGGGTAATACCGTTTAATTATATTTTTTTCGCGCAATTAAACCAAAGGGCGAAAGTAATTATCTATGCTCAAAATGCAGTCCGGAGAGCATGTGAAGACAGGCGTCAGTCAACCAGTAAATCATCTAATCTAGGGAAAAGTGAGTGGAAGCAAAAGAAATAAGCGAATCGAAAAATACTTATTAGTAACACGGACAGAACCTTTTATTATTACTCAAATATTACATAAAGTCGGCCCGCGCGTTTGTTTACATCGACGCTCGCTCATCGACAACACATATTGTCGGGACGCTCGCTGCTCTTTGTTACTGGAGCCGCTACATGCACGCTTCGGATTTCAGAAATTAATCATTAACATGCATCCTCGATCGCGAGATTAAGCTGGCCAGCTTACCTTATTATTGCAGGCGTACGGAGGTGACACGATATAGAGTCGCACTGCGCGGAACTGTTTTTGTCTGTTTATCGCAGGTCACGAATGCGCGCACACGCGGTTTCGCCCTCGATGGCGAAACCTCACACACACTGTCTTAATTTCGTCTGGGGCGACGCTTCTCTGTCGGCGCGGATCTCTCCCTTTGGCTGCTGTAGGGCACCTTGATGGTAGCGATCGCTCTGGCTACTACTGGAGCGGGCGTCCTCTCGATTTTTCGGTGTTAGCTGCAGTGGATCGGTAGTGGCAAAACAAACAAAAGCGGACGAGCGTGTCGGTAGTCAAAGCTTCACTAGTTCGGTTTCAATCGCGCGCGTTCCGTCTGCTCGCGCGCCGAATTCCTTCGTGACGTATTTCGTCCCCCCGGTAGGTGCTGCTCTCCCAGGCAGCAATTAAGTTAGGTTATCAGCGCTAATTTGACGTTTACCGTCACAACTAATTTAAAAAATTAGCGAAATAGAACCAAACTTTGTCGTATTCCTACATCAAAGAAATTTAATTTACAAGATTACATTCATACAAGCCCATTCTATGCAAAGATGACCTAATATTCAATATCCTCATTGAAATGACTAGCAAAAATTAAAATCCAGCATTTTTCATGAACGCCATTACGAATATACACTTCGAAAAATTAAAATTAGATGAAACTGAAATTCCCGTACTTGAACTTATTGAAAACCAAACAACTTACGAAATGGCAACTAAAAATTCAGAAGCGTACAACGCGCCCACTACAAACATGTTTATAACTAATACACCATCCGCTTTCAAATCACCAAAGATAACTCATAATAAATCGGAAAAAGTTGATTTCAGTCCAACACGATATTTTGCCACAACGAATCAAATTAATTTTTCAAGTAGTCCATTTACCACGTACTATACGCCGGGAACCTTCAGAACAGGACTAATAAATTTCACACAAAACATAGTATCATCTATAAAAAATTGTAGCTCAAAAGATGCTATTAATTTTGTACGAAAATTCGATGTATTCAACATTCCATTACACTTATTTATTGACGGTTGTTGGGAGGTATGCAGCACGGTCCCAAAAGTTAATGAAAATGATCTCGCAAAGTTAATTAAAATCAAATTAAGCTGTGAGGCACTCAAAAATGTACAAGGATAAACGTTTGATAATGTAGAACAAATCATTAAATTTTTAGACCTGTTGTTCGGGTCAGCAACAACGTGTAATCAATTAACAGGCGAATTAGCGATCTTAAAGTAGAAGCGTGGTGAAAATGTAGTCACATTTTCAAATAGAGTAAAAACAGTGGCTGACGAATTTTTTGAAGCACCGGTAAGGGAAAATCGAAACCATGCCGGATTTAGAAACCAACTTGAAAAAGATAGATAAAAATTCTTCATCCGCTGTCTATATTGAGTCATCAAGGCGCGTATGGGGGACACTGAAAATTTGGAATTAGCCACAACTAAAGCAATAGAAATTGAACGAAAATTCAACGTACAGGAACCTGAAGAAATAACCGAAACAGTAAAAGCGCTATCCCAACCTAAAGTGGAACCGGTTCGTTAATGAAAGCGGAATGATAGTAGCATCTGCCAAATTTGAAATAAGCCAAAACACACAGCAAACGACTGTTGGTATCGGATACCGCAGAATCAAAATCGGATTCAGGCAACTATGCAACAGCAACGGCTGCAGCCTAGACAACAGCCGTGGGCGGAGTTTCGCGCGGCAGCTAAAAATAGCACCAGTCCTCGCTCTAACCAGCAGCCACAATACGCCGCCCAAAATCAAGTAAAAACAAGCGTACCAGCTAATTTAATTTCGCAAAAAAATCTCAACAAGCAAATCCCTCGATTTGCAATTACTGTAAAGTATCAGGTCACTAGAAGAGTGATTGCGAAAAATGAAAACTTAGAAATCAAAAGTTGCAACAGGCGGAAAAAAACAAGGGTTCCCAGACACATGGCACAACCCGGGAACCCCTGTAAATATAGCGTCTCAAACTTCGCATGCACAAAAAATCATCCTTTTACACCTTAACAGTCAGTTACCCACAATATCGGACATCGATGCCACGCTCTATCACTCAGGCTTGGGTTTTTGCGACGAAGCTCAAGGTCGTTCTAGGACTATCTTTCGACGAGGAATTCGATGGTGACCTTGAATTTGACCTTCAACCTCAATGTCAAGGTCATTTGGAGGTCAACTTTTTTTTAAATGGAAACCCCTACTTTTGACACCAATTTTATTATTACATTTAGCGTTATTATTTTAAATATTATTTTAAAGTTTAAAATAATAGAATTTATGTTAGTGAAAACAGGAATTATACGGTAAATAATTTGAACATTTAACAACTTAGAACTTTCGTAAAACAAGCACCCCAAAGGAAACAGATATTACTACGTCCACGCCGTTATTTCTGGGTGACGCTAAATGTAATAATAAAATTGGTGTCAAAAGTAGGGCTTCCATTTAAAAGAAAAGTTGACCTCCAAATGACTTTGACATTGAGGTTGAAGGTCAAATCTAAGTTCACCATCGAATTCCTCGTCGAAAGTTAGTCCTAGAACGACCTTGAGCTTCGTTGCAAAAACCCAAGCCTGAGTGGTAGAGCGTGGCATCGACCCATACCTTGATGAGGCTAAATGACCTTGAGGTTAAGCTCAAGGTCATACCTCACTCATGACCTGAGTGCATGTTTGGACGTAAAATTTTCCGCTCTTTTCGATTGGCAGTGTCGAAAATAGGGGTTTCCATTAAAAAAAAAGTTGACCTCCAAATGACCTTGACATTTAGGTTGAAGGTCAAATCCAAGGTCACCATCGAATTCCTCGTCGAAAGTTAGTCCTAAAACGACCTTGACCTTCGCAAAAGCTTTGCTATCTGGAAAGTTATTTCCTTGATTCGTTACTTTTTGGACACCCTGTATAAGGTGATGGTACATGAAATAAGTTTTGAATACCTATGTGAGGAATATCGATTAATTAATTATACATAAATGTTAATTAGATTCATAATACTACTATCAAAACAAATTATTATAAATATAAAAGAATAAATTAATGAATTAAGTAATATATGATACATGCAAATACAATTTTTTAAATTGTTTAAACATTAATTAACAACAAAACATTTTCAACTAGAATCAAGAGTTCAAAAGTATAGTTCTTAAATATGTAGGCTGTTGCATTCGCTTACAGCATGTAATAATTTCTTTCAGTACTCAGAATTCGATGAACAAACTTTGTACTTAGCCCAAGTCAAGTTAAAATCGCAGTAAACGAACTCACTATAATGCTCTGTATAATAGCCTAGATCTTTTTTAGTTTTAGAACAGAATTCACTGACATGATGAAATACAGCATATAACTTTGGTGTCACACTTATACTTAGACCCAAATAACTTTTTCGAAAATAGTTGATGCGATCTTGATAATCAGGTCTTAAAGTAACTGTAAAACTGGAATCAACGACTCCTCGAAAATCTGAAAAACATTTGACGTATGATAAGCATCCCAAGCCACTGTTCGCATATAACAAATCAATATTATTAAGCAGAGCTTTGCAAGCATTCCCCGAAAAAGATGGTTCATTATAGTACATTGCTCGTTCAACATGACAAGCTTCCGTCCAAGTGATACTTTGACAACATATGCTTGTAAAGTGTAATCACAACTCCAAGTAGCAGGTGTAGTTCATGCGGAGGAATCATTTCGAGAATTATTGGTTAATGTATACAATTTTAGTAAAATTTTGCATTCTGCTTCTTACCGCCAGAAGTTTTTCATTCCTTATACTTTTTCGAACAACCTGAGAGAGTTTGATATGTACCACATTTTTCTAGTTCCGTTTTGAATATAGTGCACCAAATGCAGAGATGGTAGATAGAATGAGATTCAACTCCCATCAAAGTATTAGCTAAGTTCAAATCTGTAGCTACTGTAAATTAAGGCAATTCATTAATTTTTAATAACCATCACAGTTGAGATAAATCTTCATAATTTTCTTGCATGCTTTCTACCAATCCAATAATGAACAACTTTTTAACACTTATATATTTGAATTTTACAAGGGAGGTATCATCATATTTCATACGCTTTGGTTGAATTCATCTGTAAATTTTTCATTACATTACAAAAACATTGAATTAATAAATATCCCTTGTCATATTTTAAATTGTGAATCGAGAGTATGACTGTTCTCAAACAATTTTTCTTTCAAGCCAGGCTCAAATAACTTACGATTTTTAGCGCTAGTTCGCATAGTGGAGGCGATTCCACATGTAGTGTTTAAACTCAGTAAAAATTGCACCTGAATTTTTTACATTTCGTCTGCAGAAACAGTTGCATACAAAATTATCCAGCCACTCATAATTTTATAATTAACTGTGGTTGAAATAGTATCAAATAATAACTTTCATATACCATTATAAAGTACATTTATTGTGCTACATTATTACATAGTTAGATAATTAAATATAACAATCAATAATTATTTATAACTGTAACGGAGAAATGTAACTGTTTCCATCTGGGTAACTCGAGACCGTCCGCACAAATTATTTATTTAAGGATTCGGGAACCAAAAGACGTTCCTACGACTAAATAACGCGTCGAGCACAATCACGTTAAACGCACAGATGCGAAGTGATACAGCGGTGAATAAACACAACACCGGATTAATACACTAATCCTTTACTTGTCAACAATCGATTACAAGACGGCGATCTCATGCCTATATACTACGAGCGGTAAAATAACAAACGCGAACGCGAAGGTGAATTGGTGGCTGGTCAGCTGCCGATTCCCTTTTTAAAACTAATTACAATAATTGCCCGACAAACAGTTTCCGCCGTTATATCATCAACGGGGTAGCCAGCAAATTTGCCGCACTACACACCCACTAGCTGGCACCCAAACATGCAGGATAGAGACAAGAGAGAATACGGCACGCTCGTTGCTGTTGTCGTAGTTGCTTCCGCTGCCCTTTGGTTGCTCGGTACTGCAGCAGTGATGAAGACCGTTCACGCACGCAGCCGCGTACCTCGTCGGTTACCCACACGCACCGGTGCCGGGTATCTTTCGGAACACGGCTGGGCGCGACTCAGCCACAACACTCCAATTTTCGTCCGCGCACCGAGCTTGTCTCCGAAAACGAACGTTGACGAAGTCGCGGGACCAACTCCGAAAAACCGTTAACTTCGGTTTAATCCGCGCGCGCGACCTTCTCTGCTCAAAGCCCAACAGATACTGACTCAAATTTTCCGCAATGATCCGAATCTAGAGCACTCTCTCTCTCTCTCTCTCTGTCTCTCTGTCTCTTCCTCTTTCGTGTCATCTCAATCGTTCCAGCCGTCAGCTCAGCCCGTACACAACACCTCGAAAATAAAAATCTAAGCGTGAGTGTGTGAAGTTATACCTTCATTGTGTAGTTTCAAAACCAATTCACGTTTGTCTAATGACGTCCGTTTCGGCATCTGGTGAATGATAACTGATCGGATAATACAGAATAAGTAGCGTACTCAATGTTTATATATCACACGGAGCGAAACACATTATTTCCCGATTAGTAACTACTATTATAAATTTTGGCCGGATATTTATGAAGTATAAAAAAATTGTTTTTTTGTTATAAATAATTATTGACTGTTATATTTCATTATCTAACTATGTAGTAATGTAGTACGATAAATGTACTTTATAATAGTTATAACGGGGTTTTCTCCCATCTTGGCTGTCCCCGTTGATATAAAAGTGTATTCTTCGAGGGAATGAACACGTTCTCACCTAAAATTGCCGGAAATCAAATTTGATGTGCAGATTTCGCTGATGTCTTGCCAAACCCGATCCGGTAGCGCAGTATGCCGCTTATAAGGCCGATCTGCCTACGGGCCCGCGGAGGCGTCGTGAATACAGGCTTCTTGTGAGACGCGAATTTATCCGAACGCGAATACGCATTAACTTAAATTATTGAGGAAATGGATAGAGAGTCAGGCTTCAAAGAACGAACAGAGATATAAGCATATGAACAAAACGTGTAATAAAAAAGATAGTAAAAGATAATACACAAGGTAGAAAAGCGCAGTGCGTAAGAGAGAGCAAAAACGTAGTCAGGGAGAGAGTTAAAATCGAGCGGCACTTACAATTGTCGTTCTTAGACACGCTCGAGTCCAGGAAGCTGCCTAAAGTCAGGATCGCCCAGTAATACGATCTTCGCAGGGGTCGGCTATCAAACAATGAGGGCGGGCGGCAACGATGTCAGCTCGCATGCACACTCACACAGTCTTTTTAGTTGTTTAGACCATCGACACTGCCAGTCTTTTATTGTGGGATAGTCCAGTCGCTCACTCACACACCGGGATGGTCTGCTATATATTCAATCCTCACAAAATACAGTACGGGAATACCGCCAAAACTCTCTGGAATTCGAGTCAACGCGCGCGTGCCGTTCGAAGCGTAGCCTCTTTTCTTTCTGCCTAAAATCACCGCTCGCAGTACACCTCTTGCGCCCCCTTTCGACTCTTACCTCTCTCTCTTACCGTATTCCCCTTGCGTTTTCGCTGCTGCTAAGCAAAGGGCAAATACAAAATAGATATCATAAATAAATGTATATATATTTTAAACACAAAGGTATTTGAGAGAGAGAGAATATAACGAGGAATTTTTCACTCGTTATATAGTATATGAAAGTTATCATTTTATACTATTTCAACCACAGTTAATTATTAAATTATGATTGGCCGGATAATTTTACATGCAACTGTATACATGATATAAATTTTAAATGTTTACTATTTACTGACACAATCATAGGTTTGCCATGTTTTTGAGAAACTGATAATTTTTCTGAATCACTTTTATTACTAATTTTATTCGCACTTTTTGTAACTTTTACATCTTTTAATGATTGACCTAATAAATGTACTTTCTCTTGTAATGGTAATGATTTGTATATTTCATTTAAATTATTGCATTTTATTTGAACTGTGCAAATATGATTTTTACCTCTAGCAATTTCAGTCAAACATTCAGAATAAATTTTTCCTTCAGATTTTTCACACTTGTTTTTCTTTGCGATTAATTTCTTTCTAGATTCAAGTTCTAGATACAACATTTACGTGAGCTAAATTGCATAACGTACACTTACAAAGCTTATTGTTCGATCGAGTACTTTTACTTGGTGTAGAAAATTTCGAATAGTGAGGAAGACTCAACAGGTTATTTTTACGTTCAACAGCATTATTGCAATTTTTGTAAACATTAACTTTGCATGTGCTACCAGAGATTAGTAGGAAGATTGCTAACGGCAATGCTTCCGAGCATTAACTTCTGATCAATGTTACTGTTTCGAGCACCACGTAGTGGCCAGTGCACCGAAGCTGACGCACAATTTCGTTCGGCATGAGAGGGGAATACCAAACGTGCATCTAATGTACAGAGCAGGAGAAGAGAATGTGCGTCTGACCAATTACGTTAGCCGATGGGCAAGGCGAAGCAGCAGTGCGAGTTTGAGCACTAGAAGAGAATTTCGTATCGGCAAACTTTTTCTCTTCGACCAGAGTAGAGGCTTCGATTCGCACTCGATAAAATTTTTTCTATAATGCATAATTAAATATCTCAAAATATCTGAAATATTACAGCAAATATCTACAACTTAAGCCCTTTTTTAATCACAAACCCTCGTACATTTCTATGAACATATGTAACTTTCATACTATATGGTCCTAGTGCGTTGACAGCCGAGATGGCTAACGCATGCTGCTTGATTTAATTTTTGTCGTCCCGGGTTCCAGTCCTTATACGAGGGGGGGGGGGGGGGGTCAGTAAGTCTTTACAAAAAAAAGAAAAAAAAGTTTTGCGTATGTAATTTTTCTTTATTTTTCAAAATAATCTCCTTGAAGGTCGATACATTTTATTAAACGGCCTTCCGATTTTTTAAGTCATCAGAAAAATATGATTTCTGAAAACCCTCAAAATAGGCATTTGTTTCGGCGATGACTTCTTCATTCGACGTGAATCGTTGTCCGGCAAGCCATTTTTCGAGGTTAGGAAATAAGAAAAAGTTACTGGGAGCCAAATCAGGCGAATATGGTGGATGGTCAATTAATTCGAACTTTAAATTGTTAATTTAAAAAAATTTTTTTTAGATTTGATTTTTAAAGGAGTGAAATGTATTATTTAAAATATTTGGTTCATATTAGTTTCAATTTACATAGATTTATTGTAACGGGGGAGGTTATCTAACAAAATGGGAAATTTATTTAAGCACAAACTCCCACGATGCAGAGCTAACCGCCGCTGCGTTAAACACGTATAGTTGTACGTCTATCCGCCTTTACGTCAGCTGATTTCGTTTTGGTGTCTTCTTTCCAATTGAGTTGAACTCACCTTAAGTTACTTGACTTGTGACACTCGATGTATCTTAGGTGAGAGTGGCTTTATGCCAAATCCGCTTAATCCCCTAGATGAAATCGGATTAAAACCTAAGCCTTTATAAATCCCTTAAGCTAATAGGAAATGAAATGACGTAATCGGCGAATAAAATTAACTAACTTTAATTAATAAAACTACAGTCTTTTATGGGCCGAAAGACTAACGCACGCGAATAGGATTTACAATCAATTATTGATATTTGGTGAGAGAAAGAGAGAGAGAGAGAAAATTCGAATACTACCGCGAAACTAACGCTCGGCGTGAATACAAAAAATTCAATATCGCGATTAACAAAATACCTTCGAATGTATTTTGTCACGCAATAATGAAGGAAGATGCACCTACACAGCGGTGCAATTACGGTGATCAGCCGTAATTGTTGATGAAGAAAATCAACTGCCGATGCTGCTCCAATTGATCAGCTGCGCTGCCTCGCTCTCCAATCCGTTGTAATTTACTGCTTCTGTACTGCTGCTGCTTGTTGCCGCGATAATGCCGTTGCACTCACGCACGTAAAAATCGTCCCAGAAAACTTTGTAAACAGCGAAACACAGTGCAAAATAATTTAGCGGTATTATCGCGAAACCACCTGAGGCGTAACTGCCTATTTCAAACGCTCGCGCGCCCTCTCTCTCTCTCTCTTAATCGTTCGAACTAACGCGCGAGTAACAAAATCGCGAATGGATCGATTAATTGAATCGACTACCGTTGCAGCTCCCTCTAAGTCCTGACTACCCTGGCGATCCAAACTTCCTTTCTTTATCATGGCTACTTTATTAGCCCTCCAGGGCCTACATAATCTTTTGGCTACACCTGGCGCTCGATGTTTCGGTTAGCGCCAGTGTGTAGCCTTCTTCGGGCACCGCTGGCAGTTGGTCACCTCGGGCTCCCCGCATATGTAGCAGCCTCTCAGCAGCGATCGGGATTGAGCAGCCTCCCGATCTTGTGTGACCTGCTCAGCAGACCGAGGGGACTGCTGGGCGTCGACTCCCTTGGAGGCGATGATGGTGATGCCTCCCACCGTGGTGGTAGCACGTCCATCCTGCGACCTGACCACGATTGTAGTGTTAGGAGCCATACGCCCGTTCACATGGACCGAGAGCATCGGCCCAGCGCCAGAAGCTCCCGGGGCTCTCTTCTCCTGAGCCGGCGCCGGAAGCGCTGCGGGGAACTCCTGTCTATTGTCTACCCGCAGCAGAGCCTCTCCGTAGGCCTTCTGGCATTGAGCCACCTTTGCCCATTCCCCGAACAGTTCTTCTGCGCACTAGCGGTTCATGAAGCTCTGGAGATCCTTTGCGAACCGCCAGGCACTCTCCACCTCGTTGATGTCCAGACGTACGTGTCTGAAGTCGAGGAGAAGAGGGGGCTGCTCCGGGATACGGGGGTTGTTGCAGACCCAGTGCGACGCCCCACAGATTTCCCTGGGTCCTGGGCACTGGCTCATACTGACCGACGTCTGGGGTACGCCGGACTCGAAGGTCTGCATCCCATGGTCCACGGTGGACTTGGGACGCTCGACATTGTCCTGGTCTTGTGTCTGAGTCGAAGCGTCCCTGGAAGCATTCTTCGGGACAACCCACGATACGTCCCGGAGAACGTCCGCCACCGATACGTTGTGGCACTCCCTTCGGGTGGTCCCCTCCAACTGGACTCTGGAAAAGTTCCGCAGATCATCTATTAGCTACGTCGCATCAGGACCCAGTTGCAGATCTAACAACATCTGCGTCAACACCTCGAAGGTCTCTTCTTCCACGACGATTCTCCGGTCCATCTGTAACATCCAAAACAAAAAATCTCGGATGAAACTCTCTGCGCGAAGAAAAACCCTATCAAATGCCGCATCCCACCGAGTTATGCGTTCCCTCGCTATTCCTTGCGAGAATGCCCTGGCCCTCGTCGGTTACCGTTCGGGTTTATCGGCCCAACCGTCCTTTGCACGACAGGCAAGGTCTTTCGAGGCCTACCTCTCCCTCTAGATTCCTTTAATGGCGCGTTGTTGCCTCTTGGTTGACCGGTGACCGTCTCTGGGACCTTTCGAGGTCGACCTCGACCTCTCTTAGTTGAGGCAGATACCGGCAAATCCGACGTCTCAGTGGGATCATTATCTACGGTCGTGGGGGCTGCTAATTCGATCCGCTCGCTCGATAAATCCCCCCTCGGATCAGATTCGTTCACCTTCAACGGTTGTTCCCTTTGCGGCTGGCGAGGATGGATGACTTCCTTGCTTTCCTCTTCATCACCCGGCCTGTAGTACGGCTTAAGGTCTTTGGCATGGAAGAGCTCCGGCAGGATCTCCAGCTGATTGCCTAGTTTGTACGTGTTGGAACCACAAACCTCTTCAATCACGTACGGACCGGCATATTTCGGCACCAATTTGGCTGAAATGCCTTGGGCAGCCGAAGAGAGAATCCTGTTCCTCTTCCAAACCCACTCTCCGACCTTAAACTCCGGTTGCCTTCTCTTTCGGTCATAATAAGCTGCCTGACGCGCAGCTTCCTCCTTTGACTTGGAATTGGCCCTCTCCCATAAATTATGGAGCTTCTCCATATGTTCAGCCCAATCTATCAAAGCTTGACCCTCCGAACACTCAAGGGCCTGCTGATCGTGGGTTCTTCTGAACGTCAAAGGAGGTACCGGCTAACGTCCAAACATGAGCATCGCAGGACTATATCCAGTGGCGATATGAGTTGCTGAGTTTAACGCGAAGTTAAACTCTGCCAGATGTTCGTTCCAGCTCTTATGATCACGGCTCACGTAAGACGTGATCATGGTTTTGAGCGTCCTGTTTACTCGCTCAGTGGGATTCGCTTGGAGATGATACACGGGAGTCAAGGCGCGCTGGTTGCCGTTCATCTTGAGGTATGAATCGACTTCCTGGTTCCTGAATTCAGTTCCATTATCCGACAAGAATACCTCTGGCGCGCCAAACCTAGTGACAATCTTCTCGTGTAATTCCCTTGCGTTCGTCCTCCCATTAGCTTTGCGTATCGCAACACACTCTACCCAGCGAGTAAATAAGTCTACAGAGACGAAGACGTACTCAAAACCTCGAGAGCTTTTGGGAAACGGACCATTGATATCACCGGCCACCACCTGCCAGGGTCGTGATACTTGTCTACTACCCATCAGCCCGCAAGGTGCCCTTTGTTCCACCTTGCACTGCTGACATATCGGAAAACTCTTTACGTACTCCCTGACCTGATTATACATCTTAAGCCAGTAGTACAAGCACCTAGCTCTGGAGAACGTACGCTCTCGTCCTTGATGTCATGCCGTAGGAGTATCATGGGCCTCCTAGAGCACCTGATGCCTTTTCTCGCTAGGCACTGCAAGCTTCCACGCTTCATCGTTGTCGATGGACCCTTCGCCCTCTTCATCAGGCTGATAGTAATACAGCCTCCCTCCGACTACCTTCCAAGTAGGGTGAGAGTGTGGGTCTCGACATACTTCCTAGTATTGTTGTAAATACCAGGCGTAAGTTGTCTCCGGCCAACTATTTATGGCACTCACTTCAATTCCCTCCTCCTCATAGGCCCTAGACAATGCGTCTGGCACCACATTGAGATCCCCCCTTCGATATTCCATATCGAAGACATTGCCTTGCAATGCTAGCGCCCATCGCGCTACTCTTCCCGTGGGATTTCTCATATTGTGGAGCCATTTCAGGCAACTATGATCACTGATGACCCTGAACTGATGCCCTTCAATGTACGGCCGGAACTTCCCAATAGCCCATACTACATAGCCAAGCACTCTTTCTCGGAGACCGTATAAATCCTTTCAGCGCTGTTGAGTGATCGTCTGGCGTATTCTATTACACGCTCCTCTCCATTGACATCCTGCGTGAGGACTGCCCCGATCCCACTGTCACTGGCATCAGTTTGTAGTATAAACTGACCGTTAAGATCGGGCGATTGCAGTATTGGGGCGGAAGTCATCGCCTCCTGCAACCTCGTGAAAGCTCGCTCTTGCTCCTCCTCCCAAGAGAAACGTACATTCTTCTTTGTCAGTCGGATTATAGGTTCAGCGATCATGGCAAAGTCGGGTATAAAACGTCTATACCACGAGGTCATTCCCATGAATCGCTTCACCTGTTTGACAGTCCGGAGTGTTGGACATTCTAATATCAGTCGTATCTTCTCGGGATCTGGTCTTACTCTGTCCTGGTTCACAAGAACACCCAAGTACATTACTTCCGTTTTGCAGAAGTGGCTTTTGGTTTTATTGATGGTTAGGCCCGCACCTAGAATTCTTTTTAATACCATTTCTAGGTGCCGCTTATGCTCTTCAAAGGACGACGAAACCACAACTACGTTGTCGAGGTAATCAAAAGCGAATGGATCCATATCCGGGCCTATCACCTTGTCCATCAACCTCTGAAAAGTCGCCCCTGCATATGACAGTCCGAAGGGCATTCTCTTAAATTGAAAGTGCTCTAATCCAGGTACTGTAAACGCTGATATCAGACGCGATTCTTCCTTTAGAGAAATCTGATGGTACGCACTGCTCAAGTCCAGCGTGGATATGGACTTTGCATCCCTTATCCGTCTTAGGATGTCGTTCATATATGGTAAAGGGTAGGTATAAGGTTTGGTAATTGCATTTGCCTTTTGGTAATTCACGCAAAATCTATATTTTCCATCAGTCTTCTTTACCATTACTACTGTACTTGACCATCCGCTGGTCGCTGGTTCTATTACATATTTCTCCAGCATATCTTTGACCAGCGCGTGCATTTCCTCTCGCACTATATCAGAAACTGGGTAGTACTTTTGTTTGGTCGCTCGAGCACCTCCAACATCTATTTCGTGCTCAACCCCCACGGCACAGCCTAAAGCCTGACCTCCGTCAGGAATCAATCTTCTAACGAGGTCTTCTATTTCCTCAAGCTGTGTCTCCGTGGCCTCCTACAGTCCTACCGGTGCGAGAAATGCCGTACCATCAATTCCGGCCACTTCCATCGGTACTTTTACTTGGGCGTTTTTAAGCCATAATTCATTCTCATCGGGATCCAAAACTGTGCGGAACTCTCTTATAAAGTTCGCGCCTACGTAGCAGTCATCCGTGAGCAGTGGCGTAATGGCGACTCTAATCTCCTTTGTAACTCCTCCTACCTTAAAGGGGAACATCACGTTACCAATTATTTGGCATGGGCGCCTATCAAAGAGCCTTGCATCGTCCGCCCTGGTCACATTCAATCCGAGTCCCATCTCCGATGCCAATCTCAGACATAATTGTCACATGACCGTGGATGAGACGCCGGTATCATAGAGTGATCTAATTTTAAAGTCACCTATGCCTATCCGCAACCACCACCTGGTCTCATCCTCTGGGTCATATCCACGAGTCACATCTTTTCCTCCCGTCGTCGTGCTTTTCAGCGGCTTTTTCCCTTCCGTTGCTGCGACGACGATGGGCTTGTTTCCACTCGTGGATTCCTTCGGCAGGGGAGCTTTATGTGTTGGAGGGTTCCAAACCTTTCAGGTCTTTGGGTTGCTTGATCCTTACATCCGTCGAACCTACCCCCTCCTCCACAACTTGTATGTGACCACCTGGTCCTTCCAGGATGACCACGCCCCTATTCTGCCGAGGGATGGCATCGGGCTCGATCGCCTTCTGCTCCAACGTACCCCTAGGTTCTGGGCTCCCTTGATGCCCTACAAGGACCTGTTTGGATCCCTGGGTCGCCGACAACTTGCTTTTTCCAGTCGATGTTCTTCCTCACGATCTCGCGCTACCATCCGCTCAAACCTTCCTAAGTACTCCCGTAATCGTGTCTCTCTTTCGTGCGTCGATTACCTTCGACGCACAATCCTATTCGCACTAAACGGGTCTTAATACCAGTTGGGCGCCATGTAACGATGTGGTTATCCTACAAAATGAGAAATTTATTAACGAACCAACTCCCACGATGCAGAGCTAACCACCGCTCCATTAAGCACGTATAATTATACGTGTATTTGCCTTAACGTTTGATGATTTCGTTTCAGTGTCTTCTTTCCAAACGAGTTGAACTCACCTTAAATCACTTGACTTGTGACACTCAATCTATCTTCAGTATGAATGACTTAATGCCGAATCCGCCTAATCCCCTAGACGAAATCGGATTAAGACTTAAGCCTTTATAGATCTATTAAGCTAATAGGAAACGAAATGACATAAACGGCGAATAAAATTAATAAAGTTTAATCAATAACAACTATTGCCGTTTCGGCAATAATTATATTCGTTTTTTTTGTTTTTTTCGATTAGTAGAAAATTGACCGAGTTACGGCGTGCGAAAGATACCCACGACTATTCTGATATATGCAAATACTAAGTTATCGTGAGGACACGAAAAGCTTTATCGCGCTGTTTCTCTGCCATTTGTTAATTTATTAAATAAACAGAAAAATACGTGTCTTTATTGTTTCAAGATCTACAAGACGGATAAATGGAATTTTTTCGTTTTTAAACATAACTATGCAAATGATCGAAGTAATATTATTAATAAAGGAGAAAATAATTTATAGGAGTGGTGTAACCTTCCGAGATAAATTAAATGATTTTTAAATAAAAAAAATTTGTCCGAACTTTGTTTTTCGACAAAAACAAAGTTTCTGGCAAAAGCGAAGTTTCACAAGTCGAAGATTAAATATCTCGTGTATGGGTGCACTTATATTCATTGTGGAGTGTGAGGGTTTATGATCAAAATATAATAAAATTGCGAAACCATTGATATATAATGATAATTAATATGAAAGTTGATGGAAAAGTAATTAATATAATCAGTAAATTAACGTAATATAGTTAATAATATAAAAAAAGATTCATTCATTCTAAGATAAATAAAAGAAGCAACAATAAAAAAGTACCTCGAGCGAGACTCGAACCTGGGATGGCAAAGAGGAAGTTGAGCAGCGCACGAGTTAACGTTTATGAGTTAGATAAATCCTTGATAAATCTATGTAAATTGAAACTAATATGAACCAAATATTTTAAATAATACATTTCACTCCTTTATAAATTAAATCTAAAAAAAGTTAAAACAAAAAAAAAATTAAAACCAAAAAAATAATAATATTGCGCAGGAATTGAACCCGACCCGAGACGCTTAATACAATGGTAAAAGCGGAATAAATGGGAAATAATAAGAAAACTTATGTTTGTACGTCTTATTAATCTCGTCATCATACAAGTTAATTGTGAGAAAAAAAATGCAATTACTTGGCGAGAGAAAAAATGTATCTGTAAGTACTGGAACCCAGGACGACAAAAATGAAATCAAGTAGCACGCGTTAGCCATCTCGGTTATCAACGCACTAAGACCATATAGTATGAAAGTTACATATGTTCATAGAAATGTACGAAGTTTTGTGATTAAAAAAGGGACTTAAGTTTTAGATATTTGCTGTAATACAAGGGGGGTCAATAAGTCTTTATAAAAAAAAAAAGAAAAAAAAGTTTTACGTATGTAATTTTTCTTTATTTTTCAACATAATCTCCTTGAAGGTCGATACATTTTATTAAACGGCCTTCCGGTTTTTTTAAGCCATCAGAAAAATATGATTTCTGAAAACCCTCAAAATAGGCATTTGTTTCGGCGATGACTTCTTCATTTGACGTGAATCGTTGTCCGGCAAGCCATTTTTTGAAGTTATGAAATGAGAAAAAGTCACTGGGAGCCTAATCAGGTGAATATGGTGGATGGTCAATTAATTCGAACTTTAAATCGTTAATTTTCCCATCGAAACTGCACACTTATGAACTTGAGCATTGTCTTGAAGAAAGAGGCATTTTTTTTGTTCATGTGAGGACGTTTTTCTCTGATTTTTTCTTTCAGCTAACCTAATAATGACGCATAATATTGTTCACTGTTCGTCTGGCTCTTTTACAAGTAGTCGATGTAGATGATTCCATACGCATCCCAGAAAACCGTTACCAATAATCTTGCCAGTTGATTTTACTGTCTTTGCCTTCTATGGGGCTGGTTCTTCTGCGGTAATCTATTGTTTGGACTGTTATTTGGTTTCAGAAGTGTAGTGGTGTACCCATGTTTCGTCTATAGTTACGAGTTGTTCGCGGCATCTGCGCTCCATGTGCATAGCACGAAAGTAGAGAGTAATAATTTATAACATTTTTTTTGGTTATTGTAAAAGTGAAAGTTTATTTAGAGATTCGGTCCTTTGTCGCTTAATGTCGCTTTTTTTGCGGATGGGGAAAACCCAGAATATGAACATGTGCGACAGTTCCAGCGGTGCGCGTGCGATACAAAAAAAAAAGGTATGGTCGTCCAGTAATTGTCGCGCAGGTAAACGTTTGGAGGGAAATTCGGCACTATAAACCTTGCATTTCTAATTGGCTCCACGAACAGGCCCAATGCTGGAGAAAATTTTCTGATCCTTCTTCAGGAAGGAGGAAGCAGTCAGTAGTTCTCGAGAACTCGATCCTTGCACCTCGTAGCTCTCACTCAGCACCTCGTCGCATTCTCTTTCAGTTACCTAGTTGCTCTCTCAGTTAACTGGCTGCTTTCAATTGTTTACGTCGTTGTGATAGTTTATCGTACTAGCTTTCACTGGTAAGTGTGTGCTGAATGTGAATACGAGTTCCTGGTCTGACATCACGTTCTGTGGATGACAGTTGCGTGCGAGCACAGTGTCATGCCTTTTATCCTGTGACTTGTCGAACCCACGATCGCAACAAGGGCTACCGGCACCCGTTGGCCTAGCTGAGGATATACGTGATATCCTCTGAGGCGTCTCCGACCCTGGGCAGCTCAGACAGCAGCAACTCGGCCATACTCTTAGGGGTAGCATAGTGCGGGCCGTGCCCGTGACCAAGATGTTGGCACTGTGCTGCTCTAGGAGACGACCTTCCTTCTCGCACAAGGTGCAATTAGCGTCGTGTGGTAAGCGAGTAGCGAGCCTGCCGAAATCTATTAATTATAAATAAGTAGCATAACTCTTTGTACATTTGTCGATTGTATTTGCTCATATTTAGATGGCTTTTCCCAACTTATGACTGGGGTTTTTATGCCGGACAAATACGAACCTAAATATACTTGATAAAATTATAATAAAAATTAAATCCATATCATTTATTTATTCAATATTCACGCACCATATCCGTATTAATTTTCAAAGAACTTGATATACTTGAGACTTATAAATTCTTTCTTATAGGTGATTCGAATTTCTGTGTGGATTATATTTAACTTGGAATTTCTACTAAAGAATTGTCCAATTTGTTCTCGAGTCGACGCCAAAAGTCTTTCGGATTACGACGTATACGTGCCAAAAGAGCCTCAGAGGTGACCAGGCGGGTTCGTTTGATTTCAACAGTGAGCAAACGCGGCACCCATCTTTCTGATATTTTTTTCATCCCCGATTTTTCATGCAAAATTTAAATGATTGTACCCTTTGATACCCCTGTGGCCTCAACTAACTCTCGCAATTTTAATCTTCTATCATTCAACACCATATCGTGGATTTTGTTGACCATTTCGGGCGTACTCACTTCTACGGGGCGTCCTGAACGAGGTTTATCTTTTGTTGTTGTACGGTCGCGTTTGAATTCATTTACCTAGTTGTAAACAGTCTTAAACACAGGAGCAGACTTGCCATGAACGGCGTTCAACTCAACTGTGATTTCTTTTGGTGTAAGGCCTTTCAAATGAAAATGTTTTATCACCGCTCAAAACTCTGTTTTTTCCATTTTTCAAATAAACCAATATCTTTCTGTTTAACCAACGCTAACAAAAAAACGACTTAACGAATCGAGCTGAAACTTTGTGCGACATCTAGTTAGTAGTATTGCTTGCCAAAAACATCATAATTTAAGGGTGGTGAGCGCCATCTCTTGGAGTTTGTAAAGACTTATTGACCTCCTCTTGTATTTCAGATATTTCGAGATATTTGATTATGCATTATAAAAAAAGAAATTATATCGAGTGGGAATCGAAGCCTCTATTCTGGTCGAAGAGAAAATGTTTGCCGATACGAAATTCTCTTCTGGTGCTCAGACTCGCACTGCTGCTTCGCCCCGCCCATCGGCTAACGTGATTGGTCAAACGCACATTCTCTTCTCCTTCTCTGTATATTAGACGCACGTTTGGTATTTCCCACTCATGCCGAACGAAATTGTATGTCAGCTTTGGTGCTCTGGCCACTACGGGGCGCTCGAACCAGTAACATTGGTCAGGCATACTCGGAAGCATTGCCGTCAGCAATCTCCCTACTAATCTCTGGTGCTACATATTACTGACGGTAAACAACTATCATTTTGATCATATTTTTTTAAGTTTTCTGAAATGTTTTTTTTTCATGCATCTCCTAATGCCTCCTCACAATTTTTTTCTGTTGACAAAATAAACACAGTTTCTCTCTCGATTTTCTGCATGACTGCATGCGTGATCACGATTAAAACGTGGCATCTGTGATATTTCACTATTTGAAATTTCAAGTTTTAACGTAACTTTCAAATATAAGCTCCAGTTGTACGAGTATTATGAAAATGCTCTTTCGGCAAAGATGCTCGGTTGTTCGCTAGCGTGAGCCAGTTGTCTCGATCGATAAAGTCTAATCTGTTTTATAGACTGAGTGATTAAGGTTAAAAAGCAAAGTATTTATACAAAATAATTTTTGTAATTTTGTAATAATACAAGTATTCTTAAATAATTAATTTTATCAACTTAATAGATTTTTAAATTTATTATAAATTAATGATTTTATGGTATTAGGGCAATTCTTGGCTATTTCAAACAGTTTAAAACATGAAATCACCAATTTTGTTCAAAGTTGGTAGACTTATTACCTATAAGAGGTCAAGATCTGTGCAGAGTTTTAGATGAAAATATTGATAAGGGTCCGACTTATCAACTGTTGAAAAAATATTGGACTTTTTTTTATTAATTCGATTTCTCGGAGATTAATAAAGATATGGACATGATTCTTTTTTTAAAAGACGCGGAAAGAGTTTCACATTTAATATGTAAATAGTAAATTACCAAATCATTTATTTATGCCATTGTTATAAACAATTTTTTCAAAGAATCAACGATATCTCAAAAAACGATATTTTTTTTTTAATTTTTGCACCATCGTATTCCTTGTCATTTTAATTATAAATTAACAAATATATGTTATTGATTCAAAAAAAAATTCTCTTATGTTCTAAAAATGTAAGACTTTAGAATTTTTAATGAAATAGAAAAAGTACGCCCAAAAAAATAATAGAAATCAGTTAGCTACTATAGTGGCTTCTGTGACTATAACAGTTAACCCCTATTTTCGATCTCAGATTCAGAAAGAGTGGGAAATTCGACATTTAGAAGAGGAAATGTAGTTAGGGTTTGTATAATCCTGAAGGTTACACATAGAGGTCAGTTTTACTTTTTTTTATTCTTCCGCTTAAATGTTTAGAAAGAGTAAGGGAAAGTCAAGCAAAATATGTTTTAGACCAAGGTTGTTCAACTTTGAAAGGGATATATCCCTATGACCTTGTCTTTGAACTTTAAGGTTATGTTCAAGGTCATTTTAAGGTCAACTTTGTTTACAGGTTAATTTTGAGATTTTGTTTTTTTTTTATTAGAGATTTCTATGTAGATAATTTTTTTTATATTCTGACATCACCAATCAAAAATCCTAATGATAATTTTGGCTTAAACTCTCTACACACATCGAAAACTTACTAAATTACTAAAAAATTTTTACCAATAATGAATTATTCATGGAATTTGAGTAATTTTTCATATTTTCGGTTCTCTTCAGTTTTGAAAGTTTTAATTAAAATTACGTGATTTAAATTTTATATAACTGATTAAAATCTTAAAAAATGACTGACTATCAGCCGATTAAGATTGTGAATATGTTAATGGTTTTAGAGAAATGTCGTAATAATTATCATTTTGCAGCAAGAGTTTAGCAACGTTTTCCTCACAAACGACACCGAAATCATAGAGTAAGTCGCTTAACTCAGAAAGCTCGTAGTGGACATATGGCTTGAGCATGCAGACATCACATATTTGACGAATATGTTGTACGTGTTTATGTTGTTCTTGCAATCATTTACCTTGATTCTCATGCAAGCAGTCATCGAATTTTATGAAGGCATGGTATACTAAGAAGAACATTTTTGAGAATTCTTAAAGTTTTTCACTATTACGCTTATCATAATACTTTGTTTCAAGTGTTACAATCTGTACATTATCGAAAGCGAATTATGTTTTGCCAACTGGTCTTACAGATGATAAAGAATGATCTAAATTTTTTTTAATTTTGTCATTTTTTTTGATCAGGCTAAATTTCAAAGTGATGGAGAAATTAATAAGCATAATTGGCATTATTGGTCGAATGAAAATCATCATAAATAATCAGAGGCGTTCGCGCCTGATGGTTTGATGTGGAATCATCAATAATTATTTTTTCAAGGAAAATGTTAACAGAAATACCTATTTACAGTTAATAAGAGATCAGTTACCTGCAATGATGGAAGATGTTGATTTACAAACACGACATAGAATATGATGGCACCACATTTCTCTCGAATCCATTCGTTGCTAAGCAGACCTTCAACAGCGCGTTGCGCAGAAATCACTGTGTTCTTAATCAGCATGGTTACTGTCATAGGACCAACACCGCTGGGTACTGAAGTTATCTATGAGGCCACCTTCGATGCCTCTTCGTATGCTACGTCGCCAACAAGACGCTGGCCAGACTTCTTTGTCTTTGTTGGGTCTGCGAAGAGGGCAGAAAAAACAAATTACGCTGAAAAGGTGGTTACTAAGGTGATTACTAAGTGCAACAAGTCTCAACAGTTTATTGATTGAATGTCTTGAGTGATAGGTTGTGTTAAATTATTGAATGAAACTGTAAGACAACATGAGGTAGGATACTTTTGTTCATGTTTAACTGCCTACTCTCCAATTTTTTGCGTGGCTCTTTGAAGAAGCGGAACCTTCCGCTAGATCTTCAAATTTGTCGCTGTCTTAAATTCGATTTCTTACTGATGTATCAGTAGCTTTTACAACTGATAGCTTTTACAGAATAGACTGTTGGAATTTACTATAAATTAAAAATAAAATATGTAATTGTACCTTTGTTCAGTTGACTGGCAGAGTCTCCTAATACGTGGTGTGTTCAAAAAGTAAGGTAACTTTGTATTTTTAAGAAAAAATATTTATTTATTTATCAATATTTATGTTGTCTCCTTCAAAGTAATCCCCCTCAGATATGATACACTCATGCCAACGGTTTTTCCAATCCTCAAAGCACTTCTCATAAGCACTTT
This sequence comes from Phymastichus coffea, assembly GCF_024137745.1. Classification (NCBI taxonomy): domain Eukaryota; kingdom Metazoa; phylum Arthropoda; class Insecta; order Hymenoptera; family Eulophidae; genus Phymastichus; species Phymastichus coffea. The sequence continues at coordinate 1,184,680 of NW_026706846.1, forward strand.
TCGGTATAGCCTTGAGCTCTTCCAGCGATGCAGCTTTTATCTCTTCAATCGTTGTAAATCTCCGTCCTTTCATAGGTCTCTTTAGTTTTGGGAACAAGAAAAAGTCACATGGGGCCAAATCCGGTGAATATGGTGGCTGAGGCATGATTGTGGTGTTGTTTTTGGCCAAAAAATCTCTCACAAGAAAAGATGAGTGAGCAGGAGCATTATCGTGATGCAAAAGCCATGAATTGTTTTTCCACAATTCTGGGCGTTTTCTTCGTATTGCTTCTCACAAACGGCGTATAACTTCAAGATAATACTGTTTATTGACCGTACGTCCATATGGTAAGAACTCCTGATGCACCACGCCTTGGTAATCGAAGAAAACAGTGAACAAAACTTTGACATTTGATCGAACTTGGCGTGCTTTTTTCGGTCTTGGCTCATCTGGGCTCTTCCATTGGGACGATTGGACTTTGGTTTCGATATCATAACCATATACCCATGATTCGTCACCAGCTATGACCCTTTTGAGTAAATCTGGGTCGTTGTTGACGTCATTCAACAGTTCTTGAGCGATGCTCCTGCGACGGTTCTTTTGGTCAAAATTTAGCAATTTCGGAACAAACTTCGCTGACACACGTCTCATGCCCAAAACGTTAGAAAAAATTTCATGGCACGAGCCAAGCGATATACCAACATCCTCAGCAACTTCTCTGATAGTGATTCGACGATTTTCCAGAACAATTTTCTTCACTGCTTGAACGTTTTCATCAGTTGTTGACGTGCTTGGGCGTCCAGAGCGAGGCTCGTCATTGGCATCTTCCTGGCCATCTTGGAAGAGTTTGTACGACTTGTAAACATTTTTTTTACTCAGAACAGTTTCACCGTATGCCACCGTCAACATTTCAAGTGTTTCGAAGCACTTTATTTTATTTTTTACACAAAATTTGATGCAAATCCTTTGATCCATATTTTTCGATAGCAAGAAATCGCCGAGCACGCAAAACACTTATAACCTTTACGCCTCTCACAACCAAACAAAAAATGCTATACACTTGAAACTTGGTACAGATTTTCGGGAAGAGTGTACCAACATAACAAAATAAAAAAATCGATAATCGAAAGTATGTTGCCCGTGAAATTTGAAAGGTCACCTTACTTTTTGAACACACCTCGTACAATCCATTTAATAACTGAACAAGTTGATAATTACATTGATGAAACGGACTCGGCTGGAGTTAGCTTACAACAGCAAAAAATTATTAAAGCTACGTGAGAGAAAGACGCAAGAAGTTCGAATGACACCGAATGAGCGTCGAAAGCAGCAGGCGATACTTAACATTTTTTTGATGGATATTACACGCGATACAGTATTTCGTAATGGATTAGAGTAGTTGATAATTTTTTGTTTGTTAGCGCGATAATAATAATTTTGTCAAGTCAAGTCCAGACTTTTCTTTTTATCAAAATTAGACCTATATTTTCGATGATTTGTTGTTAAAATGAACTTAATGGGAGACATTACACGTTTGTACATTTTTTTCTAAAGTTTGTTTGTAAAACAAAAACTTTGGAGTTGCATAAGATTTAATTTTATAAATATATCCAACTTTACTAATATTTGTGAGAACTTAAACGTAATCTATATATTACCTGGAATAGCGTTGATACCGCAATCGATTACAACTGCTTCAGGTTTGATCTACGATCCTTTAACCATCTCTGGTTGTCCAATACTCACTACCAAAATATTGGCTTTAGATACCTATGAATGGAAACAACAAATATTTCCACATTAGATAAAAACATTATTATATAATAGCTTATAAGAAATATTAAAAAACTCACAACAGCAGGAAAATCCATGGTTCTGGAATTGCACACCGTGACAGTAGCATTGTGCCATTTCAACAATTCGATAACAGGCGTACCTACAATTTTACTTCATCGTATGAAATTTACAATGGTAAATGGATCAGACGAGAAGCTTCAGTTAACTGGCCTGCAAGTTCACCTGACCTCATATTCCCAGACTTTTTTTATAAGGCTATTTAAAAAATATTATTTTTGAACAACAGCCTATAAATAGAGAAGATATGCAAGATTGCATCCGTCAAGTATGCGCTGCAATACCAAAAGAATCTTTACTTAGCACCGTTCGTCATTTCCAGAGGTAGTTAATTTTATGCCTTCAAGAAAAATGGAAGTAACGCCGAACAATTGATTTAAAGTTAAATGAATAATATTTAGAATATGCATTATAAATGGCTTCAAAAATAGCAAACTTAAGTTGTATTTGATCATGTCACGTCTTTGGTAAAAGAAAATAACCATTACAATATCTTACAATTCTTGTTATTAACTTAACCTATATTTGACTTTGCCATGATTGGTAAAAATAAAATAAATGTAAAATGAAAGTTAAATTTTTTTTTTAGTTATTGGGTAAATATCTTTTTTAATGTAATATTTTTACTTTTTTTACATTACTTGAGATGTAAAATTTCCCGCTTACTCCGAATTCGGAATCGATAAGAAGGATTCCCATTAAAAAAAAAACGAATTAGATGACTGGAAATGACCTAGAATATGACCTTAAAGTTCAAAGACAAGGTCATAGGGATATATTCTTCCCTTCAAAGTTGAACAACATTGGTTTAAAATACTTTTCGCTTAACCTTATCCTTTCTAACACATTCAGGTGGGAAGAATAAAAAAATAAAACAGATCTCTACATGGTCTTAGAGGTCATGTGGACCTTAACTATGTTACCTTTTTTGAACAACGAATTTCCCGCTTTTTCCAAATGGAAGATTGAAAATAGAATTTCCTATTTAAAAAAAAAGTTTACGTTAAAATCACCTTGAACATAACCTCCAAGGTTAAAGGCAAGCTCATAAGGATATATCCCTCTCGAAGTTGAGCAACGCTCATTTGAACCCTTTTTCGCTAACTCTCATGGTTTCTGAGAATAACTTACTTGGTTCATTAAAATGGTCCATCCCGTATATGTATAGAATTATTTCAAAATAAACATTTACTTTTGAGTATCTTGTTTATGCGCATTTATTTCAGAATGTTTTTCATTAAGATTTGGCTGACATACGAGAGGTAAAATATTACACTTATCAACTATAATTTCAACCAAATGTACTCGTAGAATTAGCTTCCGACAAAGTAAGTATTCAAATTCGACAAACTGAATGCATATTTTCACATATTTACCTTCACTGAACACGAATCTCGTGTTAGAAATGCCCGATAACCCACTATTTTTTTTTTAAATTGATAAATCCCTTTATAATAGGAAATATCAACATAAGAAAAATCCAAAGATATATTAAATAATTTTAACTACCAAAATAACTTTACTTTATTAAAAATTCATATTAATTAAATATACGGATATATAAACATTCTTTTTTACATGACCATTTGTTTACGAACATCATTCTCTATTAGAATTCGTGACCGCGATGAAGGTTTCAGTGTATCGGTACTTTAAAATGATCTTGAACCTGAGGTAATAAAGTCAAACAGAGGTAAGATTTGGTTTTAGCGGATCAAAACAGATGGCCATCTGCTAGTTACTATTATTTATTTGAAAGTTTGGTGTAACCTTTAAATGAATTTGAAACTGAAATGATCGGTCAAAATAACAATAGACTTAGTTTCATTCCGTCAAAATGTATAAAAAAACTCTTTTTTGTTTTGTCTGTATAATAACTACAAGATTTGACCTTCAGATGATGTTGCGGGTTCATGGAAATTTTGCATTTAAAAAATAAAAAATATATTTATCGGAACGTAAAATTGACCGTTTCTTTCTGAATTTAAAGTCAAAAATGTAATTCTTTGTAAATTCGAAATTTGACCTTCAATGCCTTTGAACCTGACGTGGTGGAAATAAACAAAGGTTAGATTAAAATACAGCGTACCAAAATACATGAGATTTTCTAAGTTGATTTTTGTTATGTTTAAGTCGCATTTTGTGGTCTTGTTTAATACTATACTTTGGAAGATCAGCAACGAATATCTTTACAGCTCAGGTCAGACGTTGTTAAATGATTTAAATAACACTCTATCACTTTATAATAGATTGAAAATGATTCATTGAAAATTAATCAAGTATTTCTTTTTTAAAAATAAAAGTAAGAATTGAATTAGTAAGTACAAAGTAATAGTAGAAGTATATAAGCCTAAATTACGAATTGCTGTGTGCATGGAGATCAAGACTGTCTTATAAAGCATATCTGGACTCTATATGATGTCTGTATTACAGCAAATCATCTTCATTTTTCAAAAATATTATTATGTTGAAAGTAGAGTGTGTTTGCTACATTGCGTTTCTTTTATGGCATAGATTCATAAAAATCCTTGATTCTCTTAACCCTTTTCCTCTCAAATAACACAAATTTTTTCTTAACTTTCATCCTCATATCTTTTAATGAAAAAATCGTATGAAAAATTTATCAAGCATCACATATTGTAGATTTTGACCTCCTCTATCGAATACCATTGACAAAATTTACCTAAATTGTAAGCCGGAACCGTTATAGACCGGTTTTCCGGAAAATTCACAAATTTTTCGCGTTTTTTTTTCTAAAAAAAGTATATTTTGAAATGGAAAAAGTTTGCACACACAATTGAAAACACTGTTATCGGTGTTATAGATGTCTTTTCTTTCAAATGCCGTTGGATTTTTTCCGAAATTCAAAATGGCGAACACAAAATGGCGTTCGAAAGGAAAAATTTTTTTTTTAAACTTGACGAACTTTTTTCTCCAAAACTATCAAGTTTAGTGGAAAATTTCTAAGAACAAAAATGTCTTAAAATTAGTCAAGAAATACTCTCAAATTTTTTCAGATTTTTTTACAGCGAATTTGGAAATTTCGATTTTCCGATTTTCCACGAATTCGAAAATTAACTCTCTCGCCTAAAGTCCTATCGCGTCGCGATCAGGAAAATCGACTTTTAGCGAGGGTAGTAAAAAAAAATAATTGTTAGACTTGAAATTTTTTTAAATTTTGTGAAACTTTTTTACTCAATTACTTGAGATTAATTTTTTTACTCAAAAACTATTGACTCAATAAAAAAATTCATTATAACAAAAGAGTCTTACAATTTACCAAGAAGTACTCTCAATTTTTTTCAGAATTTTCCGAGTTAATTTTCGAATTCGTGGAAAATTGGAAAATCGAAATTTCCAAATTCGCTGTAAAAAAATCTGAAAAAATTTGAGAGTATTTCTTGACTAATTTTAAGACATTTTTGTTCTTAGAAATTTTTCACTAAACTTGATAGTTTTGGAGAAAAAAATTCGTCAAGTTTAAAAAAAAAATTTTTCCTTTCGAACGCCATTTTGTGTTCGCCATTTTGAATTTCGGAAAAAATCCAACGGCATTTGAAAGAAAAGACATCTATAACACCGATAACAGTGTTTTCAATGGTGTGTGCAAACTTTTTCCATTTCAAAATATACTTTTTTTAGAAAAGAAAACGCGAAAAATTTGTGAATATTCCGGAAAACCGGCCTATAACGTTTCCGGCTTACAATTTAGGTAAATTTTGTCAACGGCATTCGAAAGAGGAGGTCAAAATCTACAAGATGTGATGCTTGATAAATTTTTCATACGATTTTTTTATTAAAAGATATGAGGATGAAAGTTAAGAAAAAATTTGTGTTATTTGGGAGGAAAAGGGTTAAATGCACGCATAAATTTAGTCTCTTTAAGAATTTGAATTTCAGAATATGTGTAATGTTCAAAATTGAAAACTTTAAAAAAATACTTTGCAAGATGTAACATATGCTTCTTATAACTATAGGGAATCATTTCTTAAAAAAACAGCAATATCAATGATAAGATTACTTTCAATCCCGATCGTTTTTATAATACTTGTCTTAACTAATGCGAAGACAGTATACATATAGTATACATTCTTGCCGAGTAATAACTAGAGGCTATTCGTAACCCGAGATCTCTCTGTCTGTCGATCTATTTGACAATCTCTCTCTCTCTCTCTCTCTCTCTCTCTCTCTCTCTCTCTCTCTCTCTCTCTCTCTCTCTCTTCACATTATATTCAAATACGAAGAATAAATAACCTTATAATTAATTTCCTTTACGAATATTTTTGACCAATATTACCTAGTCCCAGGCCGGAATCAAGAATCCACGATACTTATGATCTAGCTGAATCCATGGAAGTCGTCACATGTCACATCCTTATCTTATTTTTTTTCCTAGTAAATAGTTTTTATTAAAAAATTAACCCTTATACTCATACAAATAAATCTTTATTAATTTTTCAGATACAATAGCTATTTTGGTCATGACACGAAGTGGGTTGAACTCTTCCCGATGGCTGGATGCAATATGGGAACCTAATACTCAACTATATGTTCTTCCTAATGGATTAAATATGCTTGACACAGCCGGAGATGGCGATGCTAAACTTATAGTCGCTGATATTGGAGATACTACATTACCTCAAACCAAAGTATCTTTTGACATTTAAATTATGACTATTTCAAACAACACAGTCACTCAAAAAAAGTGGTCTGTATCAAAATTGGCATACATATATTGTCATACATTTTTAATATACTGAATCCGAATCCCAAGTCAGTCTGACTTAGCACTTCAAGTTCAAGGGTTTTTGAAGATCAAATTCAGAAAAAATTCGTTTAAAAAAATGTAACTAGTATTTCTATGATTTTGAGGTTTGATGAATCTTAATCTGGAATCTGTTTGATATCATCATGTTATAATCAAGGTGATTCCAAGGTCAAGTTTATATATTATGCAAAAAGTTACATTTTTACTGCAGATTCTGAAAGTACGAAAAAATTTTCGTTATGATACAATATTTTTGATTTTTTTATCACGATCTTGAGTCACTGCAAGGTATTATATGTTACGAGGGTCGCTGAATCTGGGGTTCGCTTGATCTCATTAACTAGGGAACCACCCCAACCCTCCAGCACCGATTTTTCTGCAATTGAGATATGTTATAGTTCGTAAAAAAATAAAAGACCTGTATTTTTTTTATCGGCGGAAAAAGCTATCTAAGGGATGAAACACACCCCCAAAAAACAGCCCCAAAAGCAGTTCTATAGCAATATCTTTAGTTGTAATGAATATTTTTTTATGAAACAAAAAAACACAAGATACTTATAAAAAAAGTAACTGACACACATCAATTTGGTCTCCGGGGGTTGCAACCCCTACGTTGTATAGAGGAAAAACTGTATATTTAAGTGTATTTTTACCTTACAATATCAAGAAATTATGTTAAAAAAATTTAAAAAATGATATTCTAGTAGAAAATGATAAAACAAAATTGATGTATTTCGGGGTTTTCTTATTATCTATTATTTCGTGAACTTGAATTTGAATTTGAATTTGAACTTGAACGTGAATTTCGGTGGTGTTTAATAATCCTTCCTTTTTTTCGTCGACATCTTCTAAAGGCTCTTTAAACAGCTGTACAAATAAACCAATTTAAAAATTGCTTTATTTTTTGTTTAATTTAGGAATAATTTCAATACCACAAGCTACTTACAGTCATAATCGTACTGAGAATCCCAACGTAATTTGACTCAGTCTGGACAAGTTCAAGGAAGACTTGATGTCGCGGAGAAAGAGTTTTTCTCACTGTTTCAGTGTCCACAACTTCTACCTCTGGAATATCTGTGATTTAACAATTATTCATACTTTGAGGTCTTCCCTCGAATGGTCTAAGGTTACTTAAAGAAAATGTACAGGCATTGAAACTTTAATTCTCTGAGACAAGTTTTTCATAATCGAAATAATTTCAAGTTGAAATACAATCTATGACACTTTTAAGAATCAAATGTTAAATTATTTCATTATCATTGTGCACACAAAGCAATTAGTTTAATAAACCATAGAAGGAAGACGAAAAACTATTATAGAGTTTAAAGAATAAACAAGTTAATATAGAGTAACAAAGTAACAAAGAAAAGAGTTTGGTTGGATAACGACATTGAGATAAAAAAGAGAGCGAGGATAACGCCGTAAGCGAAAAAACTTAGTTGAAAAAATTATCTTACCATCTAACAGCTGATTTTCTGGACTGATAGTACTATCGAGAAGGCTGCTGTTTATACTAAGGAATCCTTCGCTAAGACTCGATCTTCTTTTGTTGCGCGATGCCGGTGAACTAGTCCCATTCTGTGCAGCTTCAATTACCTCTGGTAAACGTTTACGCTTGCGTTGCTTCGACGCGGATGACGGTGTATTCACAGGTTGACTATTCCTACGTGCCGAGACCGACGGTGACATCAAACGCTCCAAATACTGAAAAAATTTGCAATCCTCTTACTTCTGTTTATTAAAACTTCAAAATTAAATATTCAGTTATTTTTTGCCTCGTATTTACTTTATCGAACAGGTACTCGTCCTCATCAACAGCAATTTCATTTTGGATGGAGGTCCAGAACCATTCAGCTTTGACAATGCGTGCTCTTTGTGAGGCAATGTCTGGTAAACTATTTACGTTTGACTCGTCGACAACCTTTGATAATATTATCATATTAATTAATCAAATAAGCTTTCTACTTTACATTACGACAATTAAGAGACAGTACGAGCTCAAAGAATGTATTTCGTGAATTAGGTGAACTACCCCTTAATGTTATTAATACAATATAAGCAGTTGTTAATCGCAGATTATGCTGTTTATTTTATGTTTTATAACGCTTAAAAAAGCCAAACACATGTATACTTTTGTTCTGCCGAATAAACTATTTAGAGGGTGAAAGCTACCTCCAAAAGTTACCCCTCAACACCATTTTATAGCGAAATTTTCGTATTTTATGCACAGTTTTCGACGAAACAAACTCTAAAAAATTCTTTTAAAATATTTCAGCTAAATATATGGATTTCATCCACAGCGGTTGCAATCACCTAAGTCGCCTGAAAGAAAAGCTATGTTTTCAAATATTTTCTTGCAAAATTTTTTCAGAAGAAATGAAGTTTATGAAATTCCGTTTAAAATCTAACACAAAAGTATACAGTATCCGTCACCAGCGGCTGCTACCCCTTCATTGGAGAGTGAACAGAGCATTCATTCGTTACCCTGATCCCCTACCACCCCGAACCCAATTTCCTTAAACCTCGAGCTAGTTACCCTGCCACGCTATAACCCGTAACTCCTACACCCCAATTTCATCAATCCTCGAGCTGGTTACCCTACCACGCTGTGACCCCAAACTCTTAACCCCAATTTCATCAACCCTCGAGCTGGTTACCCTGCCACGCTCTAACCTCGAACTCCTACACCCGAATTTCATCAACCCTTGAGCTGGTTACCCTGCCCTTTCCAATTTTCTAGTCTGAAACCTGGTTCTCTGTTATTCATAATCCCAATTTCGACATATTTGTAATATCTCTGAAGAAAAGGACCTGGGCGAAATAATTGTAGAAGATAAAGTTAAATTTTTTTTATTTTAATGTTATATTTACGTTATATTAATTCGTCATTTCATTTGATATTGAGATTACATTTTTTGAATATAAAAAGACGATCCGCGCTCATTATCACTGTACATATTGTGAACAATAATGATAGTCTATAAATAAATGCTGTAGACATATTAGTTTCTTGCACCATGCACATTTTATAATTACTATTTTCTCACAAATCTCGTAGATAGGCTGTTCTGAAATTTCGAAGCAATATTCAACAGGATTGTCGAACGAATCAGGTTTTTTATGCCACTTTTGTACCAATCATATATAAATACGCTTTTGAATCTAGGTGAAGATAATTGATTATGTGAGATATACTGTAATTTTATAATATTATTCCTCTCATGTAAACTAATGTCTGATCCGAATAAAATAATGGCATCAGATATTTCTCTTACAAAGTTTTTCCAAAATCGAAAACCGAATACATCCAGTGGTTGAATTTTGCCTGTCGTACCCTTAGGAATTGTCATCAATCGAAAATTTGTATCTGCTGGTGTCATTTCTCTTACAGTTCGTTCACACTATCCACTCCATGAGTCTAGTAATAAAACTGCTGTTTTCCCATAGTTAGGAAAAAATACATGTTGCAACCATGTTTGAAGTAATTTACTCGACAGCTTTCCTGATGCACTTGCTCGCAAAAATATATTACGTGCATTAAATAGTTTTTTTGAAACAATGGGTCCAAACTCTCCGTCTGTTTCTTTTAATACCATAACAAGGGGTGATAGCATTGTACCTTCTGCAGATATTGTCGGTTGAATCGTATAACTATACGTAGTCGATGAGACTGATTGTACTACTGATTCAACTGTCTTCTTACTTTTTCGGTCAATGTTCTGCCAGTATGCATTTCTAAATTGAATCCACTTTGATCGGAATTATATATGTTACTTGCACTTTTGGTTGATAATTCTGTTTTTATGAGGTTGATAAAATTTTGAAAATCTAACTTTAAACTAGCCACATTTTCAACAGATACTTTAGTCAAATATTTAGTTATTTAACGCGATACAATTTTATGCTTTTTTTTTTAATAAAAATATCCAATTGGGTGAAGCTTTAAACCAAGGCATATCTAACTCATACTTTTTATGTAAAGCCCATCTTTTAGGATCTAAATCATGCACTCTTAACTTCCGATCTAAAGCATCTTTGAGTTGTTGTAAAGTATATTCTGAAACTTTAAACAGATTCTCTCTTTTGGTTCTGCCTGTCAAAATTTGCTGTTTCCATGTTCTTTCAAACATGTATGAAACTTGTTTATATTTACTCTGGACGAAACTTAAAGACAGTTTCTTTTTCTTACCACTTTCCCAGTATTCAATAGCTTTTCTTTTATATCCATCGTCGAGTACCGTATTTGTTACCGTACAAATAGGTACCTCGACATAGTCTACACCATGTATTTCTTCAAATTGATCGTCAATTACTTCTGGATGAATATCAAAATCATCATCCAGGAAACATAAGTTCTCACTTGTCTCACATTCAATACCTGAATTCGTTTCAATGCTTTTTCTCAATATATCTTCAATATAATCGTGTAGCTGCTTCTCTGCATCGTTTAATATAGGTATGCTTTCTACAACCGCACTTATGTGGAATGTTTTCAGTAATTTTTGTATTACGTTGTGAATTTCAATTGCCATTCTAACACAATTTTGATATTCAAGAACGTAGATGTAAAGCAAAGTTCTATTACTAATTTACTGAAGTATGCCGATCGAATATGCTTACATATACTGTAAGTGAACAAAACGTGTTTTGAAGTTGTTACCACACAAACCGATATCAAATCAAGGTGCCCGAGGTTCCTCTACTGTTAGATCTTGGCTTATCACATACGTCAACGATTGCGATTTCTATCAAGGAAAAAACAGTTGTAGTTCCAATCTTGCTATTTGAACCACATGAACCGCATTCGTTGATTGTGGTTTCTATCAAGGAAAAAAACAGTTGCAGTTCCAATCTTGCTATTTGAACCACATGAACCGCATTCGTTGATTGTGGTTTCCACGTCATGCCACAGTTTGATATTGTTTTGCCATACATATACTCGAGTGTGTTTAAGGTGGAAAATAAGAGTAACATTATCTCATGTCAGTATTTTTATATTGGCTAAAACCGCCTCGCGAAATACATACATGAAACTATTAGTATGGTAAAATTAGTTTGTCTAATGAATTTTTTCGTAATAACATGATAATCGAATTTTCTCAGGGATAGTAGTAATATTTGTTGAACATAATGATTTAAAAATGATATTCCCCGTAGTTATTTAGAACTTCGAAAAGTTGCATGATTTCGTAGTTGCTTTTGCTATTTCCTACCTATACATAAATATACGTAATTAATTAAACGTTATCTTCTACAAAAAATGTGCGTATGTCCTTTTATTTGAAGATACTATACATATTTCGAAATCGGGATTATGAATGACAGGGAGCTGGGTTCCGGATTTCAGAAAATTGGAATGCAGGAGTTCGGAGTTACAGCGTGGCAGGGTAACCAGCTCGAGGGTTGATGAAATTGGGGTTAAGAGTTTGGGGTCACAGCGTGGCAGGGTAACCAGCTCGAGGGTTGATGAAATTAGGGTGTAGGTGTTACGGATTATAGCGTGGCAGGGTAACTAGCTCGAGATTTAAGGAAATTGGGTTCGGGGTGGTAGGGGATCAGGGTAACGAATGAATGCTCTGTTCACTCTCCAATGAAGGGGTAGCAGCCTCTGGTGACGGATACTGTATACTTTTGTGTTAGATTTTAAACGGAATTTCATAAACTTCATTACTTCTAAAAAAATTTTGCAAGAAAACATTTGAAAACATAGCTTTTCTTTCAGGCGACTTAGGTGGTTACAACCCCTGTAGACGAAATCCATATATTTAGCTGAAATTTTTTAAAAGAATTTTTTACAGTTTGTTTCGTCGAAAACTGTGCATAAAATACGAAAATTTCGCATTAAAATGGTGTTGAGGGGTAACTTTCGGGGGTAGCTTTCACCCTCTAAATAGTTTATTCGGCAGAACAAAAGTATACATGTGTTTGGCTTTTTTAAGCGTTATAAAACATAAAATAAACAGCATAATCTGCGATTAACAACTGCTTATATTGTATTAATAACATTAAGGGGTAGTTCACCCTCGAAATAATAGATAATAAGAAAACCCCGAAATACATCAATTTTGTTTTATCATTTTCTACTAGAATATCATTTTTAAAATTTTTTTAACATAATTTCTTGATATTGTAAGGTAAAAATACACTTAAATATACAGTTTTTCCTCTATATAACGTAGGGGTTGCAACCCCCGGGGACCAAATTGATGTGTGTCTGTTACTTTTTTTATAAGTATCTTGTGTTTTTTTGTTTCATAAAAAAATATTCATTACAACTAAAGATATTGCTATAGAACTGCTTTTGGGGCTGTTTTTTGGGGGTGTGTTTCATCCCTTAGATAGCTTTTTCCGCCGATAAAAAAAAATATGGGCTTTTATCTTTTTACGAACTATAACATATCTCAATTGCAGAAAAATTGAAGGCGGAGGGTTGAGGTGGTTCCCTAGTAAGTCTAGATCGAGGTTAGTTTAAAATCAAATCAAGGAAAAAATATACCTAGTAGTATAGCAATGTATGTTTCAGCTCACCTGCGGTGGCGGTCCGTAACCCTTTGGTCCCCTGGCTTAACCCTTTCATGTTAATAATAATTATTATTATTGTTAATAATTATTATTAACAATATTTGTGGAGGTCCCTGGTTTAACCCTTTGGTTCCCTGGCCTAACCCTTCCATGTTAATTATTATTAATGTTAATAATAATTATTTAGAATTTTTTGAGGAAGGTTTCTAGGACTCTTAGTCCCTAGGGACCCTATAGCTATTGCTTTGTGTCTAATTTAATTAAATGTATTTTTAAAAAGTTATAAATATTATTTATAATTTACTTGCTACATTGAAAATGAATGAAGTGAATGAAATGAATAGAAAGCGACGATTGAAAAAAATGAAGGGACAGATTGGAGAATCGAACTGGTGTCCTCTGTGTTGGCAGGCTAGCGTCTTACCACTAGAGCCAATGCCACATGTACGTTAGAGGATGCTTATTGTGTATATTAGCTACACGCGCATACATTTGGAATAGGGCCAGAGCGTGTGGAGGAGGGGAGGTGCATGCTGTCTATAGTTCTCACTTGAGGGTGCCATGCTATAGTAGTAAATGCGTGCTCTCTCCCCCTCTCTCTAGCTCTGACTCAACGTGGACCACAGCGCGTGGATGAGGAGGAGAGTTCATGCTGTCTATAGTTCTGGCTTGATGGGGATGCACTGCTATAGTGATAGTAAACGTGTGCTCTCTCTCTCTCTCCTACGCTCTAGCTAAGCGTGGACCACAGTGCGCGGAGGGGAGCATATGCTGTCAATAGTTCTAGCTTGGGATGCGGTGTTATAGTAGTAAATATATGCTTTTACTCTCTCTCTCTCTCTCTGTCTCTCTGTCTGTCTCTCTCTCTCTCTCTCTCTGTCTCTCTGTCTGTCTCTCTCTCTCTCTCTCTCTCTGTCTCTCTGTCTCTCTCTCTCTCTCTGTCTCTCTGTCTCTCTCTCTCTGTCTCTCTCTCTCTCTCTCTCTCTCTTTCTCGTGAGCGCCGCACGCACTTTACATCGGCTCCAGGTTTTTACATTTTAACTAATATAATTTTGTTGCACCTCTGTGAGCAACTTGTTCTAGGTGATGTGTTGTCCAAGGGGCAGCTAGGCTTGAGCTAGTTAGTGCATAATTTGCCCTGGAATTACACATTATCTCAATCTACAATTGTCACATAACCTGATCCATCTCAATCTGAATGGATGTGAGACTTCAGCAGCTACTGGTATCATCTGGCATCATTTTGCACTACATTGATTTCTCCTGCACACCGGTTTCCTGCAACATCGGCTACTAAAAAACACATTATCATCGCCTACACACCGCTTTAGTGAGAGAGATACATCAAAATTTATTTCATCTTATCTAATCTAATTCTCGCCTCGTTACCCGGCTGCGCCCTTAATCAATTTCTCCTGTAGCCGTCATCGTTACCTTTTCGACTGAGTGATTTGTTTTGTTGTTTCTGTTAGTCATCAGCCAATTTATTATTAAGCTACTAATTTTAAGTACTCATAATTCCGAGCGCCATTTAGGTTAAGTTCCTCTACTAATTAATATTCCCGTGAATTTTTCCAAATTTCCCGCGAATTTCGAAATATCTTGCATTTCATCTAACTGCGGGTAGGAGTCACAGATCTCGTTTACTCTTGTTCGCGCCAAATTTTCTATCTGTCACATACATACTATCTTGACCATTTCGACTATGTTAATTCGCTCTTTCCTCTCCAGTTTATTTACTTGTTGAGTTTAACGTAGTTCGACTCCCTCTCAATCCTCTAAACCTTAAACTTGTAATCCCTTACGATTTCTTAATATCAATTAGAGACTGTGCTAAGTGTTACCTTCCATTGCGACGACTCGACAGATCTCTTTTGTGCGGCTCCTGCAACTCCCTTTACCACTTTAATTGTATATCCCCAAATTCTAGGCCGATATCCAAAACTACTGAATTTATATGTTGTACTGATTTATCACCTTCCAACCAATTACCGATCGCCAATACAGCCGCGCTATTCGCCACGCCTACCGGACACTCTCCATCTATACTCTTCCGGGCCAAGAAACGCCTAGCCTCGCCTACTCAGCCGTTATTGTCGTCGGTAACCAAGCAACATTGTACTGCGCCTGATCATTCGTCACCTGAGTCCTCTGTTCCTGCAACCAACGTTTTCGCTGCGAATCAGAACCACCTGCA